>NC_141691.1:106311275-107035207 GCF_964263255.1 Lissotriton vulgaris | reverse complement strand
TCTGACCCCTGTCTCGTAAAGGCGCTCGACAAGCTGAAGGTGGGGCACGGTGTCAAATGCTGATGTGAGGCCGAGCAGCATCAGCATGGCTTTATCACCCCTGTCAAGGGTGCTCCGGACATGCTCTACAACTTCGAGAAGCGTGGTCTCCATGCTAAAATGGGGGCGGAAACCAGACTGAGTAGGGTGGAGTATTCTGTTGTCTTCCATATAACTGGAGAGTTGGTGGTAGACTTCTTTCTCCAGAATTTTAGAGAAAGCGGGGAGAAGGGAGATAGGCCTACAATTTACTGCTTGCCTGGGGTCTTCTGTAGTTTTTTTTAGCAACGATAAAACTTTGGCCTTTTTCCACATAGAATGAACTTCCTCTGTTGCCAACGAGGTGTTGAATATGTGGTTCACAGTGGAATTTAAAGATGGTGCCACCATATCTAGCACCATAATAGGGCATTGGTAGAGGGGAGATCCAGATTTTAGGATCTTTAAAGCTGTAAGAGACTTAGTGGGGGAGATGGGAGGGAATACAATTAAGGTAGAATATGTTAGGGGGCTGCGTGGTTAAAGGTGAGGAAAGATGCAGGAAAAGACTCAAGCATATACTCACATTTGTCGGGTACCCAATTCATGACTGACCTACCCTCCATGGATTCAGGAGCAGAGTAAAGTTCCGAAGGTGTTTGGTGAGTAAAAATGGCATGTAGGGTAAACGTACCAGGTTAAAGTGCAGTGAAATGATAGACCGCAACTAGGCATTGGTGCTCGCTTAATGAGGTGTTGCGCGGGCGCCATGATGGAAAGGGCGAAATTCAGGGTTGGTCTAGGGAACCAACATAGTATATAAAAACAAAATAGAAATTTGGGCCCTGGTGAATCGGGGGTCCAAGACATTAGATGTACTTATTGATCAGTTTATCATGCCAAAAGAAGGGGGAAACCATAACTGAAATAATGGTGGCACTGCCCAAGATTAGGAAGGCACCACAAACAAGAGGATGGACAGAACTCTGGTTAGACCTAACTCTCCAACCTAGAAGGGGAACCTTCTGATCGTGTTGGAAAAGAGCAGGGTTTACGGCCATTGTTGTTAACATCATGATGTTTGCTTTGATATAAAGTGTCGCTACATTTAGGATGGCAGATGCCTGTAGGTGAAAGAATGGTGATTCACAGTTTAATCTCACTCCAGGGTATGTCATTGTTAATGCCTGTCAAATTTTTTGGGAGGCTGAAAATCCATCATTATTCCCGGCATAACAAATCAGGATCTGTTTATATGTATGTGGGCTTCTAAGACTGTCCAATTCAGACCATCTGGTAAATGGCCCGTCTCTCTGTATTGGGAGCTCATTTTAATGGTCTCCTTCCTACATCTGCCCTTCTTCTGTCTTCCACAGTTCTGGTAGTATTCTGAAGAGTATGCCGAGTGATGCCATATTTATGTCTGGCACTAGCCAGTGGGTGGGGTTGGCTCCTGGCTTCTCACTAACCAATAGGAAAAGATTCCTGAGATAACCCTACACACTTTTGAAGCAGTTCCTTATGCCCAATTGCAGGCAATTATAAAGTGGCACTCTCAACCTAAAACCAAGATGGCATAATCATTTGTTCCCTGTGCAGAGCTACTGTACCCACCACTGTGAAAGTAACAAACCTTCTTCTGTGGTCACTTATACCCAGTTCTGGAGCCAGCTCCTCTCCTCTTGGATTAATGCCTGCATGAATAAGTGAACAAAAGGGGACGCACAGCAGGTATAAGCTAACATTTGCCTTTTGCAGAGTTGTCCTCTTTGAAGTGAATTCACTTTCTGGGCACAACCCGGAAAGCCTCCAGCCGCCAGAGGAATAGAACACCTCCCCACACCCAAGGTCTGTGCCTCAGCTCTGGGAGCCAGTTTGTACCTCATCAAGGGGCCTATATTGCTCTTGGGTGACAGTTGGAAGCTCATGCAGATCGACTTCCAGAGCCTTCATGCTGGGGAAAGGTGGCTTACTAAAAGTTGTTTTTCTGATATATTTATTACAAATCCAACTTTACCAGTGTATTGGGCCTGTGATAAATATTTTATAAATTCCAAGTAAGAACTTTGTAACTGTTTATTAGGTGGATATAACAGTGCTAAATGTAATATTGTGTCCCAATGCTTTCCTAAGTGAAACTTTCTTTTTGAACCTCTTCACTGGAAGGACAAGTTTTACATTAAATGTTTACATGTCCTACTTTTAAATATCATGCAGGTAGCCATAAGGACATTTGGGGTTACTTAAGTGTGACTTATTAATATTTTAAAGGAGGGTTTAAGCCTGTGAAAAGGGATTATTATGACAGGTAAAAACTGCAGCTGTCAAACTGTATAGACAGGCTAGAGTAGTAGTTCTGCAGTCATGTGTCACACTGTCACTTTAGTGGTGCACAATTGTGCTGCAGTCAACTAAAATGTAAAAAAAAAATGTATATTGATACTTGTATAGCGCACTACTCACCCGCAGGGGTCTCAAGGCGCTTGTACGAATACCGCTGTGGAACCCATCCTGGCTTTCCCTGTGAGGCGTCCACTCCTGGGCACCCCCAAGGTGGAGGCCAGGCATCCTTAGCGTTGTGTAGGCCGTTGTGGAGATTAAGCAAGCTATTGCCCAGAGTTGCAGAGTGGGACTCCATGATTGGAATAGGCACCGAGGCGAGAATTATCAGGTCCGTGGAATTTTTGAGCCCAAGACCCGCCGAGGCAGGGAATTGAACCCTGGTCCCGGGCTAGACCTCTGCATCAGGGTCTGCCGCTAGTGACATTTAACTTACAGGGCCTGGGTACACTTTGTACCATATAATTTGGACCTATAGGTAAGTTAAATATGACAAAAATGTTTTAGAGGTTGGAGCACATGCAGTTGGGCTTGGTTAGCAGAACCCTGTGCACAGAGTAGAAAAGCAAGCAGTATCAGTCTAAACAAATTGAGGTCATCATGGAAAAAGAGGTATTTCCTGCCTTATCCAACCACATATTTTCTTAGTATATAATACCCAAAGTACTCACACATGATAATTTATGATTCCATCCATATGTGCACTCAGAATTGTGCAGAAAGATACAAAACAACAAAGTTCGAGAAATTTTAGAATAGAGACTAGAATGATAAAGAGCCCTGTACTTTTGACTCGGTCTATTATCTAACAAAGCAACTGCTAGATGTTAACTTCACAACTGTATATGTTTTTTTAATCCAACTACGCAGCAAGTATTTTGGTGGATCACAAAATAATATTGATTGACAATATGCATAAAATGAGATAAAGTTATAATTAATTTAATTTGAATGCACTCATTATGGTTTATGGATTCAGACCCATTTCTTTTTCCAAAATATGGACTAACCACAAAACACTGCAGGCAGCTAAATGTAGCTCAGATGAACAACAAAAACCTTTTAGGAGCCTAAATTCCATTTCCAGATTCGCAGTGTCTGGATACGTAATTTTTAAAACACACTGTGCACTATTGGTATAGGCAACCCACTTACTGGATTTTCTTCTGGCATAAGTTTAGGGTTTACAATGGAAATTTACAGGTTTTAGAAGGGGCGGCAGTAGATAATTACCATCTTTTGCATGATATGTTCCCTGATTTTTCCCTTTTTATAAATATTTTTTTGCTATACATAGGACTGTGCACTAATGTTAAAAATTGGAATGCACCTGATTGGCATGCTTAATTTACTTGTACATCCCTATTATATGGAACTGCATGTACCCAGGTCCAGTAAATTAAATACTACTTGGGGGCTGCAGCATATAATACTTATAAGTGACCCTAAAAGGAAGTGATAAATGCCAATATGGTACGGTGCAGGGTATTTAAAAAGTAGGACACACATATTTAATGTTTTATGTGTTCTGGCAGCGAAAAAAACACAAAGTAATTTTTCACTGTGACAAGGCTTGTTCTCTCTAAAGCTAACACTGGTTATTACTAATACAAATAATATGTGCTAAACTTAGGTTGGAAGCAGCTACAACAATGTTTCAAAGACCTATTTTTTTAGTAACTTAAAATCTAACTAAACAATCAAGTTAGATTTTAATTTGCTATTTTGGAAATGACACTTAGAGAAGGTTGTCATATTTCTGCCTAAAACTAAAATAGTCTCCTGCAAGTGTCCACATGTCACCTGAACCCTGATAGAGCGACTGTGGTGGACAAATGGCTTTAGGTGTGGCGTTGGGGATTCCTCCCCTGAAAGTGCCCAGCCCCTTCCTTAGCTTCAACGGTTACCTTCCTTGTCACTTGCAGATGAAGTCCATACCTAGGACTGCCTCTCCTTTGTCTCTAGTCACGTTAGCAACACACCCAGAAGGAGTAGAGTAACTGACAAGAACTGCTTTGGGGCGGGGGGTGTTCGACCTGGCATCCTTGGCATGGTTTTACCCCTACCCATTTGCCTTCAACCCTCATGTTTTGCTGACTTTGTTTAGGCTGGTTTTATGACTCTGCACACTTTACCACTGCTATCACAGCTAAAGTGCTTGTGCTCTTTCCCGAAAACGTGGTAGAAATAGTTTCTACTAAATTCGCATATTCCATTTACTTGTAAGTCCCTAGTAATGCAGCACTAAATGTGCCCAAGGCCTGCATATTAAATACTACCAGTGTGCATGCAGTAGTTTTTGTGACACCTACTTAAGTAGCACATTAAACATGTTTCAGGTATGCCATTGCAGCCTTTGTATGCAGTTTCTAAACTGTCATTTTGACCTGGCAAAATAAACCTTCTGCAGGCCCAAATCTTCCTTTTAAAACACATGTCACCTCTTGGGTTGGACATGGACAGCCCAGAGGGCAGGATGCGGTGTTCTTAAAATGTAGGACATGTACATTTCAATTGGTAGTGAAAAAACTCTTACTGTATGTCTAACTCTCTGATAGGATAACACTGGAGTTACCTTATTACATCTAAAAGCTAACAGTTTCCAAATGAGAGCTGATGACTGGTTCATGTTTGGTGTATTTGGAATTGTAATGAAAAATCCTCTGCGATGGTGAACCTGGATTTTAATACTCAAATTTGAAAATGACACTTTTAGAAGGGTGGCATTTTCGTGCCTTAGCTAATTAGTGCCTGCAGCCAGTTTCTGTGTCAAATGACTGGGTACAGCTGACAGGCTTTGTGTATTCCTCTTAGACAGCCACATACAATAGAGAGAACTTAGGTGTGCCTGGATGCGCCATCTGTTTCAGGATGGTATGGTGGAGCTGGGCCCAGCCCTTCTTACACTTAAGCATGGGGACTTCAAAGTGAAACATCTAAAAGCTTCTCCTACACCATAAAAAGGCCCAGGGATACATATTGGACCCCAGATACTAACTCTTCAGTACACTTACAGACCTGTGGAGACTGCCAGGAAGAAGGCGGATGTACTGCTGAAAGGAGTGCCACTCTGCTCTGAAGGACTACTCCACAGCTTTGCTGATCTCATGCCCTCTCGCCTGGGTGAGAAGGACTGGACCAGCATCTCTTGAAACCAGGACACCTGAGCGACTCAAAGGGCTAGTTGTCTGGCCTCCTGACTAGATCCTAAGGGACATAAGCCTCCAACAACCTTGAACTCATCACCTTAACTCTGCCATCTGTGATTCCTACTCTGCCACGTGGTGCCACCCCAGTCCTGGAACATTGAAAATGGGTCTGAAGGTGCTTTGCCAGTCCATTTGTGGATCCAGCAGACCTGACGCATCTCCTCTGCAGGGGTACTCCCAAGCAGAACCAACACATCACCTCTGCTGCGAGGGTTATGCAAAGACTAAGCATGGAACCCCGCAGTCCAACTTAGAACCACTGGTGTACTAAGTTTCACCAATGCAGGTCCTTCAATCGCAAATCGCTCATCAACGGCAGCCTCGATAACGATGTAGATTCCCCCATGGCAACCTCGCAACTGATCAGAACTGATGCATTGCCATGGCTGCATGATACATTCTTGATGCAGGATCTCATAATGCTCTACAACCGGGATTTTAGGCACTCTTGTCAGTGGGCCTAACATGGTCCGGCCGGCCGACCCATGTTCTATTGAGGTAGTCCTGAACTTGTGACTTTGTCCCGATCCAGCGCAACCAGATATCTGCAGTTAGCACTTAGTGCTTTCTTCTGCTATTTTCACTGTAAGCTTTAAAGTTACATATCTTTGCTTCTACTAGCTGGATTTATGTTGTTTTGGCCTTGTTTTATTTATTAAAATGTACTCTAAATTGGTGCTGGCTTTTTCTTGTGTTGTGTTTTCACATATTACTGTTTGAAGTGCTGCTGAATTACTTCACGCATTGCTTCTAAGTTAAGCCTGACTGCTCTGTGCAAGATACCAGAGTTGAGCACTGGTTAACAAGGATTGTTCATGCTGCTTTAGTAGGGTATCACGCCCCTCTACCAGTAATTCAATTATGCCCAGGGGGGACAAAACCCTATCCTCCAACTATAATCTGGCATCAGGCCTACAAGTGGAACCCACAGACCTCTTCTCAGAACACTCCTGAAGCTGTGAAGAATCTGAAGAAGGATGGTCCTGCTGTCTGTAGAACCTGAAGGAAGATTTGACTTGCTTGCTTTGAGCAGAGGACCCAAGGGTCCAGGGTCCAAGGGTCAGTTGAGTGACCTCCTGTTTGAGTTACAGGTACACAACAGGCTTCCAGAGGCCCCTATCCTGCAAATGTCCAGTTGACCAGTACCATCTGGACCTGCCTGGACCCTGCTGCTGGCTGCGGTTAGAGTGAGTCTGTACCCCCAGACGGTACCTCCCAGTTCATGGACTCTTGGCTGGTGTACTCCTTCTGTCCCCAAAATGCAAAATATGGGAAGTAGAAATGCTCTTTTGGCTTGGTCAAAAGTTCAAGAGTACCAAACTACATGTCAAATACAACGTTTTGAGAGCAAACTCAAATCATCTGTAACAAAATCATGTGCAAATGCACTTGTTAATGTTAATAAAGAATATGAACTTTGATCAGTATCCCCTGTCATCATGTTATTATCTCATTAAAGCAATTAAAATGGTCAAAGCATGTGTCTGTGTATTTTTTATACACTTTCCAACCATGAAAATTCAATCATAAAAACAACCCTAGAGGGCAACACATTTGGATTACATTTCATGCAATAATAGACTTACCCCCTTGAGAGCACTTCACTAAATGTTTCTCCTTTATACAGTTTCATACCAGAATAATTGCAACCATAAAGAAATCCAATGGAAAGCACTGCGCTCAATCCTTGGGAGAGCTTTGAAAACATTAGGCTCAATTCCAGAGAGGTCTGACTCCCACACATGTAGGGTCCGTAACTTTAAAACGTATTATTGGGGGGGTGCTGCTGTGCTCCTGCAGACCCTTGGTGCTTCCTGTATGTCGTTGTTGGTGCCCCTGCCATCGGCAGGCAAATGGAAAGGCCCCTCAGGTCATAATGAGGCACTCCTCCAGGAGCAATGAATATTTTAACATCAGTTCTCCCACTGTGCTGGGAGAGCTGCATAGCTTGTTCATGTTCTTTTTCTTTATTCTCGTCGAGGGGGGCCCAGTCCCACCCGGGCACCCTAAGTCTCTATTCATTGAGGCATTTAAGGGAGCCCACCTCGCGATGCCCTGCCAGCTCACGTATAACCCGCACCACGAGGGTTGCCTTGGCGACCGGCAGCTTCCATCTCCGTGTCTGCTCCTGTGAACAGGGTGCAGTCTTCTACAGTGGCTCACCTACTCTCTCAAAGACATGGGCATGGGGGTGAAGTCTCTGGGTCATAAGAGAGTTTGGGGAGTGGGCCCTAGACATGCCCCTTCCCTTATGAAACCAAACAAAATAAATCCTGCACCGACCCTAGGCCCTGACCCACCCAGGGGGTAAATGGTGAAATGTCTGCCAAGACCCATTCCGTACACCTGTGGTTCCCAAACTGTGCGCCGCGGCGCCCCGGTGCGCCGTAATGAGGTTCCAGGGGCGCCGCGCACACTATCTGTAATTTTGGCCATCAAAGGGAGCAGCGCTGCTCCCCTGTGAGAGGCCTCACCCCTGCTGCTGGAGGTGCTTCGCACTCCTCCAGGAGCCCGAATGACAATGGGGCAGTCGGGGGTGTGACACCATGTGGCGGCCTCCTCCTGCCTCAGAGTACAGAAGGGCATTCTGTACGATAAAAAGTAAAACGCCCACGCTGCAATGTTAGAAAGCACTTCATTCATAGAAGCCTGTAAAATAAGTTTAAAAGAACAGGTCTCTCACTGTCCTGTCATTTTAGAACTGAAGTATTTTCAATATTGTATTCAACAAAGCCATGGTTGCTCTTTTTTTTAAGGAACTAGCAACCATTGACAAAGCCAATAGTCCTGGCTTGTTGGGGTGTAATGATACTTGCTGTATTATATATCTGGATGCAATGACAGAGACAACATAATACCAGTGAGGCAGAACACTATGTTAAGCACATATTTTTAGCCTAGGTGTTTTAAGCTGCGCTCTTAATTACGTCAAACACCCCCTTTGAAGAGACCCCCCAGTTTTTTTACACCGCTTAAAGCCCTGGAAACAACACCATGTTACAGTAACCTCACATCCTGGCACTGTGCATCATGCATGACTTCTACGTTTTCAGTCTGCCTATGTGCAGGGGCATAGTGAACTCTCCACCAGCCCACCCCTTGCTTTAGTTCATTCTTGATGGGCCTCTTCTGCCTGCCACTCTGCAAACAAAGGCTCAGCTCATAATGTGAAAAGGTGGGTGAGTAAATAAGTGAAGGACTGTCTGAATGGCTGGATGATTACTGAAAGGATGCATGCATGAATGAAAGGGGGAATGGATAGATAATGAAAGAAAGGATGGACGGATGAGTGAATGAATGGAAGTATGGATGAGAGAAAAGGTAAATAGCTGGATGTATGGGTGAAAGGGTAGATGTATGGGTGGAAGGGTAGATGGATGGGTAAAAATGTGGATGGGTGTGTGAAAGGATGGATGGATGAGTGAAAGGGCAGCTGATGGGCGAGTGAATTGGTGGATGGGTGTGTGAAAGGATGGATGGGTGGATGAATGAAAGGGTAGGTGATGGGCAAGTGGATGGATGAATTGATAAGTGAAATGGTGAATGGATGGATGAGTGAAAGGGTGGATGTAAGGATTGATGAGTTAGTGAAAGGGGGTAGATGGACAAAAGGATGGATAGATGAGTGAAGTGAAAGGGTGGATGATGAGAGAACGGATGGCTGGATGAGTGAATGGATAGTTGGATGAGTGAAAGAATGGATGAGTAATAGGATCAATGGATGGATTCATGAATGGATGAGTAAATGGGTGGGTAGATGGATGGATAAGTGAAAGGGGGATGGAGAGAGAAAGGGAGGATGAATGACTGAAAGGGTGAATGGGTGGAAGGATAAATGACTGGGTGAATGGATGAGTAAGTGAATGGGTCGATGGATGAGTAAGTGAATGGATGGCTGGGTGGAAGAGTGGATGCATGGATGATTGTACAGATGGATGGGGTGAAAGGGTGGGTAGATTAATAATGGATGGATGAGTGAAAGGGTGGATGGAGGGATGGATGAGTGAAATGATGGACGGAAGGATATATGGTGGATAGGTGTGCAAATGGTTGAATATGTTTGGATATAGATGGGCACACAGATGGAAGGACAGACCTTTTTAGTGTAAAAATAAGGCTGGGGATACTGATTATGACAGACCAAACTCAATGCTCCATTTTCTCAGAGCGGGTCTCAGTACCAAAAGGTACTGAAAGCAGCATCTGGCATAAATAAGGGTTTGGGACCAGGTACTCTGTTGGGGAAAAAAACGATGGATTGGGATGCAGCCAGTGGATGAGATTAAGAATTCAAGCATTCCAACCAATATAATAGCTTCATTGCATCCCAAATACTTTAAGGAAGATAACAGGAGGTACACACCACCCACCCACCCACCGGTAAAAAAATGGTGGGGAGCCACGGCCAACTGCCGATTAGGTCAGGGGAGCCACAGGTCAAAAAAGTTTGGGAACCACTGCCCTACACTGACATAAAAAAATTCAATGGTTGCCCAAATTTAAATTCTTTATTTATGAGTTTTATATAGTGTGGGCCAGACCCGAAGGTGTCGGAGTGCTTTGCAATAATTTGTCATGTGTAAAACACAGTATCACAGTAGTATGTACATTGACTCATTAAGCATCATATAGTTTCACCGTAAAAAGCACAATGACTCGTGAAGGGACTAGATCAGGGAGGGGGAAAAGAGGAGGAGTCGGGAGGAGAGTGAGGTAGAAGTCTTAATGTCAAAGTGTCTGTGTGCTGCTGTGGGCAGGCTTCTGCAGTTGGGCTATAGCTATCCAATTGGGAGAGATCAGTTGAGGAAGAGGTCTTTGAGCTGCCTTTTAAATAGGAGGGGGTAGTCCTTATGTGGACTGGGATGGAGTTGAAGATTTTAGACGCATTTCTTGAAAAGGATCAAGATGCGTTTTCTTGTTTGCGAGTTTTCAGAGGGATAAGAAGTTGAGTGTTGGTACTCCTGAGGCTCCTAGTCTGACCGGTTTTCTGAAGTTTGGAGGCCAGGTAGGCAGGTTTCGTGTGTGCAGAGCTTTGTGAGTGAGGCAGGCAGTTCTAAAGTTGCCGCGCATTTTGATTAGCTCTCTGAGTGCAGGCGAGATATGTTCATATTTTTTTACTCCAGTGACCATTCTGGCTGCTGCGTTCAGAGTTGATCTGAGGGGAGCGAGGTGCGATTTTGCTGATCCTGTGAGGGTTGCATTCCCGTAGTCCAGTCTGGACAGCACCAGGGATTGAGTAGCTTGTTTGAGGTCGTTAGGACGGATGAAGGGTTTTATTTTGTTGAGAAGTTTGAGGTTGAGGCGCTCTTTGCAGTGTTCTTGATGTGTTTAACCATGTCTAATTTTGGATCCAGAGTGATTCCCAGCGATTTTACAGACTCAGCCAGGGTGAGATTGTAGTTGAAAGCATCAATAGTTTTTAGCCGTTCTGTGATTTGGGGTTCTTCTCCTTGTTGGAGATGAGGAGGATTTCTGTTTTGTGTTGTTTGAGTTTCAAGTGGTTGAGTGATAGCCAATGTTGGACTTCTCTTAGAGTATTGTTCAGTCTCTGAAAGTGATAAATGGAGGAGGTTTCCAGATAGATCTGGGTATTGTCTGCATATAGGTGGAAGGGAATGTTGTCATTTTTTAGTATGGTGGTAAGGGATTCTATATAGATGTTGAAAAGTTGCGATGAGATGACTGATCCTTGGGGGACACCCCTGCTAATGGGGAGTAGTCAGACAAGAAGTTTTTTATTTTTATTCTTTGGGTGCAGTTCTGGACAAAAGAGGTGAACCACTGTAAGACCACCTCTTCCGCTCCTACCCTTTCTTGAAGTACCTTAATGAGTAGTTTGTGGTCAACCGTGTCGAAGGCTGCCGATAGGTCCAGGAGTCTGAGTAGGCAGAATTGGTCTGTATCGAGTGACTTGTGCATATCGTCTATTACATTTAGGATCGCTGTCTCTGTGCTGCAACCTTTTCTGAAACCCGATTGGTGAGGGTCTAGAAGGTTAGTGCTGTCCAAGTGTTGAGTAAGTTGGAGGAGAACACATCTTTCCAGGATTTTAGCTAGGAGAGGGATGTTGGAGAAAGGTCTGAAATTATTAAGATCTTTGAGTCAAAGCCTGTTTTTTTCAGCAGAGGTGTGACTTGGCCGATTTTGAGACAACCAGGCATGACTCCGGTACTCAGGGAGATGTTTATGATCTTGGTCCAGAGTGGGGCTAGAGTGAGCTTGAGCTTTTAGGCCAGTTCGGCAGGTATGGTATCCAAGACGTGTGATGACGGTTTGGAGCTGGAAATCATTTGATGACCTCTGCTTCTGAGTTGGGGTTGAAAGATTTCCAGAGGTTTGGGGGGTGCTTTGGTGTGATATCTTCTGTCCCTGGGGCAAGTTAGTGTTGGGGGGACTGCGGTGATCATCCAATTCAATTGTGTTGATTTTATCAATAAAGAAATTGGCAAAGTTATCACACAGGTCTTCAGAGGCACAGTTTATGTTGTCTAAATGCACAGATCCTATATAGATTCGTAGGAACTACTCAACAATTGGTGCCATGTCTAATATATGCCAGGTCGAAGCACTGCATGCTAGCCAATGGAATAAACTGTGGTTGCATGGGTGAAAGGGGACTGATATTGAGGAAGGAGGCACTAGTTACAGGCTGCCGAGTGATGTGGTATCTTCAGCATAATTATGTCACCAGTTAATGAATTAAAATGCCCAAATTTAGGGCGCAGCTTGGGGCGCAACTCTCATGAATCTAAGATATATGGTTGTATAGTATTTCAAACACTACCCATCCTTGTCACAGGTGCAATCAGGTGTTACAAGTTCATGATTTTCCTGCAGTAATAGAGAAATGAGTTGGGTACAAAAACGTGGAACCATGGGTGGTGTTTATAGGACACTTCTGAAGAGGATTAGTGGTAGAGTGTTTCTGTAGCTGTCCCAGTTAGGTCCTAGATATCTTTTTGATTTATATTTCCCCCTCTTCGGGAAAAGGGTTATTGTGTTGAACCTTACACAGTGAACAACTGGCCGGAACACAAGAAGGCGCAGAGGTAATATTTTTTGCATAAAGCAGCACCAGCCAAATTTGCTGTGCTAGTTTGCTTACGTGAAAAAAAGCAGTGCTGAGCCATATGTATTATAAAATGTCCTGCTGCTCACTACTATTGCACATGTACCAGGCTATCTAGCACCACACATAATTATTGCACCATGGTGCGGAAGTGTGGCTGTCTACTGCAGGATCTGTACTGGAACCATATCCTTCCTCTGAGAAAGTGGATGTTTAGTGGAAGTGGATGATAATCCTTTTCAAGCTATAATGGCAAAATCATTTACTAGGTCCAGTTAGGTTTCAATAATTTTAACCTGAGCTTAACCCTTGGTAGCAGTAGCACAGAGCAGACAGACTTAACTTTTTGATTCAAGTGTAAATCATTACCAAAACAGTTAATAAGTTGAAAACATAAGACAATACAAATCCCACTACATAAATTGTAATCTTCACATGACATCAAAACAATAGAAATCAAATGTAGGGAGCTGGAGTTGTTCGTTTTCAAAGTTTTCAATGATTCTATAAGAAAAAAGTGCAAAGTACCAACTGTGGGTATCTGATGGTGCTAGAATGGGTCAAGGTCAAAAGTTAAGGCTGAGCGCAGTGCAGAGCAGGTCAGATACAGGGACCATATTCAGTTTAGTGATGTAATGAGGTTCCAGGGGCGCCGCGCACACTATCTGTAATTTTGGCCATCACAGGGAGCAGCGCTGCTCCCCTGTGAGAGGCCTCACCCCTGCTGCTGGAGGTGCTTCGCACTCCTCCAGGAGCACGAGAGCAGCCCCTCCCGCCCATTGTCATTCAGTATGCCGCTGATTGCCACTTACTGAATGACAATGGGGCAGTCTGGGGTGTGACACCATGTGGCGGCCTCCTCCTGCCTCAGAGTACAGAAGGGCATTCTGTACGATAAAAAGTAAAACGCCCACGCTGCAATGTTAGAAAGCACTTCATTCATAGAAGCCTGTAAAATAAGTTTAAAAGAACAGGTCTCTCACTGTCCTGTCATTTTAGAACTGAAGTATTTTCAATATTGTATTCAACAAAGTCACTATAATTCCATTCGCAACGCTCAATGGGGTTGGTCAGGAAGGTATAGTAGATAGAAAAAGAGAAAATTGCTCTTTTTCTTGGTGTCCCCTCACTCACCAGGGTTGCCCCATGGAGACATGCTTCATCATTGGGGCCTTCCCAGTCCTCTACGGGCTGGGGCGTGCTGCGACTTGCGAATTACGTAGGAGCACTTATAATTGACTATGTGTGGTGCGGGTGTGATAGTGGAGTGGACTAAGTGATATGTTTAAAAATACCTGCCCAGTAAGTTTTCAATAAACTTTATTCCTGCTTCCAGGTGGTAACATTAAAAATGGGGTGGAAAAATAGGATCCCTAAACGTAATGTGTTAAGGTGTGCCTATCAACTCCTGTCAACATGTTTTGTGCATACCCCAAGCACTTCTTCGGGACTACACAGGGACCAGCCCTGTGTTCGCCACTCCTTAGCTCTGCAGTGAGTTACTTTAAATAAATAATGCTGCAATCGATAATTAGTGCATGCATAAGTACCTACGTATTCATTTGAATCACGAGGTTCATGTAGTGGGACCTAACTGTGCCCCATGGACTCGGAGGGGTTCAGTATCCCAGCAATTTGCTAACAGGATACCTCCCTCATGTAAACACCTACTAGCGTCTCTCCGGTCCGAATGCAGGAAGCAGGAATAAAGTTTATTGAAAGCTCACTGGGCAGGTATTTTTAAACATATCACTTAGTCCACTCCACTATCACACCCGCACCACACATAGTCAATTATAAGTGCTCCTACGTAATTCGCAAGTCGCAGCAGGCCCCAGCCCGTAGAGGACTGGGATGGCCCCAATGATGAAGCATGTCACCATGGTGCAACCCTGGTGAGTGAGGAGACACCAAGAAAAAGAGCAATTTTCTCTTTTTCTATCTACTATACCTTCCAGACCAACCCCATTGAGCGTTGCGAATGGAATTATAGTGACTGGCTAGGCTCTCAGGTATCTGGTAACAGAGACCTTATGTTGAAACCAGCTGAATAAACTTTAATTAGCGGGTTCTGTGTCATGATTAAAATCCTATAGAACTTGCACAAGGAGATTCTAATAGTCTTGTGTTGCATTTAACTGGGGAAAAAGGTCGACATCTTTTATACCCTTAAGTGTCTTTGAGATCATGGCATTTCTTCAGGACCTAGAAACCCTGCTAGCTACTCATAGGGGAGTAGTTCACATCTATGTGTAAGAAGTGATAACCATATCCTCACCAAATATCACTAACTGCAACAAAGTTCCTCTTGAGTAGGGACCTGAACAGAAAATGGTGAAAAAACGGGGTGGGGGGAGTAAAAACAAGTAGGGTATACACGATATATTAAAATATCAATGTAGTTCTCTATCAGAGGTGAATGATTTAGAAGGTGAAATAACTCACAATCCTCTCAATCAAGCTATATACCCAGTACATGGGTCAATGGCGTCCAGATACTAATAAAAATATAAATACACCCTGCCATCGGTGTGCATGTTAATCAGTCATTCCTCATAAGGGGTAGGTGTTTCGTAGGTCTAGCATCACCAAGTCACCACCCGAGCGAGGTATGGTATGCAAAGGCTTGTCTTAAAACCCCACCTGGTATCATAACGGCAGCTAATCTTCCGAAGCCGACTGTTCCCACAGTACTTGATACATAGTCACCTGGGTTAGATACGTGGGTGAGATACGTCCTTATGCCAATTAGAATACCCACCAGAGTTAATGTGCATAGTGAACGGATATAGTCTCCAAGGAGTTAGGTGGTGTGCGGCCTGGCAAACATACTTGCACCCCCACTGGAAGTTGCCCAGCCATTAATTGTGCCCTCCATCAAGTCGGGGTGGACAGTGATAGCTGGTGCCTCAAACGGACTCACGTGGCACCAGATTGACATAATTTAGGGAGAGCCTCACCATTACAGATTCACTTACCAGGCGTGTAGGGGAATGAGCTAAAAGCTCTGGAGTAACGGGACACTCAATTGAGTTGCGTTCGACTCCTAGGGATCAAAAGGAGAACGTGCTGTTGTTATATTATTTTATATTAATTTATAAAGTACACGGCTACTCAGCAGAGTGTCCCGGTGCTGCGGGAGAAGTCGGACAGGCCGTGGGATTAGATGTTAAAAAGGCAGGTTTTGAGCTTCCTCTTGAACATATCGGGGCTGTGTACATGCCAAAGATCTAGCTGGAGTCTATTACAGAAGAAAGGTCCTAGATAGGAAACAGATCTCCCACGCATTCTGAGGCAACCAATGAGGGGCACCTTTGAGAGGGACGCAGATGAAGAGCAGAGGGTGCGAGCAGGGATATATGTACTAATTTTCTTTTTGAGGTAAAATGCCCCTGTCTAGTGCAAGGCCTTATGCATGAGGACCATGGCTTTAAGAAACACCCTCTTTTTCACCAATGCAGGGCGCTTAGGTGAGGGGTCATGTGGAACCTGGGAGGAAGTCTGAGCAGCAGTCTTGCTGCAGAGTTCTAAACCACCTGTAGTCTGTTAAGGAGATAGTCTGGCAGGCCGAGGTACCGAGCATTTCCATAGTCTAATCCTGCACTACTTTTCTGCCAGCAGACTCAGATAGTAGCAGAAGAAAAATTTTCAGCATACGAAAAATGATGAAACAAGACCCAGCAAGTGCTTGAATATGCTGGAAAGAAGGAGTTGATGCTATCTATTTTGATTCTGAGATTCTTGATGCTGTTTTGTGGGAGGCCAGGGTGCAGAAGAATGTTTGGCCAACAGGCTTCCACAAAGTTGTGAGGGGACATCTCCGAAGGTCATGATCTCTGTTTTGTCTGGGTTGCATCACAGATCTTGTCAGTCCAACCACTGAAACACCATGGTGAGACAGCATGAAATCGACTTCCCATTTAAGTCCATGCCTTTCTCGCATGCAAACAGAAGATGCGTGTCATCTGCGCATGAGATGACTTTTGCGGCAAGAGACTCTGCGAGAATAGCAAGAGGTGTCAAATATACATTGAACAGAGTTGGACTGAGGGCGAGCCCTGCAGAACACCCACAGACAGGGGTCAGGCTTGTGCTGTATAGGGCAGAAGCCAGACTTCCTGAGTCTTTCTGTCCAGAAATGAAGCTAACCAGTTGAAGGCCAAGTGTCTGATCCCTATCTCGTAAAGGCGCTCGACAAGCCTAAGGTGGGGCACGGTGTCAAATGCTGATGTGAGGCCGAGCAGTATCAGCATGGCTTTATCACCCCTGTCAAGGGTGCTCCGGACATGCTCTACAACTTCGAGAAGCGTGGTCTCCGTGCTAAAATGGGGGCGGAAACCAGACTGAGTAGGGTGGAGTATTCTGTTGTCTTCCATATAACTGGAGAGTTGGTGGTAGACTTCTTTCTCCAGAATTTTAGAGAAAGCGGGGAGAAGGGCAATTTACTGCTTGCCTGGGGTCTTCTGTAGTTTTTTTTAGCAACGATAAAACTTTGGCCTTTTTCCACATAGAATGAACTTCCTCTGTTGCCAACGAGGTGTTGAATATGTGGTTCACAGTGGAATTTAAAGATGGTGCCACCATATCTAGCACCATAATAGGGCATTGGTAGAGGGGAGATCCAGATTTTAGGATCTTTAAAGCTGTAAGCGACTTAGTGGGGGAGATGGGAGGGAATACAATTAAGGTAGCATATGTTAGGGGGCTGCGTGGTTAAAGCTGAGGAAAGATGCATGAAAAGACTCAAGCATATACTCACATTTGTCGGGTGCCCAATTCATGACTGACCTACCCTCCATGGATTCAGGAGCAGAGTAAAGTTCCGAAGGTGTTTGGTGAGTAAAAATGGCATGTAGGGTAAACGTACCAGGTTAAAGTGCAGTGAAATACTAGAACGCAACTAGCATTGGTGCTCGCTTAATGAGGTGTTGCGCGGGCGCCATGATGGAAAGGGCGAAATTCAGGGTTGGTCTAGGGAACCAACATAGTATAAGAAAACAAAATAGAAATTTGGGCCCTGGTGAATCGGGGGTCCGAGACATTAGATGTACTTATTGATCAGTTTATCATGCCAAAAGAAGGGGGAAACCATAACTGAAATAATGGTGGCACTGCCCAAGATTAGGAAGGCACCACAAACAAGAGGATGGACAGAACTCTGGTTAGACCTAACTCTCCAACCTAGGAGGGGAACCTTCTGATCGTGTTGGAAAAGAGCAGGGTTTACGGCCATTGTTGTTAACATCATGATGTTTGCTTTGATATAAAGTGTCGCTACATTTAGGATGGCAGATGCCTGTAGGTGAAAGAATGGTGATTCACAGTTTAATCTCACTCCAGGGTATGTCATTGTTAATGCCTGTCAAATTTTTTGGGAGGCTGAAAATCCATCATTATTCCCTGCATAACAAATCAGGATCTGTTTATATGTATGTGGGCTTCTAAGACTGTCCAATTCAGACCATCTGGTAAATGGCCCGCCTCTCTGTATTGGGAGCTCATTTTAATGGTCTCCTTCCTACATCTGCCCTTCTTCTGTCTTCCACAGTTCTGGTAGTATTCTGAAGAGTATGCCGAGTGATGCCATATTAATGTCTTGCACTAGCCAGTGGGTGGGGTTGGCTCCTGGCTTCTCACTAACCAATAGGAAAAGATTCCTGAGATAAACCTACACACTTTTGAAGCAGTTCCTTATGCCCAATTGCAGGCAATTATAAAGTGGCACTCTCAACCTAAAACCAAGATGGCATAATCATTTGTTCCCTGTGCAGAGCTACTGTACCCACCACTGTGAAAGTAACAAACCTTTTTCTGTGGTCACTTATACCCAGTTCTGGAGCCAGCTCCTCTCCTCTTGGATTAATGCCTGCATGAATAAGTGAACAAAAGGGGACGCACAGCAGGTATAAGCTAACATTTGCCTTTTGCAGAGTTGTCCTCTTTGAAGTGAATTCACTTTCTGGGCACAACCCGGAAAGCCTCCAGCCGCCAGAGGAATAGAACACCTCCCCACACCCAAGGTCTGTGCCTCAGCTCTGGGAGCCGGTTTGTACCTCATCAAGGGGCCTATATTGCTCTTGGGTGACAGTTGGAAGCTCATACAGATCGACTTCCAGAGCCTTCATGCTGGGGAAAGGTGGCTTACTAAAAGTTGTTTTTCTGATATATTTATTACAAATCCAACTTTACCAGTGTATTGGGCCTGTGATAAATATTTTATAAATTCCAAGTAAGAACTTTGTAACTGTTTATTAGGTGGATATAACAGTGCTAAATGTAATATTGTGTCCCAATGCTTTCCTAAGTGAAACTTTCTTTTTGAACCTTTTTTCACTGTAAGGACAGGTGTTTACATTAAATGTTTACATGTCCTACTTTTAAATATCATGCAGGTAGCCATAAGGACATTTGGGGTTACTTAAGTGTGACTTATTAATATTTTAAAGGAGGGTTTAAGCCTGTGAAAAGGGATTATTATGACAGGTAAAAACTGCAGTTGTCAAACTGTATAGACAGGCTAGAGTAGTAGTTCTGCAGTCATGTGTCACACTGTCACTTTAGTGGTGCACAATTGTGCTGCAGTCAACTAAAATGTAAAAAAAAAAGTAAATTGATACTTGTATAGCGCACTACTCACCCGCAGGGGTCTCAAGGCGCTTGTACGAATACCGCTGTGGAACCCATTCTGGCTTTCCCTGTGAGGCGTCCACTCCTGGGCACCCCCAAGGTGGAGGCCAGGCATCCTTAGCGTTGTGGAGGCCGTTGTGGAGATTAAGCAAGCTATTGCCCAGAGTTGCAGAGTGGGACTCCATGATTGGAATAGGCACCGAGGCGAGAATTATCAGGTCCGTGGAATTTTTGAGCCCAAGACCCGCCGAGGCAGGGAATTGAACCCTGGTCCCGGGCTAGACCTCTACATCAGGGTCTGCCGCTAGTGACATTTAACTTACAGGGCCTGGGTACACTTTGTACCATATAATTTGGACCTATAGGTAAGTTAAATATGACAAAAATGTTTTAGAGGTTGGAGCACATGCAGTTGGGCTTGGTTAGCAGAACCCTGTGCACAGAGTAGAAAAGCAAGCAGTATCAGTCTAAACAAATTGAGGTCATCATGGAAAAAGAGGTATTTCCTGCCTTATCCAACCACATATTTTCTTAGTATATAATACCCAAAGTACTCACACATGATAATTTATGATTCCATCCATATGTGCACTCAGAATTGTGCAGAAAGATACAAAACAACAAAGTTCGAGAAATTTTAGAATAGAGACTAGAATGATAAAGAGCCCTGTACTTTTGACTCGGTCTATTATCTAACAAAGCAACTGCTAGATGTTAACTTCACAACTGTATATGTTTTTTTAATCCAACTATACAGCAAGTATTTTGGTGTATCACAAAATAATATTAATTGACAATATGCATAAAATGAAATAAAGTTATAATTAATTTAATTTGAATGCACTCATTATGGTTTATGGATTCAGACCCATTTCTTTTTCCAAAATATGGACTAACCACAAAACACTGCAGGCAGCTAAATGTAGCTCAGATGAACAACAAAAACCTTTTAGGAGCCTAAATTCCATTTCCAGATTCGCAGTGTCTGGATACGTAATTTTTAAAACACACTGTGCACTATTGGTATAGGCAACCCACTTACTGGATTTTCTTCTGGCATAAGTTTAGGGTTTACAATGGAAATTTAGAGGTTTTAGAAGGGGCGGCAGTGGATAATTACCATCTTTTGCATGATATGTTCCCTGATTTTTCCCTTTTTATAAATATTTTTTTGCTATACATAGGACTATGCACTAATGTTAAAAATTGGAATGCACCTGATTGGCATGCTTAATTTACTTGTACATCCCTATTATATGGAACTGCATGTACCCAGGTCCAGTAAATTAAATACTACTTGGGGGCTGCAGCATATAATACTTATAAGTGACCCTAAAAGGAAGTGATAAATGCCAATATGGTACGGTGCAGGGTATTTAAAAAGTAGGACACACATATTTAATGTTTTATGTGTTCTGGCAGCGAAAAAAACACAAAGTAATTTTTCACTGTGACAAGGCTGGTTCTCTCTAAAGCTAACACTGGTTATTACTAATACAAATAATATGTGCTAAACTTAGGTTGGAAGCAGCTACAACAATGTTTCAAAGACCTATTTTTTTAGTAACTTAAAATCTAACTAAACAATCAAGTTAGATTTTAATTTGCTATTTTGGAAATGACACTTAGAGAAGGTTGTCATATTTCTGCCTAAAACTAAAATAGTCTCCTGCAAGTGTCCACATGTCACCTGAACCCTGATAGAGCGACTGTGGTGGACAAATGGCTTTAGGTGTGGCGTTGGGGATTCCTCCCCTGAAAGTGCCCAGCCCCTTCCTTAGCTTCAACGGTTACCTTCCTTGTCACTTGCAGATGAAGTCCATACCTAGGACTGCCTCTCCTTTGTCTCTAGTCACGTTAGCAACACACCCAGAAGGAGTAGAGTAACTGACAAGAACTGCTTTGGGGCGGGGGGTGTTCGACCTGGCATCCTTGGCATGGTTTTACCCCTACCCATTTGCCTTCAACCCTCATGTTTTGCTGACTTTGTTTAGGCTGGTTTTATTACTCTGCACACTTTACCACTGCTATCACAGCTAAAGTGCTTGTGCTCTTTCCCGAAAACGTGGTAGAAATAGTTTCTACTAAATTCGCATATTCCATTTACTTGTAAGTCCCTAGTAATGCAGCACTAAATGTGCCCAAGGCCTGCATATTAAATACTACCAGTGTGCATGCAGTAGTTTTTGTGACACCTACTTAAGTAGCACATTAAACATGTTTCAGGTATGCCATTGCAGCCTTTGAATGCAGTTTCTAAACTGTCATTTTGACCTGGCAAAATAAACCTTCTGCAGGCCCAAATCTTCCTTTTAAAACACATGTCACCTCTTGGGTTGGACATGGACAGCCCAGAGGGCAGGATGCGGTGTTCTTAAAATGTAGGACATGTACATTTCAATTGGTAGTGAAAAAACTCTTACTGTATGTCTAACTCTCTGATAGGATAACACTGGAGTTACCTTATTACATCTAAAAGCTAACAGTTTCCAAATGAGAGCTGATGACTGGTTCATGTTTGGTGTATTTGGAATTGTAATGAAAAATCCTCTGCGATGGTGAACCTGGATTTTAAAACTCAAATTTGAAAATGACACTTTTAGAAGGGTGGCATTTTCGTGCCTTAGCTAATTAGTGCCTGCAGCCAGTTTCTGTGTCAAATGACTGGGTACAGCTGACAGGCTTTGTGTATTCCTCTTAGACAGCCACATACAATAGAGAGAACTTAGGTGTGCCTGGATGCGCCATCTGTTTCAGGATGGTATGATGGAGCTGGGCCCAGCCCTTCTTACACTTAAGCATGGGGACTTCAAAGTGAAACATCTAAAAGCTTCTCCTACACCATAAAAAGGCCCAGGGATACATATTGGACCCCAGATACTAACTCTTCAGTACACTTACAGACCTGTGGAGACTGCCAGGAAGAAGGCGGCTGTACTGCTGAAAGGAGTGCCACTCTGCTCTGAAGGACTACTCCACAGCTTTGCTGATCTCATGCCCTCTCGCCTGGGTGAGAAGGACTGGACCAGCATCTCTTGAAACCAGGACACCTGAGCGACTCAAAGGGCTAGTTGTCTGGCCTCCTGACTAGATCCTAAGGGACATAAGCCTCCAACAACCTTGAACTCATCACCTTAACTCTGCCATCTGTGATTCCTACTCTGCCAAGTGGTGCCACCCCAGTCCTGGAACATTGAAAATGGGTCTGAAGGTGCTTTGCCAGTCCATTTGTGGATCCAGCAGACCTGACGCATCTCCTCTGCAGGGGCACTCCCAAGCAGAACCAACACATCACCTCTGCTGCGAGGGTTATGCAAAGACTAAGCATGGAACCCCGCAGTCCAACTTAGAACCACTGGTGTACTAAGTTTCACCAATGCAGGTCCTTCAATCGCAAATCGCTCATCAACGGCAGCCTCGATAACGATGTAGATTCCCCCATGGCAACCTCGCAACTGATCAGAACTGATGCATTGCCATGGCTGCATGATACATTCTTGATGCAGGATCTCATAATGCTCTACAACCGGGATTTAAGGCACTCTTGTCAGTGGGCCTAACATGGTCCGGCCGGCCGACCCATGTTCTATTGAGGTAGTCCTGAACTTGTGACTTTGTCCCGATCCAGCGCAACCAGATATCTGCAGTTAGCACTTAGTGATTTCTTCTGCTATTTTCACTGTAACCTTTAAAGTTACATATCTTAGCTTCTACTAGCTGGATTTATGTTGTTTTGGCCTTGTTTTATTTATTAAAATGTACTCTAAATTGGTGCTGGCTTTTTCTTGTGTTGTGTTTTCACATATTACTGTTTGAAGTGCTGCTGAATTACTTCACGCATTGCTTCTAAGTTAAGCCTGACTGCTCTGTGCAAGATACCAGAGTTGAGCACTGGTTAACAAGGATTGTTCATGCTGCTTTAGTAGGGTATCACGCCCCTCTACCAGTAATTCAATTATGCCCAGGGGGGACAAAACCCTATCCTCCAACTATAATCTGGCATCAGGCCTACAAGTGGAACCCATAGACCTCTTCTCAGAACACTCCTGAAGCTGTGAAGAATCAGAAGAAGGATGGTCCTGCTGTCTGAAGAACCTGAAGGAAGATTTGACTTGCTTGCTTTGAGCAGAGGACCCAAGGGTCCAGGGTCCAAGGGTCAGTTGAGTGACCTCCTGTTTGAGTTACAGGTACACAACAGGCTTCCAAAGGCCCCTATCCTGCAAATGTCCGGTTGACCAGTACCATCTGGACCTGCCTGGACCCTGCTGCTGGCTGCGGTTAGAGTGAGTCTGAACCCCCAGACGGTACCTCCCAGTTCATGGACTCTTGGCTGGTGTACTCCTTCTGTCCCCAAAATGCAAAATATGGGAAGTAGAAATGCTCTTTTGGCTTGGTCAAAAGTTCAAGAGTACCAAACTACATGTCAAATACAACGTTTTGAGAGCAAACTCAAATCATCTGTAACAAAATCATGTGCAAATGCACTTGTTAATGTTAATAATGAATATGAACTTTGATCAGTATCCCCTGTCATCATGTTATTATCTCATTAAAGCAATTAAAATGGTCAAAGCATGTGTCTGTGTATTTTTTATACACTTTCCAACCATGAAAATTCAATCATAAAAACAACCCTAGAGGGCAACACATTTGGATTACATTTCATGCAATAATAGACTTACCCCCTTGAGAGCACTTCACTAAATGTTTCTCCTTTATTCAGTTTCATACCAGAATAATTGCAACCATAAAGAAATCCAATGGAAAGCACTGCGCTCAATCCTTGGGAGTGCTTTAAAAACATTAGGCACAATTCCCGAGAGGTCTGACTCCCACACATGTAGGGTCCGTAACTTTAAAACGTATTATTGGGGGGGGGGGGTGCTGCTGTGCTCCTGCAGACCCTTGGTGCTTCCTGTATGTCGTTGTTGGTGCCCCTGCCATCGGCAGGCAAATGGAAAGGCCCCTCAGGTCATAATGAGGCACTCCTCCAGGAGCAATGAATATTTTAACAGCAGTTCTCCCACTGTGCTGGGAGAGCTGCATAGCTTGTTCATGTTCTTTTTCTTTATTCTCGTCGAGGGGGGCCCAGTCCCACCCGGGCACCCTAAGTCTCTATTCATTGAGGCATTTAAGGGAGCCCACCTCGCGATGCCCTGCCAGCTCACGTATAACCCGCTCCACGAGGGTTGCCTTGGGGACCGGCAGCTTCCATCTCCGTGTCTGCTCCTGTGAACAGGGTGCAGTCTTCTACTGTGGCTCACCTACTCTCTCAAAGACATGGGCATGGGGGTGAAGTCTCTGGGTCATAAGAGAGTTTGGGGAGTGGGCCCTAGACATGCCCCTTCCCTTATGAAACCAAACAAAATAAATCCTGCACCGACCCTAGGCCCTGACCCACCCAGGGGGTAAATGGTGAAATGTCTGCCAAGACCCATTCCCTACACTGACATTAAATAATTCAATGGTTGCCCAAATTTAAATTCTTTATTTATGAGTTTTATATAGTGTGGGCCAGACCCAAAGGTCTCGGAGTGCTTTGCAATAATTTGTCATGTGTAAAACACAGTATCACAGTAGTATGTACATTGACTCATTAAGCATCATATAGTTTCACCGTAAAAAGCACAATGACTCGTGAAGGGACTAGATCAGGGAGGGGGAAAAGAGGAGGAGTCGGGAGGAGAGTGAGGTAGAGTCTTAATGTCAAAGTGTCTGTGTGCTGCTGTGGGTAGGCTTCTGCAGTTGGGCGATAGCTATCCATTTGGGAGAGATCAGTTGAGGAAGAGGTCTTTGAGCTGCCTTTTAAATAGGAGGGGGTAGACCTGATGTGGACTGGGATGGAGTTGAAGATTTTAGACGCATTTCTTGAAAAGGATCAAGATGCGTTTTTTTGTTTGCGAGTTTTCAGAGGGATAAGAAGTTGAGTGTTGGTACTCCTGAGGCTCCTAGTCTGACCGGTTTTCTGAAGTTTGGAGGCCAGGTAGGCAGGTTTCGTGTGTGCAGAGCTTTGTGAGTGAGGCAGGCAGTTCTAAAGTTGCCGCGCATTTTGATTAGCTCTCTGAGTGCAGGCGAGATATGTTCATATTTTTTTACTCCAGTTACCATTCTGGCTGCTGCGTTCAGAGTTGATCTGAGGGGAGCGATGTGCGATTTTGCTGATCCTGTGAGGGTTGCATTCCCGTAGTCCAGTCTGGACAGCACCAGGGATTGAGTAGCTTGTTTGAGGTCGTTAGGACGGATGAAGGGTTTTATTTTGTTGAGAAGTTTGAGGTTGAGGCGCTCTTTGCAGTGTTCTTGATGTGTTTAACCATGTCTAATTTTGGATCCAGAGTGATTCCCAGCGATTTTACAGACTCAGCCAGGGTGAGATTGTAGTTGAAAGCATCAATAGTTTTTAGCCATTCTGTGATTTGGGGTTCTACTCCTTGTTGGAGATGAGGAGGATTTCTGTTTTGTCTTGTTTGAGTTTCAAGTGGTTGAGTGATAGCCAATGTTGGACTTCTCTTAGAGTGTTGTTCAGTCTCTGAAAGTGATAAATGGAGGAGGTTTCCAGATAGATCTGGGTATTGTCTGCATATAGGTGGAAGGGAATGTTGTTATTTTTTAGTATGGTGGTAAGGGATTCTATATAGATGTTGAAAAGTTGTGATGAGATGACTGATCCTTGGGGGACACCCCTGCTAATGGGGAGTAGTCAGACAAGAAGTTTTTTATTTTTATTCTTTGGGTGCAGTTCTGGACAAAAGAGGTGAACCACTGTAAGACCACCTCTTCCGCTCCTACCCTTTCTTGAAGTACCTTAATGAGTAGTTTGTGGTCAACCGTGTCGAAGGCTGCCGATAGGTCCAGGAGTCTGAGTAGGCAGAATTGGTCTGTATCGAGTGACTTGTGCATATCGTCTATTACATTTAGGATCGCTGTCTCTGTGCTGCAACCTTTTCTGAAACCCGATTGGTGAGGGTCTAGAAGGTTAGTGCTGTCCAAGTGTTGAGTAAGTTGGAGGAGAACACATCTTTCCAGGATTTTAGCTAGGAGAGGGATGTTGGAGAAAGGTCTGAAATTATTAAGATCTTTGAGTCAAAGCCTGTTTTTTTCAGCAGAGGTGTGACTTGGCCGATTTTGAGACAACCAGGCATGACTCCGGTACTCAGGGAGATGTTTATGATCTTGGTCCAGAGTGGGGCTAGAGTGAGCTTGAACTTTTTGGCCAGTTGGGCAGGTATGGTATCCAAGACGTGTGATGAGGGTTTGGAGCTGGAAATCATTTTGATGACCTCTGCTTCTGAGTTGGGGTTGTAAGATTTCCAGAGGTTTGGGGGGTGCTTGGGTGTGATATCTTCTGTCCCTGGGGCAAGTTAGTGTTGGGGGGACTGCGGTGATCATCCAATTCAATTGTGTTGATTTTATCATTAAAGAAATTGGCAAAGTTATCACACAGGTCTTCAGAGGCCAGAACTGATGACAAAGGGGGCTTGGACGCTTGTTGCCTTATGAGATTGAAGAGTTCTTTGGGCCTGTTTTTTACGTTGCCTAGGGCATTACAAACGAAGAACATTTTCTCATTTCCTTCTGCAGCTCTTAGTTTTCTTCTTTCGGATTTTATGTCTGTGTTGATCATGATCTAGATGGAATGTTCCTGATTCTTTTTCAGTTTCAGGGGGGGCTATACGGGTGAGAACGGAAGTCATAGTAGTGTTGCAGTGAAAGGTGAGTTCTGTTGTGAAGAGGTCGCTTGTGGGAATAGGGTAAAGAGAGCTCACCCTTTCCTTCAGGTCGGCAAGGGGAATCTGACTTAGATTTCTAGCCCAGCAGGCGTGGGTCCTGCGTACTCTGCTGGCATTGGAATGTTTGGTTGATGTTGAATAGAATGATATGGTGGTCAGACCAGTCAACAGGCAGGGTATGGTCAATAGAGACTATGTCTGCTTGAGCAATAATGGCATCCAGGATTGAGCCTTTGTTATGGGTTTCCTCTGTGCAATGTTTTATCATAACTCGGGCCCTGTTGCCTTGAATTTGACATTCCTAGGTTCATTTTACTCCTGCTGGCAATCTCTGGCCAACAAGGCAGTTGCAGGAGACCTACTAACATCCAAAGGTGTGTAATACACAGATAGATGGTTTTGCTAGTTCCCTGCACCAGCCTTCCTACTAGTCTCTGGGTCAAAAGTCCAGGGTGTTCCCCCAACTGGTTCTCAGGGGATGGAAGGGAGTCAGTGTCTTCACTGGCCCTTGGGGGGACCGACTGCATTTAGGGTCAACTTGGCAGAGTCCTCAGTCCTTTCTGGACATTAGGGGTTTTCCTCCTTCCAGTTCTTCATGGTGGACCCCAAGTCAATGTCTAATTCTGGAGAGTCTCCACTGAGCTAGGCTACCTGTGCAAAGTTATCGTGCTGCGCACAACCGTAGTCTCCCACGCACAACCCAAATGTGTTTGTACACATGTTCATGTGTAACCAGCCCAGTGCTCCTTGCTCTTGCTGCATTGTAGCGGCCATAAATTTAAAGGCAGACACAGGCAGTAAATATGTGCAGTTTGCCATGAACTTACCGTGGGTGAGACCCTGTACACTCTCCCTCAGTAAAAAAGTCTAAAACAGGGTGATCCAAAAAGCAAAAAATCCAGGCGCACTGAATGACTGGAACACAATTGCAACAGTGGACGACTGCACAGGGACCCTGCTCTCCACCAACCCGTTGAGCTTTGCTTAGGATCCAGCTACCAGCGTGTCCCTCCAACAACTCCTTGATGACCACTTTTCCTCCATAAAGAATTCTACGTCAGAAAGTAAACCTCCCACTGGGAAGAACATAGTACCTGTGTCCAACCCATGCTCTATTGTGGTCGGCCTTAACTTTTGACTTTGACCCAGTCTAGCACAAACAGGTATCCGCAATTGTCACTTTAAAAATTCTTATCTCTGGTTCTACCTATTGGATGTTTGTTGTATGTAATAAAGTTTACTCTATTTTAATAAAATAGTTTGGGATTGTTCTTGTGTTGTGTTATAATAAATCTTGAGTACTGCATAAATACTTTACACATTGGCTCTAAGGTACGAATGACTGCTTTTGTGCCCAGCTACCACAGGATTGAGCACTAGTTCATTTAGTGACTTTAGTGGTTCACCCTGACAAGGACTGTGGTTTTGCTTCTCTTCAACTAATGCTTCAATTTTTACATTAGTGTTTAGCGTAGATATCCAGTGATGTGTGTAAAATGTAATTTCTTGTGATAATCTAACATCCAAATTATGTTTTTGTTTTATAATTTTTTTTGTTTCATCTTTTGCACCTGTCATGTTTGCATGAATGGAGGTAGATCTCATCAACATTGGAAGTTTCACTGTGACAGAGTTGAAAGAGTTGTGTAAGGAGAGGAGGCTGACGCTAGCTACAGGCTCAGAGAAACTTGAGTACCAGATAGCCCCCAGAGCCTAGGAAAAGGTCCCCCTGTTGCAATCTATATCATAGTGGCAGGACAATGATAGTGCAAAAGAGGAGGCGGAGATAGAGGAGAAGGAAGAGAGTGACCTGAAAATGGCCCAAGAACCCCAGGAGAGAGGAGGGAACATGGGAGTAAGGTCCCCTGCCATGTCAATGCCAAGAGCAGTATGTCCTCCATCAAACTGACGCTGTGGAGTGGCAGGGCAGGAAGGCTGAGAGAAAGCCAAGGCTGCAGCTAGTCACCCTGACCATAAAGGAGAAAAGGTGGTCAGGGAAGAGAGGGGGAGCTAAAGTCGCTGCTGTAAGGACCATACAGGAGGAAACGTCAGTTGCTGAGAGAGTCTTAGATGAGAAAGAGGCTGATAGAGCCCTAGAGGAAAGGAAGCTGTCTCTAGAGAAGAAAATTCTACTAGCAAATGAGATGATCCAGGAGGAACTGGACCGGACACTAAAAGGATCGGAGAGTCCAGTGAATATGGTGGTAGCAACACAGAAGGAGGTAAAGGGGTCCACATAAAAAAAAATCTGGTGCATAGCTTTGTGGGGTGGGACACCATTGACAAGTGGTTTGAAGCTTATGAGGTATCTTTGTGCATGCACAAGGTCCGAGAGTAAGATTGGATGGCTATTCTCTGGAAGCATATGTCAATCTCTGGTTTGGATACCCTACTGGCCCCAGATAAAGCTGTTAGGATTAGGTGTGACCCCATGAAAGAAGCTCTGGTTGTGAGGCTTGATCTTACCCCAGAGAAATACTACTTAAAGGTAAGGGACAGCCAGAAACGGTCTCAACAGTCACAAATCACTGAACCCAGAGAGCTTGTGAATGAGGATGATCTCTGAGTTAGTACCAGAGTGTAAAAGAATCTACTTGGGGGAGACACCAGGAAAGGTGGACAGGGTCCCCACAAACAGAAAAAGAGGGGACAGTTCAGGGAAAACCAAAGGGGATCTCAGAAGGCCTTAAAAAGAGCTTTCATGGGATGGAATTCCAGTCAAATCCATTGGAAGAAATCCCTGCACTACTTCCGGCCGAAGTATAGACATGGCAAGGGGAATACCATCTGTCCCCTGTGGGAAACAGCATTTACAACGCTGCTGTTACTACGCAGGTAGGTAACAATGCGTTCGTTACAACGTGGCTTTACATCACAAGTCGTTTCCATGACTTGCGCTAGGTGGCGTACAACACCAGGGAATGTGTTGGATTTTAAGTGCTAACAGGAGTAGGAATAGTAATTTATACTATTCCTAAGTCCAGCGCACCATCTAGCGCAAGTCCTAGAAATGACTTGCGATGTTAAGCGACGCGTGGTAACAACGCTGTCGGTGTTACAACTGCGTTGTAACCTACCGACTGGTATTTACTCACGTAGTAACATCGTACATTTGTCCCCACATAAAGCAGCCTCCCCATTATTGGTCCTACCCTGTGAATGGTCAGTTTAGTGCTGCGGGAGGAGGTTGCTCCAGTTTTGGGTGGTGGGGTGCAGAGGGTAGCCTACTGTTCCTGAGAGATAAGGAGATGATGACTAAAGCTCACATGCCTAACACCATCAATGGGAAAAGTGTGGAGGCTTCCTGACACACAGGAGCTTGTAAGACCACTGTTAGGTGTCATCTGGTGTTCTCACAGCAGGTAGTCCCTATCGTAGACCACCAGGTTGTGACAGCAGACAATTTGGTTCCTGTTCTTGTTAGATTTTTGTCATTTTCAGGTCATTTTTTCTATAAATTTCTTAAATTGGCTTGATATTTTTCTTGTGTTGTGTTTGCCCTTTGTTTCTTCTTGAGTATTGAAACAGTATAAGAAACAGGCTGTGATTCATTCAGCTTCCTTGCCGTAATATCAAATATCAATGAGGAATGAATCACTTGACCTGAGTAACGAGGGCTAGCAACTTGGTAATTAAAAAGCCCTCAATCATGTTTCGCAAGGTCGTGGGGTGGTATATGTTGGTTCTCCGCCAAGTTTAAAAACGTGTAAGCATCATCATCGGGTTCCTTTTTTGTGGTGTGCTTACCTCCACCAGGAGGAAAACCACTAGTTATTTCAGTAGTGATCAAAGAATAAGTGATAGTGCTCAGGTGAAGTGAGTCTAAAAGCTTGTATATCCTTGACAGTATTTTTAATCAGCGAAGAATCAAGTAATAATAAAAACAGAGTGGTGCGTGTGTGGACGAGTTACTTTTCCAAATCAATGTAAGTGTCCAAAAAATAGGTTGACATGTTTCAGCCCTCTCTGTACGCCTGGTTTGGTCGTCGATTGCATTGAAATATTCAACTTTAAGCCATTTCCAGCTAACGAGAGTATCAAAACCACAAGGCATGACATGGATCAACCATGCCTCCAGTACAGTTCCAGATGCCTTTGGGAACAACTTCTGAGCAAGAATGTGATGGAAGGGTCTTTGGTTGTCAGGCAAACTGGAAGTGCTGCTTAAATGGATTTGTGAAGTTCTTTCTGCTGGAACAGAACCTCCCACCAAGTTTGGTGGATTATTTTTGACTAAAGAGAGATTGTAGCACTCGCCACTGTTTCAATAAAGGAGCAATTATCACGAGTTCTTTTGGTTATGTTGCACATAATGTATTTGTTCTTGGTACACTCCAAATAGTGATGGGTTGCCTGACCCATCCCATGTGAGCAAAGGTTTACTCAGACAACATGTGTTTCGATCTGGTTAAACTTGCTAATCAGATATATATTAGGGATAAAGTTACTTTATAAGGGTATGGAATTCTCAGATGACTTGCTTTATTCTTATCATGTCCGCTAGAGTTGTTGTACATCCCATGTAATACATGCTCCACCATTACCTTTCACACAATACTACTTAAAACCTTGTGCATAGGTCTTTCATATGAAAGACATGATTGCAAACATGAAGAACATAAATAAAACCCATAGTGAAAAATAAAACACATCAAAAACCTGGTAGATATTTGTTGCAAACAGATATTAGAAACAGTTCAAAACAAGTCAGTTTAAGAATTAAAAATTGCCATAACACGGAAAGCGTATAAACATTCAGAAAGAGTTTAGCTTTTCTCTAACTATCTAAATGCAAAAAAAACAAACAGAGCTGTAGAAAGAAAAACAACTTCCCCTTTAAATAGCTGTTTCAATTGGTTGTGTGTGATTTCATAGAAAAACGATTTCATGGAATATCATTACTGAGAAACCATTGCATCTAAACTGTAATGAAAATGTTCATAATGAATCACATTTACATTTTCGTAGAAACCAATTCAAAGAATTTCTTTCTGGCCAAAATGTACTTTTCAGTGCTTATTTTTTAAGTGTAAATGCAATGTTGCAGGTCTTACTTTCAGAAATAGTTCTATCAGAGATGTTTATTTCAGTGCTTTACTTCAGGGGTCATTATTTCATATTTATTTTTTACATTGTCAAACAATTACTTCAGATGCATTTAATTTGTTGACCAATCATCATCCGCTGACCCCTCACAACCCCTAAACACCATCAATGTCTGCTCCCTAAACCCCTCACCACACCTAAACTACACTCATCACTGAAGCCTACATGCCCTTTCTACCAAAACAAAACACCATACATGAAACACAAAATCACTCATTACTCGTAACTCCATCTATTCCTCAACCCAAAAACCCATTTCTATGCCTGAACCCCACCCATCCCATACCCCTTCAAACATCTCAACACACCCAAACTTCACCCAACAACCCCGAACTGTAAAAAAACCTATATAGGGAGATTTAGTCATTTTTGCCACAAACCAGTGCACAAACCAAAGGTGCTGCTTCAGGTTGTGTCGATGGGAAAGACAAAAACACCACCATGTCTACAAAAATATGGTGCTGTGTTCCTCTCCCTCAGCACTGAGCACCTTCTATGTAAAACCGGGGAACACCCTCAAATTTGCATCTGCAAAATAATGCAATACATTGTTATTTATTTATTTATTTATTTATTTATGCAGTTTTATATAGCGCGGACTTTACCCGAAGGCGTCAGAGCGCTTTACAATAGGAACAGAAATTATACAAACTGAGAACATTACACGAACAGCAGATTGCGAAAGCATACGTTACGTTACATACGGTAAAGTGATCATTGTGAGCAAACAAAAATACATGAGGTAGACAAGGTAATAGTGACACTTCTGAGCAAACAAAATACATGAGGTAGTAAAAATGTGAGCTACCAAAAGTACATGAGGTAGTAAAAAGTGCACAGGAGGAAAAAGTGACAAGTGTGCAGGCTACAAGAGAAAATAGAGTATAATTTGAGGTATAATACTGCAATATATGCTAGACACTCAAGCACAAGAACAAACGTTACGTAGGCGAAGGTGGCACTTGTGCAAGTATCCAAGGTAAAAAACATGTGAGAGGAAGCAAATCGTGTGTTACAGGGGCAAAGTGGTGAGTGCAAGTTGCAAGAGGGTACCAAACACAAGAACATGGATAATACTGCAATAAAAGGCAAACACTCAAACCACAAGAACACACTGGGAAGGCACTTCCATGGACATGAAAAGTAGAAATTTTCCGTAGTGGGAGGTCTTCCTTTATATAAAAGAGAGGACGTGAATTACTTTTGGAGGTGTCTCTGGAGGAGGAGAACTGTGAGGTCCCTTTTAAAGGCCTGTGAGGAGGCGGTGGTCCGGAGCTGAGGCGGGAATGAGTTCCAGATTCTCACTGCGTTGCCTGAAAAGGATTGGGCCATCGTTCTTTCCTTCTTGAAAGTGGGAGGTTCAAGCAGTAGATTCTCCGCATTGCGTGAAGGTCTAGAGCCTCCAGAGAGTTTCAGTTTATTCACCAGGTAGCGAGGAGAAGAGGAGTGCAGGGCTTTGTGGGTGATACAAGCGGTCTTGTAGATAGTTCTAGCCTCAAAGGGAAGCCAGCGGAGGGTGGATAACATCGGTGTGATGTGATCGCTTCTTTTAGCGAATTACATTCAAAGCGCTTCGAGGTGCTTCGACTATCACAGCACTTGATTTGTGGCACTTGCTAGATCACGCATTGTGAGGATAAATGGAAACCACGAACCAAAGAACATGATGTGCCCAATGATTTTGGTACTAAAGGGGAAAAAACGGGGAGTTCAAAGAAATTCTCCGGTTGGCATGGGAACATATTGATAGGGATGTTTTTCTAGCCATGACAACCACTGCTCTGAAACCATCCTCTTCTGTATGCCAGGACTTAAACCCATCACTAGGATAAAACTTTGACATGTGAGGAGAGCGAACTTTATCGCACAGTGTGGCAAGCCTCCGGCCCACACTGTGCTATTTGATGTGGAAAGGCCCTGCGGGCCTTTAGAAGGAAAGTTTTCTGCCGACACTTCTCGTTCATTTAAAAAGAAACAAAAAAAAGTACCTCCAAGCTGTGTAATGCGTTCCAAATTGCCGCATCGAAAGTATACCATTACTGTAAACTTTCACTCAGAATGGTGCCTGCCGAGGGCATATCCAGGGAAGGTTGCGGCCAATTGTGGCCTTATAATGGACAGGATCAGGCGAAGAGCATATAATGGTTTTGGCCTGAATTATTATAGGGTTTTTCAAATGTGCTGCAGAGCATCCAGAATTCACGTTTAAACAGTGCTTTTATTATACTGTTAAGGGCTTTGGAAATTGCTGGGATGTCTTTGTCAGGGTCTGAGAGGATTAGTTTGAGGCCGGCGCTGCGGCGCACTTCAGGTAGGGCTGGCCATAGTTTTCAGGTAGAGAGCTGCGGAGTCTCACAGCCCACGCCTGCTGCTATGTCTGCACAGGAGCTGTACTGTGTGAATTGGAGCCAGCCATTAAAATTCACAATGGAGGAACAATTTTAGGAAATATGTGAATGTTCTCGCATTGCATTCAATAGAATGGAAATAAAATTCGCAAGCACTTTTTAGCATCAAACAACACTTTTCCAATGTCCTGCCGCTCGTTTAGTGCAGTCCGTGTTCTAACCTTATGCAATTTGTTTCTGACAAGGTCATCGTTATGAGTGGCCTGGTTTTACCATGCTCGGTACCGCAAAACAGAGGTTACTGCAGAGGGAACAGTAGTTAATGCCCTGCGGGCGCTTATGGACTCATGGTCGGGTCGGACTGGGGCAGGAAACAGTCCTGGCACCAGAATGAAACTGACTCCCATTAGCGAATCAGACTGGTAGAAAAGTGTCTCACATTTGCAAAACAGGGCAGTTTTGAACTTGTACAGACACGCTGTGTAAGTGTTTTGCAAAGTGTGTAAAACTGCGCACATTTGTGCTTGCTGCAGGCAAGTGCTCGAAATTCAATTTGCACAGCGCTCTAATGCCCTTGGGCCATGTGTGTGCACTATAAAATATCGCACAATTAATAAAAATTAACTAAATAAAATGCAGGTTGGTCTTCTTGCTACTACTGAATTTAACTATGCACTTAGGAATGAACACAACAGTAGCCTGTAGTAGGGGCCCCGCATGTCCTTGAGAAGGACAGGTGACCATGAATCATTATCAGTTAGGACAGAAACATGTTGACGTTTACTTTAGTGACAAGGCAAACAGATACCTCATTTGCTCCTGCTCTCAAGCTGGTGTAAGTGAAAGAAAGAACAATAAAACATTTACTCTCACTTAAACCAATTTTTTAAGTGGTTTTCATTACTCATAATTTTAATGATGTATGCCTACTTGCAGTTTGTGTAGGGAAAGAGCTGTGAAACCTATGTGTAAACCTGAAAAACTTAACATTGCTGTAAAGTAGATAACATTCTGAATTCATCAAGGATCACATTCCTGCCAACATTTGAATGTTTTCGACATTGTGAGGAGGGGCGGGCCTCAAAGGGGACAGGGCTTAGTGCCAAGCACAGACAGAGGCACTTTTAAATCCACTGCCTCCCAACACACAATCTCCCTCCGCCCCCTTCACCCCATGTTCCACCCTGCCAATGCCACCCGTGTCCTTGGGAGATTTCACACCTCATTATGGGCATCAGCTCTGCAGAAACTCAAAACAATTAGCTGGAAACCAGCTCTCTGCAGGGGTTTTTCAACAAGTTGTGTGCAAACCGTGTGACTCTTTACCGGGTGACTGGGTGAAGGAAGCCGATATCATGTGACACACGGTGGAACCGTGTCAGTTGGCAGGTCTGGGGGTCACTTTTGGAGATCATTTGTGGTAACCCCAGAGACACTAATTATTGAAATCAAAAACCAATGACAGTAAGCTGGAGAAATAAAGATGACACTTTGTTCATCTGTAACTTTTTACCCTGCTGACCAATTTACAACAGAAACATACTATGACATCCATCACACGCTTCCAGTTGTAGAGATATATAGGCAGATTTACTCATTTTTGGAGCAATGCAGTGCATTCATCAAAGGAGCTGTTCTGTGATGTGTCAATGGGAAAGACAAATCCAGCAACGTATCTACAAACATATGGTGCTGTTTTTCTCACCCCTTAGCACTGGCACACTTTTAGCTGCCATGGGCCAATGCAAACGCCCTTGCACCCCTGAACACAAGACTACTGCCGTAATCTAGTCTGATGAAAGGTGAGCTGATGAATGATTTACCACTGCTAAGCAGAATCAGTGAGGAGACTTTAAGCATGTTCAGTAATTGGCGGTATTGGTGACGACAGATTCCATCTTGCATGTAGAACACCAAGATTATTCTCTTTTTTTAAGTTCAAAGAGATTTTATTGGATAAAATATGTCAACAATACAGATAAAATGAAAATATCATTTGATAAGAACATATTGTGTGATATAACAATTGTATAATCAGTATAGACAAAAATGGTTCAGGATAAGAAACATTATAAAAGAGGATATAGGAACAATGAAGTATCGATATACAAACAAAATTGCATCATGTAAGAAATATGTCATTACAATGAAAATAACAGAATACAAGACAAAATAGATATGCAATAAAAATACAGATCAATGTCATGGAGGTTTAGTATCTTCTTGTTGTGAAGGAGACAGTCGTAGAGAGCGACTTGCACTGATGTCAATAAAGAGCGTGACAGATGAACATAGATGTATACGTTTGGATGCCATGTGCAATGGGTAAACAAAAGATGTATCTAGTCTATGATTATAGCAAACCGCATACCACCATGCATGGAATGATAATTTGGTAAAGTCCTTCCAATTTGTAGTGATTTGCTGAAAAGCCACTGCCAGTAGTAAATCTATGATTTTAACATCAGACTCACAATTTTCCCAAATGGGCATAAACTACCTAAGAAGATATCTAAGGGATTAAAAGGGTGTTTGGTGTTGAAAATGGAGTTTATTTGAGTCTACACTCTAGTCCAGAAAACCTGAATAGGATTACAAGTGAAAAGCATATGAAAAAGGCCCGCCTGTGGTGTTGAGCAAGACCTGCAGAGATCTGGGATATGAGTATGTCTAGTATGAAGTGTGAGTGGGGAAAGTAAGAGTCTGTTGTAAATGAAAAAGAGCGTCTGTGTGGTATTAGCCGCTCCTGAAGATTTACCGATTTTAAGCCAGATACTCCTCCAAAAATCTGTCACCCAGGAGGTTCCTAAATCAGTTTCCCATGCTAATTATATCTTAGTTTTATTTTGTGGATGAGAAGAAGTGTGTAAGAACGTATAGATAGAGGATGCATTGGAGGCACCATGGACAAGACTCCTGAGTTTATCCATATGCATGCGTTCATGAGGATCATTTGGTAAATCTAACGTAAAGTTTGCACTAGCACAGTGAATTGCTTCCGATAAGAGAGAAAATTTGGATTTAAAAGAAAGAGGCAAAGTAAACAAAGCTCTGGCCTTTTCAAAGGATATTAGATGATCTTGATCATATAGTTGATGGACCCAAACTATACCCCTCTGCCTCCAGGCTTTCCAGAAAATAGGTTTATTGTTAATCAAGATGTTCTTATTATGCTAAATAGGTGAAGCAGAAAAAGAAGTTGAAATATCTCGTGGTATTATCTTGGAAGTATGCTTAATTATGGGAGTACAAATGGATTGTGGTTTGCGTGTAAAAGAAGTGAATTCTTGAAAGGAAAAGGGAGAAATAAATGATTTCTCAAGTGAGGTCTATTTGGGAAGATACGTAACAGTGTCAGAAAGATATTTTGATGCTTGTTGTAAAAGAAAAGATTTGTGATAAGTAGGTAAATCAGAAAAATTCACCCCTCCCTCTAATTTTGCACGAATCAGTTTTGAAACAGACATACATGCTTTTTTAGTATTCCATAAAAAGGATGACAAAATAGAAGTCAGCTTCTTGAAATATTTGAAAGGAATAGTGAGTGGAATATTAGAGACTATATATAAGACTATGGGTGAAAGCTTCATTTTAATAGTGTCTAAACGACCCCACCAGGATAGATAGACAGGATGCCATTTTGACGTTAAGGATGACAATTTTTGAATGCAATTATCCATACATCGAGAGATCGTTTCAGAAATAGTCAGGGAGAAGTGTAAGCCTAAGTATTTAATGTAATGGGGACGCCAAGTAAAACCTGAAGAAACAAAATCAGCACTAAGAGTAAACTTAGTGAGAGGTAAAATCTCACATTTATCTTCATTTAATTTGTAGCCAGAAACAAATGCAAAGGACTTAACCTCTGCCAAAAAAGCGGGGAGAGAATCTTGTGGACGGGATAAAAACAAAAGAACATCATCAGCATATGCTGCCATCTTAACATTAATATCTTTGAATGTGAATCCATGAATATCAGCATTTTGGCGAATTCGCAATAAAAAAGGTTCCAAAGCAAGGTTAAAAAGAAAAGGAGAGAGTGGACATCCCTGCCGAACTCCTCCATGTAAAGGAAAATAGGAGGAGAGGTCTTCATTTGCTGAAACAGCTGCCCTAGGATTAGAATATAAAAGAGAGATTAAAGTGATGATCTTCGGGCCAAACCCAAACCAACGAAGGACATGAAAAAGATAGGGCCACTCAACTCTATCGAATGCTTTTTCAGCATCTAATGCTATGGCCGCTAGAGAGTGGGAGGAGTGAGAGGCCTTAGACAAAATATCAAAAAATAAACGGGTATTATCCGAAATAAGATGCCCCTTGACAAACCCGGATTGTTCTGCCCCTAGCAGATCAGGTAGATGAGATTCTAAATGCAAAGCTAAAGCTTTTGAGAAGATCTTATAGTCAATATTTACTAGGGATATGGGACAATAATGTGTACAGTGCCGTGAATCGTTACCTTCTTTAGGGAAAAGACAAATAAGGGCATCTGCAAACGAGCCAGAAGATTGACCCGACTGCATGAATTCACAGAGAGAAGGATACATAATTTGGGGATGAGTAAATGTGAAAAATGAGTAAAAAACTCTACGGTGAACCCATCAGGGACAGGAGCCTTATCTTTCTTAAGTGTCCGCAAGGAATTCAAAAGTTCTGTCTGTGAGAGAATGTTTTCTAATGGCGAGAAATCCAAACTAATAGGAGGGGTATATTGTATTGAGGAGAGAAACTAGGTAATGTCATGGTCAGAAGAAGAAGTTTCAGATGTATAAAGTGATTTGTAAAAGTGGAGAAATTTAGTCAAGATCTCACTATCCTTAAACTTCAATTGAGCATCTCGGCCAAAAACAGATTCAATGTTGAGTTTGTTTTGTTTGACCTTTAAATAGTTAGCTAGTAATTTACCGGCTTTATTCCGACCTCCGTAAAATTTGGCACTAGACCTAAGCAAAATATTAGAAACGTTATTGGCAGTGTCCTGATTAAACTGAAATTTGGCTTTGAGAAGGTCAGCTAGGCAGTCCTTAGATTTGGAAGAATAGTAAGAATGTTCCAACGCTTTATTTTGGCTAAAAGACCATTAGTATTTTATCATGCTTTTCGACGTTTATTGGACACAAATCTGATAATGAAATCTCTAGCTGATGCCTTAAACGAGTCCCATACCACAGGACAAGATATAGTACCTGTGTGATTAAAGAAAAAAAATTGTGAAAAAAAGAAGTAAAAGATGATGTGAAGACTGGATCTAAAAGCAAAGAGTTATTGAAACGCCACTTACGAGTTAATTTAGGTTTGCTTAAAACATCAAGATGCATGGAAACTGGTGCATGGTCAGATATTAAAATGGAGCCTATATCAGCCCCCACAAGTGACTGAGCTACATTATGAGAGATAAAAAAATATTCCAATCTGGATTGGGTATGGTGCAATGGTGAATAAAAGGAGTACTCCCTCACTGTAGGATTACAGAGTCGCCACGCATCTATCAGTTTGTGTTGTTTTACTATCTGCTTGAATAACTTATGAGATCTGTGAGGGACAAAGGAGGATGAGGAATGACGATCAATAACGGGATCAAAGATTTCATTACAATCATCTGCAAGGGCATGTCTGTGTGCCACATGGCACACAAGTCCGGAATTGGGGTGCCAGAGGGTGTCAAAGTGACAACCCCTGCACCCTTGCAAAAATCGGAATTTAACGAATCGGTAAATACCGATTCGGTATTCACCATTGATTCCTATGGGCTTCAAGGCCCATAGGAATCAATGGTGAATATAACACAATAGTATTCTAAAATCCTTAAAAACTTTACATGATGGGCGTCAGATGATTATACAATTGATATAAAACAGAGAATCAGAGGTTATCCATTGTTTTATGAGCTCGAAAGCAGTTCTCAGGAAAGTACTGGTTTGAAAAACTATTTCATTAGTGTCCAAGGAAAGCAGCATTTGATAAGATTCCCCCAAAGAAATGGGTTTGTGTTTTAAAAAAAAACGGGGTTAAAAACCAATTTATATATTTTAAATAATATTTACAAAAGAAGAAAAAGTGCAAATCATTTTGTGTGCTTTGTTCCGTCACAAGGGCAAGGTGGGAGTCCCAGATTTTACCGATACCCCAGGGGAAAACTCATTAGGAATCTTACGGTTCCTGCCCTTAGTCTAAATCAAAGGCTTTTTCCAAAATTGGCATCGGCACAGTAAGGTATAATGGTAATGGATACCTATACAGCTCCTTAACCATATAGCTAGAGACTGTGGGTTTCCTAGACTCCTTGTTGATCCTGTCTGAGTTATAAAGTGCATAGAGTGCTTTTTTCAGATCATTCTTTTGGGATAGACCAGCTCTTGTTGGTTCAAAAAAGATATAACCTTTATCCACACTACATAAGCTTTTATAGACACCCAAAAGCCAAGGGATATCCATTCCTTTGTCACACTTAAGACAGTCACTTATAATTTCTTGCCTCAGGCTGGCTGATTTATTCCTCCAAACTGAGAGCCAAAACAACGCTGGTCTTGCCCTAATAAAGTCACAAATGAAATGCAAGTTTAATTCCCTATGGCAGACGAACTCAGAGGTGGAAATCGGTACACCCAACAGCTTCCTACAAAAGCGGTTCTCCTCCTGTTGGATGCACCGACCTCTCGCCAGGCATCATATCTCTGCCCCATACGTGGCCACTGGAACACATTCCAGTTTATACATTTTTAAAATAACCTTGACAGCGTCCGCTTGCCTCGGGCGGGGGAGACTGAGAATTGAATTGATGGCCTTTGAGAACTTGCCAGTGGAGTGGGCCATATGCCCAGTCCACGAGCCGTTCACAGCAAAGACCATATGCTCCACTTATTAACATTTGAGGAAAGATTATATGCAAATCAAATTGGAAAAGAGGTAAGTCTATATAAAAACATCGCCACATCAAGAGCTGATATACTGAAAGGTCAGTGTAATTTGTAAATACAAAAAACAAATAGCATGTGCAATAGTGTGGAGAAGTGTGGCTCAAATGGTTAGAGAGACAGACCTGACGCAGAGGTCTGGTCCGGGACCAGGGTTCAATACCCGCCTCAGCGGGTCTTGGGCTCAATTTCCTCGGACCAGATAATTCTCGCCTCGGTGCCTATTCTAATAATGGGTTCCACTCGGCAACTCTGTGCAATAGCTTGCTTAATCTCCACAATGGCCCCAACAGTGCTGGGATGCCTGCCTTCACCTTGGGGGTGCCCAGGAGTGGACATTCCACAGGAAAAAACCAGGAAGGGTTCCTAAGTGGTATACAGACATCACCGGGACACCTCCGTTGGAGGTAGCTGTGCGCTTTACAAATGGCATTTACATTTCGGCTATTTTTTGTCATAAAGGAAACAAATAAAATACATGTTTTACATGACAAGTAATCCAATAGATCAGGTACAATGGAATGGGGACAGAAGTAATTATACAATTTTATTATCAGGTTTAAAGTATGCCATAAAACCTACCATCTAATATCATAAATACATTAAAAACACTAAAAAGCCAGACTTCTATATCATGTTAACACAAAAATTTAGATTTTATTATATAATAAGGATTTGATCACAGTAACTAATCAATTTTGTGAAGTTACAAATGCGATGGTTCCTAACCTAGGATTCAGTAATAGTATACGCCTATGGCACTAAAGTTTTAGTCCAGCCTTCTTTCTAGTCAAGTAGACATTATATAAAAATCTACTTATACCAAAAACCACCATTTGCGAGGTATTGGACTTCAATATATGTTCTGCTTCACTACAAGTCCTTACACCCAAGTTCCTACACAGAGATCTAATCCATCGTTCCCTGGTTGAATTATAGGCCGGGCAAAAGAAAAGTATGTGAACATCATTTTCTTTAATCTTCTGTGTACAAAGAGTACATAAATCGTTTCCCTTTGTTCCCCCCCATCTAGACGTGTTTGCATTTATTTGCAGAACTCCATGCATATTGTAGAAATAGAGATTTCGCTAGCGGGGGCCTATCTCATCCATAAAGGGTTAAAAAAAACAGCATCTTTAAAAGATAGGAACTGCAGGGTAAGTGACCCCGTAGATGAGCTATATAGGATATTGTTGTTCATATAAGACCAGAAAGTGGACTTTAGGAGCTTCTTACAAAGAGGTGTTAATCTTGAGGGCTCTTCCCAGTAGTACGATAGGCCTAACTTGTTTACCCAAAATAAAACATGTTTTAGTCAGGGGATATTCTTATATCCATCAATCTGCATAATCTCTACCAGGCCTTCTCTATAATTAATCAGCTCTGGGGTAGACCATATCCTGACCTAATATAGTAGGGGTCTTAAAATTGCTTGATGGTCGGTACGTTTGATATTAATATCCAAAAGTACCGGTGTTAGTGGTGCCCTAGTCAGGATTTTCAGTAATCTCCGAATAAAATAATTTTCTTCCCTTTCAAAAGTATTTTTGCAATATGGCCCCCAAATCTCGGCCCCGTAGAGTACCGCTGATTCGGCCTTTGCTTTAAAGACTTCCAAGGCTGGTGAAATAGCCTTGGACTGGCTATCTACATGTCTTTTCAGTATTGGCAACAAATGTTGTCGGAACGTTGTCCTGTTTTTCTCTAAATGTCCCTTCCAAGATAGTTTGCTGTCCAAAGTGATTCCCAGGTAATTAAAACTTCCCACGTGTTCCAGTTTTTGATTATTTAAAGCTAGGTTCTTCCTAAATGATTTTTGCGGGTTTATGGACATGTATTTGGTCTTGGTTGAATTGATTTCTAGCCCTTTCTCCATGCAATAATTATAAAAAGAATTCACTAAACATTGTAGTCCCTTGGGGGTCTGGGAAATAGGAGTAGTATCATCAGCAAATAATAGCGCTGTGATAGCTTTGCCCCCAAGTTTTGGGGAGTCATGGCTACAATTTCCTAGATATTTGGGGATGTCATTTACATACAGCGAGAAAAGAGTGGATGCCAACACACATCCTTGTCGTACACCCCGTCTCACTGGTATGGCCTTAAATAATTCCCCCCTTTGGTCCCCATCTCACTTTAGCGTAGTTCCCTACGTGGAGCCTAATCAGTTGTACAAGTAATTCGCCTGGAACCCCTATGTCTTTTAATGAATCCCATAATAGGGTTCGAGGGACTAGATCGAAGGCAGCCCTCAGATCTATAAAAGCAATATACAGGCTGCCCTTCCTTAAAGTAATGTATTTCCAACAAATACATGTAAATCTAAACACTTGGTCCGTGGTACTAGTTTTTATTCTGAACCCCGCTTGATACTTTGATAACATGTGGGTTTCTTCCATCCATTCTAAAAGCCTGTTTAAAATATGTCTAGCAAAAACTTTTTGTAAAAGGTCAATTAAACTGATTGGCCGATAATTTGCCGGGTCATATCGATTCCATTTTTTAAAAATTGTCACAATCTCAGCCCCTTTCCAGGTATCAGGGATAGGTGTACCCGCTACTATTGAGTTACATAAAATATTTACGTACGGTCCCCAGACTTCAATATCATGCTTTGGTAGATCACCTGGAATCTTGTCGGGTCCTGGAGCTTTTCCTACTTTATTGGCCTGTATTGCTGTGACAGTCTCCTCTAAACTAAAATACAGGTCAGGTAACCTTGGTGCTATTTCTATTTTCTTTTCCACTATCGGTGATCCCCCAACATTGTGTGAGTATAGCTTGATGAAATGATCAACCCAGGTTTTTTAATCTAAGAAAAGGTCTCCAGGGGTCCTTCCTGTCTTGTTCCCCTTAGATATTAGACTCCAAAAGGTAGCCTAGTCTTTTAATTTTGCTGCAATAATTAGGTCAGACAAAATTTCCTCATCCCAGGCTTTTTTTGTTTCTGCAAGAATTTTATTGTATGCACACCTTCTATCTCTTATTTCTTGCATATTCTTATTCTGCCTGTATTAGGAGGTCTTGGCTGATCGGCACTCTTTATTATGCCAGGGATTTTCTAGTTCGAGTTGGTTGTCCTTAGGTCCCTTTTTCTTCTCATAAATTTTGCTCAGAAGAGGTGTCAATGCATCCACCAAGCTCTGATGCATATCTAGTACGCAGGGTCCCCCAATGGGAGAAGGGGAGGTCCCGAAAAGACGCCACAATGTCAGCAAAGGTGTTATAAATGCTTGTCATTGTCGCGTCTTTGGCTAGGATATATGGCCATTTTAAAGCTAATTTATTATTGTTTATTTGGAGATCACCAGCACTCGCATTATTCCCTTCATCCCCAGCTACAGTAGTTCTAAAGGACTGGGGTTCTAAAATTAATTGTAACGGCAAGGGATCACTCTCTGTCCTGGGGTCAACGTTTAAATCTACAATTAGATGCCACAAACTGATAGAAACCAGTATAAAGTCTATGTGGCTCTTAGAAGTCCATCTAAAGAAGGTGGGTACCGTAGGTCGTTCTGACTGTAAGCGGCCGTTACATGCCCTTAGGCCGTGTCCTACAGATAATTGCAGGATTTGGACTGCGTCAACCGTGCATTTTACTTCCCCACTGCTATCTAAAGCCAGAATATTATTTGCCTTGTCTTGTTTAATAAATATATTATCAAAGCCCAGTATTGGTTCGTACTTGCTATTAAAGTCACCACCAACAAATATTTGGGAACTGGGACCTATTATGTCAAGATAAGAATCAAGTTGTTCTATTATCTGGGATTCCTTGTTAGAGGGGTTTGGCCTATAGTACACGTTAATTAGATAGAGAGTTTTTTTATCTCTTGTGGCAATTTTTACGCCCAGCAGGTCCTGGGACTGGATAGAAAGGGGGGTAATTTCGATTTCCAGGGTAATCCTTATGCAGATCACCAAGCCCCCAGACGGTCTCCCTCCTACAGAAGGGATAGCATTCATACAAAATTTTTATAGCCAAATCTTTGGGGAATTTCCAATGGCCAAGTCTCCTGTAGGAGTATTATATCATATTGGTCTATATAATTACACCAGATCGTATCCTGAAGATTCTTATTAAGCCCTGCTATATTCCAAGACATGAGTTTTACTTCCAAATTTACACTTATTGGAGGTGGTTGGTAGTTGATATACCCGAGTAGGCTCCCTATGCTGTTAGTAGCATCGCTAGATCCCATTTTTGGATCTGGGCTATTTATTTGTGTTGGTGCAACAGCCCCTAATCCACCCCACCAACTTCTTAATTATTTTGGTACTTGCTTAGTGGAAAGGGTCTGTACTTTTTCACTAAGGTGAGTCTCCTTACAGTAATTATTAATAGGGTTTATAGAAATACTTGAGTTCTTTAGTCAGTCTAACTCCTCCAGTGTCGAAAAACCTTCAAATCTATTCATCAGAGGGACATGATTGTGTGTGTGTGCGCCCAGCACTGTTCCCCCCAGTATCATGCGTGTTCTGTTTGTTTCCCTCTCTAGGTCTATCGATCTTCCGCGCTGAATTCCTAGATTTTGACGATCTTTCTGCCACCTGTCCTTTGGGCATGGTTTATGGTGGGGCATTACTCTTGCTCGTGATAGTAGTTGGTGGAATTAAGATATTATTCCTTTCAACATTCCCCAACTTTTTACACAAATGCTCTATCCTTGAAACAAGCTGGGATAAGCTTGTTGTCAAGCAATTTTCTAATTTATCCACTTTTTCATTTATCACAGTTTCTAGTGAATGTTTTAGATTTATTTCAAGATTCTCAAGGACTCCCTCAAGCCACGGGGTATGTAGTGGGTTATCACTCTCTGTGTGTGTACTTATGGTTTAATTTAGCACTATATTCCCCCCATCTCATGATTAGATGTATTCTTTTGCCGTGCCCCCCCCCCCCCCCAGTTTTCTTGGTGTTGTTATTCCTCATTGGAGGGTTTACTGTTTTTTTCTTGGGGCAGTAACCTTGGCCCTTAGGCCCTGGAGCTGATCTATGGTTGCGAAGCCTTGAGGACAAGGCTGGACTAATTTTGGAAGTATCCTCCTCGGGGGTAAAAGCCAAGGGGATACTTGGTGTGTTGAATAACCGTGAAGCATTCGGCGTAACTGCTATTGGGCTTGGTGGAGCTATTTGAACCGTATCTAAGGGGGGTGCTGCCAAGATGAGGGTTTGGCCACTGGGCGCATCTGAATTTGTCATTCGCAATAACAGGTATATCATCAGCACTACCTATCCCTTGCTCCTATCCCGTTTTACTGAGGGTATAGATTTACTGCTGGAGATTTGGCTTTACTAATCGATCCTAACGATGACCTCTTATGCCCCTCAGATATGCCTAAGGATAATCTTTTCTCCGTCAGGGTTATCTCGTGCTGTAAGACGGATTCAGCTCTGTTTAGGAAAGCGTCCAAAGTTCCAACCACTCCCGCCCCCACTCTCTGTATGGTTTTCCGAGTCGTTGCCATGAGGACCACACAAAGATATAGAGGGAATCGAATCGCTAAGAAATATCTTATTCCCTCAAAATGTCCTAGGTGACAGTGGGGTGGCCCAGCTCAGCCTCCTCTGGCCACTGACGGCCAGGGACAGTCCCGCCCTTGTCCCAGGCTTCTCCGACGCCTCCCGCGACGCGGAGGTTCCGTGCTGTTTTTAAGCGCCACCGGGTGCACAGTGATGTCAGGGAGCGGCGTCCAGCCACTAAGGATCTTGAGGGCTGTAGTCCCCCCCTCCCGGCGGCTGTGCTGCGGTGTCCTGGTGGCTGCGGCTGCTGGAGGAGACCAACACAGGAGACAGGAGCTTATGGCGGCAGGCGTTTGCTGGTAGCTGTGTCCCAAACGGTAAGGCAGTAAGGGTCAAAGAGAGCTCCCGCTCCCCCGAGGTTCTGCACTGTTTTTAAGCACCACTGGGGCGCACAGTGATGTCAGGGAGCGGCGTCCAGCCGCTAAGGATCTTGGGGGCTGTAGTCCCCCCTCCCAGCGGCCGCGCTGTGGTGTCCTGGTGGCTGCGGGGGGAGACCAACGCAGGAGACAGGGGCTTATGGTGGCAGGCGTTTGCTGGTAGCGGTGTCCCAAACGGTAAGGCAGTAAGGGTCAAAGAGAGCTCTCCTTCTCTTCTCATGGAATTCTTCATCCGTGGCAGTCCAAGAAGGGTTATGTTCTATCAACATCCTAGGCTGCTCTGCTGTCTTCTCCGAAAATGCCAAAACTCTTGGATTCACCTAGACAAAACATTTACTTTCCTTACCTATATTTGAATATCAGATACAAATTGCAAACTATCGACCCCAAGTTATCAAGTCAACAAAACTCTTCCTCTCTGCCTACAACTTCAAAGTAGTGTTTCACTTCCTCATGGACAAGCCATCTTAGCTGGAATCTCCAAGACACACCTTGCTCAGATGAAAGCATGATGCTGCTCGCCTGCTCTCAGGGACATTTTGGTTTGACCGCGGCACTTCTATCTTGTTTTCTCTTAATTGGCTGCCTTTTGAAGGAAGATCCTTGTCTAAAGTTGTCTACTAGTCCAGTCCACAAATCCATCCAGTCTGATCAAACACACTAACTCACATAGCAACTCAAACCCTGTGGTGGTTTCAGGCAACTATATAACACTTACTCCCTATTGCCTGAAATCTCAGCATTCATTAAAAAATAGAACTTGAGCCAATCATTTGCTGGAAGTGCCCCCAGAATTATTATTATTTTTTTTAATTTTTGAAAACCTTTATTGCGCAAATAGAGGCATACAAATACGGGCCTACAACCAATCAGGCCGGCCACGACACATTATGAAAAGCACATAAATCAATGAGGAGATTACCTGGCAGTCACCCAACGTTGTGCAAACAGGTAGTTCAAACTTAGAAAAGCTGAGTAAGACCGCCGAAACAGGATCAAGGAAGGTTAATTTTATAATAGGAAGTATAGCAGGATCAGTTGCAATTTTAATCATCTAAGTTCCCATAGCGGGCCACGAATCAAACATCAAAACATAAAGGCATCGATAAAGACGGTTATCAGCAACAGTTCACAGCAATTAGAATATAGACGCCATAATTCAAAGCAGTGCCCACCGTGGCCCGTCACATGCCCATCGACCGCCTAAGTATTGTACTGATACATAAAAAAGGAACCAGAGCAACAACAACAGTTACAATCATCCTCTATACTAACCCAAATAAAGAGAAAAAAAGAAAAAGAGGGGGGGGGAAATACTATAAAGAAGAAAAGAAAGAACGCCGCGCTGCTGCACGCGCCCCACAGCAATAAAGGCGCGCAAAGTGACTGAGGATCCCGCTATCGGGGGTGGGGCGTGCAAGTCATGATATATGTGCAATCAATACCGTAGAAAGAAATGTAGCGCACCCCCCATCCCCTCCAGCAATAACACCATGGGAGACACGCACAGACACGGCGTCCCGATAAAGGGATACAAAAGAGCCATAGAACTAAAGGGAAAACGAACAGAGAAAAGACCCCAACCCACCCACCCCACCCTGCACCCCTGCAGAAGGCTACGGCCTACCCCCCCAGCAGCGTGCCTGTCGCCCTAAATAAGAACCCGAAATATAGGAAAAGTTAGAGAGAAGGAAAGGAAACGTAAGAGACAAAAAGGAAGAGGAACCAGGGGGAGAGGAGACCCTCAATTGAGTCATTCGGCCCCCGCCCCCCGCCTTCACACACATTTATGCAACATCAAAACGAAATCGACACAGTCTCAGGTATCATGAACCTTCGAAGGGATCGTCCATAATATCGTGATTGGGGGCATTCCTCATCTCCATCCGTTAACCAGTAGTCCTCCGGGATCAAACCGGCTCACCCCTGTCCTTTCTTAGTCATCGCTACCACGCGTGGTAGAGTAGTGGGCAGCAAACAATTCAAGGTGGAGAGGCCGCATGATCGGAACAAGACAGGCCAAAGGTGTAACCCAGAGGACTCCGGCAACCAGCGGCAAAGCAAGAACTGTTTGCGGCAGTCCAGACTTTCCAATAGCGACGACTGGAACAGCAAACAGTGTGGGTACAGTCTCGCCGCCCAGGAAAGTAAAGTCTCCCCCTCAAGGCAACAACAGGACCTCACCAAGGCAGATCGAATCGGCAATCCACGTCGTTCCCCGAACATTCGAGCTGGTATGGGCCCCAGCATGGAGCCCACACCCGCGCATGCCACAGACAAAGCTACCTGGAGATTCGGGGCAGCAGGCGTACAGTCTTGTCGATGCACGGCGGCTGCACACCTCACAGCAACTGAGGGGGACGAATCAGCACACACTCGAAGTCGAGCCGCGTTCATGAGGGACGGCCCAACAGAAATGGCGGCACACCTTCTATCCAGCACAGGGGCGCCGAGGGCCATGGTCGCATATAAAGACTGTAGGGCGTCAAGGACATCGCCAAGCGTGGGCTCACTCTCACAGGACCAGGCCCCCGTGCACTTCAGCAACACAGATTCGCCGCCCTGAGCAAATCCGTGACCCAGGGCGCCGGCCGCCATCTTGCAGGTCCAGCCGCGTCTCCACACGACTCAACTTTTGGAGCGGGCTCTCAAACAAGGCCACCGCTGGGGTCCCCTCGAGCCCCAGAAATGGCAACCTGGGTGCAGAAAGGAGAGCCACCAAAAGGGGGGACCGCCAGCGCCACCGCCCCACGGATGCCACACGCCGACTCCGGGCGCAGGGCTTCAAAATGGCCAGACAGAGCAACAAAGGGGGGATGCCTCATGTGCGGTCTTCCCCCATCCACGGCGTGCCGCACCCTACCACGGGGCCATCCGGCCGCTGGACCGGGCCCGGTCAGTTGCCACCGGCATAACCGCACAACGGCCTCTCCCAGCCGACCCCTCTCCTCCACCAGGGGCCGCCGCCGACACCGTCACTCCGGCCGACCTCCACAGGCAAGTCCCCGGTCTCTACGACGCGGAGGCCCCGGACCAAGAAGGGGCACAGCTTCGGATCCGCAGCTCGCAGGAGCCCCCGGGACAAACGGTGAGTACGAGCGTTGCTTCACCATTCCATTTCTTCCCGAGTGTGTCGTCTCGGGGCAGGATGAGTGTCAGGATATGTGTGTCAGGCAGGAAGGCTGACGGAGCCGAGCTATAGTGCGGCCATCGCGGTCGCAAGCTTGGCTCCTCCCCCCGCCCCCAGAATTTTTAAATCAAGCCTACCAGGAATTCTAACCATAATATCTCTACCAAATTTTGTTAAGTTACTCAAAGACTTCCTCTTCACTAGGCTCTTCTCAACCGCAACCTCTATTTAGATATATTGTATGCTCTTTAGCATATCTGATTGCCTTAAGTATGTCTGTATACTGACAGCAACTTCTGTTACTTCTCCTCTGCTGAACCTGTTGTTAGTTATTGCAATATGTCCATGGAGTAAAAGCATGATTATTCCTCTGATTCCGGATTAGAATGGGCACTTAACCCCTTCACCTTCCGTTGTCTAAGCTTGCTTCAATTCTACTTTATTATTTGAGTTGATGTCTCTGAGATGGACCTAGACCATATGTCCCTCAACACCTACCTATTTGCTTTCATATCGCTCTTTAACTTACTCAAAAGTCTAGAGAGGTGTCTTTCTGCAAGTTGATAGCATACTTTTTACACTTTTTGTTCACACACTCCCTTCTATTGTCTCTTACATGTATAAGTTATGCTGTGTTGTATAAAGCACTCTGATGCTCTTGGGCTTCTTATGCACTGTATAAACACTTACAAAATAAATAAATAAAATCATGATAATAGTGCTATTCAATGATGGATGGATGTAAGACTTACAGAAATGAGTGAGTGGAGTTTGTATGTGTAATTTTGAAAAGCAAAGAAAACCGGGATGCCATAAACAAGGAGGTAGTGTGAGAAGCCAAAGGAGGAACTGATTTCATGAAAGAAGATGGTATCACCTCCTAACTCACCGAAGGACCCAGAGAATCAGTCTCCCACCTTTCACTTTGAAACTGAAGGAGACCAACTGTGGCATCCCACAAGGATCATTCCTCATCCCCAAATCTCTTAAACACATACATGACCAACCTGGCCAACGACGTCAGATTGCACGGACCCACATCATCTCCTATGTCGACGGCACCCGTCTTATCCTCTTGCTGTCAGAAGACCCCAATACCATCAGAACCAGCTTTGGATGAAGGATAACTGTCTTAAGCTTAAGTCAGACAAGATGGAAGTCCTCATCTTTGGGAGCAACACCTCACCAAGGAGCGACACTTGGTGGCCTGCTGAACTTAGCCCTTTCCCCTCCCCGACAGGGCATACCTGCGACCTCTGCATAATCTGGGACAGCAAGTAATCTATGCAGAAACAGGTAAAGATAGTCTTGTCTGCCTGCTTTCACACTCTACGACTGCTCCGTAAGATCTTCAGGTGGCACCCAATCAGCACCAGAAGGACTATCACTCAGACCCTCGTCACCAGAAGGCTGGACTGCGGTAACAACTTTACATAGGAATCACTGCACACCTTCAGAAGAGACTACAGATAATTGTTATGTTATGTTATGTTATAGCGCTCTTGTATAGCGCACGGCTACTCAAAAAGAGTGTCCCGGCGCTTTCCACCTGCAGCTCAGAATAAAAATAACACAACACAGTAGAAAAACAAGAAAAAGAAAAAGAACTGAAACTGAAACAATAAGAACAGCCTAAAGATTAAAAAAAAGCCAAGTCTTCAGGCTTTTCCTGAACTGGAACAAATTGGCAGTGCTGCGCAGCGAAAGAGGAAGCGAGTTCCACAGCTGTGGAGCTTTGCAGCTGAAAGAGCGTCCTCCCATACGGGCCTTCCTCACCCGAGGGACCACCGCTTTGTAAAGGGATTCCGAGCGCAAGGAGCGGACTGGTCGATAGAAGGCCAGTCTCCGCCGCAGGTATCCGGCCCCTGATCCAAACAGGGCTTTATGCATCAGAGTCAGGGACTTAAACTGGATCCGCTTCCGGATAGGCAGCCAGTGTAATGCCTGTAGCAGCCCGGAAGCTCGGGCTCGTCTACGCAAGCCAAAGATAGCCCGGGCGGCAGAGTTCTGTACCACCTGTAGGCGCTGAACTAGGTAATCAGGGAGGCCAAGGAAGAGGGCATTAGCATAGTCTAGCCTAGAGCCGACGAGAGCCTGCACAGTAATACGCCTGTGCTCCTCAGACAGCAGGGGCAGGAATTTACGGAGCATTTTCAAAATTCCATAACAGGTGCCCGCCAGACCCAGAATATGTGTTCGCAGCGACTGCTGGTTGTCCAGCTTGACACCCAGATTTTTAGCCACCAACGAAGACTGTGCAGGAGGGCTCATGTCGGACGGCCACCAATGCTGCCACTCCGGATCGACAACGCAACCAAAAAACAGAACCTCGGACTTGCTAGAATTGGCCCTTAGACTGTTCCGTTGGAACCAGTCAAAGACCAATGTAAGACAGTCCCGAATTCTTCCTCCATCGAACTCCTGGTCTTTCCCGCAAGTGAAGAGGAGTTCCGTGTCGTCGGCGTAGGAGACGATCTGGGCCCCATATGCTTCCACCAAGGCCGCCAAAGGGGACATAAAGATGTTAAATAACGTGGGGCTCAACACAGAACCCTGTGGAACCCCAACTCCCAATGGCGGCATCTCGGCAGAGCTCTGGGAAACCCAGACCGTCTGGCGGCGGCCTTCAAGGAAGGATGTACACCACCTGAGCGCCGTCCCCCTAAGGCCGATGTCATAAAGCCTCGCTAAGAGCGCCTTATGGGGGACGGTGTCGAAGGCCGCCGATAGATCTAACATGACCAGCATGGCCCTCCCGCCGACATCCAGAGTCTCCCTGATGATCTCAGTGACCTCTAACAATGCCGTTTCCGTACTAAAGTTAGGACGGAAACCGGATTGGGATGGGTGGAGCAGATTGTTAGCTTCCAAAAAGCGCGACAGGACACCGTGGACGTGTTTTTCCGTGATCTTCGTGAGGGCCGGAAGAAGTGAAATTGGCCTATAATTGGCCAGAGCCTCGGCGTCAAGACCCGGTTTCTTTAGGAGGGGGATCACCATCGCTCTTTTCCAAGAGCTAGGGACCCTCCCCTCCCTCAAAGAGGCGTTGAGGATGGGATTAACCAGCGGGTTCACCACCTCCGCCATCCCAGCCAAAAATTTGGCGGGACAGGGGTCGAGTGGCGAGCCAGATTTCAGATTGGCCAGCAGCTGCCTGGACACATCGCTGGAAACAGCAGGAAAATCAGACAGCACCGCCGCCGGTATGTGCGGAAGTCCGCACCCAGCCCCGGTGACGCCGCTTCCATCCTCCGGTCCTTCCACAAAGGAGGCCTGAATCGCCTTGATCTTATTAGTAAAGAAGCCGGCAAGATCCCCTGCCCACGTGTCCGAAGAAACCAAAGGGGGCGATTGGGAACTAGGGGTCGTGAACTCCTTCACAATGGTGAAGATCTCCTTGCAGGAGTTCGCGGATGCCTCGATCCTCCTAGCCAAATAGTCCCTCTTAGCTCCCAGAATGTCCTGATGGTAGGCCTTCACCGCCGCCTTATAGGCGACTTTAGCCTCCCCATCATAAAGACGGCGCCAGGCCCTCTCGGCCACCTTACATTGGCTGCGAGCCAAATCGCAGCAGCAAGACTCATCCTTGAACTCCTCAGATGGGCTCACATCACCCTGCACCTCAATAAGCTACACTGGCTCCTGATCCAGAAGAGATACCAGTTCAAGATACTGACAGATGCATACAAAACTCGGCATGACGAAGGACCAGCATGCATCAACAAACAAATGGCCTTCCACCAACCAAAGAGACACCTGCGTTCTGCCTCCCTTTTCCTAACAGACACCCCCCAAATCCAAAATTCAAAAGCAAAAGGTGCTCTTTCTCTCACCTGGCAGCCAAAACCTGGGAGGTCCTTCCCCTTCACCTCAGGAATGCCACATTGTTCTGGAAATTCCGAAAAGGACTCAAGACACCATTGTTCGAATGAATGGAGCACTGCCAAGCAGCTAGAAAATCCAGCACCGTGAATCCCTCACCCGTGATTTACAGCGCTTTATAAATCCTGATTGTTTGATTGACTGATGTACAGAGAAGAGGTGTAAGGAATGAAACCTGTGATACACCCACTATTCTTAGTTTGATGGAATACTCACACCAGGATGTTCTGGCCAAGGGCATTTTTCTGGAGAATATATAATCCATATTTGAAATATGTGTTCAGCTGATTACTTTTCAAAGTTTCCAAAAGAAGAAGATGGTGAAGTTGATGAAGATCATGAGGCTGACTGTTTTGTAGCAAGCTTGGTCTTGAACGACATGTGTGCAGTGAGTGAAAAAGAATGGAGAGACAGACTCTCATAAGATGCCCTACTCAGCTGTGTCAGCAAATGTGTCAAGGGTGGTTGGCCGAGAGAAAAACATTTGCTTTTGTGAAAGTCTCAATGGAGCTTTCTGTGAAAGATGGTTTGTTGGTGCGTGGTGATAGGCTTGTTCACCCTGATTTGCTGAGAGCAAGATTGGTCAAAGAAGCACATTAGGGGCACTTGGGCAAAACGCTCACCAAAAGGAGGTTGCGAAAATATTTGTGGTGGCCTCAGATGGAGAAAGATGTTGATGTGTACGTGGGTGAGTGTGTGGTGTGTTCCAGTGCTGGAAAGAGTTTCAATCTTAGAACTCTGCCCCTTCAGCCTATTGAGTTACCTGCTAGGCCTTGGAAGAAGATTGGCATTGACCTTGTTCGTCCTTTAAATGTTCTCCCTGTTTCTTCAAGGTTTGTGATTGTGGCCATTGATTACTACTCAAAATGGCCCGAAGTGGGTTTCATTGGTGAGCCTAACTCAAAAAATGTTATCGTTTTTTTTAAAGGTCTTTTTCTACGTGAAGGATTTCCCTCCACCATTGTGAGCGATAATGGTGTGCAATTTGTCAGTCAAGAGTTTCAAGGTTTTTTGAAGCAAGGAGGAATAAGTAATTCCAGGAGTTCCCTCTATCACCCACAAACGAAAGTTTTAGTGGAATGCATGAATAGAGTGCTCAACAACTGTGTGCAGTGGGCGTTGGTGGGCAAGTGCGATGTCCAGAATGCTGTTAGGTCCTTGCTTTGGTTATATCGTACCACACCCCACTCCTCTACCAAGGTGTGATCTTATGAACTTTTGAGAGGCAGGAAACCATGTTCTAAAGTGTGTCCCGGATGGATGTCAACGTGGGTGAAAATGGACTCCGTGATCGACATAGATGGTCTTGTGAGAGAGAACGTCTCCCAAGCTCAAACTAGACAAAAAACGTATTTTGATCTCAGGAAAAGGTCTATTCCCCATTCTTTTGCTGTTGGTGATGTAGTACGTGTGAAGATTCCTGTTCACAACAAGAAGGGGAACTTGAAGTTCACTGGTCCTTTGGTTGAGGATAACGTTTGTGGTAATGCTGTCAGGATGAATAACAAACATTGGTGGGATGTGTCAAGAATTGTAAGAAATTCTGGAAGTTGTATTAGTAATAATATTCATTGCGAACGAAGTGACAAAGTCTTCTTCTTCTGGAGACTCTCTGCCGTCCTGTTTACGCAGGAGCAACAGACAACATTTTGTTCCTGCCTGATACCTTTAAACTCTTCTTTTCGTTTTTTTTCTGTTTCTTCTAGCTTTTTTATGCCGCACTTTGTTCTTATGTCTCTTTTCATCGTTTGATGTGCCTTACTTTCTTCTTTCTCCTTTTCTTGGTTTCTTCTTCTCTTCTTTACATTTGTTTATGAGGAGGAGGATATTGTAGTGGTCTGCTTCTCATTCTTAGTTTGATGGAATGCTCACGCCAGGATGTTCTGGCCAAGAGCATTCTACTAGAGAATATCGAATCCATGTATGAAATAAGTGTTCATTCCCATTCACCTGAGACTCTATCACATCTCCAACTACCTGTAGTAAGTTGAACGCGGGGCAAAGAGGGATGGTTGAAGGAAAGCTTTATTTAAATACAGGTGCTGCGCATCAGCCAGCAGAGGCAATTGTCAGGCAATTACCTACATCTAGCCCTAAATCTCTAGAGTAGGGAATACGTGTCCCTCCAGTCTGTTTGGAAATATTAATAATGCGAAAAATATATCATTAAATACGGAGAATGTGTCTTTGTCGCTGAATACTAATGTTAATTGGAAGGGGTAGGTTGAAGCATTATTTAAATTAAAATGTGCACCTGTTGGTCGGGGAAACAGGCACAATTATTTTAGCTGACTCCCAAAGCAATTCCATTAGCAATGTGTACTCTCTGCTCACGCAAAATCTACAGAACATAATTAGAATTGGCCTTATGGTAGAAATGTATACTTTTGTTTTAAATTAATTTGGTTGAAAGTTAGCGGTACTTGAGTTCAAACAGTTAGAAGGACTGTAGTATTTTTCCTTTATTCAATGTAATATTATGGCTTCTCCTTCCTTTGCAATATTGTCTACTATTGTGCTTCTTGTTTTCTCCTTTTCCCTTCCCCTTTGCGACCTTCCGGTCACCCCTCCTTATGGTAGGTTAATGGTGCAGCCTCAGGTGTTGTGAGAGGATGTTCTAGAATGTGGGTGTTTTGGATGCGATGCCGATCTCTGTGAGGAATAAACTTTTCTCTCTCATTCTTGCAGCGGGATTCATTAGCCTACAGTAAGGACATTGCAGAGTAATTCTGGGTAAATCATTTGTATTTTCCAACAATTGATTTCACAAACGGTAAACAAACTGAATGGTTCTCAAAACTGAAATTCAAACCTAAAACGAATTTGATTGGTAGAGAGAGCCGTGTTTTTCATACTGTATTGTCCTGATTGTCAACAATATGTCAGTGCATCAGCTGACCCCTGCTGATTGGCTGAGGCTAACCGACAATGTTACTGCAGCCTCTACTGGACGATGCAAGGTACTTTGTGAACTGTTCACAAAACTCATGACACAGACAAATCAAGGGTGCCTCAAGCGGTGGCATGGGTGGTATTGCTAAAGCACAGGGAAGGGGTGTCAGGAGACGCTCCAAGAGGTTGGGAAATGTCAAGGTTATGCACATGATTAAATTGAGGGGAGTAGTTTATAAACCAGAGACTGGCATCAGATGATATGAATAGAATTATTATTGGTGGATGGCTAGTAGTTTGTGTCCAGTAGAATATGTTTGAAACCAGACTAAACAAAATTGTAAAACTGATCTATAATCACAATAGGAATCAAGGAACGTGGCCACTGGGACGAAGTCTATGTACAGAGACTCCTCTGGCCAGGACGCTGGGAGCAGGGCTCAGCCAAAGTCCACGCTCTATGTCCAGTCTGATAGTACTACTCGATCTCGACCCCCAGAATAACGTCATGTAAGAATATCGGGAACAGAATATCAAGGTACGAAGTATTGAAAGGTAAGTGCAAATAGGGAAATATAGATTTACAATTCCTAACTCCAAATCTGCATAGCCTGAAGATGTAGGACGTATGTACTGCATGGGTACATGTATTTTGGGTTTGGTATAGAAAATTTCGACCTACTTACCTGTTGATATTTATATTTAGATATTCTGTCCTCAATAATCTGACCCCTAGGTATTGAGTGTGCAGCCAGTTCCACCCTCACATGCTCAAAGGCTGTAGAAAGAAAATCCATATACATACCATGAAACTGGTTATTGATTCTCCTTGGAAGCCCGTGTGGCTGCAAGATGGCGCCTGAGTGAGAGGACGCTGCAACATCGCTCTCACGGGTCTCTGTGCTTCGCTTTAGAGTTTAGCCGTGTTCCCTGCTACTCACCGTGATTCTCACAACGGCGGGAAGCGTGGTGAGCCCTTTACGATGCGATGAGGTCTGGAAAGGTCCCGGTTGCTCGGGAGGAAAATGAGGAAAAGTGAAAGAGAATAAGTCTCGGGCAGTGGCTTTTGGGGCCCATCGGGAGACGGGGAGGGGAAGAAACGACCGGACACAGATGTAGGTGTGATAAAGGCCGCTTTATTGGGAAACAGGTGCATCCTGACAACATACCCCAACCTTGGCCTTTGCCGTACAAAACTAGGCCTAACTAAGTATACATTTACCTGCCAAAACCCCACACCCCCTCCCCTAAACAGTTCCCCGCCAACAACATAACATCATTATAAATTACCCAACACTTGTCTCTCTGTTTCAACATCAGCCATCTGTACACTCCCTCTCCTCAGCCAGTAAAACTCCTTCCTCCTATCCTACCCCCCCCCCCGTTTGGCTAGGAAAAGCGCCATCCGACATAAACATTGCAGCACCTGCCCCCAGCGACAACACAACCCGAAAACCCTAACTCAGAAAGCACCTGCTTCACAACATCCCTTAGGAATCCCGCCAGGCATCATCCCCTGAGCAAACTGACCCCTCCTCCCTCGAAAAACCTATCCTAAGGGAGGGTGGGTGGGACAACGCTCCAAACTACGCCCCCCTGCTGCTGGGTCACTGTCCCACGAAATGGTGCACAGTGACCCAAAATGGCCGGTTTTATCCCTACCAGCCCAAAAGGAGCCCAAACCCTACTGTCTAGCCCAAGACCCACGTCCCTCCTGTGTCCCCTCGTAATGGTTCCCCCCTCCCCTCTTCCCGGTGCCCCAAAACTCCCGGGGGGGGCAAGCCTCCCTCCGGTCGGCCACCCCCCCAAAGCCCCATTGGGGCCCATCGGGAGACGGGGAGGGGAAGAACCGACCGGACACAGATGTAGGTGTGATAAAGGCCGCTTTATTGGGAAACAGGTGCATCCTGACAACATACCCCAACCTTGGCCTTTGCCGTACAAAACTAGGCCTAACTAATTATACATGTACCTGCCAAAACCCCCCACCCCCTCCCCTAAACAGTTCCCCGCCAACAACATAACATCATTATAAATTACCCAACAATTGTCTCTCTGTTTCAACATCAGCCATCTGTACACTCCCTCTCCTCAGCCAGTAAAACTCCTTCCTCCTATCCTACCCCCCCCCCCGTTTGGCTAGGAAAAGCGCCACTCGAAAGCCCCCATACGGCTTTCGACCCCCCCCCTAGGGCCCCTGCACCTTTGGATACCTGCGCACCCTTATTGCCCGGTCCAACGCCTCCTTCAATTGCACGATATACAGCTCCATCCCATATCTCGACAAATGTACACCATCCTCCATAAAAAAGTAGACCGCCCCATACTTCAGCTCTGGGTGTTCCATCCTTCCCACCCCCTCCTTGTCACAGAAGGCCCTCATCTCTCTGTTAATCTTCCTCCTAGTCCTATCTATAGCCCCTGGCCTCTCCGCCCCCCTCCAACACCTCCTGGGTATGAACTCTGACCAGATGACATAGCACCCCGCCCACTGCTTCCTGATCTCCAGCAAGTCCCTCCTCATTTGTTTCACCAGCGCCAACCCTTTGCACTGCACCAAGTCGTTCTCTCCCAGGTGAATGACCACAACATCTGGACAGACCCCCCCCGCACAACATTGTTCAAAACCGGCACCAACTCGTGCCAACGCATGCCCCCTTTGCCCCTCCAATGACACCTAAACAAATTCTCGTCCAGCTCCAGATTGAGGTTCCTGCATTTTTCCCACTCAGCCCTCTCCGCTCTTTTTACAAACGAATGACCCACCACATATATGGACACCGCTGCCGCTGTAGTCCCCGCCACCGCACCTGAAAAGAGACATATGTAAGCAGCGATCCCAAACATCCATTCTAATCCAACACTACCCCTCGCAACCTCACATACGACTTATAGCAGTCTGATTTCCACCGCCTCAGCCGTTTGATCTCCTCCTTTCCCCAACCCTTTTGCGCTGCCTCCGTCGCTGCACCGATGCGAAACGAATGCGTTCCAAACTCCCCCGGGTCCTCACCCATAGACCGCAGGGCGTGCCGCAGGACCCACAACAACTGCGCCGCCGTCACACGGCCCCCCCCTCTCCTGCCAAAGACCTCCGAACCATCCTGTCTCCCTTCTTCTGCCAGCCGTCTCCCCCACTCCGCCGGGCACACCGCCTCCGTACCCCCCGGGCCCAACAACACCCACGTACCCTTTCCCCGCTGATCAGTCTTGGACCACCGAAGCCGCACCGCCACTTCCCGACCACCGATCTCCACCTCCCCCCACGTCAACCCCGTACCACCCTTCAAACCCACCAACTCCGACACCCGAAAGGCTCCAAAATACAACCACGACATCAACGTGGAAAACCGCACCGTCTCCGCACGATCCCTGCACACCCGCGGTAACTGGCCCACCAGGCCCACCAACATTTCCTCCGTAATCGGCCACCTCTTCCGCGCTCGAGCCCCTCTCTCTCTCTCCCAACCTTCCAGCAGTCTCCCCCCCAATTCTCCCGCCGAGTGCGCATACCCCCACCACAGCTTGCCCATGAAGGCCACACCTGTCAGTTTACCCGCGATGGTCACTCTCGCCAAACCTTTGTCCATCAACCCCAGCATGAAATGCACCACCTGCTCCTCCCGACACCACTTGCCCTGCTGCCTTACCGCTCCAAAACGCAGAAATTCCGTCCAGGCCTGCTCGTAACTCTTCCATGTGGACGCTGCCAGGGACGTCCTCACCAACTGAACGACCCGCGCTCTCCCACCAACCACATCTCCTTCGGCACCTCCGTCTTGACCGCCGCCGCCTCCGTGGCTAGCCCATGGAACCTCCGCCACTGCGAACAAGACAAAGCATCCGCAATGTCATTGTACACTCCCGGCACATGCTCAGCCCGGAACAAGATATCGTGTTCCAAGCACCTCAAGACGAAAACGCGCATCAGCTTCAGCACCTGGGGCTCCCTCACGGACTGCCGGTTCACTACCTGCACCACTGACATATTGTCCACCTTGAACAACACCCGCCTGTGCGCCAGCTCCTGCGCCCACACTGTCACCGCCACCACCAACGGGAAGAGCTCCAAAAATGCAATGCTCCTATCCCCTGCCTGCCACTGCTCCGGCCATTGCTCCGTGCACCATCTGCCCGCCCAGTAGATTCCAAAACCTCCAACTCCCGCCGCATCCGACGACATCGTCACGTCCCACTCCCAGTCCTCCGGGGGTGCCATGGGCACGCCATTGAAGCGCTCCAAAAACGCCAACCACATGTTCAGATCCTCCTTCGCACCCGCCGAGATCCGCACATGATGATGCGGCTGTGTCAAACCAGCCAACGCCAAACCCAACCGCCGACAGAAAGTCCGCCCCGCTCGCACAACGCGACACGCGAAATTCAAATGCCTCAGCAACACCTGTACTTCGTGCACCAACACCTTCCGCCTGGCCAACATGCTCCTCACCAACTCCACCATAACCGACCGCTTCTCCTCCGGCAGGCGTGCTTCCATGGCCGCCGAGTCGAGCTCTATCCCGAGGAACGACAGCACCGTGCTGGGCCCTTGTGTCTTCTCTGGCGCCAACGGAACCCCCAGGTGACCCATCAGTTCCGTAAAACTGTCCAGACTCTGCTGGCAGTCTGTTGAACCGGGCTGACCCACCAGGAAGAGGTCGTCCAGGTAATGCGTAATCGCCTCAGAGCCTGTGCGCCAGGAAAAAGCCCACTGCAGAAAGGAGCTGAATCGTTCAAACAAGGCACACGACACGGAACACCCCATAGGAAGCGCTCTGTCCACAAAAATTTGCCCATCCAGCTGAATCCCCAGCAACTGATGATCAGCCGGGTGAACCGGCAGCAACCGAAAAGCCGATTTCACATCGCATTTCGCCATGAGCGCGCCCGAGCCCGCCGTCGTCACCAAACGCCTCGCGACGTCCACCGACGAGTATGACACGGATGCCAACTCCGCCGAGATAAAGTCGTTCACCGACGCGCCCTCCGGCCACGAGAGATGCTGAATCAGACGGAACTGGCCCTGCTCTTTCTTCGGGACCACTCGAATAGGTGAAATGATCAAATCCAGCAACGGCGCCTCTGCAAAAGGCCCTACCATCCTCCCCTCCTTCACCTCCTTAAAGAGCTTCTCCCGGACGATGCCTTTGTGCGTGTTCACGGACTTCAGGTTCTCCGCCCACCGAGCAATCCGCGGACCCTCATACCCCAACCGGAAACCCTCCCTGAAGCCCCGACGCAGCACGGCCACATCGTCCGCCCGCGGATACGCCTCTAACAACGGCTCTAGCCGATCTAGCCTAACCGGTGTACGAGCCTTTTCCCAGGGTACTCGCCCCCCCTACCCCCTCCCCTCCCCCTGCTGGGCCCTGGAGCCGGGTGTTGGGCCTGCGCTGGGCCTCCCCAAGGTCCCCAGCATCGCGCCTCTGGGTGTCGTCTCCCACATGCGGAGCACTCGTGGCGAAAACGGCAGGCCTGCCGGAGACAGGAACGCCTGCTAAAATCCCAACAGGTCCCGACACCCTGACTACTACCGGCACCCCCCGCCCCCACCCCTCCACGGGTGGGGCGGGCCGAAAAGGGGGGCAGCGCCATCGGCAACCCACTGGCCGTGAAAATGGTGCGGCCAAACTTTGCCCCACTCATCGTCTGTTGATAGAGGTCGGCATCCAACTCCCCCCACTTCCCCTCCGGATCCGATGCCATGCGCGCCCGAAACTCCTCATCGTAATGCGACTAAGCATTACCTCCGTAAGTCACCTGTGCCCGTCACACCACGTCCATGTACTTGAAAAGCGTGACCGCCCTATCCGGGTACTTCTCACAGTACACACTGGCATAGATTAGGAACGCTGCTGACCAATTCTCAATCGTAACCGGCACTTTCGGACGCCTAGCTAATTCCTGCTCCTCTTCCTTCGACCCTTCTTTAGCCATCAACTCCCTGTGAAGCAACCTCCAGATCTCCACATACTCCCCCTTCCATATCTTTTCTTTGGTCACCAGCGACAAATGAGCCCCCAGTGGCTTCGCCACTCCCATGTACGGCAGCTTCTTTACCGGCACGTCACAACTCTCTTTCGCCCCGGCGCCCGTCGCCACTGACCCGCCGGCCTTCGACGCGTCCCCCGCCGCGGCACTCCCCGACGCCACGCCCCCTACCGCCTCCGTACCTACCCCCGCATCCGCTACGTATCTGCTTTTCACCAATCGCACTGCGTCACCTCCGCCGGCATCTGTCACCACTGACTTCTGGCATCCGCCATCTGCACTCCCACCCTCCTGGCCTCCATGAGGCCTGCCCAAGCCACACCCGACCCCGTACTGGTCTTACCTGGCGTCAAGGCGTGCGTCCTCACCGGATCCCGCCGCCTAACCAGGTCTGCTGGGGGGGCCATCACTCGCGGCACCGATTGCCGGGGGCACACCTGTAAAACACTGTCAACAACATTACCGGTTTCCCCCCCAACCTCCCGCAGTTCCCCTTCTTCCTCCGACTCCATCTCCTCATCACCACCCCCCATGACCACTCCTGCTGACATCCTGCTCAGACCTGCTTTGTCCCTACACGCCGTCATCAACATCCCCAAATCCACACTCTCCATACTCATGTCCCCAGTTTGGTAGTCAGAATTGCCTGCCAGATTGCTGCTCCATCCCCGTCCCCCGGCGGCCGGAGCGACCCATCGGGAGGGGGGCGTTGGAGACCTCTGCCCTTGCCATCCGTTGCCTGCACGCACCTGGTCCCTCGTTGGAGCGCGACCGCCCGTACTAGGCTGAGCCGGCAAGTCCTCTCGGCGGGTTGGAGCCGCATGCTGCTCACCCGAGCCCCTTACCAACTGCTCCTGCCAAGAGAAAAACGGGGAAGTCCAGCATGCCGGGGCAAAACCAAAACCGCCGCCACCCCACCCCCCTCTCCCCCAGCTGCCGAATGTCCTCCACGACGCGCCGGAAGTCCCTCCCCCCAACCCCCTTCACCCCACCCCCATCCCCCTGACTCGCCCCGCCCCTCCCACCCGCCCCCCCTTGACCCCCAACCATCTCCGCCCCCACTCGGCCCCCACCACTCTCCGCTCCCCCACTGCCCCCCTCGGCGACCCCCCGCGGTCCCCCCACACCCGAAGTCCCCTCCGCCGTACCCCCCCCCTCCCCCATCCCCCTCCACTGTCCCCCCCGTACCCGCCGTCCCCCCCTCCCCCAACCCCCTCCACCATCCCCCCGCTCCGCTACGCCCCTCGCCACCTCCCCTCGCCCCCCCTCCCTGCCCTTCGCCCCTCCCCCCGCCCCCTGGCGAAACCCTCCTACTGGGAGGCACCACGTCCTCATCTGCTGAAGACCCCAACTCCACATCCCCCGCCCCCCCTCACCGTCCCCCACCTCCTCCTCCGACTCCTCTACGATTACCGGCGAACACCCCCTTTCCTCCCCCAGCCCCCTCGCCTCCCCCTCCCCCACCGTGTTCTCACGCCCCTGCTCCTGCCTCCCACCATCATTGCCCCCTCGTGCCCCCTCTGTCTCCCCCCCCACCCCTTGCCCCACTCTTCTGCGTTCTTCCACTGGCTGCCCCCCGTCTCCCCCCACCCCCCCTCCTGCCTAGCGCCCTTCCTGGGAGCTTGTGAGCCCTGCACGCCCCCTCGACCCCTGCCTGGCCTTGTCCCACCCCCGCGCCCCCCGACCCCCCCTCGCGCATGGTCCCGACCCCCCCGCCCCCCTCAGGCCTCCCGCCCCCACTGCAAAGACAAGCGGCGCCTTCTTCCGGCTACGGCGCCCCTTAGCTGCGCCTCCTCTCTTCCGCGGCGCGCCAGCCGCCTTCGAACCGCCGCCTCACGCCGCTCCGCCCCGGCTCCCGCCCCCTCCCCCTTCCTAGCACGCGACCGCGGAGGCTCACACGCTAAAACCGCCGCCGTGGCGCCATCAGCAGCGCGCCGCGGCGGCCTTACCCGCACACCGTCCTTCAGGAGGTCCGTCCTGCCAGCCTCCTCAAGCAGACGCAACGCTTCCTGCACCCTGGGATCCGCCATATCCTCTGCCGCCGTCCGACCGCAACACGCTCTCCTCAGCTTCGGCGCTCAAAGGTAATCTCCCTGATCTCCCGCCCAAGACACACCCGTCCACTACCTCGGTGCCCCGCTCACCACCGCCACAAACCGCTACCTTCACAGGCCCTAACTACCCCTAACACGCTACCACAACAACGCTCCAAACTACGCCCCCCTGCTGCTGGGTCACTGTCCCACGAAGTGGTGCACAGTGACCCAAAATGGCCGGTTTTATCCCTACCAGCCCAAAAGGAGCCCAAACCCTACTGTCTAGCCCAAGACCCGCGTCCCTTCCTGTGTCCCCTCGTAATGCTTCCCCCCTCCCCTCTTCCCGGGGCACCAAAACTCCCCGGGGGGGCAAGCCTCCCTCCGGTCGGCCACCCCCCCAAAGCCCCATTCGGCATTTGGATTTTCTGCACCTGGGTTTGGTTCAGCTAAGTGAATCCAGCATCTTGCTGCTATCGCTGCGTTGGTGACAGAGCCCTGCCGGAGGGAAAAAAAAAACTGTATCGGCGTTTCCTGAACAGACCTGCGGTCGGCGGAGGGTGGAGCGTCTACATTGTGTTTACCTTGTGCTTACCGGGTGTCTCAAATCAGAGGTGATGGAGGTACGGAAGAACTGGAGGCAGGAGCCAAGCTTACTGCTTTGAAAACAAGGACTGAGACTCGAGGTGAGGCGGTGTTGAGGGGGCACTTGCGCTATAGCTTTCACTGCCGAGGCTGCCGAGGTTTGCTGGTACTCGATCCTGCTGATGTCAGTGTTTCTCTGCTTCTGAAGATACGGGCAGTAGAGGCATTAGTGGCATTACGCCGGATGGTGTTGGCGCGAGACACGAGTGACCTGTTGTCTATCCATAGCACTCTACAGTTGTTCTCAAATTGTTAAAGCGGCCGCATGTTTGATTTGTTTCATTTGGAGGGTCAGCAGGAGAGGTGGTATTCGCCCCTCACTCACTATTACTCGTTTGTCTGGTGCAGAAGCCCTGAACTCTCTCCTCTCAGCAGAATGTGGGGAAAACAGCCATCACGTGTCTGGCGGTAGCTGCTGAGATTATATTAAAAAAAAAGAAAAGAAACCCAAATCGTGTGTCTTCGTTTATTTTCAACAGCAACTGCTCAGCCTCAGACTCAGCCCTAGCCCTAAGGCCCTTTTTTTACTTGCAAGGCTATTATTGGCCAGGATAAAAAGGGTGAAATAAGCCTGCACTCGACACCTTGAATTGAACTGAAGTGAAATAATTGAAATGAACTGAAGAGAGTGGGCAGTCTGACAAATCAGGATACAGACAAGTATTGTGACTGAGAGGCTAGGGGAAATCTAATACTCTCCCAAGCTGCCTGAAATGAGAGTTGGGCTAGCAAAGAGTAAAACATGGTTTAGACAGTTGAAGCAGCAGCCAAAGCAGAGCTTAAAATTAAAAACTCAATCCATAAACGAACATATACAGTCTACATTTGGCCCTACTAGGTATCCACTGGCGAAAGCAACAATTCAAATCGAGTTAGGAGGCCATCGCATCACAAATGTGATAAACTGCATAGACAGTTTGCCTTGTGAGTACAAAGCACAACTAAGATCACGGTTCCCTGTCCAAGCGAAGCTGCATAAGGGAGTGTGTGGTGCGCAGAAAGCAATTAAGAGCAAGGTTCAAGGAGAAGCGGCTACCACAGTCTCTTCATTTAGTAGCCAATCGCTCTGTATTGAAATCTATGGACTTGGCAACATATTTAGCAGAAGATTAGCTATGGAAAACTTGGTTCATGGGGCTGGAGCTGGAGATGGAGCATCAGTTTCATTGTCAATGTCGAGTTTGCAGAAGGAGCCAATAAAGCACAGGGAGATTAATCAGGAAAAAAAAATAGAGAATAAGTTGGAATTATCAAGGGATCTAAGCAACCTAACGATACCCTCTAGGAGTATAGAGGGGGATGTTTACACACCTTAAATTGAAATCGAAAATGCTGTTGACTCCTCTAAATTGAAGGATAAAAACACAGATAAATGGCCAGAGACAAAGGGACCAGAAGCTCGGGAAGCCAAGGCAAAGGAAACTAAAAATAAACTATGAGAAGAAGTGAAAGGGAGAGAGAAAGACAAAGACAAAGATAAATTAAAACGGAAAGGTTTAGAAAAAGAAAAAGACCAAGATAAAGACAGAGACAAAGACAAAAGTAAAGATAAAGAAATGGAAACAGAAAATGAAAAAATTACAGAAAAAAATAAAAAATGCCTTGGAGAAAAAGAGAAAGTTCAACGAAAAGATAAAGAGAAGGAGAAATGCACCGAAGCCATTGATGATGCGGAGTTAATGGCAAAAAAAGCCAAGCGACTCCAATCTATAAAGAATCTGAAAGCAAACGCTAAAGCTACCGAACAAGCTAATACACTACAGCCTAGTATATCCAGTACCTTCAGCCCTATACCAAAGGAAGGGGCGAAAAAAGTTTCAGAACATCTAGCATCGGATGATCTATCTAAGAATGAGGAGAATAGGATGATACACTCAGAACCAGACCCTGAAACATCAACAAAGTCTTTTTTAAAGCAATCTGGTTATAACGAGACTCCCAGTTCCTTACGGAATCCATCTATTGCGAAGTTGAGACAATCTAAAGCGGAAAATCCATCTGAGGAATCGGATGCAGATATATACGGGACTGGTCTATCTACAACAAGTGAGATTAGCGATGATAATATCAATCCAGCTCGAGGTTCAACACCCGGAGGTACAGACTCCTTAGACGCCAAGAAATCCAGCGCTTCAGATCAAGGTAATACCCCGCGGGGGAAAAAACTTGAGAAAAGGAGAACAAGGAACCAACGGCTCTATAAGTCAAACTTTGAAGAAAGTTCAGACCAAGGAAGCATCACTGGACAAGTCAGCAAAAGTATGAATAAATCCAACAATTCTGATGAAGCTGTACCAGCTCAGCTTAGGGAAGAGGACTCAAATGGGAGTGACAACCAACTACAACATGGATCGGCTGTAAGAAAAGGGAAATTGGCTGAGCCTTCCTTAAAAGATATTCTGACGACTATTAGAGACTTCCATAAGGATATAATGAAAGACAGTGAAAGGAATCATGCCGCTTTTCAGAAGCTAGTAGGGGTGGTCAACAAAGTAGGTAGTACTTGCACCGAGATATCGGAAAGGATTGCATCTTTAGAAACTCGTACGGAGTATTTAGAGAAAGATGATGCCTGCCTCCAAAAGCAAGAAAAATCTCAAGAAGGGATCATTAGAGACTTAATGTTCAAGGTTGAAGACCAGGAGAATAGCTCCAGAAGAAATAACCTTAGTTTTCTTGGCATTCCAGAAGCCGTGGAGAGGAATGATCCTAGTGGATAAATAAGCAACCTTCTGAAAAAAACGTTCCCGGAATTAGAATCCTGGGATATGGATAAAGAAATTCAGCGGGCCCATCACTTTCCCCTCACACAACGTAAACAAGCTGAGAATTCCACCAAATACCCAAGGGCAATGTTAGTGTACTTTGGTAAGTTTCTGTTACGGGAAGCCATTTACGATCTAGCGCGGCCTACCAGCAAGCGGCATCATAATGGATTCTCCTTTTTTGTAAGACCAGATTATGCACATCCAACAGTTGAAAGAAGATGGAGAATGCGGCAGCTTTTCACCCCTTTTGAAAAAGCTGGTGCTACTGTTTACTTACAAAATCCTTCCCGTTTGAAAGTAATTTTCAAAGGTACCACACGTTTTTTCAACAGTGAAAATCAAGCCAAAGGTTATTTGCAAGAAATATCGGACACTGTAAGGAAGGATAACTGATAAACATTATGCACATAAAATGTAATTGTATTGGGCGCAAATTAATTGCCTGAGACCCAAAAATTAATTACTGATATGGTACAGGCGTAAGCTTTTATTTCTCTGGTTTTATTTATTTATTTATTTTTTTCTTTCCTCGTTTCCTATTTGGCCATGGTACCCTTTCTTCAGTCTCTAATGGCGGGGCCAGAGGCTCTGAGAGCGATCGTTGGTGTACGGACCACACAGACGCCCAAACCTGGATCCGGCAGGACCCAGGATGCCTCAATGGGTGGTTGGGGGGGTGGGAGGGACTGGGTGGTGGAAGGGGGAGGGGAGGGAGGGTTGAATTGGTGCTGGGGGGGTGCAAATCCAAAAAAGAGAATTCATGATACTATTGTAATTATAATCGGGCTGAGATTTAAAGCTGTAACAAGGTATGTAGTTAACTTTATTATACTAAGTGGAATGTTGAACAGAAGGAAGGATCTAAGACAGAAGTATGTCAAAGCTTAGGATCTGCTCTATGAATGCAGGGGGCCTAAACGATTGGAAAAAAAGGGGAAGACTAGAGGAATTTCTTAAATTTACAAATACGGATATCATGTGTATACAGGAGACCCATCTGCCATGGGGGAAAAGGCATTGGTTAAACTTAAAGGGATTCGAGACTCTCTCTTGTTCCTCCCAAACGTCTACTATTAGGGGGCTCGCTATCATTGGCAAGGTGGGTCTGGGGGGAGCTAAACGATCCAAGGCTGACTCCATGGGGCGGTGGGCATTATGTGAAATGAATTTCGGCATCACTATTTGTAGCATCTACGGGGCTAACAGCGATGATCCTGATACCTTCAACCGCATCGAGAAGGAGCTAGCAAGCTGGCCAGCACCCATAGTGGTTTGTGGGGATTTTAATATCTCTGCAGATTTCGAAGGGGGAACAGGATATACCGGGCGTAAACCCCGGGTGTATCGGGCAGTACGCTCAATGATGGATTCACACGGCTTGAGGGATGTCTGGGGTAGTATTGAATCAGGGAACTCGGGTTTTACATATTTTTCGCATCCACTTAAGAAATATTCTAAGCTAGATTATTTTATGATTCCCACCACTGAGATTAACACAGTAGAAATCAGTAAATTACCTATGATAATATCAGACCATAACCAATTGTTACTAACAATAGCTTTCAATAGACCAGCTAAACCAATGAGACCATGGACTTTTGATAAGAAGCTCTTAACAGATAGTACCTATATAGTATATATGAAGAATTGGTCACAGGCCTTCTTTGATGTAAATAGATATAGCGCATTGCGAAATTCTATTTGGGATTGTTATAAAGCTGCCTTAAGGGGAGAAACCAGTAGCTATACCTCTCGCAATTGGAAACGACTAAACTCAGAAAGAGAGCAATTAATGAATAAATTAACAGTAGCGGAGGAACAGCACAGGAAAGCGATATTTGAGGGAAGACAGGATACCAAAAGCTTAGAAAGAGTGAGTACTATCAAAGCTGAGATACAAAAGCAACTAGCTAAAAAAGCTGCTGCTGAATATCAAACACAAAGAAGAAACATGTATGAGACTGGGGAACAAGCAGGGAAAGCATTGGCATTACGTATTAGACAAGTGACCTCGAAAAACATTATTTCACGTATAGCAGAGCAGGGTAGGACCTACGAGGAGCCAAAGGACATTATAAATGTCTTCAAAAAATACTATCAAACATTGTATCAGGAAGATGTGGTTACTGAGAAGCCAATGATTGAGTGGACAGGATTAGGGATCAAAGTGGCTCAGGATGATAGAGAAATTTTAGAACAATCCATTACTATGGATGAACTCTCGGAGGCCATACAAGAATTAGCAGCAGGGAAGGCTGCCGGCCCTGATGGTATACCAATCGAGTTCTATAAATGCTTATTTGAAGAAGCATCTGTTAGACCTTTTCAACGGGATTATAAATACACGTTTAATCCCTGAGTCATGGATGAACACCAATATAGTGGTGTTCCATAAAAAGGGCAAGCCCACGGAAAACCCGGCTTCATATAGACCCATATCTTTAATAAACGTGGACAATAAATTATATGCTAAGATCTTGCCAACCCGCTTGGGACGGATCATTGGGGCCCTGGTCTCTTCCTGGCAGCATGGTTTCATTCCTGGTAGGGGAACCACCGATCATATCAGACGAACTATCACCTTGTTTGATATCCATGCTGCCGGGGAGGGAGGGGTCGCAATGATCCTCCTAGACGCGGAGAAAGCTTTTGATCGCGTCAGATGGGAATTTCTGTGGAGTGTCCTAGCTGAAAGGGGGTTTGGACCGAGGTTTATGAAGGCTATTCAGGCTATGTATGTCACCCCAGTCGCCAAAATTCAAATGATGGGTGAGAGTTCGGATAACATCTTCATTACGAGGGGGACAAGGCAGGGTTGCCCATGCTCACCCATTCTATTCGCACTATATATTGATCCTCTAATACGTAAAATAATTAACAACACAGCAATCAAACCGGTAGTTACGAAGGGATTTCAAACAAAAATGTTGGCCTACGCCGATGATCTAGCTGGTATTACTACTGATCCCGAAGCGACTATGCGAGAATTAGAGGGTACTATGAGCAAATTTGGTGGACAATCAGGCTACCGCTTAAATGTGGGTAAGACGCAGGTGCTCTGCTCCAAGAACATAAATAAGTCAGACTCCAGATTTATCGACTCTGTGGTTTACTTGGGGATAACGATCAACGCACAGCCGGAGTTGATAATTAGAGACAACTTCATTCCTCTTATGAAATCCATGAGGGAGAATCTGAAAAGAATGGATACGCTACAACTCTCAATAATAGGTCGTGCCAATGTTATCAAAATGACTATGTTCCCCAAGGTGTTATATAAATTTCGGTCGATCCCCTTTAAAATAGAGGGGAAAATTATCAAAGAAATAGAATCCATCTTTATGAATTTCTTGTGGCAATATGGAAAGGTTAGAAGATCCATGAAATTTATGTCTCTGCCTCAGGAAAGGGGGGCTTGGGAGTGCCAAACCTCAGATACTATCATTGGTCTTGTCTTCTTACGCAGATGGCTATATTATTCGATCCAGCGGGAAGCAGCATAAACTCCCCGACTAGACGAGATGGGATCCCATCTATCTTTGAATTGCTACTTGGAAGCGAGGCTACCGGTGTATTACTAAGGAGAACAGAAAGAAAATATTACAGTAAGTCGAGACTTAAGACACTCGAAGGGATATGGGGAGTCTGGGCAGCAGCTCAGAAAGCACTGGCAATCTCTAAATATAATCACCACACCCCACTCTGGAACTCGGGCCTCTTTCCTAACCTAAGTAATGATGGGTCTTGGAGACACTGGGCACGACAGGGTATCCTGACACTGGGGCAAGTTATTGTCAGGGATGAGTGTAGAACTCTAGAAGAACTAAGACAAAGGCACTCCCTCCAGGGTATACAAGATTATAAATATGCTCAGGTGGTCAGTACAATCAGATCCATAAGGCCCCGTATCACCTTAAGGGAGAGGTGTAAGATATTGGACTATCTGAAGGGGGGTGAACCTAGAATTAACGGTGTGTATAGGCTGTTTTTGGAGGAATCTCAGGACGATATGGGCAAAACTGAGGCAGCCTGGGCTTCAAAACTGGAGGATCCGGACATTGACCTGGATAAAGCCCTCGTAATGGATAGAAGATTCCTACGCTCCTCCAATTTAAGAGCTCAACACTTTAAAACATTATTTAATCTATATTATACCCCCTCTAAACTCTATGATTGGGGTAAGAGGGAGAACAGTAACTGCTCCAGATGCTGCAAAGGTCCAGCTGATATTACCCATATGTTTTATCAGTGTGAGAAACTAGAATCAATCAAAACAGAGATTGAATCATTCTAGTCAGGGATGCTGGATGCTCAGATAACCTTGTCTCCGACACTCATGATTATAGGATGCCAAAGCAAATTGAAATTAAATATCGAGACTGAAGCTTTAATTTTTATCTCCACAGCTGTACTTAGAATTTAAATTTCAGCAGCTTGGAAAGATACTTAGGCCCCAACCTTTCAAATGTGGCTGTCCAGACTATTGGGAATACATAATGTGGAGGCGGCTATGTATGAACTCAAGGGAAAAAAATTAAGAGAATTGGGGATGAAGATCCGGGCACCAGTGGCTGCTTGGCGTGCTAGTAGATTGTAGCAAACTCATTGTTTTTTAGGATTATGGCTACGGTAATGCTCTTATCTGCTATATTATCTTCTCATCTTTTCTTTCTGTTTGCGGTAGCCGGCATTTTGTGTACCATACCCATATTAATATTTATATTAATACCATTAACTACTTCATGATATACAAGAACCAATTCAATCAGATACTAGCCATGTAATTTGACAACCGACCTCTACATACTTTTTATTTATAATTTTTATTGTCAATTCTTGTGGTTTGTTTATATTGTATCTTGTCTTTTTCATTGAAATTCATTTATACTGCGTTCCTATTTGTTACATGGATTCTCAATAAAAAAAATATTAAAAAAAAAAAAAAAAGGAAGCCCGTGTGGCTGGGTTTTGCATCTGAAGTTGCTCTAATGTGCAAAACAGAGGGGCTTATTTACAAACCCAATGCGCCACTAGTGTGTAATTTTTTGGGATGCACCAGCAGTGCAGTGATAGTGCTCACATTTACTAGGCAACATAAAGCCACCCTGCATGGATTTTCATGGCCTTGTAAAAATGGTGCCCTTTGACTAATTGTTCTACATTGAAGGGATATTCGATGGGTGTTGCTATGGGTGTTCTCATGCAACATCCATAGAACATGATGTATCCCCAGATTAACAAGGTTTCGTAAACCTGGGAATGATTCAGATTCCTATGCCTCCCCAGTAGAGGCATACAGGAGGCGCAACAAGGAGAAATACCTATATTCCTCCTTGTTTTTTTGCAGCACACTCGGAAGGAGAAAAACACATATTATGATTGTTTTTGTACAGGAAGGTACACCTTCCTGCACAAAAACAACCACCCCTACAATGCAGACACCCTTATACCATGGTGCAAGGGTGCCTGCATTGGTGTATCGTAGCCATAATTTGGAGCAACCACCAGCTCACCAACTGCAGCAGGCGGCTCCGGCAGCACTAAGAGAACGTGACATCCCGGCTGTCTCTGACTCTGTATCACACAGCCTCCTGAGTTGGCTGATGTCTCAGTAATAGCCATTGGGCACTAGCTCACAACATGATGTCAGTCAAAGTCCAGCCGCAGCAGAAATCATCTTCTATATTGATACATTAGAGCAGCCTGCTGGTACTGTCTCAGCCGGCCAACCCCCAAGCCCGCGGGAGCAGCGCATGCATGCCACAGCATGTTGCCAGCCACTCCAGCTTTAGTTTTGTTAAAATCTAGTTTGCAGCATCAACATTATCGGCGCCATCTTGTCCCTTTTTAGGCCCATTTGTGCGCGTAAGCAGCTGCCATTTTGAATACCATGGCCTCTCTGCCCACTGCCGATAGCCAGCGCGTCTCTCTCTCTCTCCTAACCTCGCAGGCATCCCCCACGCGCTGACAGCCCCCGCTCTCACATGCTTGGGCCATAAAACCCTCTTCAGCGCAACCCTGCCTCGGAACCCCATCCTGATCCCAGCTCAACACCTCCCTCCATCCCTTTCATGATCCCGTATCCCTTTGATAAAACCCCCCTTTCCTCTGTGCCTGATTGTCCTGCTCGTTCCCAGGCCGCCACCTGGCCCTGCGGATGCTGTTTATTGCCCCCATACAGTAGGAAGCTCCCCCCGTCAAAGGATCCACAACTGATCAAAGCCCCCACCCCATGAGATCCGATCAACCACATGCATTCTGGGAATCGGCGGAATGCCCAGCTGCGTGACAATCATCACCTATTGTGACCGGGGTGGGGACTTCTACTGTAAATGTGTGTGGGAACGGGCTTGAAGCGGGGATTCCGAGGATGTCTTTCCGTATGTCAAAGTGCTGACAAAGATGTGTTTTATGCAATAAAGCAATAAACTTGTGTATAAGAGGCCAGGCCTCAGAGATGTTGTTAGAGCACCTCGAGAAGATACCCTGTTGTCTGAGTTGACGTGTTCTGCTCCGTCGGAATAAACTTCTGTTTCCTGCCTTCCAGTCTCCAGCGCCTGCCTCTTTGTTTGAAAGATTCGAGTGGTATGAGAGGCGGTTAGCGCCGGCAATACTTAAAAAGGTTCTCGATCAACATCGGCCCTACCTTTTTTTTCTACAATTGGTGTCCTAAACGTGAGGCCCATCAGTGACACGTGGATCCAGTGGGAGAGGTCCTGACGACAGAGTGAACGACTGCAACGATCGGGAGAGCTCCTGTCCGATAGACCCTTGTCTGACAGCCGATCATCCGAACTTCACTGGTTCCGAACAGACCTCTCTCTCGAGTGATCTACGGTCCTGACTGGGAACCATCAGGAGTGCCGCGACAGTCACGGAGAATAGAGGACGATCGGGCGCTGGATTCGGAAGACAAGAAACTGTCCATGCCGTCCGGGTAAGGTCGTGTAACACGACAAATTGCGAAATTATTGTTTGATTGTTTTGAAAATACTAGTATTACTCTTCGAATTTTTGGCTCTTTTTGGAGATTCTCTGTCTGCAAACAGAGAAGAATAGGTTCTCTCTTCCTTTGCAGGTAGTGAAGGGTAGGTAACGCAGACTTTTGTCCCCCGTTGTAACCCGTCGTGCCTATTTTTCTACCCCACTGATTGATTGTTTGCCCGAACATTGTTTGTTCGAGGATTGTTCTCTTGAGATTCTCCATGTCTACAAACGAGGAAGAATAGAAATATTCTCTTCCTTTGCAGATAGTGAGGGGTAGGTAACGCAGACTTTTGTCCCCCGTTGTAACCCGTCGTGCCTATTCTTTCTCCCCACTGATTGTTTGATTGTCCGAACATTGACTGTTCGATATTGGTTCTTTGAGATATTCTCTGCTTGCAAATAACGAAGAATAGAAATATTCTGTCTAGTCTTTGCAAGTAGTGAAAGGATAGGTAGTGCGGACCTTTGTCCCCCGTTGTAATCTATCATGCCTATCTTCTCCCCACTGATTGGTAGTTGGTTCAGCCCGGACCGCTTATTAGAGATGAACCATCCAGCTCCACTGGAAGGCACCCCTAATAAGGACATGTTCATGAAGCATGGATTAATCGCCATAGCCTATAGCAAATTATGGCATAAATATACGAAAAAGGATCAGAAAAGTCAGTGGCCACTGATAGGATCCTTCGATGAAGATAAAATAAGCGCGCTAGAAACGGCCCTTTGTAACAATAAGACAACGCCCACTATGCTTGATAGTCTCGGCATATGGCGCAAAGAAACAGAGCAACGTAAAAAGAGAAACGAAATTAGATTAGAGAAAGAGCTACGAAAAGCAGCTCACCTAGCTGCTAGGAAATTAGAAGAAGAAATAAAGGAGAGAGAGGAAGCCAAACGGAAGCAAGAGTCCGAAACATCGAGCCAGTGTCCTGTTAGAACACCCTCTACGCTCTACCCTGAATTACCCTTGAAACAGAGAGCCAACCATGATCTTTTATTAGGTCCTCCGATCATCTACATGCCCCCTCCATATGCCCCTTCCCAACCTTTAGCACAGCACCCGCCACCCCCAAGCACAGGCAAGACTAGTACCGGGGCCTCGGTCCCCATGGCCTCCGCGCCGGCCGAACTCCTTGTACTAGATACAGCACAAGCAACAATGTTAGATGACCCTCAGGCCCGAAAGACAGATTCCACAAGAACGAACAGGTTGAGCAAAGATGAGCGAGCAGGGATTGACAAGGTAGTCAGGACACTAGTAGAACAAAAGGAGAGTGAGGAGCACATCATTGATATGTTCAATTCATATGCGGGGAGCCACAGACGACACTTTGTTGTACGATTATGTTGTCATGCCCTAAATACATATGAGGACCGATATCGAGACAAAGGTCCCGAGAGCCTAACGACTCTGTATAGAAAGGTCGATATCGAGGATGAGGGCGAGTGTGACGTGATGGACCTCCTTGTGCGTACGCTTGAGGTTTTCCGCCACCTCACTGAACAAGGGTTGGAAGCTAAACCTACGACTTCTGTAGCGACCGAATCACGAGTAGAGCAAGCTGGCGCCATGATGCCAATAAGAGAGGCTGCTCCCTACTGGGTCCCCCCACGAGGCCAGGGAACACACGATGACGTCAACCACCAAGATGCAAGAGGGAGGGTAGTGTATAACTGGGTCTACCAACCATGGGATCGGCAAGATATTCTGACGTTCCGGAAGCCTGATTTACGTAAAAACCCCACTGCCTTCTACACTGAATTAGGTACAGCCTTAGGTTAAACGATTATGACCCTAGCCTACATTGATTTGTTTTTCGAGTTATGTCTGCCAGCTGATGTGTGGAAGCAAATCCGGAAAGTCGACCACATCAAGCTGTTTGGACATACCTGGTCACAACTCGATGGCATAGATAGATAACGAGAGCCTGGACAGAAGCCTTTGAAATCCATTTTAGAACTCCCAGACAAAATTGTGCAGAAACTGAAAACCCTGATCCCAGAAAAGAAAGTGGACTGGTCGATAGTAACGGCCTGTCGTCAGAAACCCCAGGAAGACGTATCAGAATACTTCTCCCGGTTTGAAACGGTGTTCTCCGATTACAGCGGCCAGGACATGACCACTGCAACCGGACACCATCTGTTTGTCCAGAACTATGTCAAAGGTCTGTCGCAGGAGGTCTCTCAGAAACTGCAGGCCAGCGAGAGTAGTTGGGCAGCCTCCAAACCCGCGGCTATCCTCCAGATGGCCCAATATTATGAACATCAGAAAAACGAAAATGATAGGGCGACAGAGAAAAAGAAAAAGGACTTGAAAGAGAGGGTGATGATTGCACAGTTGCAACGGGTGACTATAGGACGAGAGCAGTACAAGGGATATTACCAGACGAATGCCCCTAGGAATCCACCTCCTAAAGACCGTACCCCCGCACCCTATGTTGGACGTAATGATATTACCGAAGACCAGTGTGCATTCTGCAAGGGATTCGGCCATTGGAAATCCCAGTGTCCGGTTCTGTTGGAGATGAATAAGAATAGGGACCCCAAAGACATAGCGAGTGGACCAAGAAATAGAGAACAGGGACGAGGGTCCACGAATGATACGAGTAACGACAGATCAGGCAGACCGAATACATTTGACCGTCCCCGACAGAACCAGTACCAACAGTCTGACTGTGACGACGCCCACGACTTCGCATAGGACTGCCTAGGGCAAAGGAGGGATCCAGTCGAGCTCTATGTTGACCAGCAAGGTCCTTATGTCACCGCTAAGGTCCTGGGTACGAAGTCTCCATTTCGTGTAGACACTGGCGCGACACGTAGTGCGTTATCTGAATGACTGATTCCAAGGGCACCCTTGTCTGGCTCACTGGTAACATCAATAGGTTTCGATGGAACGCCCTCTACTAACCCTTTGTCCACACCGATCTCCTTTGACCTAGAGAACAACACCACTGACACAACATTTTTGCTTTCTTCCAATACCCCTGACGCCATTATGGGACTTGACTTGCTGAAACATTTCCGAGCCACTATTAGATGTTCACAAGATGGAGTTCGGGTCTTTCTGTATGACAACGCGGCTGTGCGCAGACATTGTCCTTCCCGACGCATGTTTTCCATTTCTGACACTGACTCGTCCCAACTTGACACTCTGCCTCCGTATTTGTGGGCCAAGACTGACTCGGACGTAGGACGCATGATGATTGATCCAGTGCACATAACTGTTCGACAGGACGCAATACTCCCGAAACTTCCACAATATCGGATATCGCCCGAGGGCGAGAAGGCATTGGTAAAGATTATTCAGATGCAGGAGTGGTAGAGGAAGTAGTTAGCAATGTTTGCAACAGCCCTATCCTACCCATTATAAAGAAACAAGGAGAGGGAGATGAGAAAGCGTACCGCTTCATCATCGACCTTCGAGAGGTCAACAAAGTAGTTGTACCTCAGTACCCCGTGGTCTCGGACATCACCACTATTCTGACTCTGATTCCTTCCACTGCCACCACCTTCACTGTCATTGACCTCAAAAATGCTTTCTTCTCTATCCCCATCCATCCAGATAGCCGATACCTCTTTGGCTTCACCTTAAAAGCCCGTTCATATAGATTCTGTCGAGCACCCCAAGGCTACACTGAAAGTCCCAGCATCTACAGTCAGGCCCTCAAGAGACAACTGGACGCAGTCCAGTTACCAGATGGAGTGGTATTGATACAATACGTCGATGACATCCTTTTGGCGGCCGACACCACTCCACTTGCAGTCACAGCCACCATCCAACTCCTGCACTTCCTTGCGGAAAATGGCCACAAGGTCTCCAAAACGAAGCTGCAATTCTGCCAACCCCAGGTCCCTTACCTAGGCCACCTTTTGTCCAAAGACGGAAGGAAACTTACTCCCGACCGAATCCAAACCATTCTAGAGACCCCTGTCCCTAAGACTCAGAAACAAGTCCTCTTCCTACTAGGCCTCACTTCCTTCTGCCGACAGTGGTTACCGAATTTCAGCCTCATCGTGAAACCGCTGCATTCTCTGCTAGCTAAAGATGTCCCCTTCCCACTCCCTTGGACCCCTGAATGCCAATCCTCCTTCATAGAACTACGAGATGCCCTTTGTTCAGCCCCCGTTCTAGGAACCCCTGATTACGTGAAGCCCTTCTCCTTCTACACTCACGAAAGGGAGGGATGTGCTTTGTCTGTCTTGACCCAGTCCATTGGCCCAAAGCAACGCCTGTGCGCTTACTTCTCTGCCACTCTTGACCCCGTAGCCAGAGCTTTGCCTGCCTGCCTTCGAGCTGTAGCTGCCACTGCTATCTCTATCCGACAAAGTGAGGGGATCGTACTCTCGAATTCCCTCACGGTGTTAGTGCCTCATGCGGTTGGCACCCTCCTGAACCAGACCAAGACGCAACACCTGATGAGTGCACGACTGACTGGATACAAATTGACTCTGCTTGCACCCCACATCACCCTGAAAAGATGCACCACACTGAACCCAGCGACTTTGTTACCCCTACCAGAGAACGATCCCAATGTGTCCCCTGTACATGACTGTGTGACCCTCACGGACGAACAGACTAGGAGTAGGGTCGACCTCAGAGACACGGCTTTCCCTGACCCTGACGGAGAGCTGTGGGTGGACGGTTCTTGCATCAAACTCCCCGATGGCACCACCTCAGCTGCTTATGCAGTTACCACAGCCCGAACTGTAGTAGAAACAGCCCGCATCACACAAAGATCTGCACAGGCAGCAGAACTGATTGCCCTCACACGAGCATGTATCCTGGCAGCAGGAACCACAGCAAACATTTACACCGACAGCCAGTACGACTTCGGGGTGGCTCACCATTTTGGGCTCCTTTGGAAGGAGAGGGGATTCCTGACCTCACACGGCACCCCCATCTTACACGGAGATCTAGTCTCCGCCCTAACTGAAGCAGTCCTTCTTCCCAAACAACTGGCAGTAATAAAATGCCAAGCACACAAAAATGTGACAGACATCATTGGACAAGGGAATGCACTAGCTGTCATGACTGCCCGAACCACAGCTGAGAATTGGACGACGACACGTGTCCAGGTCACAAGCAGAGAAATGGACAGACGCTAGGGAAACTATTAGGGACATCCAAATGGCCAGCTCACAACACGAATTGACTGAATGGGCACGGGTGGGAATGAAAGACGATGAAGGCTGTTGGCGAACAAAAGACACAAACAAATGGTTGTTACCCGATTCATATCTGATTCCCATACTGACCATGGCACACTCCCCTGCACACATAAGATCAGCCCCTATGACCGAGCTTGTCTCCAAGGTTTGGCACAATGACAAGATCGCAAACTCCGCCAAACGTCTGGTCCAACAATGTCTGATATGCCTGCAACACAACCCTGGGAAAGGAACTGTAGTACCCCGGGGAGGGTTTGGGGTTCCCAATCATCCGTTTGAAGTCCTGCAGATGGACTACATCCAGCTAGAAAGATGCCAAGGCCTGAAGTATGTACTTGTGGTGGTGTGCGCATTTAGCAAGTGGATGGAAGCCTATCCAACCCGTGACAACACTGCCATTGGTACTGCAAAGTACTACTGAAAGAATTCTTCCCTCGTTACGGCCTTTGCGGAGTTTTGTTGAGCGACAATGGCCCCCACTTCGTAGCCGAAGTTATCCAACTCATCTTGAAGGGGTTGGGTGTAAAACAAAAGTTCCACGCAGTCTTCCACCCCCAATCTGCTGGACTAGTTGAACGACATAACGCCACCTTGAAACTCAAGTTAGCTAAGATAGTGGCTACCACAGGACTGAAATGGTAGGGTGTTAAAATATCGATTACAAAAATATAGCTGACATAAATATAGTTGTAAAAATATCGTTTACAAAAATATCGACTCCCTATACTTAAACAGGTAAGTACATAAATATCTACTCAAAAATATTGTTGTAATTAATATAGATGTAAAAAATATCGACTTTTTAAATTAATTAAAATTACATTAAATAATAAATAAATATAAGTACTATTAACAAAATACATTACATTACTTTTATTTTTTAACTATTTAAAACAAATTAACTGCACTTTTTCATTATAAACTTAATAAATGTGTACATATACATATATTTTACACATTACTTTATATAACAACAATATTACATACATATAATTAAAATATACAATATATTATTAGTTAAAACATTTGATAGCGTAGGTGTAAAAATAACTATTCCCACTCCAGAGGGTGCAACAGTAGGGAAAGCGTTGGATAGCGTAGGGGTAAAAATTACTATTCCCACTCCAGAGGGTGCAACAGTAGGGAAAGCGTTGGATAGCGTATAGGTAAAAATTACTATTCCCACTCCAGGGGGTGCAACAGTAGGGAAAGCGTTGGATAGTGTAGGAGTAAAAATTACTATTCCCACTCCAGAGGGTGCAACAGTAGGGAAAGCGTTGGATAGCGTAGGGGTAAAAATTACTATTCCCACTCCAGAGGGTGCAACAGTAGGGAAAGCGTTGGATAGCGTAAGGGTAAAAATTGCTATTCCCACTCCAGAGGGAGCAACAGTATGGAAAGCGTTGGATAGCGTAGGGGTAAAAATTACTATTCCCACTCCAGGGGGTGCAACAGTAGGGAAAGCGTTGGATAGCGTAGGAGTAAAAATTACTATTCCCACTCCAGAGGGTGCAACAGTAGGGAAAACGTTGGATAGCATAGGGGTAAAAATTACTATTCCCACTCCAGAGGGTGCAACAGTAGGGAAAGCGTTGGATAGCGTAGGGGTAAAAATTACTATTCCCACTCCAGGGAGTGCAACAGTAGGGAAAGCGTTGGATAGCGTAGGAGTAAAAATTACTATTCCCACTCCAGAGGGTGCAACAGTAGGGAATACGTTGGATAACGTAGGGGTAAAAATTACTAAATTTATTTAGTCATTTATAAAATAACAAATATTTATTTTTATTTATTTAATCATTAATTAAATAATTAATCAATTAAAATGTAATTAATTTACTACATTTTCACTAAAAAATTCCAGTACACACACCTAAAATTAATAAAAAAATTTACATAATTAATTACATAATTATTAATAAATTAACTAATTGAAATTAATTAACTATTATTTATTACACTATTTATATTCATTTAAAACATGAATTAATCTATTATTTTATTATATTTAAATTACTTCCCACCCTACTCCCCTATAAACCCACAACCCGCTACGGAACTATTAATACTAAATTCAACATAAAATACATTATTAACTAATAAAATACACTACATTACTTATAATTATTTAAAAAACGATATTTTTGTAAACTATGTTTTTGTAAACGATATTTTTTACAACTATATTAATGTAATCGATATTACTTACCTGTCTGTCGATATTCTGGTCAAACTATATTTTTCTTCCTGTAGATATTTTTGCAGCGATATTTAGGTAAGTCGGAATTTTTGCAACAATATTCCCGTTCTGTACCGACTGCAATGGCCAGACCCTCTCCCACTGGCATTGCTATCAATGCGTTCCACCCCCACCAAACACCACTTCACACCTTACGAGGTCGTTTTTGGCCGGCCCATGAGCGTCTGGTCTGCACCAAAACCGACTTCCATTCATGACGTCCCGGACGTCCTAATGTCTGGTTACTTGTATAAATTGGCTGAGACACTGTCTGTTATCCACCAACAGGTTCTGCATGCCATTCCTGATGCTTCCAGGGGTCCCGAACACAACCTGCAACCCGGGGACTTCGTACTGATTCGCAACTTCCAGCGTGCAAAGAGTCTGGAACCCCGGTGGACGGGCCCCGGGCAAGTCCTACTCACCACTCGAACAGCTCTTCGAGTGGAAGGAAAACGCAACTGGGTGCATGCACACCACTGTAAGAAGATCTCCTCGGCTCTAACGACGACTGAAGATGTGGCTACCCAGGAAGAGCTCCTGAACAAAGACTTGAACTGTTATCCTGATACAGAGACACTCGATTTGGCAAAATATCCTGACCCCACTGTGCCTTCCAGAGAAGGGTATAACCTGCGACGAAAGGAGGGAGCTTCGGCTAAGCAGACCATTGACTAAGTCCTAATTCTCAGAGCGGTGGCCTAACACTACTAAGGCTGCCAGGAGAGAAGCCAAAGTTTGTGGTTCTGCCCGCTACCGAGCTCCCTTGAAGATGATGGAAGCGCCCGATAAGAAGATGATGGAAGCGCCCGATAAGAAGATGATGGAAGCAACCGGACATCTGAAGATTCGCTACAGAAATCCTAAGACTGACAAAATCCACAGTTCAAAGACTATTGCATTTTTTATCGCCCTTCTCTTTTGCCTCCTCCTCATGACCACCCTCTGGATTATGGAAGAGAGCGTACCCGCTCGTGAGACATTCCTGACCACCTCACAGAATACCACAATGAAGGAACATTATCTGATTTCTCTTTCACCCCAACTCCGAGAAAGGCGAAAGGAGTTTTGGAACAACTCCTTCGTGCAACTGCTGCATCAGCACAATCTTGCTACCAATGCCACCAACTGCTGGATCTGTGGGTTGCTACCCCACACCACTGGACATTCTATACCCTTCATCCCTTCACCCTTCTCAATTCACGGCTCCTGCCTTGCTTGGCTGATCCTCTTGCAAGAAAGCTATAAGGATAATGCCACCTCCAGTAGAACTATGACAAATTTCTTTTATGAGGTCTGGCAGAACAAAACAAAGAAAACTGCTGCACACTTTTGTCCACAGACATCTAACGACTCTATCCACATGGACATCCCTGTCAAGGAACAAATTGAAATGCAGGTGTTCCACAATCCGACCAGACCCACCTTCTCCTACCTCCGGAAACGAACAGCCGCCACCCTGACTGTGGCCCTATCCGTCATCAACGTCACAGGCCTTATGTGCATCGAAGGGCTTGGGACACAGCTGGTAGGCCGCAGCGCTTGCCGCATCACCAGAACTTTGGACTCCACTGATCCACCCTCTTTTGTCTCCTCTCCGAACATGTACTTTGTCTGTGCTACAAAGGCTTACACCTGGCTCCCCAAAGGCCGGGGTGGCACCTGTTATATCGCCTTCATCCTTCCTCCGACCGATGTGGCTCCAGCGAATCATCACAGACAAAAACGAGCCAAGGTCATTGAGCAAGCCGACTCCACCGGAGCACAGTTCCTCGATGTAATGAAGGGACTTGTTCCACTCTGGGGCCCAATGGCAAACAGCCGTGCCATCCGACATTTGACCCAGGCAGTTGAAACGACAATGAACATTACAGCTGGCATCCTTGCGAACAATACAGCCGAGCTTCAAGCGGTCCGCCTGGTGGCTCTTCAGAACCGCCTTGTTCTAGATGTGGTTCTAGCGGATCGTGGAGGAGCATGCCGCATCATTGGGTCCAGCTGCTGCACATATATACCAGACAATTCACCCTCAGTATACAAAGCCATTGAACACCTCCACAGACTTTCCTCAGAAGTTCACCAGGAACAAGAAGAATGGTCGCTTGGTGGTTGGTTCTGGAGTACTGTGAAGAACTGGGGGTGGAGGTTATTTACGATTATCCTGATACCTGTTGTTGTGATATGTGGGTTCTGCCTAGGGATCCAATGCCTGCCGCCTCTGTGTTCACTATGTGCAAACTGTATCTGCCCTAAGACTCTGGACTTCAAAAAAGAACGCATGAGAGCATTGTACGATGTTGAGGTTAGGAACTTGATGAAGATAGATATCGATTAGACAAGCTGGCTAGATATGTTGAAAAGGGAGGACTGTTAAAATCTAGTTTGCAGCATCAACATTATCGGCGCCATCTTGTCCCTTTTTAGGACCATTTGTGCGCGTAAGCGGCAGCCATTTTGAATGCCATTGCCTCTCTGCCCACTGCCGATAGCCAGCACGTCTCTCTCTCTCTCCTATCCTCGCAGGCATCCCCCGCGCGCTGACAGCCCCCACTCTCACATGCTTGGGCCATAAAACCCTCTTCAGCGCAACCCTGCCTCGGAACCCCATCCTGTTCCCAGCTCAACACCTCCCTCCATCCCTTTCATGATCCTGTATCCCTTTGATAAAACCCCCCTTTCCTCTGTGCCCGATTGTCCTGCTCGTTCCCAGGCCGCCACCTGGCCCTGCGGATGCTGTTTATTGCCCCCATACAGTTGGAAGCTCCCCCATCAAAGGATCCACAACTGATCAAAGCCCCCACCCCATGAGATCCGATCAACCACATGCATTCCGGGAATCGGCGGAATGCCCAGCTGCGTGACAATCATCACCTATTCTGACCGGGGTGGGGACTTCTACTGTAAATGTGTGTGGGAACGGGCTTGAAGCAGGGATTCCGAGGATGTCTTTCCGTACGTCAAAGTGTTGACAAAGATGTGTTTTATGCAATAAAGCAATAAACTTGTGTATAAGAGGCCAGGCCTCAGAGATGTGGTTAGAGCACCTCGAGAAGATACCCTGTTGTCTGAGTTGACGTGTTCTGCTCCGTCGGAATAAACTTCTGTTTCCTGCCTTCCAGTCTCCAGCGCCTGCCTCTTTGTTTGAAAGATTCGAGTGGTATGAGAGGCGGTTAGCGCCGGGCAATACTTAAAAAGGTTCTCGATCAACATCGGCCCTACCTTTTTTTTCAACAGTTTAGCATAGTAGGCAGCACTAATAGCTTGACAGCTGAAGCCTATGCCAATATTGTGTGGCATTGCATTTCAGTGTGGTGATGCAGAGCACCACACTGAAATTTGTTAGTCTGATGCCTGATGCATGGTATTTGACAACAATGTAAATAACAGTTTCCAACTAGCTAAACAATAAAGGATCCCTCACCCCTCCCTCCCCAGCTTCCAATCATCAATTGGTCAATGCATTAAGGAGTGATTTCAATTGTTTTCATGGGTCTTCTAAAATGTGACACTATACAGGTGATTACTTTTTCTTCCACGTCCTCGCACTCCACCATCCGATGACTCTGCAACACAATGTTATATAATCAGTTCATGCAGGGTTCAACATCCTCAGTGGGTTCCGACATCGATTCCACCATAACACCACAGGATAGCAAATCTCCCACCACCCTCTCATCCCGTCATGTCCTTTGCATGTGTGCTTCTTACGCCCTGAACCATACCAGTAGTTCTGTCTTCCAGTCCCTCTGCAATGCATATTCATATTACTCTATCTTCTTTCTTTTCTTTTGAGTTTGCTCCCTTGTTCTAGGGAGTTCCTCTGAACCCCGCCCTGTTGTCTTTTTTTGTTTGTTTGAATGTGAGCTTGAGGACAATCTTGTACACTCTATGGTGCAAAACCGTTCTGCAATATATCATACTCCTTACCCCGAAAAGCTGAGTCCTACCCACGAGGTACATTCACTTGTGGATAATTAAAAAGTAAAGTGCACTGAAACATTGCTTTTTAAGCTCTCTCTAGGCCACCATCAGTTCAGCTTCTGTATAGCTTTGCCACCACGTACCTCCAAGAATATGCATAACTTCTTGTTTGGAAACCTATTAATGAAGAGGAATATCTCTATTTTTTCAAGCGTAAAAAGTATTAAAAATAAACTGCATGGGAAATGGCTTGAATGCTTAGCAGGCCCTGAGTGGTTCCTTTGCAGCCTGTGACTCACAGGCAGATTTTGGGATTTATATTGCAGCTGGTTGATGGGGTGTGAAATGAGCTGCAGTAGAGATGTCATCAATGCAAGACCCATTACAATGCATTACACTCCTGTGGCTGAGAATCATGCCTGAGAATCATGTCTGCCCCTTTCTTCCTATGAATCAAGGAACGATCAATCTATTAAACGCTGCGATAAGCTGACTGGTGGCGCTAATCAGCAAATATACTGAATAGCCTGTTTAAACAATGTGAAGCTTGGTCATTTCAGCTGGAAAACAGCGTTTTTTATCTCAAAATAAGTGGCAAAACATCAAATCAAATATAAAGCCTGAGCATATCCAGACTTGACACGTTATCTCTTTTTAAATATTTCTTATACTATTAAACTGTGACTGAGCAGAACCCAATGGAAGAGGAATTTTCATTATTTTTCAAATCCTGCATTTACTCACAGATACCTCCACTCTGCATTGCTGCCTTCTGGTTGTTGCTGAGTTTCTGCTTGGTTTTGTGCTTCACATCATTCCAGTGCCACTTGACCTCTTCCATTGTCCTCTTCAGCACTCCGACTGCATTCATCTTGTTCACGATGGACTGCCATATTCCATTTGTGTTGCCAATGACACAGATGGTTTTCTATCACCTCCGTTATCAGGATCCTGTTTTCCTGCAGACTGAACCACGTCTTCCTCTTCTTCTAGTCCTTGCCCTTCCATGACCCCAAGGTCCTGGCCCGGTCCTCCGGGGGGCTTGTGGGGTACTGGTTGTCCACTGTACTTGCTCCGGCTACCTCCATTATGCTTTGAAGTTGTTTTGCTTTTGTTTGTATTGTTTTCTACTTTTATAGTGATTTTTCCTGCCTGACGTGTGTATTTGCAGGCCTGGCACAGCTTATTGCTGATTTTTTTATCGCGGTTGGGCCCACCGTTATTATTTTCACGTTGGGGTTTAGATTTTAGATTTTTTTTTGCCGTCCCAGTGACTTTATCATGGACATTTGACGCGTTATTGGGAGAATATCGCATGTTACCGCCGTTTTGTGAATAGGACGTTAACACAGAGTTATTTTCCCGCAATAGATGGTGATATGAAACATTGCGTTAACCGATTTTGGTGATCATTATCGCACGTTCTTGAGAATATCACCCTTTGTGTGCTAATGCAGCACATATATCAGTTGAAAAATTGCATTTCAGATTGTTTTTGAGCAGGAAAGGAACCCTTCCTGAACAAAAACAATCACCCTATGACGCAGGCATCCTTGCACCATGGTGCAAGTGTGCCTGCATAGGCACATGGCAGCTGTTTGTGCGCCAGTGAAGGGTGAAGCACAGAGATGCGATATATTGTTGTAAATATGTCGCATCACTGTGCTTTCCAAACTAACCCAGCATGGCGCAGAAAATGACTTTGCTGCACCGTGCTGCGTTAGTTTATTGTGCATCTGCCCCCATGTTTTCACACAAATCCCTATCTACTAACATTGGTAGAGATGGCCTTGTACCAGAACTCCCTAACTCTCGCCGCCACTGCCAGGAGTCACACGAGCCTTACCTTGGAGGCAGCTGGAAGTTCTTTGTGCCCTTGCCGCCACGAGTCCGTGGGGGCCATTACCGCGTAGGGAGACGCCGGAGGGGAGTTAGCCTACAAATCCCAGCGTCCCCTGCGCCACACACCACACGCCTGCAGCCAGCGCGCCAGGAGGCGTATTAAGGGACGCCAGGGCTCACGCACCGCGGGAACTCTCTATCGCCGCCACTGCCAGAAGTCATATGAGCCTTACCTTGAGGGCAGCTGGAACTTCTTTGTGCCCTTGCCGCTACCGCCAGAAGTCCATGGGCGCCAGGAGTCCGTGTGGGACATTACCGCGCAGGGAGACGTCGAAGGAGAGTTAGCCTACAACTCCCAGCGTCCCCTGCGCCACACACAACACACCGGCAGCCAGCGTGCCAGGAGGCGCATAAAGGGACGCCAGGGCTCACACACCGCGGGATCTCTCTAACTCTCGCCGCCACTGCCAGGAGCCACACGAGCCTTACCTTGGGGGCAGCTGGAAGTTCTTTGTGCCCTTGCCTCCACCGCAAGGAGTCCGTGGGCACCAGGAGTCCATGGGGGCCATTACCGCACAGGGAGACGCTGGAGGGGAGTTAGCCTACAACTCCCAGCGTCCACACGACATGCCTGCAGCCAGTGCGCCAGGAGGCGCATAAAGGGACGCCAGGGCTCATGCACCGCGGAATGCGGCCGGGCAAAGGGCGTGCTGTCTGTGGCCGTCCGGGGCAGGAGGAGGGAGGGCAGGGTCACCCCCCTTGGCTGGATGCTAGATGCTAGAACTTTGCATGTTGAATGCTCCGAACCTGTGGTAATGTACAGGTCTATGAGAATTCTATTAAACTAACTCCTTGCCTGGACATCTGCTTCTCTGTGTATAGTGAGACATTGTTTGTGGTACTAATCGCATTCTTTATCATTGTGGGGAATTCTAAGTTAAATTGATTAATACGTTGGCCGGCCTACGTATTGGGAAACATGGGCAAAAATATTTCTGTGCATTCCCGTACCAGCACTAGGCAGAAAGTAGCTACAACTACCCCTCTCGCGAGCTTGACCGCCGTAGATAAAATGTTGCAAAAGACCATAGGGGTAGTTGTCATAGCTATAGAAAATACAGAGAGGCGTCTCTCTCTCTTCCTTTTGGTATGCCCCCACCCTTACAATCTGTAAATACATCCTCAGCTTTTGCAAATTCTTTTGACTCAATGATTATGACTTCATACGTCGGGCTTCCGGGTGCCCAGAATCATGAGATTCCCTCTATACAGCATAGTTTGCATCCTGAACCTTCCCTTTTGCCCAGTAGACTTTCTTTAACACCATCAATGTTGCCGCCGAATGCAAGTGCTGAGGCCCCTCTATTAATTGATGATTCAGTAGAGCAGGAGGGAAGTGATGTCCCTTTAACCCCTGATCCTCTACTATCAGACAGGTCTAATACTGAGAGCCCACCTGTAAGAACTAGAGGCCAAAAAGCTAAAAGCAAACAAAACCACATCACTAAAGACCTGCCTGCAAATTAATATAGGGGGAAGGGTAGCCGTACCCATTGAAAAACGGTATCAAATTCTAACGGCCGGAAGGGAAAAAAGGGTGAGGGCCAGACAATTGATGCAGATGCCCAGCAAAGTGTGGGTAAGATTGAGGTTAGTGACGAGGGTTTCTGGAGCAGAATGGAGACTCTGTTCTCAGCATTACTGGGGCCTATCTGTTGGAAAATTACCAATATCGAAACTAGGGTAGGCACTATTGAGGAACAGTTGACTAAAATCACCCACCCGATTCAGACAACTTACGCTAAAACACTGGCCCCCTTGTTTGTACCCACCTCAAGTGGGGTTCTGGCCAACCATGTACAACACAAAATTAGGGGTCTAAGGATAAATCTGAACCTACACATTTGGGGGGTAACGCTGCAAATAGCCAAGCAGACCAAATAGTCTTAAATAATTTAACCAATGACAATGGTAGCACTAGCCGTTACACCGATGGTGAATGTTCTGAAAGAAGAGACAAATCACTAAAGGAGAATAGTGCAACTCCATCGATAGGTAAAGGGAAACCAAGGGAGACTTCCATTGAGCAGACGAAAAGTCTACGTATTTCAGAAAACCCCAAGGCTAATGATATTCCACCAGTAATAAATTTGCCGCCAGAATGTGGAGCATAAGTCACAGTCCTTTGCAATGTTCCTACACTACGGGAAGGCCAAGTAGAAACATGCGAAACCCTTAAAAATAAAACCCTTTACTGATTAACAAAAAAATGTGGTTTCCCAATAATAGGTGCTGAACAGATAATACTTACACAAAGAGTGGGGTGGATAGGCCCTACATCAAAAACATTTGATGGCGACTGTGTTATAATTAATTTTAGGTCGCCAGGATGGGCCTATAAAACTTTACTTAATGCTCCCCCCTCATGTTGGGACTTCAATACAACCTTATTGCCACTGGGATATTTTTACAGAAATTTGTTGGTCTATGAGATGGCTACTAACCACATGGATTATTACTCCAATATTAATCCGCTGCCCCCATCTGTAGCTCGCCCTGTGCATTTTTATATTCCATTGTATAACAGATTCCAGCCTTTAAGCCGGATGGAGGATAATGATTGACATAATAATCTAGAGGGTGTACCCCCTAAAGGCGAGCCAGGGCGGAGGATAACTTACAGACTGACTAGCAGGGGAAATGAAATAAGTAATATTCAACCCATATATACAGATCCCAATATTGGGTATATATGTCGTGAAAACAGTTGGGGTGGCAACCATATTATTAAAAATCCTGTTGAGTTTCTGGAGAATGTGGCTGTGTCCACAAACTTAACTGCTACCCAAGGAACACGAACCGTAACACAGGAGGGGTATACACTTACAACATGGAATATTGCAGGTCTTTGGAAAAAATTAGACATGCCCATTTGGCAGTGTTGGAACTGGGGTCACCAGTCCCCTAGGGTAGCATGGCACGAGCGGGTAGGCATCCGAAAGCACATGTGTTAAGCGATCATGCAGCACACACTCACACTGAGACAGAAACCTGGGCACGCAATAAATGACTCCACTCCAGAGCTTGTATAAAAACAAGTGATTTGTATTAAGATTAATAATCAGATAGATAGATAGAGCAGGATCGGGGAAATCACAAGTTCATTTAAAATACATATGTCTCAAAACTTGCAATCAATATTGGATGAATAGATATTAAATATTGGATCAATAAATATTAGTTAGATAAATAGTAAATATTCAATAAATATCAGATATTAGATAAATATATTTTCAGAAAACCACAGGCCTGTCCTTCGCCTTGCTTCTTGACAGCACCTGTAAAAATGCATTAAGGAGACAACCAAATAACATGGCATTTGTTCCTGCAGGTATTTCACCCATGTTTCACCAACCATAAATAGGTGAATAAATAACTGTAGGTTTCAGTAAATATATGCAGCACTAAAGAGGCGAAAACATTTTACTAAGAATAAATATTCCATATAGCAAGGATGGGCATCCCTTTTGGAGAACTTCTCACTGGGCCCAGATAACCCTTGCATTAGCCAGCACTAACTAGGAGAAAACATTGTAAATAAATAAATATCCCCTTGTGCAGGTTTAACTGTTGCCTTAATCAGGAATAAAACACCTCATTGGGGAAAACCAGCATTTCATGAAGACATTTCAACATAGTATGCATAAAACATTCCCTTAAAGGCAGAGTATTTCTCTTTGTAACACTCTTCGTTAGAAGTTATGCCCTCCCACCTTACATGAGTAATAACCAGTTGCTCAATAAGGAATCAGGAATAATCTTCTGGTTTACCCCCTTTTAGGTAAGTAATCAACTTTTACGTGCAAGACACACTCCTGCAGGAATAACGTTTTCTTAGATAGCCGAAAAGCATTGCACTAGGCAGGGTTAAACATTTAACTACCCAGTACCAAATATTCCTATAGGGCATTCCATCCTAATATGCAACAGTGCATTTCATCACCCCTCTAAACAAGAAGACACATTTCAAAAATCAACCCTAGGCAGGCCTGTCCTTTTAGAATTCAGGCTGCATTTCAATAGGGCAGCAGTAAAACAGCTTACTGTAAACCAGGCAACAGCTCATTAAAGATTGGCAATAATTCATGTAGCGGAAATAACATTTCAGTAAAAAATTATAACCAACCCATTAGGCAGGAAGGAAGAACACTTCCTTAGAGATCAGGAATAAGCATTTCATTACTCTTATAACTTTGGCTATGCCTATAAAACATTTCCTTGTACGCCCTTCCTTCAGAAATTACTCAGCATCAAATTTCCCATCAGACTCCAATAAGCTCTGCATTAGGCTTAAACTGAGCATGGCATACAACTATACCCCAGATAAGGGTTAACTTCATGTTACTGGAGCCCCCACCGTTTCTTTTAGAACCCTAGCCCCGTTCCAATACCTGAAGGGGTTAACTAGGGCCCAACCACAGTCTTATCTCGGGGCAAATGTCCAGACTGGGGTCCTTGTTAGTTCATTAGGGCCCACTGAGTCCACCAACAATTCTCCCCGAAGGTAGGGCGGTACCGGGGCCTCTTTCTCCCCCCTAGGAGGCCCCGCTTCTAAACTAATCCTCCGCCCTCCCCTGGGCTTTACCTCTGCTCTTCGGGCCTTCCTCCGGCCCCTTTCACAGATCTCCTCGTTGGGGAGGCTCTCGCTCTCCTCAGAGAGCTCTCCGGGATCTCTACCCGGCTTCCGTGCTGCTAGGGGGGGTCCGGCCCCGGCCCCTCCGACATCGGGGCCGGCCTGAGACTCAGCGCAGCAGCAGCCAAAAGCCGGACAAGAAGGCGGGGGCGCGGTTCTAGATGCGGCACGCCCCTGTCACGTGACAAGGGTGCCGACTCCATTCAAGTTTCAGGGACCGCCGCGGGGCCTTCCTCAAAATACCGGCGGTCCTCTCCTCACACCGGGGGCCGCCGGGGAAACTCCTCACACCACGGCCGGGCTGCGGCGGTGACCACAGCTCTCAGATGTGGCGGCGGCCCTCTCCTGGCACCGACGGCCGCCCGGGCAATTTCAACACATCGCTAGGCGCTACAGGTAAGCGCTTGGCAGCGCTCTTAGCGCTCGGTACAGGTCGTGCCTGAGGGGCACTTCTCGACGCTTTGGGGGCGACACAATGGCAGGCAGAAGGGCGCTGAATATTGACAGCGCCTGGGGGCAAAATATAGCGCTTCCTCAGATAGCAGTATGCCGGGGTCCAACACTCCTCAGAGGGGCATTTACAGCAGCTCTGTCAGATTGCAGCGCTGGGAGACATGTATAGCGCTCCTCAGGGGCAAGTACCTCACAGCAGGTGAGCGCTTCTCAGGGGCAACAGTTCACAGCACTTTACAAGCAGCTTGACAGGACAGGCAGTCTCTGATACAGCGCTTCATCCATAGTGGATTTAAAATAAAGGCATTTCACAGGACAAGCCACACAGCAGTGGCAGGTTAACGCAGGGACCCCAGGTGGCGTCAGGGGGCACAGGGAGCGACACAGCGCCAATACCTGGTGGGTTCCTCAAGCGTCCTGTGGTGTTTTGGTTTCTTCTTGCTGTGATGTTTCTTGCGCCCTTAGGTTAGATGTATAGTTTCTTGTTCCTTGAAGGGGGGGATAAATTGGTGGCTGGTGTTCCAAGTTCTCCTTAGCCAATCCCTTCAAGTGGTCACTGGGGGTTCCCTTCCGCTGGGCTAGGTCAGGGGGGATTTACAGGAGTCCTCAATACTTGTAAGGCAGCACTCCAAGCCCTGTCACTTCCAGTATCATAGTCCCTGGCTAGGCCCCTCTGCCTAAACTCCTGCGTAGGTTCCTCCCCCAGGTCTCCCCTCAGTCACTCTGACTGGAAAGTCTCCCTCCCTTTCCTTATATACTGCCAGTTGACAGTTGGTAGTGGCAGTTGGTGTCACCTCACCTCTTCCAGAAGGTTCCAGAGGCTTCCAGGAGGTTCCACCATTCTACCTGTGGGCAGGCTGGCAGGCTAAGTTGATACATTGTATGGAGGGTTCCAGCCAGGCCCTGGCCACTAGAATGCGCCTACTAAACCACGCTGCAGCAGCAGTGGTCAGTGGCAGCCATGTTAGGGGTATAAGACACCTGCATCTTAACATCAGTTTCACAGTACACAGGGCTTTCCTCACTACACAAGGCCTATACATTGTTGTTACCATGAGGGCATTCTGATTTAAAAGGGAAATAAAAGGCGAAAAATGTTGGGGAAAGGGCCAAGTCTCACAGGCAGTATTTCATCAATTGTGGTAATGACTTTATTTGTATACAAGAAACCTGGAGCACAGAGCATGTTGTAGTGGAGGGTTATACATCCCATTGTTTAAATGCCATACCCTCCCCTATGGGAAGAGCCAAGGGTGGACTATTGTTGCTCATATCAAATAAATTAATTCGGTGTAAAATTATTATCTGTTGGCAACCATAGCCAAGTGCTGGGACTTGAGCTCCCAAAGGGCAAGGACTAGGTTATAATCAAACATTATAACAATATTTTTACCAACAACAGGGGAGTACTATTAGACCCACTGGAAAAGGAGATAGATGGGGCAGTGACACTCTCTAGCAAACTTTCAATCATTTTGTGGGCTGGCGATATTAATATTTGAGTCTGCCCTGCAATACAAACTAATTCATGTGGATTTATGAAGGCCCGGAATATTTTAGCTGGGAATGACGATGATTTGCTATATTTTCCACATTGTAGATATGGTATGACCCTAAATATGTTAATGGCAAAGTTTGATCTTGATTTGTTAGACTGTTCCATGAAAAAGGGTCATATTAAATGCCCAACTTTTACTGGGAGAAATGGGAACAGTAACATAGATCATATTTTATTTTCGAAAAACAGTTTCTACACTGACCTCTGGATATCAGAATAGGTGGTCAGTGACCACAATAGTATCTCTATAATACTTTTTTATTGGGGTAACAAATTAATCAATACCGAGGACCGTATTATTGATATCCTCCCTGTTAGGCCCAACAGGATGAGAATCAAGTGGGACGGAGTTGACCCACCCAAGGTTCAAATGGAGGTGGACAGCAAATGTAGAAAAGGTATTGACTACTGTCTCGGCGAAGAGGTCCTCCCTGATATCCTGCTAACTACATTCTCTGACATAAATAGTATAATCAAGAGTATACTAACCAGAAGAACCAAAAGGGCAGAAAGAGGCTGGAACGAGGTGGTTTGACTCCAAATGCACCCAGGCACTGCATAAGTTGAAATTGGCACTGGGGACTACGCCCCGCAACCAATTGCACGTCCATGAGCTGCAAATTGATTATAAGCAAACTGTATTGGTCCATAAAAAAGAGTTGCGAGTGGATGCCTGGGACAATCTAAGCATGGCAGCCGAAACTAACAATAGTAAACTCTTTTGGGAAACTGTAAATAGTCCTTTTTTAAAAGATAATTGTACTCTTGAATGGACGTCTTTTGTAAATTGCACAGAATGGATCAAAAATGTTTCTAATATTTATAATCCGGATAGGGTGTTTTTAACTTCATTTATAGACTATGATTTTACATGGCCCACATTACCAATGTTAATTGCTGTTGAAGGGGTGCAGGAAGGGCTAGCAAACAGCAAAAGGGGAAAGGCACCGGGACCAGACAGTGTCACGATTGATTTATATAAGGATGCAATGGACTTATGAGCTCCGATTCTTACTAGGGTCTTTAATACTGCAGCCCTGGAGAATTTTCCAACATCTTGGGCCCAATCATTAATTGTCCCACTTTATAAAAAGGGTTCCCGTTCTGAAGCCTGCAATTACCGTCCAATATTGCTATTGGACTCATCCATAAAGGTGATGAGTAGGGTGCTTCTTAAAAGATTGGAAACATGGGCCTCAGAATATAAAAATTTAACCCCAGTCCAGTATGGATTCAGCAAGGGCCTAGGCACCCTAGAACAATGTGTGAATTTGGACCTACTTATTAATAAATACACAGTAGTAAAAGGGGGTAATCGCTTTTTATGTTTTGCCGATTTGAGCCGTGCGTTTGATCTAGTGGACCACTCTCTTCTCTGGACTGTACTGCTTGAATCTGGGGCTCCAAATGAGATAGTGTTCTTTTTAGCACGAGTATATGAGAGACTATCCTGTAGTGTTCTATATGGGCCAACTGGTGAACGAACCCCCTTTATTTGCTATGAGAAGAGGCATTAGGCAAGGGTGCGTTATGGCCCCTCTTTTATTTTCCCTTTTCATTAATCAAATAGCTACGGTAATAAATAATATTCCAGGAGACGCACCTATAATAGATAACAAGGTTGTGTCGGTATTGTTATATGCCAATGATGCTGTTTTAATTTCCCATACCCCGTTAGGCCTTCAACATCTCATTGATGAATTTACTGATTTTATAATCAATCAATCAATCATAACACTTGTATAGTGCGCTACTCACCCGGAGGGTCTCAAGGCGCTTGGGGAAGGGGTCTGCTACTGCTCGAACTGCCAGGTCTTGAGTTGTCTCCTGAAGGCGAGATGGTCCTGAGTCAGCCGAAGGTGGGTGGGTAGGGAGTTCCAAGTCTTGGCCACCAGGTAGGAGAAGGATCTACCTCCGGCGGTGGCTCTTCGGATGCGTGGAACGGCGGCGAGGGCGAGGCTTGTAGAACGTAGCTGGCGGGTGGGCGTGTAGAAGGTCAGGCGGTCGTTGAGGTACTTGGGGCCTAGGTCGTGGAGAGACTTGTGTGCGTGGGTGAGGAGCCTGAACGTGATCCTCTTGCTGACGGGGAGCCAGTGCAGGTTCCTCAGGTGGCCGGATATGTGGCTGTGTCGGGGGATGTCCAGGATGAGTCGGGCGGAGGCGTTCTGGATGCGTTGGAGTCTTTTCTGTAGCTTGGCTGTGGTTCCGCCGTAGAGGGTGTTTCCATAGTCCAGTCGGCTGGTGACGAGTGCCTGGGTGACCGTCTTCCTGGTTTCGGTCGGGATCCATCGGAAGATCTTGCATAGCATGCGTAGGGTGTTGAAGCATGATGAGGAGACGGCGTTGACTTGTCTGGTCATCGAGAGGTAGGAGTCCAGGATGAAGCCCAGGTTGCATGCGTGGTCTGTTGGATTGGGAGTGGTGCCCAGGGCAGGGGGCCACCAGGAGTCGTCACAGGCTGAGGGCGATGTTCCCAGGATGAGGACTTCCGTCTTGTCTGAGTTCAGTTTCAGGTGGCTGTTCTTCATTCACTCGGCGATGTCTTTCAACCCTTCGTGTAGGCTGGTTCTGGCGGTGGCGGGGTCTCTGGTGAGGGAGAGGATGAGTTGGGTGTCGTCGGCATAGGAGATGATGTTGAGGTTGTGTTGACCTGCAATGGCTGCAGAGGTCTCATGTAGACGTTGAAGAGGGTGGGGCTGAGTGATGATCCTTGTGGGACGCCGCAGATGACTTCGGTGGCTTCGGATTGAAAAGGGGGGAGGCGGACTCTCTGTTTTCTTCCGGCGAGGAATGAGATGATCCACTTCAGTGCCTTCTCTTGGATACCGATGTTGCTGAGGCTTTGAACTAGGGTGCGGTGGCAGACAGTGTGGAATGCTGCAGAGAGGTCCAGGAGGATGAGGGCCGCTGTTTCCCCATTGTCGAGCAGGGTTCTGATGTCGTCGGTGGCTGCGATGAGGGCGGTTTCGGTGCCGTGGTTGGCTTGGAAACTGGACTGCGAGGGGTTGAGGGATCCGTTTCTCTTGAGGAAGGCGGCAAGCTGTCTGTTGACGGTCTTCTCGATGACTTTGGCAGGAAAAGGGAGGAGCGAGATGGGGCGGAAGTAAAAGTAAAGGAAGGAAACTTTTAATTACCAAATCTAAAACCTATACCATGATATGTGGGAAGAAAACGAAGTCATTAAGGTCCTTTTTTTTGGACGGCTTTAAAATTCAAACTGTTAAAACCTTCTGTTACTTGGGTATTACCTTTGAAGGAAATGGCAAATGGACGGGCGAGCAAGAAAACAACAGATATAAGGTGACCAGGAACACTAATGGCATATTTCGTTTTGCTGCCAAATTAGGGGACCGTAGAATAAAGGATATGGTGACCATATACAACACAAGATGTGTTTCCTCAGCCTTGTATGGAGCTGGATTATGGGGCCACTCCTCTGCAGCCCAACTGCAAATAGACTAAAACAGTTTCCTCAAACGGTTGTTGAGTGCTCCGGCCTCAGCTTCCACTGATTTAATTAATCAAGAAACTGGTCTCAATTACATATCAGATTTGAGTGCTTTACTTCCCCTACTTTTATGGCGCTCCCTTTGGTCCAAGAGCGAAACTGAGTTTACACAGTCCATTATCAGGGACTGCCTAAAGTTGGATTACTGTTCCCGCATACCATGGTTGAGTTATATAGCCCGTTGGTAGAGCTTATTGTTTGATTTTAACATTTCCAAGGAGTCTGAGTATATAATACCTTTTTCTAAGAAGGAGATAAAAGACTCATTTCTGTTTTACTGGAGGGAGGAGCGAGTTAAACTGATCAAGACTCAAAAGACATTTGTTTTTTACAGGCAACTTGAACTTAGAAGTGGGCTCCAGGCATATTTGGTAGATGTGTCAAGACCCTCACATCGATTTGTATTAACGTCCCTTAGGTTGGGAATTGCCCACCATCTCGTAGCGTTCCCCGTACTGGGGGAAAGCTCTAAAGAAAAGTGCCCATGTGATAATATGTCAAAACAGAGCTGCTGCCATTTCTTATTATTTTGTACATTTTATACATTTGTAAGGAAATTTTATCTAAAGTCTATCCTTTTAAAATATAACATTCGATCAACTACAAATGCTATGAAAATATTATGTTCTTTTGAGAGCCCAGATATCTGTTTTTTATGTTGCACATTTTATAATGAAATGTAGAGCTGCCAGGAAATCGATAATACTGTGAAACTTTGTCTTATATGGCTAATTTGCAATTATGCATATGTCACTTTTAAGTAGAATGGGAGCACATATATGTATGTACTGTAGAGTTCACTGCTTATTTTGCTGCTAAAACTACAATGATATACAGAGCCGCTAGATAAAAGATAGTATTGAGAAATATTTATCTAAACTGTAATTCTGCACTAATCCATACGTCACTTTAGGTTTAAAGTATTTTATTCAGCACAACATCCAAGGACAAACATACATCATCATGAAGCATATTATGAGGGAGGGCAGAGCTCATCCCCGGCGAAAAACAGTTGCAGTTCGTGTGTGTAAGTCCATCACAGCAGTACTTAGCATGCATGTCCCAGTATGAGATGACTTTTCCCATTGTAAACACCCCCCCAGAACCCCAACTTCCAAACTCCCCTGTCCCGACCCCCCCTTCCTACCCCCCACCCTTCGTCCAGTGCACAGACCCTATCCAAAGTGTATACCAAAGCCACCTCCCCCAGGGGAAGCGAGTCTCCCGTCAGTTCACTGAGCTGGTGCTGCTGGACTCGTAAGCCGCATGAGGCGGAGGTATTTGGGGCAGGTAAGTTCCCTAAATTCCGTGAGCAATAAGGAATGAAATGGTTGCCAAAGTTCATTAAATTGCGCTACATCCCCCGCCATCGTGAGTGATAATTTCTCCATGCCCAACACGTGCCATAATCTATGGAGTCATCCCGTGATAGAGGGTATTGTGGTAGTGCGCCAATGTATCAGGATGTTTTGGACTGCTGAACCCAGTGCAATGGCTATCTGCCTTCCCCTACGGAATCTGAGGGGGTACATCAGTCCGTTCGGGAGCCCCAGCAAGGTGTATGCGGGAAAGCGCGGTAGTTCAATGCCAAAATGAGAATCAATTTCATCCAGCACTTCCTTCCAATAGGTTTCCAGATGTGGGCAATCCCATAGAATGTGTAGAAGTGTACCCCGGCGCCCGCACCCTCGCCAACATGTGTCCTCTTTGCTGCGGTCAAACTTGTGAACCCGCTCCGGTGTGTAGTACCAATAGGTGGAAACCTTAGTCAGTGTGTCAGTAAGACCCATGTGGTATGCTGAATGCCTCGCTCTATAGGATATGTGTTCCCATTCCTTAGGGCTCAGAGTCCGTCCCAGCTCCCGCTCCCACCGTTCTTTCCCCGGGTTGTATAGGTGTGTTGAAGGCGGTTGTAGGAACCTGTAGAGATCCGAGATCAGTTTTGCGTCTGACGTGCGCGACAATAGCCAACGCTCGTATGGTAGAAAGTGCCTGTCGGCCGTCTCTCTCACCTGTGGTTGAAGAGCCCAGTGGCGAACCTGCATATAGCGGTGCCTCTCGGTCTCAAGGAGTGAAAACTCCTGGCGAAACTGTGGGAAGGGAACAACCCTTTCCGGGCTATACATGTGACACAGGGCTCTACACCCCGACTACCTCCAGTGTGTGAATGCTCCTTTTTCCATTCCCGGGGTAAAGTCCGGGTTGTCCACCAACGGTGTGAGCGGCGATGAGAAGGAGGTGAGGCCGTGCATAATGCTAGTGGCATCCCAGACCCGCAGGGGCACTCTCGTGACAAAGGAGGCGTACAAATTTTTGGGTCGATGAATCCGGTGCAGAAGTGGGATTTCCTGCAAAGGTCTGCCCGCTACCGCCTGATCCTGGAAGAGCGAGTGTTTATCAGACTCCCACCTACTCCATTCCACGAGATAACATAACTGCGCGCCTGGAAATATTTACGGAAATCAGGCATCCCCAACCCTCCCGCTTCAGGGGCTAACAGTGAAAGGGCTCTCCGCATTCTAGGCTTTTTCCCCTGCCAGACAAATCGCGAGACGTCCGTCTGTAGTTGCGGGATCCATCCGACCGGTGGTTGGAGCGGTAAGGCCCGGAACAAATAAAGCACCTGAGGAAGAACCGTCATTTTGATGGCGGCTATCCTGCCCAACCAGGAGAAAGTGCTATGGCTCCAGCGGCCCAATTCCTCCCTGAATTTCGCACTGAGGGCCGTGTAGTTGGCCGTCACCATGGCTGGTAAAGTAGGGGCTATCTGGATCCCCAGATAGGGTACCGCCTCTGATGACCAGAGCATAGGGAATCGGTTCTGTAGGTGGGTCCTGGTAGCCGGCTCAAGGGAAATATCTAGAGCCACTGATTTCCCCATGTTCATTTTAAACCCTGCGACTGCGCCAAAGGAGGCCAGCTCCTCGAGACAGGCCGGCAGGGCCGTCTGGGGCTCGTCAAGCGATAAGATGACATCATCAGCGTAGAGGCTTATAGCGTGTGTGAAACCTCCCATCTGCACCCCCATCACCGCCGGATTGTCGCGGATCCACTGAGCGAACAGCTCCATATAAAGAGCGAAGAGCAAAGGCGAGAGCGGGCATCCCTGCCTAGTGCCTCTTTCGACGTTAAAGTCCCTAGAGTTGTACCCGTTCACACGAACCACAGCAGACAGCTGTTTGTAGCAGTTAAGGACCATGGAGCGGAACTTATCACCTATGCCCGCCTTCACCAGAACTCGCTCCAGGTAAGGCCAATGCACCGGTCGAACACTTTCTCCGCGTCCACCGCCAGCATCATTCTTTCCCCCCGAAATTCGGGAGGCCTTTTCCAGCAGGTACTTTTAAATCGACATTCAGGAGAGATATCGGTCTGTAAGATCCACAGTGCTTCGGGTCCTTCCCTGGTTTAGGGATAACCGTAATGGAGGGCCGTAAAAGGTCAGGCGGAATGGCCCCCGGATCGGCAAACGAAATGAAAAGACGAGTAAGGATAGGGGCCAATGACGTGCAAAACGTTTTGTAAAAGAGCGTGGTGTATCCATCCGGGCCTGGAGCTTTGCCATGTTTAAGCCTGGTGATAGCAGAAATCACCTCCTGATATCCCGATTTAAGTGCTCCGCCTGCCGGGGATCCAGAGAGGGCAAGGTGACCGAGTCCAGATAGGAGCCCATGGCCGTCTCATCCGGAGGCTCACTAGTATAGAGCTCCGCGTAAAACCCGCGAAAGACGGCTTCAATGTGAGCATCCTCCGTCTCCACCGTCCCCGCAGGGCCAGAGATCTCCTTCACCAGCTGAAGGAGATCTGAGATTCTGACGTGTCACCCGAAGCCTGTGGCCAGCAACTTGCCACAACGGTCCCCCCCGTGTAGAAGGTATGGCGCAGCTTTCTCGCTTCCTTGAGCTGCCGCCAAATTCTGGGGGTCCCTGTCCTGCGGTGAATCTGCTCTAACTCGCGGACTCTTCCCTTTTGGCCTGTCGCTCTTTATTTTCAGGTGAGGAGATCGCCAGAAATTCCCCTCGGAGGACCGCTTTCAAGGCCGCCCACTGTGTGGCCCGAGCAGTGTCAGAGTTGTCGTTGTGGGTCAGATATTCCCGGATCGCGTCCTCAATGCGGTCCACCACCATCCTCCGTCTCCACCGTCCCCGCAGGGCCAGAGATCTCCTTCACCAGCTGAAGGAGATCTGAGATTCTGACGTGTCACCCGAAGCCTGTTGGCCAGCAACTTGCCACAACGGTCCCCCCGTGTAGAAGGTATGGCGCAGCTTTCTCGCTTCCTGTAGCTGCTGCCAAATTCTGGGGGCCCCTGTCCTGCGATGAATCTGCTCTAACTCGCGGACTCTTCCCTTTTGGCCTGTCGCTCTTTATTTTCAGATGAGGAGATCGCCAGAAATTCCCCTCGGAGGACCGCTTTCAAGGCCGCCCACTGTGTGGCCCGAGCAGTGTCAGAGTTGTCGTTGTGGGTCAGATATTCCCGGATCGCGTCCTCAATGCGGTCCACCACCACCTTCCTATGCAGCAGAGTGTCGCGAAGGCGCCATGTTCTAGGGGGATGAGCTGCTGGAGGCAGGCACAATGTAGCATCGACCGGGGCGTGATCCGATAGAGACAACACTCCCATATCTGACTCTAAGACCAGCGAGCACACCGGAGACGTGACCAAAAGGTGGTCAAGCCTCGCATAGGTCTTATGTGCGTGGGAATAGTATGAGTAATACCTGTCCGTAGGGTGCATGTGTCGCCAAAGATCTAGGAGGTCTACCTCCGCTAACCTCGCCTTACAGCCGGCGGAGAACTCCCCGACCTGCGGGAAGCGCTGCGCCGACCTGTCCGTAGCCGAATCGAAAACCATGTTGAAACCCCCCCGAGAATAATATGCCTATCTTGCGAGGCAGTAATATCCTCAAGCGCCAATTGCAGGAAGCGTTCCTGCCGTTCATTAGGGTTATACAGGGACCCGATCGTAAAAGTTAGACCCCCAATCCTAAACCGGTATGCCAACAGTCTGCCTTTCTGTTCGGTAAGCTTGTGGAGTATTTCCCCCTTAAGTAGGCTGGCCACCAGTATCGCTACCCCGCTGTCTTAGTGGTACAGGGAGAGAAGAATTGTGATGGGAATTTATGGGAACGCAATCTATGTGTGTCTTGTGGCAGCAGGTGCGTCTCCTGGAGGAGACATATGTCCGCGCGAGTATTCTCCAGGAGAGAAAGCACTGCCCGCCGCTTGACAGGATTATTCAAACCCCTGACATTCAGGGTTACAACCTTAAAAGTGTCAGGAGGCATAGAAAAATATGTGAAGAAAGGCATGAAGTCCCCGCTCGGATACAGGGGAGTGGATGAGTGCCAGAATGTAACCATAGGCAGCAAGGCAAAGAAGCAAATGTAAGTATTCGCGCAGCTACCCTGTCCGGCCAAACTAGGATGTGTAAATATCGCCAAAATATCTAGTAACCACACATTGCACTGGACGACCCTCCCCCCCTTCCCAACTCCCCCCCCACTCCCCTCCCCAACTTTCCACCCTTGCAAACAACCCGCCTCCCATCACCCCCTCCCAACCCAAAACTTCCCCAACTTCCCCCCTCCATTCCCTCCCCCTCGGTCAACTGTTCAAAAAACCCCATTGTCCAAGTCCGGTCCCCAGTGGACAGGTCCCTGGTAAGTTATTCAAGTGGACGTCCAGCCAAAACACAACCCCGCACAGCTGCCCCCCCCCCTCCCCCGGAACCCTCGAACCTGCATTAGAGAAGAAGCCCTGTTGATCTCCCCCCGGAGTGCACTCAGGCCGTCAAGGCCACATCACCAGATGCCGTTTCTCTGGTCACCTCCTGCACCGCGTTGTCCATCTCCGCTCTGATGGTGGGTGAGTCTGGTCGTATAGGCGTAGAAGGGGATCGCCATCCCTGGAGCGTCTGCCAACAGTCTCTAGTGCTCCGTCGGCGGCGGGGGGTAGGCGCATCCTTGTCCGACGCAGTGATCCCCAGCACTCCACAGGTGTCCTGTAGGGACCGGAGTTGGTGCAGTGTCCCGTTCCACCGAAAGATGAGTCTGAAGGGATGGCCCCAGGAGTACTGCGTGTCGTGATCCCTCAGAAAATCCATGGCTATTTTAAACGCTTTGCGCTTTTGCAACGTGCTTGCTGCCAAGTCCTGAAAAAGGGCCACCTGATGCCCCCTGAAGCGTATGGATTCTTGCTTCCGTGCCTCACGAAGAATCCGTTCCTTCAGTGGAAAGTCCGGTAGGAAGGCCAAAATATCAAGGGGCGGCGTCGAGGTCCGGCGCGGCAGGCCTACCCTGTGCGACCTGTCAATTCTTATAGGGAAGTCGTCCGATTCGCCTAGTATCTCCCTGAACAAGTCCCTCAGGTATCCAGCGACATCACTGCCCTCTTCTTTAGATGGAATCCCCCGGACCCGAATGTTATTGCGCCGAGACCTATTCTTGAGATCCTCATTGTGCGCTTGGAGGTCAATTTGCTGGTCCCGCAGTCTCAACACCTCAATCAATCAATCAATCAAAGCATTTATATAGCGCACTACTCACCCAGAGGGTCTCAAGGCACTTGGGGACGGGGGTCCGCTACTGCTCGAACAGCCAGGTCTTGAGTTGCTTCCTGAAGGCGAGGTGGTCTTGGGTCAGGCGGAGGTGGGTCGGGAGGAAGTTCCAAGTCTTGGTGGCCAGGTAGGAGAAGGCCCTTCCTCCTGTGTTGACTCTTCGGATGCGGGGTACGGCGGCGAGGGCACGGCTGTTCGATCAAAGCTGACGTGTCGGAGTGTAGAAGTTGAGGCGGCTGTTGAAGTATCTTGGGCCTTGGTTGTGTAGGGCTTTGTGTGCGTGGGTGAGGAGACGGAAGGTGATTCTCTTGTTGACCGGGAGCCAGTGCAGGTCTCTCAGGTGTCCGGAGATGTGGCTGTGTCGGGGGATGTCGAGGATGAGTCTTGCTGAGGTGTTCTGGATCCGCTGGAGTCTCTTCTGGAGTTTGGCAGTCGTTCCGGCATAGAGGGAGTTGCCGTAGTCCAGTCGGCTGGTGACGAGGGCCTGGGTAACCGTCTTTCTGGTCTCGGTGGGGATCCACCAGAAGATCTTACGTAGCATGCGCAGGATGTTGAAGCACGATGAGGAGACGGCGTTGACTTGTCTGGTCATAGAGAGGGAGGAGTCCAGGATGAAGCCCAGGTTGCATGCGTGGTCTGTCGGTTTGGGTGCGCTGCCCAGGGCAGGGGGCCACCAGTAGTCGTCCCAGGCGGAGGGTGAGGAGCCCAGGATGAGGACCTCCGTCTTGTCCGAGTTCAGATTCAGGCGGCTGTTCATCATCCACTTGGCTACGTCTGTCATCCCTTCGTGTAGGTTGGCTCTGGCGGTGGCGGGGTCGTTGGTGAGGGAGAGGATCAGCTGGGTGTCGTCGGCGTAAGAGATGATGTTGAGGTTGTGTTGGCGTGCGATAGCCGCGAGGGGGCTCATGTAGACATTGAAGAGGGTGGGGCTGAGCGAGGAGCGTTGAGGAACGCCGCGGATGACTTCGGTGGCTTCTGATCTGAACGGGGGGAGGCGGACTCTCTGTGTTCTTCCGGCGAGGAAGGAGATGATCCATTCTAGTGCCTTCTCCTGGATTCCGACGTTGCAGAGGCGCTGCACTAGGGTGCGGTGGCAGACAGTGTTGAATGCCGCGGAGAGGTCCAAGAGGATGAGGGCTGCTGTTTCCCTGTTGTCGAGCAGGGTTCGGATGTCATCAGTGGCGGCGATGAGGGCGGTCTCGGTGCTGTGGTTGGCCCGGAAGCCAGACTGCGAGTGGTCGAGGGATCCGTTCGTCTCGAGGAAGGCGGCCAGCTGCTTGTTGACGGTCTTCTCGATGACTTTGGCCGGAAACAGGAGGAGCGAGATGGGGTGGTAGTTTTTGAGGTCAGTGGGGTCCGCTGAAGGTTTCTTCAGTAGAGCACTGAGTTCGGCGTGCTTCCAACTCTCCGGGAAGGTGGCGGTGTCGAAGGAGGTGTTGATGATGTCCCGCAGGTGGGGTGCGATGTCAGCGTCGGCCTTGTTGAAGACGTGGTGCGGGCAGGGGTCGGTTGGAGATCCGGAGTGGATGGAGTTCATCGTGCGACGGGTTTCTTCGGTGTTGATCGGGGTCCAGGCGCGGAGGGTGGTGGCGGGGGGTGCAGGTGCGGTCATGGGGTGCGTTGGCTGTGTGATGAAGCTGTTGTGTATATCTGCGATCTTGTTGTGGAAGTAGGAGGCGAGGGAGTTGCAGAGGTCTTGTGATGGGGTGATGTCGTTGTTTCCGGCGTTGGGGTTGGAGAGCTCTTTGACGATGTTGAAGAGTTCCTTGCTGTTGTGTGCGTTGTTGTCCAGTCGTTCCTTGAATGCGGTTTTCTTGGTGGTGTGGATCAGTTGGTCGTGTTTTCGAGTGGCGTGCTAGAGGGTGGTCATGTTGTCTGGTGTTGGGTCTCTGCGCCAGGCTCTCTCGAGGGCTCGGCACTTCTTCTTGGAGTTCTTGAGTTCGTCGGTGAACCATGGTGCTTTCTTACTGCCGGGTCTGTTAGGCGGGGTCCTTTGGGGGGCGTGGTCATCTGCGCAGTTGCTGATCCACTTCGTGAGGTTGTTGGCGGCTTGGCTGGGGTTCGCTGAGCTGGCGGGGGGGTCCTGGCTCAGGGATGCGGCGAGCTGGTCGGCTGTGATCCTGTTCCAGCTTCTGCGTGCAACCTGTTGCTGGTGGTGGTGGATCGTGTTCTTTTTGAAGCTGAAGTGGACGCAGCTGTGGTCCGCCCAGTGGAGTCCGGTGGCGTGGCTGAAGGCGATGTCCTTGCTGGATGAGAAGACGGGGTCGAGTGTGTGTCCGGCGTAGTGGGTGGGGGTGGTCACCAGCTGCTTGAGACCGAGGTTGGCGAGGTTGTCCAGCAGGGTGGTGGTGTTGCGGTCGTTGTTGTTCTCCAGGTGAAAGTTGAGGTCCCCGAGAAGGATGTAGTCAGCGGAGGGGAGGGCGTGCGGGCTCGGCTGATGAAGTCGGCGATGTCTTCGCTGAATTGTGTGCTTGGTCCCGGGGGTCTGTAGATGAGGGTGCCTCTGAGGGTGGTCTTGGGGTCGATGTGGATCTGGAAGTGCAGGTGTTCGGCGGTTACGAGGGTGGGGGTGTCGTCGGTGTTGGTCGTGATGCGGATGGTGTTCCTGTGGATGATGGCGATGCCTCCTCCGGTCTGATTGCCGCGGTCCCTCCGGGTGATCTTGTATCCGTCCGGGATGGCAATGGCGATGTCGGGTGCTGAGGAGGCGTTCATCCATGTTTCCGTGAGGAAGGAGACATCTGGTGATGTTGTGTCGAGCAGGTTCCAGAGCTCTACGGCGTGTCTGTGGACGGAGCGGGTGTTGAGCAGGATGCACTTCAGGTGGTTGCTGCTGGTGCTCGGCTTGGTGGGTGCGGGTGCAGTGCAGGACCGGATACAGGAGAAATTGCAGGAGTGGCAGCTGAAAGGTCCGTGGGTGCGCCTCGGGGTGGCTCGGTAGCATCCGGGGATTCGACCGACGTTGAGTGCGTAGAGTTCGGTGGTGGCGTAGGTCCGGCGGGTGGGCTGGTGTCTGCGGGGGCCAGGGGTCCGGGCGCTGGGCGCGGTCCAGGCACAGATGGGCTTACCTTTGGTGCGCCTTCGGCGCACAATCGGCACGCCCGCTGCTCGTCAACGCTGCACGTGCGCACGGTCGCCATTTATGGCGAAGTGCGAGGGAGGGAGGAGCAGCTTGAGGCGGGAGTGCACACAAGGAAAAGGGGGCGTGTCCGTTCTCACGGCGGCGGGAAGCGGTGAGCGGGGCGGGTGGGCACAGGGGCAACTACAGGGAAAAAACAGCACAAGGGGGCACACAGACAAAGAGAATAGGGGCAAAATGCCTAAATTAGGCAAAAAGGAAGCAGATAAATACAAAGAAAACACAGTAACGCAGGAGACCACACAGAGCGACGGCGGGGGGCGTGGTCAGCAGGCAGGCTCAGCGAGGCTGAGGGCAGCGGCAGGCAGGGAGGCTGGGAGTACACGCTACAGCTGGTGGCCGTGCGGGGCGGGGGTGTCCTAAGAATAGGTCACACTCACCTTCGCCGCACGGTCGCCATTTATGGCCAAGTGTGAGGGAGGGAGGAGCAGCTGGGAGGCGGGAGCGGGGAGGGCACACAAGGAAAAGGGGGCGTCTACGTTCTCACGGCGGCGGGAAGCGGGGAGCGGGGCAGGTGGGCACAGGGGCAACTACGGGGAAAAAACAGCACAAGGGGGCACACAGACAAAGAGAATAGGGGCAAAATGCCTAAATTAGGCAAAAAGGAAGCAGATAAATACAAAGAAAACACAGTAACGGAGGAGACCACACCGGGCGACGGCAGGGGGCGTGGTCAGCAGGCAGGCTCAGCAAGGCTGAGGGCAGAGGCAGGCGGGGAGGCGGGGAGCACACGCTACAGCTGGTGGCCGTGCGGCGCGGGGTGTCCTAAGAATAGGAACTGTTGTAACTGCGCTATCTCTTCGTCACGAGAGTGACCGGCGTCCTCCACAGTAGCCACTCGTTCGCCAAGGGAGTCTACTTCTCTCCGCACCTATTGAACCTCCCCGGCCACCTCTTGCTTTAGCATTTGAAAATCCTCCCTGAGGGAACTAAATAGCGACTCAAGAAAGCATCTGGTCACCGGGAGTTCCCCTCCTTCCGCCCCCCGGGAGCCACTTGAGGGGCCCAGGGTCTGCTGCTGTCTGTCTTGTGGTGCCCCTGCTCAGCATCTCGGGCAACGTGCGGTCTCCCTTCCTGCTCCCTCTGTTACCGGACATCATAAGTATGGAGGGGTGCGCCCAATGACGTGGCTATCGGGCGGGAACTGTGCGACCCGGCACCAGGTCAAGGTTTCCACTGACCATCTGGCGAAGCTCCCTGCAGGACTCGGTCCCATCCCACACCAGCGGGTGTCACAGCTAGCTCTGCCTCTGCGTGCCGGCCCTCAGGACACACCTAGAGCCTCAGTCCGAGGGGTCGATCGGGATCAGTCCCTCGCGCCCACCACCACAATAGTGTGTCAATAGTCAGGACAGCGTGACCCCGGCGGTCAGGGCCCGTCACGACAGCACACCGGGGTGTCCAAGGTGTGGCCGGCTCGCCACGCGACTCCTGAGCTCGGCTGTGTGGCTCCTTCCGCCGATCCGACTGCCTCGCCCCCACCGGCATGTTAGGCTCTCGTCAATGAGCCGGGACCGCTGCGGAACCACGAACCCCTGTCCAAGGAGCAGGGGGTATCCCGGGTCATGTGGCTCTACCGCCGCAATGTCGCGGCCCTTCTTCGGGTCCCTGCAAGTCTCGCTCTTTCAGGTGCCTGTTATGGTAGTCCACCGGCTTCCTCGCAGCGCCGGAGGGTCATCGATGGTTCCTCCGTCCCCGGCGCCGAGCGTCTGCAGGCCGTTGGGAGCATGCACAATCAGAGGCCTATTTCCGGCTGCATCCCCGGGCTTGCGTGGCGATCCCACCCCGACCCGTCACCTCAGCCTCCGTGCACCCAGCCGCCGCAGGCACCGGCCCAGCCTGCGGTATGCGGAGGCACCCCGAGGCGGCCATCCACTCACCCTCCTCTCTCCTGTGTTGGTCTCCGAGGGAGCGGGGGAAGTCGCACAGCTTCAGGTCGACTGATAGATCAGGCCTCTGCGCGGCGACTCCACACGGATCCCCATGCGGCGGAAGCAGCTCCGGAGTTCAGGAGCATTGCACGCCTCACCGGGTTTCAGTGGGGTCCGGGCAGGATTCGCTTGTCGCCCCCAGATTGTCCGCGTGCCTCCAGACTCGGCCCTTCGCAGCCACAGCTTCCGCGACTCCGGCTTCCTCAGCGCTCGAACGGCGCTCCTCCCGGGTGCACTCTGGGGCCCCTGCCGCCACAACCACTGGGTCACTTGGTGCTCCGAGCCACTCCGCCATGTGCCCCTCACTTCTGGCGCTGATCCCCATGCAATTCGGGGGGAGATCAGCGAATTCCAGCGGTTCAAGGGCCCAGGATTACGGGAGCCCACGGATGGTGCGTCCTCTCATCCCACCATCTTGGCCATGCCCCCCATACGTCACTTCACAGATAATTTGCACAGCCTTCCGAGTATTGTATAAGCGATTTAGATATAGTGATTGCGATTTTGACCATCTGGACTCTGGTTCATGATATTCTTAGCACATTGCATTGTAATATAAAGCGGCAGTATATGGTTCGTTTAGGTAAGTAAGTAAGTAAGTAAAATAAGCTTTATTCGATTTTTCAGATAAAATCATAAAAGCACAACAAATACATCAATTAAAAACTCATATACATGATTGATACAAATAGGCGCTTACTTTAACATTTGGAAAGAGACGTTCATTTGGGGAACCGAGTAAAACACCATTATTACAAAAAGAATACAATATTAACAAACAGCGGCAGACATCAAGTGTCAGGAGGAGAAATGTGTTACCACAAAGATTTTCTGTACCTTATTACCGATTTTAAAAAACATGAGACGGCAAAAATAACATGGTCATCTTCTAGCTGTAACAGTTTTTGGAAAGCTGGTCTGCATTTTCTTAACCCCCATCGTTTTAATAAAGGCTTCAAAAATTGTTGTCTGGGGTTTGTATATAGTTTGCAGAAAAACATTATGTGTATGTTAGATTGCGCCGCGATGTTATCACATGGGCAGATCAATTTACTAGGTGACCAGTCGTTAATTTTTGGTAGAGTAACCATGCGATAAAAAATCCCCAGGAGCAGGCGGGACAGAAGCATTCGGGGGTACAGGCTGGGTACCACAGCCAAGTAGGTTTGCAAGCCTTCAGTAGGGGTAATTTCCTGAAAGTTTAAAACCGTTTGTCTTAATTTTTCATGGTTCCATCTAGCAGTTTCTAGATGGGTCGTTATCATTTTTTTTAAAACTGATCTTGAGATACCCTCCAAGGATCTGGGATTTTCAAAGTACTCTGGGTGCCCCAGATCAGTAAGTATTGATCTTACGTACGATAACCATCTAAAGTTAGCAAACCCATCTAAGGCCAAACAATCTTCAATTAGATCCCGGTTAAACCTAGCTTCATGTGTGACCCACACTTTATGCCACAGCAGGATTGGGGACATCTTAATGGTGTCACTAAGGTATTTAACTCCTGCCTCTATATGTGACATGAACGTAGAGGTACTTTTCGGCACTCCCAATAAGTAACAAATAAATTGATTTTCGCAACCCTGCAGGGAGTGGTCCTTCTCAATGCCCCATAAGCCCACACCATAGGTGGCTGTTGAAACGCATTTAGCCCGATAGATCTGGATCAGCTCTTTAATAGGCTTGCCACCAAGTCTATCTGAAAAAGCGCGCAAGGCGCCTATAGTGCGGCTATACGCCAGCTTTCTGGCTGCTATCGCAGCCTGCCAGCGGCACCGCCTGTCAAACAGAACTCCTAGATAACAGAACTTGTCAGTAAGAGCTAATTTTTGTTTATCAAGGAATATAGTGCATGGGGCTCTGTTAGGCTTTCGAGTACATGGCATGATAAATGTTTTCGAGATGTTAACTCTGAGGCCTCTGTCCCTCATGTAACATGCAAAGTTGGTTACGGCCCTTTGTAGGCCGACTTGGGTCTGGGACATTATGGCCGCATCATCGGCATACAGTAAAATTGGTACAGGTACACCTTTGACAGTAGGATAATCATTTGGTAGGGGAGAGAGATGTTGTCCAATTGAGTTTATGTAATAGGTAAAAAGCCGAGGGGCCAGGATGCAGCCTTGTCTCACCCCTCTTGAGATCGGAAATTTCTCAGTGCATTCCCCCTGTTTACCGAACCTCACTCTTGCCCCTGAGTCGTTATAGAGCTCTTTAATGAAAATGATAATGCGGTTGTCAATGCCCGGTTCACCCAACGTGGCCCACAGTAGTGAATGATCAACGCAGTCAAACGCGGAGCTTAAATCAATAAAAGTTATAAAAAGCGCTCCGCTCTTAGCCTGGGTGTACTTAGAGATAAGGAGGGACAGATTTAAGCACTGTTCAGTTGTCCCAATTCCTTTTCTGAACCCATACTGCAAATGGGACACACATTTATGATCTTCCTCCAATAGTTGTGTTCTTTTTAAAATAATTCTTCCTGCCACTTTCATTAGGCCATCCAGTAAGGATATTGGCCTGTAGCAGGTAGGGTCGTCCCTACTACCCTTTTTAAAAATAGGGACCACAATGGCATCCGACCAGGTTTCAATGAACCCGCTTTGGTTTCCCTTATTTAAAACATTTGTGAGCAGGGGGGGCCAAAAATCCGGCTCTGCTTTATAAACATCTACCGGGGTACAGTCAGGTCCTGCAGCTTTGCCTGTAGCGCTTTCCCTGATGGCATCGTGGACTTCCTCTATAGTAAAGGTTAAGTCTATTGGAAATGGGTAGGATGAGGGGTGTTCACAGCCGCTAATGGCTACTCTTTTTTCTGAGATAGGGGGCACCCCTGAAGGTGATATGGTGTCACCTGCCATTTGGTGATTGTACAATTGACTAAAATGGGTTAGCCATCTTTCACCAGTTATGGCTAGGTCCATTGTGTTACCACTATCCCTTAGTTGGTATAAGGTTTTGACCGCCTTCCAGAAGAAAGAACTATTCTTCTGTCTAGAAGCCTCCATCAGAGATTCCCATGCTTCCTTTTTTAGAGCCAGTCTTCTTTCTTTAATAGCTAATTTATATAATTTCCTAGCCTTGCGAATTAAAGGGGGGTTCCTTGGTTTTAGGGACAGAGCTCTTTTTAAGTCTTTCAACGCCTTCGTGCATTTCCCGTTGAACCACCCTTCAGGGGTTGTTGGGTTCCCTTTAGGCACTCTGACCAACCTATTTTTAATGTGGCGTTGGATATTTGCAAATGCGGACATAACGTTACTAGGAGCGCCATGTTCCTCCAAACAGACATTTACATCCGCAGCACATTGGGTAATCAAGTTCTGCAGGAACGCACTGGGCACAATTTTCTCCCATTTAACAACATATGCGTTGGTTTTAGATAAATTAATCTTATATGGGTAAGTGCGGGGGATTCCCTTTTTGTCATAGCGCCCTGTTACGTTTACTCCAATTATCAGAGGGTAGTGGTCACTCGATATATCCTTTCAGACTTCCCAGGAAGTTATAAACCCAGGGTTATGATGGGTTATTAGAGCGAAGTCGATTGTCGAGTTACAACCTCTACCATAAAAAGTTGGCTCAAAAGGGGCAGGTGGTGAACAAATCTGGTTGACAAAAGAGAAATCAAAATTGAAAACAATACCATTTAAAAGGGACCCCATCTTTGTGTGAGAAAAATGTATTGGGCCCTCCACCCCATACTTTGACAAACCGCATAAATCTGTTTCAATAGGCGAGCAAATGGTGCAATTAAAATCCCCCACCCAAATGATCTTTTTTGCCCCCACAAAATCATCAGCAAATCGGGCCATGTGACTCAACAAGTTTGCCAACGTGGGCTCCATTTCATTATTAGACATGTTGTTATAAAAATTCACTAATAGAATGTTCTCGTTATAGCCCCATTTAAATGATAATAATTGGAAATATGGACTGGGAAAAAATGTGTGAACCTTTGCATCCACGGTAGTTGAAACATAAATGCAGAGGCCACCCTTGTTATGTCCCTGTGCTGACGGCATGGCCGGGGAATGAAAGGTCTGATATCCTAATAAATGTGCTTCTTCAAGAATCCATGTTTCTTGGAAGCAAAGTATACCATGTTTGTGTATAACATCTAACCAGGCTTTATTGGCAACTTTGCTTCCTAGACCCGCCACGTTCCACGAGAGCAGAGAATAGGAATGGGTTGCCCTACTAGTGTGCCCCTGTAAACTACCAGCGTTCACTACGGGATTCCGTGGTTGTGGGAGAGATATAGTTGGGGTGGCCACTGTGGTCGTGGGAATGGCAGAACTACAGTCATGACAGGTTGATTGGGAATGATGTGGGGCAGAATTAGGGTTCGGAGCATCTCTTGGTGAAATTTCCCCAGTTATCATGTTGTCCTGTTGCTCCTTTATCGTACTAGATAATACATTTTGGACGGTGGTACATTCACACATCCGATACCCACCGAGCAACTTTTCCCTTGTGCCTGTCACATTGAGTCATTCATTCTCATCCAGTCCGGAAAAAGGATGGAATAAATTAGTCAACGGTATGTTCCAGGAGTCCTTGGGATTATAGGATTGAAAATTGTCCCAGTGTTTATAGGAAAAAGGATTGTTGTAATTATGCAGGGGTTGGTTTGGCGGCCAGGATGGAAAACAAAGATCGTTGGTGCTATTATAAAAGTCATGGGCCCTCGGGTTTATCAATTAATCTGGTCTGTAGGGTACATGTGGTCTATAGCTCTTATGTTGATGAGGGGTGGGCATTGGTTGAAGGAAGGGAGAGTCATTTCCATTGTGATGTCTTTGGGCTGGGTTCAATGCTAGAGCGGGTCCATAGGGGCCTTCAGGTCTCCATTTATTTATAAAGCGATGATTTCTCTTCCTCGTTGGTAAGTTGTTAAGGGGTGGGGGTTTCATGAGAGCTTCTGGATAAAAATAACTCAGATTATGCGTGGCAATCCCCCCCTCGCCCTTCCCAGGGAACCAATCGCTGATGTATGTGACCAGTCTATGGTCTTTAAAATTGACAATAATCACGTCACCTTCGATGTCCTTGGGTCTAGAACCCACCCACTTACATCGCCTAACCGAAACGATGTCCCCGTTTAGGTGTGTTGGGAGTGGTCTGTTTTTCCGCAGCAAGTAGATAACCTTATTTTTGAGGTTAGAATGATGTTCTAGGTTACCAACTGGCGAGGGCGGGACACCTGTGAGAACGATGACATAATTTAGGCATTCTGGGGTAAATCGGCGACATTTTTTGATCTTATTTGGGGTGCGGGGATTGATTTACCTAAAGGATTTTTAATATTAGAACATCTTTTTTGAGTCCCTGTGTTAGGATGCGGCGTATCTTTGTTGGTAGTGACAGTGGCTGAAGGGGATTTATTGAGAGATTTACTGTCCAGCACTGGTTTGGAGGTCCCTACTGCAGGCTTTTTAGTTGTTGTAGGAGTACCAGTCAGTGGCTTTGGTGGTTCAATATGTGATTGTTTAATAATCTGATTTACGTTTCTTTGTTCATCAGGTTTGTGACATGGTATATCCTTTTGCCCTTGGAGAATCTGGTCAACTTTTTCCCCTAGCCTTATAACCCTTTCGGTGAGTGGAAGTATCAATGCCTTTATAAGGCGATCGATATCGTTTAATAACCCTTCATAGCTAGGAACAGATATCAATTTAGCAATCGGGTGCCCTATTGAGTCAGCTTTCCCTACATTTTGGGGAATCGTGTGTGGGGTGTACATAGGGTTGATGGAAGGTCTATTTCCCTTTTTAAGTGCTCCCTTCCTTCTTCTCTTCCTCAGGGGAGAACCAAAAGTGCTGTTGGAACGCTTATTGATTTCCTTGGTGGGTGATTTTTTAGACCTTCCGTATGGTATGCTAAGGTGATGTTGGTCGGACCCCAATGGTGTAAATATAGGGGAAGGTACATTTATGTCGTGGAGAGGGGCTAAATCGTTAAGGGGAGTGCTTAGGTCAATTATCTGATTATCAATAGATTCTGGGGGGGGTAGGGTCAGGGATAATTATGGTATCATTTTGATCAGGATACTTGGTCTGAAAGATAAGTGGAATATCCTCTATGTTAAAAGACTCACTATCATGTTCTTTGGATTTAGTTAAGTCTGTTGGGGTGCCTGTAGCTACATCCGGGGGCGGAAGGGGTCTTTGTTTTAGCAACTCAATGGAGAGGCGTCGCCCAGCACTTTTCTCAGCGAGTGTGAGCTCCCTGTCAACTTCACTCTTAATTTTAGCAAAGAATTTATCCAGAGGGCCTAAAATGGGAGAGCCAACCGTTCCTGACATGGAATTTACTTCGAGAGATGACATTTTAGTCGCACAAACAGGTCAAGATACCAGGGTAACAGGAACCTTAAAAATGCAATGAGTAACAAACACTACTGTGGCAGGTTTAACGCGAATAAGCATTTAGAATCTATAATCAAAGTCAAAAGTATGCGGTGTTGTCAGTACCGTTACATCGCAGTCTCGATGAAAGGGAGCAGGCCCAGCCCGGCCTCCTTTGGCCTCTGACGGCCGCAGACGGTCCCGCCCTTGTCCCGGGCTTCTCCCGGCGCACTCCCGCGCGCTCCCGCGCAGTGGGATCAGATCCACCTTTAAGTAGCTACTAGAGCGACTAGCGGGTGGGCGGGGCCGGCAGGGAGAGCAGCCCAGCTGGTCCAAGGGGCGCGCAGGGACTCCTGGTCCTCGGAGTCCCTGCTGTTGCTTGCAGCCCTGCCGGTCGTGAAGTAACTGCCCCCGGTGGTCTTAGGGTCCTGTCTCCGGTTTAGAGGTGCGCTGCGGGACCCGCGCAGCGGGTCCGGCGAGGTTCTGCTTCCCACAGGTACGGGGTCAAAAAAGAAAACTGAAGGTGAGCTGCGTCAGCATGCAGCGTGTCGATGTTGAGATTCACTCACTCCCAGGTGCGGCAGGCTTTTCACTCTGGGAGCGGGGGCGGGGCCGGCAGGGAGAGCAGCCCAGCTGGTCCAAGGGGCGCGCAGGGACTCCTGGTCCTCGGAGTCCCTGCTGTTGCTCGCAGCCCTGCCGGTCATGAAGTAACTGCCCCCGGTGGTCTTAGGGTCCTGTCGCCGGTTTAGAGGCGCGCTGCGGGACCCGCGCAGCGGGTCCGGCGAGGTTCTGCTTCCCACAGGTACGGGGTCAAAAAAGAAAACTGAAGGTGAGCTGTGTCAGCATGCAGCGTGTTGTGTTGAGATTCACTCACTCCCAGGTGCGGCAGGCTTTTCACTCTGGGAGCGGGCGGGCGGGGCCGGCAGGGAGAGCAGCCCAGCTGGTCCAAGGGGCACGCAGGGACTCCTGGTCCTCGGAGTCCCTGCTGTTGCTCGCAGCCCTGCCGGTCGTGAAGTAACTGCCCCCGGTGGTCTTAGGGTCCTGTCGCCGGTTTAGAGGCGCGCTGCGGGACCCGCGCAGCGGGTCCGGCGAGGTTCTGCTTCCCACAGGTACGGGGTCAAAAAAGAAAACTGAAGGTGAGCTGTGTCAGCATGCAGCGTGTTGTGTTGAGATTCACTCACTCCCAGGTGCGGCAGGCTTTTCACTCTGGGAGCGGGCGGGCGGGGCCGGCAGGGAGAGCAGCCCAGCTGGTCCAAGGGGCACGCAGGGACTCCTGGTCCTCGGAGTCCCTGCTGTTGCTCGCAGCCCTGCCGGTCGTGAAGTAACTGCCCCCGGTGGTCTTAGGGTCCTGTCGCCGGTTTAGAGGCGCGCTGCGGGACCCGCGCAGCGGGTCCGGCGAGGTTCTGCTTCCCACAGGTACGGGGTCAAAAAAGAAAACTGAAGGTGAGCTGCGTCAGCATGCAGCGTGTCGATGTTGAGATTCACTCACTCCCAGGTGCGGCAGGCTTTTCACTCTGGGAGCGGGCGGGCGGGGCCGGCAGGGAGAGCAGCCCAGCTGGTCCATGGGGCGCGCAGGGACTCCTGGTCTTCGGAGTCCCTGCTGTTGCTCGCAGCCCTGCCGGTCGTGAAGTAACTGCCCCCGGTGGTCTTAGGGTCCTGTCGCCGGTTTAGAGGCGCGCTGCGGGACCCGCGCAGCGGGTCCGGCGAGGTTCTGCTTCCCACAGGTACGGTGTCAAAAAAGAAAACTGAAGGTGAGCTGCGACAGCATGCAGCGTGCCGATGTTTAGGTTATAATTGCATTTTGAAAAAATGGTTTATTTTGAAGTATTTATTATTTAAATTAATGATAGTGTTTTTATTTTAGTATTAGGTTACTATGAAGTTTGGTCCGTGAAATAAGTTTTTTAATAATTGCATAGGTAGAGGAGCATAATACACTCGTGTGTATGACGATTATCTGACAGAGGAGTAATAACATTTTAACATTGTATTTTCTTTTATATTGTTCAGCTTACAAGGTTGTTTAATACAAACCGAATAAACCTTTTTGAACTTGAACTTGAATGAAGAAATAATGCCTACATGTGGCAGTGTTATAACGCATCTCATCTGTTTTCTTAACAATCTTCCCTGTCTGAAAATAAATGAAAAAATTCTTCCCCTCTTGACATGGGAGGGGGATGTTTACCAAGGGAGGATTCATTAGCACTCATGAATCTCTTCACAAAAGGAGGCCCTTGCATCTGCCCTGGACCTGAACGCCCCCTTGAGTCCCTGGGACTTTGCACTACTCCCATGAATGGAGAGGCATTGGATCTCAAGGAGGCCAGAATTAATGTGTTCAAACCTTAGAGAAGCACCTGGTACACTGTGTTAATGGACGGCCTTAGCAACGACAGTGTGACCTGAAATGAGCTCCTCTGACGAAGCTAGAACATAATACACTGAAAAGACAGAGAAAACGAGATGTGAGAAAAGTGAAGAGAACTGAGGAAAGCAGATTGGAGTGGGAGAAAGGAACATGATGAGAATGAAAAGTGGAAAGAGGGGAACGGGGAGGGGATACGGGTAGGGAAGAAAAGGGGACCTAGAAAGGAGAGCGTAGACCGGGAGAGAAAGGAAAGTGGAAGGGAAAGACAGAAAAGTGAAAATCAGTTTTATTTATTTATTTTTAAATACTGTTTAGTGACGTTTTCAGTACCATACAATTGTACTGTCAAATCAGGCAGTGTAAACTAAATCAATAGTACCAAAAGTGTTAAAAGGTACATTTGGTGCCCAGAATCATGAGATTCCCTCTATACAGCATAGTTTGCATCCTGAACCTTCCCTTTTGCCCAGTAGACTTTCTTTAACACCTACAATGTTGCCACCGAATGCAAGTGCTGAGGCCCCTCTTTTAATTGATGATTCTGTAGAGCAGGAGGGAAGTGATGTCCCTTTAACCCCTGATCCTCTACTATCAGACAGGTTTAATATGGGAGCCCACCTGTAAAAACTAGAGGCCAAAAAGCTAAAAGCAAACAAAACCACATCGCTAAAGACCTGCCTGCAAATTAATATAGGGGGAGGGTTCCTGTACCCATCCAAAAACGGTATCAAATTCTAACGGCCGGAAGGGAAAAAAGGGTGAGGGCCAGACAATTGATGCAGATGCCCAGCCTAGTGTGGGTAAGATTGAGGTTAGTGACGAGAGTTTCTGGAGCAGAATGGAGACTCTGTTCTCAGCATTACTGGGGCCCATCTGTTTGAAAATTACCAATATCAAAACTAGGGTAGGCACTATTGAGGAACAGTTGACTAAGATCACCCACCCCATTCAGACAACCTACGCTAAGACACTGGCGCCCTTGTTTGTACCCACCTCAAGTGGGGTTCTGACCAACCATGTACAACACAAAATTAGGGGGTCTAAGGATAAACCTGAACCTACACATTTGGGGGGTAACGCTGCAAATAGCCAAGCAGACCAAATAGCCTTAAATAATTTAACCAATGACAATGGTAGCACTAGCCGTTACACCGATGGTGAATGTTCTGAAAGAAGAGACAAATCACTAAAGGAGAATAGAGCAACTCCATCGATAGGTAAAGGGAAACCAAGGGAGACTTCCATTGAGCAGACGAAAGGTCTACGTATTCCAGAAAACCCCAAGGCTAATGATATACCACCAGTAATAAATTTGCCGCCAGAATGTGGAGCATATGTCACAGTCCTTTGCAATGTACCTAAACTACGGGAAGGCCAAGTAGAAACATGCGAAACTCTTAAAAATAAAACCCTTTACTGATTAACAAAAAATTGTGGTTTCCCAATAATAGGTGCTGAACAGATAATACTTACACAAAGAGTGGGGTGGATAGGCCCTACATCAAAAACATTTGATGGCGACTGTGTTATAATTAATTTTAGGTCGCCAGGCTGGGCCTATAAAACTTTGCTTAATGCTCCCCCCCACCCTCATGTTGGGACTTCAATACAACATTATTGCCACTGGGCTATTTTTACGGACATTTTGTTGGTCTATGAGATGGCTACTAACCACATGGATTATTATTCCAATATTAATCGCTGCCCCCATCTGTAGCTCGCCCTGTTCGGTTTTCTATTCCATTGTATAACAGATTCCAGCCTTTAAGCCGGATGGAGGATAATGATTGACATAATAATCTAGAGGGGGTACCCCCTAAAGGCGAGCCAGAGCGGAGGGTAACTTACAGACTGACTAGCAGGGGAAATGAAATAAGTAATTTTCAACCCATATATACAGATCCCAATATGGGGTATATATGTCGTGAAAACAGTGGGGGTGGCAACCATATTATTAAAAATCCTGTTGAGTTTCTGTAGAATGTGGCTGTGTCCACAAACTTAACTGCTACCCAAAGAACACGAACCGTAACACAGGAGGGGTATACACTTACAACATGGAATATTGCAGGTCTTTGGAAAAAATTAGATACGCCCATTTGGCAGGATTTCATCAATTGTGGTAACGACTTTATTTGTATACAAGAAACCTGGAGCACAGAGCATGTTGTAGTGGAGGGTTATAAATCCCATTGTTTAAATGCCATACCCTCCCCAATGGGAAGAGCCAAGGGTGGACTATTGTTGCTCATATCAAATAAATTAATTCGGTGTAAAGTTATTATCTTTTGGCAACCATAGCCAAGTGCTGGGACTTGAGCTCCCAAAGGGCAAGGATTAGGTTATAATCAATCATTATAACAATATTTTTACCAACGACAGGGGAGTACTATTAGACTCACTGGAAAAGGAGATAGATAGGGCAGTGACACTCTCTAGCAAACTTTCAATCATTTTGAGGGCTGGCGATTTTAATATTTGAGTCTACCCAGCAATACAAACTAATTCATGTGGATTTATGAAGGCCCGGAATATTTTAGCTGGGAATGATGACGATTTGTTATATTTTCCACAGTGTAGATATGGTATGACCCTAATTATGTTAATCGCAAAGTTTGATCTTGCTTTGTTAGACTGTTCCATGAAAAAGGGTCATATTAAATGCCCAACTTTTACTGGGAGAAATGGGAACAGTAACATAGATCATATTTTATTTTCGAAAAACAGTTTTTACACTGACCTCTGGATATCAGAACAGGTGGTCAGTGACCACAATAGTATCTCTATAGTACTTTTACATTGGGGTAACAAATTAATCAATACCGAGGACCGTATTACTGATATCCTCCCTGTTAGGCCCAACAGGATGAGAATCAAGTCGGACGGAGTTGACCCACCGAAGGTTGAAATGAAGGTTGTCAGCAAAGGTAGAAAAGATATTGACTACTGTCTCAGCGAAGAGGTCCTCCCTGATATCCTGCTAACTACATTCTCTGACATAAATAGCGTAATCAAGAGTGTACTAACCAGAAAAACCAAAGGGCAGAAAGAGGCTGGAACGAGGTGTTTTGACTCCAAATGCACCCAGGCACTGCATAAGTTGAAATTGGCACTGGGGACTACGCCCCGTAACCAATTGCACGTCCATGAGCTGCGAATTGATTATAAGCAAGCTGTATTGGTCCACAAAAAAATAGTTGCGAGTGGATGCCTGGGACAATCTAAGCATGGCAGCTGAAACTAACAATAGTAAACTCTTTTGGGAAACTGTAAATAGTCCTTTTTTAAAAGATATTTGTACTCCCGAATTGACGTCTTTTGTAAATTGCACAGAATGGATCGAACATTTTTCTAATATTTTTAATCCGCATAGGGTGTTTTTAACTTCATATATAGACGAAGATTTTACATGGCCCACATTACCAATGTTAATTGCTGTTGAAGAGGTGCAGGATGGGCTAGCAAACAGCAAAAGGGGAAAGGCACTGGGATCGGACGGTGTCACGATTGATTTATATAAGGATGCAATGGACTTATGGGCTCCGATTCTTACTAGGATCTTTAATACTGCAGCCCTGGAGAATTTTCCAACATCTTTGGCCCAATCATTAAATGTCCCACTTTATAAAAAGGGTTCCCGTTCTGAAGCCCGCAATTACCGTCCAATATTGCTATTGGACTCATCCATAAAGGTGATGAGTAGGGTGCTTCTTAAAAGATTGGAAACATGGGCCTCAGATTATAAAATTTTAACCCCAGTCCAGTATGGATTCAGGAAGAGCCTAGGCACCCTAGAACAATGTGTGAATTTGGACCTACTTATTAATAAATACACAGTAGTAAAAGGGGGTAATCTCTTTTTATGTTTCGCCGATTTGAGCCGTGCGTTTGATCTAGAGGACCACTCTCTTCTCTGGACTGTACTGCTTGAATCTGGGGCTCCAAAAGAGATAGTGTTCTTTTTAGCACGAGTATATGAGAAACTATCCTGTAGTTTTCGATATGGGCCAACTGTTGAACGAACCCCCTTTTTTGCTGTGAGAAGAGGCAATAGGCAAGGGTGCGTTATGGCCCCTCTTTTATTTTCCCTTTTCATTAATCAAATAGCTACGGTATTAAATAATATTCCAGGAGACGCACCTATAATAGATAACAAGGTTGTGTCGGTATTGTTATATGCCAATGATGCTGTTTTAATTTCCCGTACCCCGTTAGGCCTTCAACGGCTCATTGATGAATTTACTGATTTTATAAAAGGTAGGAAACTTTTAATTAACAAATCTAAAACCTATACCATGATATGTGGAAAGAAAACGAAGTCATTACGGTCCTTTTTTTTGGACGGCTCTAAAATACAAACTGTTAAAACCTTCTGTTACTTAGGTATTACCTTTGAAGGAAATGGCAAATGGACGGGCGAGCAAGAAAACAACAGATATAAGGTGACCAGGAACACTAATGGCATATTTCGTTTTGCTGCCAAATTAGGGGACCGTAGAATAAAGGATATGGTGACCATATACAACGCAAGATGTGTTTCCTCAGCCTTGTATGGAGCTGGATTATGGGGCCACTCCTCTGCAGCCCATTGCAAATAGACAAAAACAGTTTCCTCAAACGGTTGTTGAGTGCTACGGCCTCAGCCTCCACTGATTTAATTCATCAAGAAACTGGTCTCAATTACATATCAGATTTGAGTGCTTTACTTCCCCTACTTTTATGGCACTCTCTTTGGTCCAAGAGCGAAACTGAGTTTACACAGTCCATTATCAGGGACTGCCTAAAGTTGGATTACTGTTCCCGCATACCATGGTTGAGTTATATAACCCATTGGTATAGCTTATTGTTTGATTTTAACATTTCCAAGGAGTCTGAATATATAATACCTTTTCCTAAGAAAGTGATAAAAGACTAATTTCTGTTTTACAAGAGGGAAGAGCGAGTTAAACTGATCAAGACTCAAAAGACATTTGTTTTTTTATAGGCAACTTGAACTTAGAAGTGGGCTCCAGGCATATTTGGTAGATGTGTCAAGACCCGCACATCGATTTGTATTAACGTCCCTTAGGTTGGGAATTGCCCACCATCTCGTAGCGTTCCCCGTACTGGGGGAAAGCTCTAAAGAAAAGTGCCCATGTGATAATATGTCAAAACAGAGCTGCTGCCATTTCTTATTATTTTGTACATTTTATACATTTTTAAGGAAATTTTATCTAAAGCCTATCCTTTTAAAATATAAAATTCGATCAACTACAAATGCTATGAAATTATTATGTTCTTTTGAGAGCCCAGATATCTGTTTTTATGTTGCACATTTTATAATGAAATGTAGAGCTGCCAGGAAATCGATAATACTGTGAAACTTTGTCTTATGTGGCTAATTTGCACTTATGCATATGTCACTTTATAGTAGAATGGGAGCACATATATGTATGTACTGTGAAGGTCACTGCTTATTATCCTGCTAAAACTACAATGATATCCAGAGCCGCTAGATAAAAGATAGGGATGTATGACGTTACAACGCATACTTTTACCACGCATACCATTACAATGCGGTATTTACAACGAATACCGTTACAACGCATAGCGCTTAGAGGTGCTGGATAGTGGTAAGTATAATTTTATATTCCAACTCCAGTCCCCGTGGACACTAGGGAAGGTGTTGGATATAAAATTATACTTATTCCCTATCCTAGATCGCCCTCCAGCGCAATGCGTTGTAATGGTATGCGTGGTAATGCCTGCGTTGTAATGGTAGTGCGTTGTAAAAACTTTGTTGTAACAGTTGTATACCAAAAGATAATATTGTGATATCTTTATCTAAACTGTAATTCTGCACTAATGCATACGTCACTTTAAAGATAATTTGCACAGCCTTCTGAGTATTGTATAAGGGATTTAGATATAGCGATAGCGTTTTTGCACATCTGGACTCTGGCTCATGATATTCTTAGCACATTGCATTTTAATATAAAGCGCCAGTATATGGTTCGTTTAGGTTATAATTGCATTTTGTAAAAATGGTTTATTTTGAAGTATTTATTATTTGAATTAATGATAGTGTTTTTATTTTAGTATTAGGTTACTATGAAGTTCGGTCCGTGAAATAATTTTTTAATAATTGCATAGGTAGAGGAGCATAATGCACTCGTGTGTATGACGATTATCTGACAGAGGAGTAATAACATTTTAACATTGTATTTTCTTTTATATTGTTCAGCTTATATGGTTGTGTAATACAAAGCGAATAAAAGCTTTTTGAACTTGAACTTGAATGAAGAAATAATGCCTACATGTGGCAGTGTTATAACATAACTCATCTGTTTTCTTAACAATCTTCCCTGTCTGAAAATAAATGAAAAATTCTTCCCCTCTTGACATGGGAGGGGGATGTTTACCAAGGGAGGATTCATTAGCACTCATGATTCTCTTCACAAAAGGAGGCCCTTACATCTGGCCTGGCCCTGAGCGCCCCCTTGAGTCCCTGGAACTTTGCACTACTCCCATGAATGAAGAGGCATTGGATCTCAAGGAGGCCAGAATTAATGTGTTCAAACCTTAGAGAAGCACCTGGTACACTGTGTTAATGGACGGCCTTAGCAACGACAGTGTGACCTGAAATGAGCTCCTCTGACAAAGCTAGAACATAATACACTGAAAAGACAGAGAAAACGAGATATGAGAAGAGTGAAGAGAACTGAGGAAAGCAGACTGGGGTGGAAGAAAGGAACATGATGAGAATGAAAAGTGGAAAGAGGGGAACGGGGAGGGGATAAGGGAAGGGGAGAAAAGGGGACCTAGAAAGGAGAGGGTAGACCGAGAGAGAAAGGAAAGTGGAAGGGAAAGACAGAAAAGTGAAAAGCAGTTTGATTTATTTATTTTTAAATTCTGTTTATTTAAGTTTTCAGTACCATACAATCGTACTGTCAAATCAGGCAGTGTAAACTAAATCAATAGTACCAAAAGTGTTAAAAGGTACATTTGGTGATCAGATGTTACAATACATGCAATATAACGGTAACAAAGCAATACATGCATTCTGAGTGATACGATAACACACTATTACAGATAGCCAATCAAGCCACATAATTTCATTATGAGTAAGGGGTAGCAAATATTCTCTTAGTGGTGCACAAATATCTTTAGGTCTGGATGTTCCAGGCAATTTCTCGGCATACAATTCCAACTGTTCACGGCAGTACACAAAATCTTTAAGCCATTCATCAATTTTCGGACCAAATGTACTTTCCCAAGTGAACATAATACGCCTCTTGGCGAGCAGTAGGGCCAGTGCCACTCTAACAAACCTGCCTATAGTGGCCTTCAGCTGGGGGACGTAGCCAAGGAGGCACTCCAGAGGTGTGAAATATAAAACCATTCCCGTCAAGCATGTGTTGTGCTTTGCCCAGTCTTCCTTTGATTTGCAAATAGCCAGGACAAGTTTTTGAATTCACCAAAGGTTTTGCAAAGGCTTATTACGTTTTAAATGCTTTGCTTCGAGGTCTCTGTCTTTTGAAGGCCTTTGTGCTGCTTTTCTATTAAAAAAAAAGAAATTGAAATGGGCAAAAATATGGCATCTTGACTAGTATATTTTAAAACAGTTTCACTAATGCCTATTTTGAATGAAGAAAGAACTCTCTAACTCTCGCCGCCACTGCCAGGAGTCACACAAGCCTTACCTTGGGGGCAGCTGGAAGTTCTTTGTGCCCTTGCCGCCACGAGTCCGTGGGGGCCATTACCGCGCAGGGAGACGCCGAAGGGGAGTTAGCCTACAACTCCCAACGTCCCCTGCGCCAAACAAGACACGCCTGCAGCCAGCGCACTAGGAGGTGCATAAAGGGACGCAGGGCGCGCTGTCTGTGGCCGTCCGGGGCAGAAGGAGGCAGGGCAGGGCCACCCCCTTGGCTGGATGCTAGATGCTAGAACTTTGCTTGTTGAATGCTCCGAACCTGTGGTAATGTACAGGACTATGAGCATTCCATTAAACTAACTCCTTGCCTGGACATCTGCTTCTCTGTTTATAGTGAGACATTGTTTGTGGGACTAATCGCATTCTTTATCATTGTGGGGAATTCTAAGTTAAATTGATTAATACGTTGGCCGGCCTATGTATTGGGAAACATGGGCAAAAATATTCCTGTGCAGTCCCGTCCCAGCACTAGGCAGAAAGTAGCTACAACTACCCCTCTCCCAAGCTTGACCGCAATAGATAAAATGTTGCAAAAGACCATAGGGGTAGTTGTCACAGCTGTAGAAAATACAGAGAGGCGTCTCTCTCTCTCCCTATTGGTATGCCCCCACCCTTACAATCTGTAAATACATCCTCAGCTTTGGCAAATTCTTTTGACTCAATGATTATGACTTCATACGTCGGGCTTCCGGGTGCTCAGAATCATGTGATTCCCTCTATACAGCATAGTTTGCATCCTGAACCTTCCCTTTTGCCCAGTAGACTTTCTTTAACACCTACAATGTTGCCGCCGAATGCAAGTGTGGAGGCCCCTCTTTTAATTGATGATTCTGTAGAGCAGGGGGGAAGTGATGTCCCTTTAACCCCTGATCCTCTAATATCAGACAGGTTTAATATGAGAGCCCACCTGTAAAAACTAGAGGCCAAAAAGCTAAAAGCAAACAAAACCACATCACTAAAAACCTGCCTGCAAATTAATATAGGGGGAAGGGTAGCCGTACCCATCGAAAAACGGTATCAAATTCTAACGGCCGGAAGGGAAAAAAGGGTGAGGGCCAGACAATTGATGCAGATGCCCAGCCTAGTGTGGGTAAGATTGAGGTTAGTGACGAGGGTTTCTGGAGCAGAATGGAGACTCTGTTCTCAGCATTACTGTGGACTATCTGTTTGAAAATTACCAATATCGAAACTAGGGTAGGCACTAATGAGGAACAGTTGACTAAGATCACCCACCCGATTCAGACAACCTACGCTAAGACACTGGCGCCCTTGTTTTGTACCCACCTCAAGTGGGGTTCTGACCAACCATGTACAACACAAAATTAGGGGGTCTAAGGATAAACCTGAACCTACACATTTGGGGGGTAACGCTGCAAATAGCCACGCAGACCAAATAGCATTAAATATTTTAAGCAATGACAATGGTAGCACTAGCCGTTACACCAATGGTGAATGTTCTGAAAGAAGACGCAAATCACTAAAGGAGAATAGTGCAACTCAATCGATAGGTAAAGGGAAACCAAGGGAGACTTCCATTGAGCAGATGAAAGGTCTACGTATTCCAGAAAACCCCAAGGCTAATGATATACCACCAGTAATACATTTTCCGCCAGAATGTGGAGCATATGTCACAGTCCTTTACAATGTACCTAAACTACGGGAAGGCCAAGTAGAAACATGCGAAACCCTTAAAAATAAAACTCTTTACTGATTAACAAAAAATTGTGGTTTCCCAATAATAGGTGCTGAACAGATAATACTTACACAAAGAGTGGGGTGGATAGGCCCTACATCAAAAACATTTGATGGCGACTGTGTTATAATTATTTTTAGGTCGCCAGGCTCGGCCTATAAAACTTTACTTAATGCTCCCCCCCCCCCTCATGTTGGGATTTCAATACAACATTATTGCCACTGGGCTATTTTTACAGACATTTGTTGGTCTATGAGATGGCTACTAACCACATGGATTATTACTCCAATATTAATCCACTGCCCCCATCTGTAGCTCGCCCTGTGTTTTTTTCTATTCCATTGTATAACAGATTCCAGCCTTTAAGCTGGATGGAGGATAATGATTGACATAATAATCTAGAGGGGGTACCCCCTAAAGGCGAGCCAGGGCGGAGGGTAACTTACAGACTGACTAGCAGGGGAAATGAAATAAGTAATATTCAACCCATATATACAGATCCCAATATGGGGTATATATGTCGTGAAAGCAGTATGGGTGGCAACCATATTATTAAAAATCCTGTTGAGTTTCTGGAGAATGTGGCTGTGTCCACAAACTTAACTGTTACCCAAGGAACACGAACCGTAACACAGGAGGGGTATACACTTACAACATGGAAAAAATTAGATACGCCCATTTGGCAGGATTTCATCAATTGTGGTAACGACTTTATTTGTATACAAGAAACCTGGAGCACAGAGCATGTTGTAGTGGAGGGTTATACATCCCATTGTTTAAATGCCATACCCTCCCCAATGGGAAGAGCCAAGGGTGGACTATTGTTGCTCATATCAAATAAATTAATTTGGTGTAAAAATATTATCTTTTGGCAACCATAGCCAAGTGCTGGGACTTGAGCTCCCAAAGGGCAAGGATTCGGTTATAATCAATCATTATAACAATATTTTTACCAACGACAGGGGAGTACTATTAGACCCACTGGAAAAGGAGATAGATAGGGCAGTGACACTCTCTAGCAAACTTTCAATCATTTTGTGGGCTGGCGATATTAATATTTGAGTCTGCCCAGCAATACAAACTAATTCATGTGGATTTATGAAGGCCCGGAATATTTTAGCTGGGAATGATGATGATTTGTTATATTTTCCACAGTGTAGATATGGTATGACCCTAAATATGTTAATGGCAAAGTTTGATCTTGATTTGTTAGACTGTTCCATGAAAAAGGGTCATATTAAATGCCCACCTTTTACTGGGAGAAATGGGAACAGTAACATAGATCATATTTTATTTTCGAAAAACAGTTTTTACACTGACCATTGGATATCAGAACAGGTGGTCAGTGACCACAATAGTATCTCTATAGTACTTTTACATTGGGGTAACAAATTAATCAATACCGAGGACCGTATTACTGATATCCTCCCTGTTAGGCCCAACAGGAAGAGAATCAAGTGGGACGGAGTTGACCCACCCAAGGTTCAAATGGAGGTGGTCAGCAAAGGTAGAAAAGATATTGACTACTGTCTCAGAGAAGAGGTCCTCCCTGATATCCTGCTAACTACTTTTCTCTGACATAAATAGCGTAATCAAGAGTGTACTAACCAAAAAAACCAAAGGGCAGAAAGAGGCTGGAACGAGGTGGTTTGACTCCAAATGCACCCAGGCACTGCATAAGTTGAAATTGGCACTGGGGACTACGCCCCGTAACCAATTGCACGTCCATGAGCTGCAAATTGATTATAAGCAAGCTGTATTGGTCCACAAAAAAGAGTTGCGAGTGGATGCCTGGGACAATCTAAGCATGGCAGCCGAAACTAACAATAGTAAACTCTTTTGGGAAACTGTAAATAGTCCTTTTTTTAAAGATAATTGTACTCCCGAATTGACGTCTTTTGTAAATTGCACAGAATGGATCGAACATTTTTCTAATATTTTTAATCCGGATAGGGTGTTTTTAACTTCATTTATAGACGATGATTTTACATGGCCCACATTACCAATGTTAATTGCTGTTGAAGAGGTGAAGGAAGGGCTAGCAAACAGCAAAAGGGGAAAGGCACTGGGACCGGACGGTGTCACGATTGATTTATATAAGGATGCAATGGACTTATGGGCTCTGATTCTTACTAGGATCTTTAATACTGCAGCCCTGGAGAATTTTCCAACATCTTGGGCCCAATCATTAAATGTCCCACTTTATAAAAAGGGTTCCCGTTCTGAAGCCTGCATTTACCGTCCAATATTGCTATTGGACTTATCCATAAAGGTGATGAGTAGGGTGCTTCTTAAAAGATTGGAAACATGGGCCTCAGATTATAAAATTTTAACCCCAGTCCAGTATGGATTCAGGAAGGGCCTAGGCACCCTAGAACAATGTGTGAATTTGGACCTACTTATTAATAAATACACAGTAGTAAAACGGGGTAATCTCTTTTTATGTTTCGCCGATTTGAGCCGTGCGTTTGATCTAGTGGACCACTCTCTTCTCTGGACTGTACTGCTTGAATCTGGGGCTCCAAAAGAGATAGTGTTCTTTTTAGCACAAGTATATGAGAGACTATCCTGTAATGTTCGATATGGGCCAACTGGTGAACGAACCCCCTTTTTTTCTGTGAGAAGAGGCATTAGGCAAGGGTGCGTTATGGCCCCTCTTTTATTTTCTCTTTTCATTAATCAAATAGTTACGGTATTAAATAATATTCCAGTAGACGCACCTATAATAGATAACAAGGTTGTGTTGGTATTGTAATATGCCAATGATGCTGTTTTAATTTCCCGTACCCAGTTAGGCATTCAACGGCTCATTGATGAATTTACTGATTTTATAAAAGGTAGGAAACTTTTAATTAACAAATCTAAAACCTATACCATGATATGTGTGAAGAAAACAAAGTCATTTAGTTCCTTTTTTTTGGACGGCTCTAAAATACAAACTGTTAAAACCTTTTCTTACTTAGGTATTACCTTAGAAGGAAATAGCAAATTGATGGGCGAGCAAGAAAACATCAGATATAAGGTGATCAGGAATACTAATGGCATATTTTGTTTTGCTGCCAAATTAGGGGACCGTAGAATAAAGGATATGGTGACCATATACAACGCAAGAGTGTTTCCTCAGCCTTGTATGGAGCTGGATTATGGGGCCACTCCTCTACTGCCCAACTGCAAAATGACAAAAACAGTTTCCTCAAACGGTTGTTGAGTGCTACGGCCTCAGCTTCCACTGATTTAATTCATCAAGAAACTGGTCTCAATTACATATCAGATTTGGCTGCTTTACGTCCCCTACTTTTATGGCGCTCCCTTTGGTCAAAGAGCGAAACTGAGTTTACACAGTCCATTATCAGGGACTGCCTAAAGTTGGATTACTGTTCCCGCATACCATGGTTGAGTTATATAGCCCGTTGGTAGAGCCTATTGTTTGATTTTAACATTTCCAAGGAGTCTGAGTATATAATACCTTTTTTAAAGAAATAGATAAAAGACTCATTTCTGTTTTACTAGAGGGAGGAGCGAGTTAAACTGATCAAGACTCAAAAGACATTTGTTTTTTATAGGTAACTTGAACTTAGAAGTGGGCTCCAGGCATATTTGGTAGATGTGTCAAGACCCTCACATCGATTTGTATTAACGTCCCTTAGGTTGGGAATTGCCCACCATCTCGTAGCGTTCCCCGTACTGGGGGAAAGCTCTAAAGAAAAGTGCCCATGTGATAATATGTCAAAACAGAGCTGCTGCCATTTCTTATTATTTTGTACATTTTATACATTTGTAAGGACATTTTATCTAAAGTCTATCCTTTTAAAATATAACATTCGATCAACTACAAATGCTATGAAAATATTATGTTCTTTTGAGAGCCCAGATATCTGTTTTTTATGTGCACATTTTATAATGAAATGTAGAGCTGCCAGGAAATCGATAATACTGTGAAACTTTGTCTTATATGGCTAATTTGCAATTATGCATATGTCACTTTTAAGTAGAATGGGAGCACATATATGTATGTACTGTAAAGTTCACTGCTTATTTTGCTGCTAAAACTACAATAATATACACAGCCGCTAGATAAAAGATAGTATTGAGAAATCTTTATCTAAACTGTAATTCTGCACTAATGCATACGTCACTTTAGTTTTAAAGTATTTTATTCAGCACAACATCCAAGGACAAACATACATCATCATGAAGCATATTATGAGGGAGGGCAGAGCTCATCCCTGGCGAAAAACTATCAGGTGCAGTTCGTGTGTGTAAGTCCATCACAGCAGTACTTAGCATGCATGTCCCAGAATGAGATGACTTTTCCCATTGTAAACACCCCCCCAGAACCCCAACTTCCAAACTCCCCTGTCCCGACCCCCCCTTACCACCCCCCCCTTCGTCCAGTGCACAGACCCTATCCAAAGTGTATACCAAAGCCACCTCTCCCAGGGGAAGCGAGTCTCCTGTCACTTCACTGAGCTGGTGCTGCTGGACTCGTAAGCCGCATGAGGCGGAGGTATTTGGGGCAGGTAAGTTCCCTAAATTCCATGAGCAATAAGGAATGAAATGGTTGCCAAAGTTCATTAAATTGCGCTACATCCCCCGCCATCGTGAGTGACAATTTCTCCATGCCCAACACGTGCCATAATCTATGGAGCCATCCCGTGATAGAGGGTATCGTGGTAGTGCGCCAATGTATCAGGATGTTTTGAACTGCTGAACCCAGTGCAATGGCTATCTGCCTTCCCCTACGGAATCTGAGGGGGTACATCAGTCCGTTCGGGAGCCCCAGCAAGGTGTATGCCGGAAAGCGCGGTAGTTCAATGCCAAAATGAGAATCAATTTCATCCAGCACTTCCTTCCAATAGGTTTTCAGATGTGGGCAATCCCATAGAATGTGTAGAAGTGTACCCGGTGCCCGCACCCTCGCCAACATGTGTCCTCTTTGCTGCGGTCAAACTCGTGAACCCGCTCCGGTGTGTAGTACCAATAGGTGGAAACCTTAGTCAGTGTGTCAGTAAGACCCATGTGGTATGCTGAATGCCTTGCTCTATAGGATATGTGTTCCCATTCCTTAGGGCTCAGAGTCCGTCCCAGCTCCCGCTCCCACCGTTCTTTCCCCGGGTTGTATAGGTGTGTTGAAGGCGGTTGTAGGAACCTGTAGAGATCCGAGATCAGTTTCGCGTCTGACGTGCGCGACAATAGCCAACGCTCGTATGGTAGAAAGTGCCTGTCGGCCGTCTCTCTCACCTGTTGTTGAAGAGCCCAGTGGCGAGCCTGCATATAGCGGTGCCTCTCGGTCTCAGGGAGTGAAAACTCCTGGCGAAACTGCGGGAAGGGAACAACCCCTTCCGGGCTATACATGTGACACAGGGCTCTACACCCCGACTGCCTCCAGTGTGTGAATGCTCCTTTTTCCATTCCCGGGGTAAAGTCCGGGTTGTCCACCAATGGTGTGAGCGGCGATGGGAAGGAGGTGAGGCCGTGCATAATGCTAGTGGCATCCCGGACCCACAGGGGCACTCTTGTGACAAAGGAGGCGTACAAATTTTTGGGTCGGTGAATCCGGCACAGAAATGGGATTTCCTGCAAAGGTCTGCCCGCTACCGCCTGATCCTGGAAGAGCCAGTGTTTATCAGACTCCCACCTACTCCATTCCACGAGATAACATAACTGCGCGCCTGGAAATATTTACGGAAATCAAGTATCCCCAACCCTCCCGCTTCAGGGGCTAACAGTGAAAGGGCTCTCCGCATTCTAGGCTTTTTCCCCTGCCAGACAAATGGCGAGACGTCCGTCTGTAGTTGCGGGATCCATCCGACTGGTGGTTGGAGCGGTAAGGGTCGTAACAAATAAATCACTTGAGGAAGGACCGTCATTTTGATGGCGGCTATCCTGCCCAACCAGGAGAAAGTGCTACGGCTCCAACGGCCCAATTCCTCCCTGATTTCGCACTCAGGGCCGTGTAGTTGGCCGTCACCATGGCTGGTAAAGTAGGGGCTATCTGGATCCCCAGATAGGGTACCGCCTCTGATGACCAGAGCATAGGGAATCGGTTCTGTAGGTGGGTCCTGGTAGCCGGCTCAAGGGAAATATCTAGAGCCACTGATTTCCCCATGTTCATTTTAAACCCTGCGACCGCGCCAAAGGAGGCCAGCTCCTCGAGGCAGGCCGGCAGGGCCGTCTGGGGCTCGTCAAGCGATAAGATGACATCGTCAGCGTAGAGCCTTATAGCGTGTGTGAAACCTCCCATCCGCACCCCCGTCACCGCCGGATTGTCGCGGATCCGCTGAGCGAACGGCTCCATATAAAGAGCGAAGAGCAAAGGCGAGAGCGGGCATCCCTGCCTAGTGCCTCTTTCGACGTTAAAGTCCCTAGAGTTGTACCCGTTCACACGAACCACAGCAGACGGCTGTTTGTAGCAGTTAAGGACCATGGAGCGGAACTTATCACCTATGCCCGCCTTCACCAGAACTCGCTCCAGGTAAGGCCAATGCACCCGGTCGAACACTTTCTCTGTGTCCACCGCCAGCATCATTCTTTCCCCCGAAATTCGGGAGGCCTTTTCCAGCAGGTAATTTTAAATCGACATTCAGGAGAGATATCGGTCTGTAAGATCCGCAGTGCTTCGGGTCCTTCCCTGGTTTAGGGATAACCATAATGGAGGGCCATAATAGGTCAGGCGGAATGGCCCCCGGATCGGCAAATTAGTTGAAAAGACGAGTAAGGATAGGGGCCAATGACGTTCAAAACGTTTTGTAAAAGAGCGTGGTGTATCCATCCGGACCTGGCGCTTTGCCATGTTTAAGCCTGGTGATAGCAGAAATCACCTCCTGATATCCCGATTTAAGTGCTCCGCCTGCAGGGGATCCAGAGAGGGCAAGGTGACCGAGTCCAGATAGCAGGCCATGGCCTTCTCATCCGGAGGCTCACTAGTATAGAGATCCGCGTAAAACCCGCGAAAGACGGCTTCAATGTGAGCATCCTCCGTCTCCACCGTCCCCGCAGGGCCAGAGATCTCCTTCACCAGCTGATTCTGACGTGTCACCCGAAGCCTGTTGGCCAGCAACTTGCCACAACGGTCCCCCCCCTGTGTAGAAGGTATGGCGCAGCCAGAGTGCAGCGTACTCCGCTCGGTCCAAGTCCAGGGCCGCCAGATGCTTTCTCGCTTCCTTGAGCTGCCGCCAAATTCTGGGGGCCCCTGTCCTGCAGTGAATCTGCTCTAACTCGCGGACTCTTCCCTTTTGGCCTGTCGCTCTTTATTTTCAGCTGAGGAGATCGCCAGAAATTCCCCTCGGAGGACCGCTTTCAAGGCCGCCCACTGTGTGGCCCGAGCAGTGTCAGAGTTGTCGTTGTGGGTCAGATATTCCCGGATCCCGTCCTCAATGCGGTCCACCACCACCTTCCCATGCAGCAGAGTGTCGCGAAGGCGCCATGTTCTAGGGGAATGAGCTGCTGGAGGCAGGCACAATGTAGCATCGACCGGGGCGTGATCCGATAGAAACAACACTCCCATATCTCACTCCGAGACCAGCGAGCGCACCGGAGACGTGACCAAAAGGTGGTCAAGCCACGCATAGGTCTTATGTGCGTGGGAATAGTATGAGTAATACCTGTCCGTAGGGTGCATGTGTCGCCAAAGATCTAGGAGATCTACCTCCGCTAACCTCGCCTTACAGCCGGCGGAGAACTCCCCGACCTGCGGGAAGCGCTGCGCCGACCTGTCCGTAGCCGAATCGAAAACCATGTTGAAATCCCCCTGAGAATAATATGCCTATCTTGCGAGGCAGTAATATCTTCAACCGCCAATTGCAGGAAGCGTTCCTGTCGTTCATTAGGGTTATACAGGGACCCGATCGTAAAAGTTAGACCCCCAATCCTAAACCGGTATGCCAACAGTCTGCCTTTCTGTTCGGTAAGCTTGTGGAGTATTTCCCCCTTAAGGAGGCTGGCCACCAGTATCGCTACCCCCGCTGTCTTAGTGGTACAGGAAGAGAAGAATTGTGATGGGAATTTATGGGAACGCAATCTATGTGTGTCTTGTGGCAGCAGGTGCGTCTCCTGGAGGAGACATATGTCCGCGCGAGTATTCTCCAGGAGAGAAAGCACTGCCCGCCGCTTGACAGGATTATTCAAACCCCTGACATTCAGGGTTACAACCTTAAAAGTGTCAGGAGGCATAGAAAAATATGTGAAGAAAGGCATGAAGTCCCCGCTCGGATACAGCGGAGTGGATGAGTGCCCAGCACTCGACCCTTTGGTCCATGCCAACTATAGACCTATCTCCCTACTACCTGCTCTGGCGAAAGTGACCGAGAGGTTTGTGCACAGGTCAATTTCTAATTTCATCGAGGAAAATGGCCTGTTGCACAGTACTCAATCGGGTTTCCGTGCTAATTTTAGCACGGAGACTGCCCTCCTTGAAGTCACGGACGCCATCAGGGAGGAGTTAGACGCGGGAAGAAAAGCTATGTTGGTAATGCTTGACCTGTCGGCGGCATTCGACACCGTTCCCCACACGCTTCTCCTTTCTAGACTCTGGGACTTTGGTCTGCGGGGAACGGTGTGGAGTTGGCTCAAATCCTTTCTAGCCGACCGCCGACAAACAATCTGGGTGCCTCCTTACTCCGCCAAGATGTCACCGCTAGAAGTGGGGGTTCCCCAAGGTTCCATCTTGAGCCCCCTCCTTTTCAACATCTTTATGGCTCCTCTGGCGGTGGTGGCGGAGTCATTCGGCGCTCGGATTGTTTCCTACGCCGATGACACCCAACTCCTGTTCGCGAGCGACAGGGGTGGGTTGTTTGATGGCGCCTAGGTTAGGGGCTGTCTGAGTGCGATCTTTGAGTGGTTTGGATGTCATGGACTGAAGTGCAACTCCGACAAGTCGGAGTTGCTCTTCTTTGGCTGCACCTCCGAGCCAGACTGGAAACCCTGGTGGCCGCAGGACATGTCCCCTCCTGCCAGTGTGTCCTTGAAGGCCAAAAATCTGGGAGTCATTATCGACAGTGACCTATCTTTCGGACCACACATCTCTTGTCTAACCGGGAAATGCTTTGGTATCCTTCGGATGCTTCGTAAATTCCTTCCCCTAGTGTCCATCCAGCACAGGAAAATCATCGTCCAGGCGCTAGTGGGATCTAGGCTGGACTATGCAAATGTTTTATTTCTGGGACTTCCTAAATATCTGGTTAGACGCTTACAAATCGTCCAGAATTCAGCGGCCCGAGCCATTTTTGGTCTCCCAAGAAGGGCCGGAGCTGCTGATCTTCTTTCAACTCTACATTGGCTACCCATCGCCAAAAGGATCCTTTTTAAAACCTTGACCACGACCTTTAAGGCCTTACATGGCATAGGCCCTAAATACATTGCAAAACGACTTTCTTGGTACCAGCCCTCTAGGTCCCTTAGATCTTCCTCCTTATCCAAAATGACTGTTTCTATCAACAAGCGTGCCAGAGCAGGAGGCCGGTCCTTTCGCTATTTAGCTCCCCGTGCCTGGAATGACCTCCCGATTTCCTTAAGACTGGCTTCCAGCCTTCTCTCCTTCCGAAAGGCCCTCAAAACATGGCTTTTCCCTTAACTGGCTTTTTCTGTTTTTATGTTCCCTTCAGTTATTATGTTGCTCCCTTTTGGTGGGTACCTTCGCTAAAGCGCCGGGATGCTCCGTGGAGTGGCTGTGCGCTATAGAAGCATAAAATTAACATAGCATAACATAACATAACAGAATGTAACCATAGGCAGCAAGGCAAAGAAGCAAATGTAAGTATTCGCGCAGCTACCCTGTCCGGGCAAACTAGGATGTGTAAATATCGCCAAAATATCTAGTAACCACACAGTGCACTGGACGACCCTCCCCCCTTCCCAACTCCCCCCCACTCCGCTCCCCAACTTTCCACCCTTGCAAACAACCCGCCTCCCATCACCCCCTCCCAACCCAAACTTCCCCAACTTCCCCTCTCCATTCCCTCCTCCTCGGTCAACTGTTCAAAAAACCCCATTGTCCAAGTCCGGTCCCCAGTGGACAGGTCCCTGGTAAGTTATTCAAGTGGACATCCAGCCAAAACACAACCCCGCACAGCTGCCCTCCCCCCCCCCGGAACCCTCGAACCTGCATTAGAGAAGAAGCCCTGTTGATCTCCCCCCGGAGTGCACTCAGGCCGTCAAGGCCACATCACCAGACGCCGTTTCTCTGGTCACCTCCTGCACCGCGTTGTCCATCTCCGCTCTGATGGTGGGTGAGTCTGGTCGTATAGGCGTCTGCCAACCGTCTCTAGTGCTCCGTCGGCGGCGGGGGGTAGGCGCATCCTCGTCCGACGCAGTGATCCCCAGCACTCCACAGGTGTCCTGTAGGGACCGGAGTTGGTGCAGTGTCCCATTCCACCGAAAGATGAGTCTGAAGGGATGGCCCTGAGGAAATATAGATTTTTGGTCAAGTAATGTTCCCTAACGTGTACCCCACCGTCTCCATGTACTAGCTTGAAGTGCATGTAATTTCCCTCCTGTGCCAGCTATGAAGACGCAAATACATTTGCGTCCATCTTTAACATGTCCTCTTCCAGATCCGCCATGAACGGATTGAATATACAGTCTCTAAATATGCTATGCCAACGTCTTTTTGTGGTATACTTTACACGTTTTTCAGCTCTGGCGAAGTAGGCCCTGATTCTGCCATCGAGCCTCTTTTTCCTGCCTTCTGACTCTGAGGGCCTCAGCCCAGGCTGCCTCTGTACCAGTGACCCCTGCCTTACTTCTTGCGCGGCTCACGGCGCTTAGCTCAGCCTACTGACTGCCAAGACTGTATTCAACCTTCGAATTATCTGTTCCACTCCTCGAAAATACATTCCTGTCTCGTCGTTCAAGTAAACATCCTCCCAGCTGCAGGAGCACTGGGCCCGGCCTTTCTGTCTCCGTGCAAGTAATTCATAGACTCCGTTGCCATGGTAGGCCCATGCCCCCTCACCTCTCATGCAGACACGTAGACACAAGACGCTTATACACGCATTCACAACCAGTATAGAATAGCCTCCGTTCGAGAGACCTTTCCCTTCCAGATACTACAGTTCCTTAAACATAAGATATCAGATACGATTTGGGATTAGGTTGGTCTGACATCCCAGACTTATGTCTGCACTTGTAGGGCTAAATGTCAAGTCCCCTTCACCCTCCAGTTACACGTCAGCCATACGTCATACTGCTGCGCGCGCATCTCTGCCATGTAATTCTGCTGACACTGTAGGATTCTCTTATGGATCCACCTACTTGTGACCTCATGATAAATGACGTTTCTAGTACACGCCTATTGCAACGCCTTTATTCTGTTACGTATGAGCATTTTATCTCTCTTCTCAGCTGTTACGCCTTCTGCATATGTCTTTACTGTAAATGCATTGACTATATATATGAATAACTGTCAATAAAATGTTGTCTGTCAGTCCCTTCCCGAACCTGTGTGGTGACGGAATGGTATGCCACCTTGGCTCGAGCCAAATACCCAATTCCTTTTTAAGGAATAAAACCCTTTTGAGTAAACCTCAATATCACGGATTTTGCCTCTTATTTATCTGAGTTATTCGTATTGACTTTACCGTATAAATTAAGCATGGGTAATTAGATTTTACCACAGAACTGGCGCCCGAACAGGGACCCCTCCCCCATCTCACGCGCCGGCGGTGCGTTGCAGGCCTGGCCCCCTGCCACAGCCGGACGGACAACTACGCGTACCCGCAGGATTTCCTGTATCTCCCTCAGGCCAACGGAGGTGACTGAGGCTGCGATCGACACCCAGACGAGGCGGTGAGGAGTGCGGAGGATCCCGACCAGAGCCTAGCTGAGAGAGCAAGATCCGAGGTATACGGAGGCCCACCAAGTTCCGAAGTATCTGCGTCACGAGTCGAGTCCGAATCCAGTCCGAGTCCAGTCCAGTCCAGAGTTTCCGAGGCCTTCTGTTTCCGTGCTTCCCGGTGAGTACCGTTGCTAGGGACGCATCTAGACGTGCGCATTAGTTTGTGCCGGTCAAGACAGGTTTGGGTACACAGACCTGGTCTGCACTGTTTAGCAGTGTATCTGTACTGTTTAGCAGTATATCTAGTTTCACGCAGTTAGTAGGTTTTGTTATAATCGTTGTTCGTTGTGAAATGTTTTAATGTGTCATTCAGATGTCGTGGTATGAGTGAATGTTCGATCTTCTTTATTGTGATTATTGTGTTCAGTGTGTTCATATCTGAGTAAGGACCAAGCAGCTAGATTTCAGGATGCCGTTATTCTCCAAATTAAGACAAATAAAAACTAGAAAAGGGATACTAGAAGAAGCGGTTCCCATTCCACCTAGGGACACTCCAGGGTACTTTATGTACCACAAGCATGGCCTAGACGCCGTTTTATTTCTCGACTTATGGGTGGATTACACTAAAGACCTATCAGAGAATCAGAGATGGCCCGCTGCTGGGACATGGGATGCAGATTGCATCATGAGAGTCGAGGAAGCATTATGGAAAAAGAAAGCCAGACAGTCACAGAAAGATGCCATTGAACTATGGCGTAAAGAATCGCATAGGCGCACAGAAAAAGCACACAGACTAGAAGAGAAAAATAAGGAGGAGCCTGAAAAGACCCGAGAAAACGCATTAGTTGAGGAAGGTATCCGAGTAAAATTAGAACAAGTAGACAGACAGCGAAACACACTCATGAATGGCATGTATCCCCTCTTGAATGAGGGTTTGCCTAAAGCCACCCCGGAAGTCCCGAAAAACCTACCACCCCCACTGCTCCCGACTAAAAAGCACCAGAAAACAGCAAAGGACGTTTTCCTTTCTTCCTATCTAGACGATGTAGCTCCTGCATATGTTAATACCGTACCGCCACGCACACCTCCGCCTGGCGGCCAAGATGGTCAGCCCCCACCTCCCCGACAAGCTACTCCTCCTCCCGCTGTTCCTCATGGTCTTCCAATCCTCCTTCCACCTCTTCCTGGACCTGCACCCCTTGATATGGCCCCAACTAACCCCTTCGGAGCCGGCGCCTCAGGTGGCGCGTCCGGAGGAGCAGTAGGTTTCCAGACCCCGCCACCCACCCATCGGATGACTTTTAGAGAACAAGCACAACAACGTACACCTAGAACAGGCGATATTACCATCTATGGAGATCGTCTTGCAGACTGTAGATATGATCCAGTACCTGGTAAAAAGAATGATGAAAGAATGTTGCTCGCATCAGTACGATTGCGGAGAGTCACGAACTTCTTATTAACACTACCTGGAATGATAGATCATCTAGATCGAATATATCGGTTTGTCCAGACAGGAGTAGGGCCCGAAAGTATTAAGGAGGCCATGGCCTACCAGAAAGTAGATACTCAAGCCAAGATATTACGGTTTCTTATAAACTGTTTCATAAGAGAAGTGGATAGGCCGGGTATGAACCCGGATGACGTAAAAGCACTCCACAGGTGGGGCCAGAATATAGCAGATGGGAATCATGACAAACAGGCCTGTATAGAAAATATGTACCGAAGAATCAGAACTGCAATAAATAAAATGCATGAGAAAAGACAGCCACTACCGGAAGTAGATTCAGACAAACTTGAATCCTCAGAGGAGGAGAACGATCAAGCAGAGACACCAGAGCACACACAGTTACCAGCTAGAGAAATGATAGCTTATGTAGGTAAAGGAAGACCGTTCAATAATTCAATGCGCCCAGTGCGTCCAGAAAGTAAAAGGATTTTTCAGGAAGCCATGTGTAATCCGAAAACGCCCGAACACTTATTCCAGGCCACTTATAAAGTACTTCAAGAACGAATGGGGTACCATGTACTCGATTCTATGGACGAACAAGAATTAGCTAGGTCAGCCGTGCAATGGGCTGACAATTCTGAGAAATATGGTGATGATGCGTTAGCACATACGTTTTTGAACCTGACACCGAGTGAACAGCGTTTAGCTGGTATATACATGATACAACACCTGCTCTTATTGTATAGAAGCCAACATTCCGATCCAGGCCCTCTTCCTGATATATTAATAGAACTGCTCATGAACAGATGGAGTGGTCTGGGTACTGATTTAATTAAAGTAATTCTAGAACATCGTCACAAGTATAGTACCTTCTTATGTCCACAGATCAACTCAACACGTGTCATGGAAAGAAAAATGTATTACATGGACAGACAGAATCCGTTGCGAGAAGTGCATCCAGTACAGAATGCAGACAATACGCTTAGGCGCGTGTTTGTGTACACACCCATAACTAAAATGGAATTATTGGAGATGAAGAAATTAGTACCTAGTCATGACAAAGATCCCGCAGGTTTTCACCGTGAAATAAAGGATATGTTATTAATGGGCGATTACACTTTTCCGGACCTTATGAAAATACTGAAAGTATTATTGCCTCCAGGTATATACGAGAAACTCAAAGAAAAAGAGTGGGAGGTGGGAGACACAAAGATTGATTGGGCTGCATTAGAAGATGAAGAAAATACTCGAGTTCCAGGCCTAGGGCTTGGAGACAAAGTCAAGGCGTTACCAAGGTTGTTAGTACAAGTATTGCCACGTTTATTGAGTACGAAAAAGGAAGATTGGGGTGCAATCTCAGCCTGCAAACAGAAACCAGATGAAGACACTAGTGATTTCTACACCCGATTTGAGAAATGTTTTGGTATTAATAGCGGTCTGAAAGCAAGTAGCGAGTCATATCCACATCTTTTTGTAACAAAATTAGTCGAGAATTCCCTGCCGCAGGTTAAGAACAGAGTACTGAAAGTAGAAAGCACTTGGCAAGCTAATACTCCTTCACAAATGTTACAAATGTTACAGTACCATCAGAATAGACTTAGAGAAGAACAAGAACACGAACAAAGACGTATGAAAGATACGAAAATGAAAATGTTAGTTGCTCAGTCGGTTCCTGCCGACGGTCACAAAAAGGGTGCGACCCAGCCCAGTAATTCAACGGCTCCCGTTAAGGGAACATGTAACTATTGTAAGCAGCCAGGTCATTATATAAATGATTGTGCAGTTCTGAAACACAATATCTCCACGGGTAAGACCAAGGAGAGACCGCGTCCACCTAGACCAGATCAGGTTCAACAACAAGTACCACAGAATATACAACATATTCCGCCGATGCCAGCTTCATCACAGACCGTAGCGATACCCCAACAACAGCCTATCTCTGCAACACAAAACACGACACAGCAGATGTACCAGTATGCACAAAATGATTACCCCGATTATCAACGATACACATGAAACAGCCTGGAGAGGAAGTTCCGCTTGCCTCTTATTGAAGTTCCTGTAGATCAAAGGGGTCCTTATGTACACAGTCAAGTATTGGGAAAGGACAGAAAGTTTCTCATTGATACAGGGGCAAGCAGAACCACGATAAGTCACAATGAAGTACCAGGGGCACCCCTCTCAGGCTCACAGAACGTGTCCCTCGGATTTTCAGGAAAACCCATTATCAATGAGGTATCACAACCTCTTCCTCTTGCAGTTGGTCCTTTGACACGAACTACAGATTTATTGCTCACGAAATCATGCCCGGAAAACTTGCTAGGCATAAAGACATTAAAAGCTCTAGGAGCTATTATATGCTGTTCTCCGGAAGGAGTACGATTGTTTTTGCGAGATTTCAAAGGCCATTATGTATTGAGAGACATGGATCGCAGGTTACAGGATGTCCCTGCACATTTGTGGGCGCAAGGCCCCACTGATGTAGGTTGTATGCACATTACACCATATCGAGTCACACTAAAAGCAGGAGTGATATTACCACGTATTCGACAATATAAGTTACCTCCAGATGCTGTAGTGGCTTTACTGAGAATCATTGACGAGCTCATTGCACAAGGAGTGGTTGTGGAAACTGACTCCAATGTATGTAATTCTCCTATTATTCCAGTTCTTAAACGTACTGACCCAAATGCACCACCTGTTTATCGATTAGTTATTGATCTGCGCGAATTGAATAAATGCATTGTACCACAGTATCCTGTGGTCCCAGATATTTCTTCATTACTGACAGCTATTGATTCAGAAGCGACGTTCTTCACTGTAATTGACCTCAAGAACGCCTTCTTCAGTGTCCCGATCGACCCGGAAAGCCAATACTTGTTCGGATTCAGTTTAAATGGACGATCTTTCAAATTTGCACGCGCACCTCAAGGATTCACAGAAAGCCCCAGCATTTATAGTCAAGCATTGAAAAAACAACTCGACAGTATTCACATGCCAGTTAACACTGCCCTGCTTCAATATGTCGATGATCTGCTGATCACCGCTCGAAGCGAACCCGAATGTGAACATGCCTCACTGACCGTTTTGAACTTCTTGGCTGACAAGGGGCACAAGGTGTCCCCTTCGAAGCTACAATTCTGTGTTCAGCAAGTTGTGTACCTGGGTCACTTGCTGTCCAAAGTGGGGAGACAGCTCACTCCTGATCGCATTCAGTTAATTGTAAACATGTCACCACCCAGAACACAAAAGGAGGTGCGGGCTTTCATAGGCCTCACTTCATACTGCAGACAATGGATTCCCCAATATGCATTTCTAGCAAAACCACTCATTCAGTTGACAACACAGGAGGCAGCGACTTCGACTGTCCTCCCTTGGACTCAGGAACATACACAAGCTTTTGAAGACTTGAAGAAAGCCCTATGTCAAGCACCTGTTTTAGCAACACCATGTTACAGTAAACCTTTTACACTTTTTGTCACAGAACGTGAAGGTACTGCCTTGTCAGTCCTCACTCAGGAACAAGCAGGTTCACACAAACCGTGTGCTTACTTTTCTAGCACATTAGATCCAGTAGCCCAGGCCCTTCCGGCGTGTTTGAAATCAGTTGCAGCAACAGCTTTAGCAATCAGACAGAGTGATTCCATCGTGTTAGGACATCCATTGACAGTACAGGTTCCACATTCCGTGGAAGTCCTTTTAAATCGAACTCAGACTCAACACCTGACCATAGCAAGATTGACAGGTTACGAACTGACATTGTTTCAACCACACATAGAAATCAGACGCTGCAGCACATTAAATCCTGCCACGTTATTGCCACTCAATGGAGTAGATCCATTGGCACATGATTGTATTGAAGTCATTACTATTACAACAAAACCCAGACAAGACTTGACAGATGTTCCATTATCAGATCCAGACCTGACACTTTATGTGGACGGTTCATGTATGAGAACAAAGACAGGTGAATTAGTGGCAGCCTACGCAGTCACGACAGACACCGATGTTATTGAAACCAATTGTATCGACACCTTGTCAGCTCAAGCAGCAGAGCTCATCGCTCTGACACAAGCATGTATTCAAGCCAAGAATAAGAAAGTCAATATATATACTGATTCACGTTATGCATTCGGAGTCGTTCATGACTTTGGAGTCCTCTGGCGAGAGAGAGGTTACTTAACTTCTCATGGTGCCAACATCCAACACGGTCCCCTCATTCAAGCTCTGTTAGATGCAATACATCTACCCACTGAAATCTCTATCATGAAATGTAAGTTACCGATACCATCTCCCAGGGTAACGACCTGGCAGACCGAACAGCAAAGCAAACCGCTCAAAACCGAACTCATGTAGCTGACCAGACACAAATAGTAGTACCGACACACTGCATGACAGTCAGGGATCCCGCACATGATGTAATTGACATACAAACACATGCCACGCCAGATGAAATTAAGAAGTGGACTGAATTAGGAGGGATCCAAACAGACCAGGGATGGATGACGAAGGGAAAATCTACATGGTTTCTCCCCGACTCTATGGTTCAGGTTATCATTAACACGATACATAGTCCTGCACACCTAGGAGAGAAAGCAATGCTCGACAGCATTCAACACATATGGTTCAATAATAACTTACGAGCAGCAGCCGAAAAGAAAGTGCGTACTTGCATGATTTGTGGTCAGTTTAATCCAGGTAAAAGCATCCCCGTAGAGAAAGGTGGATTTCAGCCTCCCGAACATCCTTTTGAAGTCCTCCAGATGGATTATATCCAGATGGAACGCTGTCGAGGATTCAAATATGTCCTCGTAGTCGTATGTGCTCTTTCCCGATGGACAGAAGCATACCCAGTCCCAGATTATACTGCTCCGACCACTGCCAAGCAGCTGGTTCGTGAATTCTTCCCACGGTATGGTTTGCCCCGTATCGTGTACTCAGATAACGGTCAGCCATTCTCATCCGAGCTTGTGAAACACATTACACTCCTGTTAGGCTATCAGTGGAAGTTCCACTGTGTCCGGCATCCCGAGGCAGCAGGTCTCGTGGAGCGCCATAATCAGACTCTAAAAATCCGACTTTCCAAGATCTGTAGAGAGAAGGGTGTTGACTGGATAGTTGCTTTGCCGGTTGCCCTCTTCTATATGAGGATGGTGGCCCATTCTCGAACTGGGCTATCCCCGTATGAAGTGGTCTTTGGTAGGCCACCGAATATGTGGGGGACGCCTATTCCACGTAAAATTACAGATGTTGACTGTATTATGCTGACAGATTACCTTGCCTCCTTGATGTCTGCACTACAATCTTGTCGTTCACAGGTAGCTGCAGCCTTTCCCGACAACACCGAGGTGAAACCCCACGAGGTGGTCCCGGGGGACTTTGTCTTCGTGCGCAACTTCGATCGGAGAAGTCCGTTGGAGCCCCGCTGGCAAACCCCGAAATTGGTTCTACTAACAACAAGGACAGCCGTAAAAGTTGAGGGCAGGAAAGGGTGGCTGCATTCCAGCCACGTCAAGAAATTCCACAGACTTCCTTCGGACTTGGACTCTAAGCCCTGCCCTCCTACACAAACTGATTCGAAACTCCCTTTGGTTCACTCCTGATCGCATTCAGTTAATTGTAAACATGTCACCACCCAGAACACAAAAGGAGGTGCGGGCTTTCATAGGCCTCACTTCATACTGCAGACAATGGATTCCCCAATATGTATTTCTAGCAAAACCACTCATTCAGTTGACAACACAGGAGGCAGCGACTTCGACTGTCCTCCCTTGGACTCAGGAACATACACAAGCTTTTGAAGACTTGAAGAAAGCCCTATGTCAAGCACCTGTTTTAGCAACACCATGTTACAGTAAACCTTTTACACTTTTTGTCACAGAACGTGAAGGTACTGCCTTGTCAGTCCTCACTCAGGAACAAGCAGGTTCACACAAACCGTGTGCTTACTTTTCTAGCACATTAGATCCAGTAGCCCAGGCCCTTCCGGCGTGTTTGAATTCAGTTGCAGCAACAGCTTTAGCAATCAGACAGAGTGATTCCATCGTGTTAGGACATCCATTGACAGTACAGGTTCCACATTCCGTGGAAGTCCTTTTAAATCGAACTCAGACTCAACACCTGACCATAGCAAGATTGACAGGTTACGAACTGACATTGTTTCAACCACACATAGAAATCAGACGCTGCAGCACATTAAATCCTGCCACGTTATTGCCACTCAATGGAGTAGATCCATTGGCACATGATTGTATTGAAGTCATTACTATTACAACAAAACCCAGACAAGACTTGACAGATGTTCCATTATCAGATCCAGACCTGACACTTTATGTGGACGGTTCATGTATGAGAACAAAGACAGGTGAATTAGTGGCAGCCTACGCAGTCACGACAGACACCGATGTTATTGAAACCAATTGTATCGACACCTTGTCAGCTCAAGCAGCAGAGCTCATCGCTCTGACACAAGCATGTATTCAAGCCAAGAATAAGAAAGTCAATATATATACTGATTCACGTTATGCATTCGGAGTCGTTCATGACTTTGGAGTCCTCTGGCGAGAGAGAGGTTACTTAACTTCTCATGGTGCCAACATCCAACACGGTCCCCTCATTCAAGCTCTGTTAGATGCAATACATCTACCCACTGAAATCTCTATCATGAAATGTAAGTTACCGATACCATCTCCCAGGGTAACGACCTGGCAGACCGAACAGCAAAGCAAACCGCTCAAAACCGAACTCATGTAGCTGACCAGACACAAATAGTAGTACCGACACACTGCATGACAGTCAGGGATCCCGCACATGATGTAATTGACATACAAACACATGCCACGCCAGATGAAATTAAGAAGTGGACTGAATTAGGAGGGATCCAAACAGACCAGGGATGGATGACGAAGGGAAAATCTACATGGTTTCTCCCCGACTCTATGGTTCAGGTTATCATTAACACGATACATAGTCCTGCACACCTAGGAGAGAAAGCAATGCTCGACAGCATTCAACACATATGGTTCAATAATAACTTACGAGCAGCAGCCAAGCAGAAAGTGCGTACTTGCATGATTTGTGGTCAGTTTAATCCAGGTAAAAGCATCCCCGTAGAGAAAGGTGGATTTCAGCCTCCCGAACATCCTTTTGAAGTCCTCCAGATGGATTATATCCAGATGGAACGCTGTCGAGGATTCAAATATGTCCTCGTAGTCGTATGTGCTCTTTCCCGATGGACAGAAGCATACCCAGTCCCAGATTATACTGCTCCGACCACTGCCAAGCAGCTGGTTCGTGAATTCTTCCCACGGTATGGTTTGCCCCGTATCGTGTACTCAGATAACGGTCAGCCATTCTCATCCGAGCTTGTGAAACACATTACACTCCTGTTAGGCTATCAGTGGAAGTTCCACTGTGTCCGGCATCCCGAGGCAGCAGGTCTCGTGGAGCGCCATAATCAGACTCTAAAAATCCGACTTTCCAAGATCTGTAGAGAGAAGGGTGTTGACTGGATAGTTGCTTTGCCGGTTGCCCTCTTCTATATGAGGATGGTGGCCCATTCTCGAACTGGGCTATCCCCGTATGAAGTGGTCTTTGGTAGGCCACCGAATATGTGGGGGACGCCTATTCCACGTAAAATTACAGATGTTGACTGTATTATGCTGACAGATTACCTTGCCTCCTTGATGTCTGCACTACAATCTTGTCGTTCACAGGTAGCTGCAGCCTTTCCCGACAACACCGAGGTGAAACCCCACGAGGTGGTCCCGGGGGACTTTGTCTTCGTGCGCAACTTCGATCGGAGAAGTCCGTTGGAGCCCCGCTGGCAAACCCCGAAATTGGTTCTACTAACAACAAGGACAGCCGTAAAAGTTGAGGGCAGGAAAGGGTGGCTGCATTCCAGCCACGTCAAGAAATTCCACGGACTTCCTTCGGACTTGGACTCTAAGCCCTGCCCTCCTACACAAACTGATTCGAAACTCCCTTTGGTTGAAAAAACCGCCTCTGAAGTATATAGACTGAAATTACGATCTAGCAAGTCAGACAGTTTAATTGTTTAAGTCCTCCCCTAGGTGAATCGGTTAAATTAGTTTCTGACATGTATCCCCTAGATCGAGATAGAGAGAGAGATAGACAAAGACAACAAAAGAAGCGTGCATATTGTAAATCACTTCGTAGTCACTGTATAGTGACGCTATTGATTATGTTTTTCTTAAGCCTTCTGATTATTGCTGCTAGTATCTTGCTGCACATCTACTACCCTATTTTCAGGCATGCACAATCTGCTTATAACGTCACTGCTGAACATTCTTTTAGTGAATTACCCCCCCATGAATTGTCTTATAGACTTGCGCTGCGCAACAACACTTTCATTAGTATGTTACATCACTCCCATCAGACTAATAACGCTACCAATTGTTGGATATGTGGCCGACTCCCTCCCTACCAGAAATACAAGGGAGTACTGCCCCTCTTTCCGTACCCGTTCACTCACAATGGTTCATGTGGCGCATGGTTTAAATTGATTAATTCCCTAGATCCTGATACCGCTGTATATGAAGGAAGCTGGGTTTGGGGAAACCTGAACTTAGTCTTGCTTAAAGCCTGCTACCCTGACAAGGAGGGACTTCCCGTTGGGGCAGGAACAGATTTAGAAAATGAAGTGTATGGGTTAGGTAATTACACCGTTAATTTCATGATTCTAACTATTGAATCTGAAGCTGCACCAGCCATACCAGCTATGACAGTATTACCAGTCACAGGCGAATTATGTGTCCGGAAAAATGGTTCAGTACATTTAGGTCATAGCAAATGCACTACTGTGGTCGAATTCAGTGACCAAGGCAAATCTACATTTAGAGCTTCACGTCATTCCTATTTTGTTTGCGGCCATACCGCATACATACGCTTACCTCTAGATTGGGATGGTACCTGTTACATTGCATTCCTTTTGCCACCTGTTTTCCTAGCCCCACCTGATTATCATAGAAATACCAATCTAGTAAACCATCGACTCCGAAGAGATCTCCCGCTTGTCGATTACACTGAAACGGCATGGGAGCAATATACAGATTTCAATAAAGGTTTCTTCCCCTATCTAGGTGCTGTTTTTAATAGTAAACTGATACGCAGATTAACCAGAACTCTCGAAGCAGTAGTGAATGAGACTACTTCAGCTCTAGGTAACCTAACGGAGGAGCAGTCCGCCATGCGGGTTGTTGTTCTTCAAAATCGTCTTGTTATTGACGTCATCTTGGCAGATAGGGGTGGAGCTTGTAAGGTCATCGGGTCAAGTTGCTGTGTTTTCATTCCAGAAAACGCGCCAACTGTATATAAAGCTATCACACGTCTTCATAAAATTGCAAGTTTGATACACCAGAATCCAGGCACCTGGACTTGGTCCGGTTGGTTTTGGACAACGTTAACTGCTTGGGGATGGAAGATCCTATCCCTCCTAGGCATTGCCCTTCTCATAGTATTCAGTTGCTGCCTGTGTCTACAATGTGGGCCGGCGATTTGTGGCCTGTGCGCCACATCATGCATTCCGCATCCAAATTCTCATTCAAAACGCGAAAAGAAGAAAGAAGAGCAAATGATGTTACGTGAACAGATTGATCGATTCATGAGGATCGATGTATCATGAAGGGTCCGTAGGGAACAAGGAGGGAATGAGGAAATATAGATTTTTGGTCAAGTAATGTTCCCTAACGTGTACCCCACCGTCTCCATGTACTAGCTTGAAGTGCATGTAATTTCCCTCCTGTGCCAGCTATGAAGACGCAAATACATTTGCGTCCATCTTTAACATGTCCTCTTCCAGATCCGCCATGAACGGATTGAATATACAGTCTCTAAATATGCTATGCCAACGTCTTTTTGTGGTATACTTTACACGTTTTTCAGCTCTGGCGAAGTAGGCCCTGATTCTGCCATCGAGCCTCTTTTTCCTGCCTTCTGACTCTGAGGGCCTCAGCCCAGGCTGCCTCTGTACCAGTGACCCCTGCCTTACTTCTTGCGCGGCTCACGGCGCTTAGCTCAGCCTACTGACTGCCAAGACTGTATTCAACCTTCGAATTATCTGTTCCACTCCTCGAAAATACATTCCTGTCTCGTCGTTCAAGTAAACATCCTCCCAGCTGCAGGAGCACTGGGCCCGGCCTTTCTGTCTCCGTGCAAGTAATTCATAGACTCCGTTGCCATGGTAGGCCCATGCCCCTTCACCTCTCATGCAGACACGTAGACACAAGACGCTTATACACGCATTCACAACCAGTATAGAATAGCCTCCGTTCGAGAGACCTTTCCCTTCCAGATACTACAGTTCCTTAAACATAAGATATCAGATACGATTTGGGATTAGGTTGGTCTGACATCCCAGACTTATGTCTGCACTTGTAGGGCTAAATGTCAAGTCCCCTTCACCCTCCAGTTACACGTCAGCCATACGTCATACTGCTGCGCGCGCATCTCTGCCATGTAATTCTGCTGACACTGTAGGATTCTCTTATGGATCCACCTACTTGTGACCTCATGATAAATGACGTTTCTAGTACACGCCTATTGCAACGCCTTTATTCTGTTACGTATGAGCATTTTATCTCTCTTCTCAGCTGTTACGCCTTCTGCATATGTCTTTACTGTAAATGCATTGACTATATATATGAATAACTGTCAATAAAATGTTGTCTGTCAGTCCCTTCCCGAACCTGTGTGGTGACGGAATGGTATGCCACCTTGGCTCGAGCCAAATACCCAATTCCTTTTTAAGGAATAAAACCCTTTTGAGTAAACCTCAATATCACGGATTTTGCCTCTTATTTATCTGAGTTATTCGTATTGACTTTACCGTATAAATTAAGCATGGGTAATTAGATTTTACCACCTTCGCTAAAGCGCCGGGATGCTCCGTGGAGTGGCTGTGCGCTATAGAAGCATAAAATTAACATAGCATAACATAACATAACAGAATGTAACCATAGGCAGCAAGGCAAAGAAGCAAATGTAAGTATTCGCGCAGCTACCCTGTCCGGGCAAACTAGGATGTGTAAATATCGCCAAAATATCTAGTAACCACACAGTGCACTGGACGACCCTCCCCCCTTCCCAACTCCCCCCCACTCCGCTCCCCAACTTTCCACCCTTGCAAACAACCCGCCTCCCATCACCCCCTCCCAACCCAAAACTTCCCCAACTTCCCCTCTCCATTCCCTCCTCCTCGGTCAACTGTTCAAAAAACCCCATTGTCCAAGTCCGGTCCCCAGTGGACAGGTCCCTGGTAAGTTATTCAAGTGGACATCCAGCCAAAACACAACCCCGCACAGCTGCCCTCCCCCCCCCGGAACCCTCGAACCTGCATTAGAGAAGAAGCCCTGTTGATCTCCCCCCGGAGTGCACTCAGGCCGTCAAGGCCACATCACCAGACGCCGTTTCTCTGGTCACCTCCTGCACCGCGTTGTCCATCTCCGCTCTGATGGTGGGTGAGTCTGGTCGTATAGGCGTCTGCCAACCGTCTCTAGTGCTCCGTCGGCGGCGGATGGTAGGCGCATCCTCGTCCGACGCAGTGATCCCCAGCACTCCACAGGTGTCCTGTAGGGACCGGAGTTGGTGCAGTGTCCCATTCCACCGAAAGATGAGTCTGAAGGGATGGCCCCAGGAGTACTGCGTGTCGTGATCCCTCAGAAAATCCATGGCTATTTTAAACGCTTTGCACTTTTGCAACGTGCTTGCTGCCAAGTCCTGAAAAAGGGCCACCTGATTCCCCCTGAAGCGTATGGATTCTTGCTTCCGTGCCTCACGAAGAATCCGTTCCTTCAGTGGAAAGTCCGGTAGGAAGGCCAAAATATCAGGGGACGGCGTCGAGGTCCGGCGCGGCAGGCCTACCCTGTGCGCCCTGTCAATTCTTATAGGGAAGTCGTCCGATTCGCCTAGTATCTCCCTGAACAAGTCCCTCAGGTATCCAGCGACATCACTGCCCTCTTCTTTAGATGGAATCCCCCGGACCCGGATGTTATTGCGCCGAGACCTATTCTCGAGATCCTCATTGTGCGTTGGAGGTCAATTTGCTGGTCCCGCAGTCTCAACACCTCAATCAATCAATCAATCAAAGCATTTATATAGTGCACTACTCACCCGGAGGGTCTCAAGGCGCTTGGGGACGGGGGTCCGTTACTGCTCTTACAGCCAGGTCTTGAGTTGCTTCCTGAAGGCGAGGTGGTCTTGGGTCAGGCGGAGGTGGGTCGGGAGGAAGTTCCAAGTCTTGGCGGCCAGGTAGGAGAAGGCCCTTCCTCCTGTGTTGACTCTTCGGATGCGGGGGTTGGCGGCGAGGGCACGGCTGGTCGATCGAAGCTGACGTGTGGGAGTGTAGAAGTTGAGGCGGCTGTTGAGGTATCTTGGGCCTTGGTTGTGTAGGGCTTTGTGTGCGTGGGTGAGGAGACAGAAGGTGATTCTCTTGTTGACCGGGAGCCAGTGCAGGTCTCTCAGGTGTCCGGAGATGTGGCTGTGTCGGGGATGTCATGGATGAGTCTTGCTGAGGTGTTCTGGATCCGCTGGAGTATCTTCTGGAGTTTGGCAGTGGTTCCGGCATAGAGGGAGTTGCCGTAGTCCAGTCGGCTGGTGACGAGGGCCTGGGTAACCGTCTTTCTGGTCTCGGTGGGGATCCACCGGATGATCTTACGTAGCATGCGCAGGATGTTGAAGCACGACGAGGAGACGGCGTTGACTTGTCTGGTCATGGAGAGGGAGGAGTCCAGGATGAAGCCCAGGTTGCGTGCGTGGTCTGTCGGTTTGGGTGCGCTGCCCAGGGCAGGGGGCCACCAGTAGTCGTCCCAGGCGGAGGGTGAGGAGCCCAGGATGAGGACCTCCATCTTGTCCGAGTTCAGCTTCAGGCGGCTGTTCATCATCCACTTGGCTACGTCTGTCATCCCTTCGTGTAGGTTGGCTCTGGCGGTGGCGGGGTCGTTGGTGAGGGAGAGGATCAGCTGGGTGTTGTCAGCGTAAGAGATGATGTTGAGGTTGTGTTGGCGTGCGATGGCCGCGAGGGGGCTCATGTAGACATTGAAGAGGGTGGGGCTGAGCGAGGAGCTTTGAGGAACGCCGCGGATGACTTCGGTGGCTTTTGATCTGAACGGGGGGAGGCGGACTCTCTGTGTTCTTCCGGCGAGGAAGGAGATGATCCATTCTAGTGCATTCTCCTGGATTCCGACGTTGCAGAGGCGCTGCACTAGGGTGCGGTGGCAGACAGTGTTGAATGCCGCGGAGAGGTCCAAGAGGATGAGGGCTGCTGTTTCCCCGTTGTCGAGCAGGGTTTAGATGTCATCAGTGGCGGCGATGAGGGCCGTCTCGGTGCTGTGGTTGGCCCGGAAGCCAGACTGCGAGTGGTCGAGGGATTCGTTCGTCTCGAGGAAGGCGGCCAGCTGCTTGTTGACGGTCTTCTCAATGACTTTGGCCGGAAACAGGAGGAGCGAGATGGGGCGGTAGTTTTTGAGGTCGGTGGGGTCCGCTGATGGTTTCTTCAGGAGGGCGCTGAGTTTGGCGTGCTTCCAACTCTCTGGGAAGGTGGCGGTGTCGAAGGAGGTGTTGATGATGTCCCGCAGGTGGGGTGCGATGACAGCATCGGCCTTGTTGAAGACGTGATGCGGGCAGGGGTCGGTTGGAGATCCGGAGTGGATGGAGTCATCGTGCGACGGGTTTCTTCGGTGTTGATCGGGGTCCAGGCACGGAGGGTGGTGGCGGGGGTGCAGGTGCGGTCGTGGGGTGCGTTGGCTGTGTGATGAAGCTGTTGTGTATATCTGCGATCTTGTTGTGGAAGTAGGAGGCGAGGGAGTTGCAGAGGTCTTGTGATGGGGTGATATGGTTGTTTCCGGCGTTGGGGTTGGAGAGCTCTTTGACGATGTTGAAGAGTTCCTTGCTGTTGTGTGCGTTGTTGTCCAGTCGTTCCTTGAATGCGGTTTTCTTGGTGGTGTGGATCAGTTGGTGGTGTTTTCGAGTGGCGAGCTTGAGGGTGGTCATGTTGTCTGGTGTTGGGTCTCTGCGCCAGGCTCTCTCTCTCGAGGGCTCGGCAGTTCTTCTTGGAGTTCTTGAGTTCGTCGGTGAACCATGGTGCTTTCTTACTGCCGGGTCTGTTAGGCGGGGTCCTTAGGGGGGCGTGGTCGTCTGCGCAGTTGCTGATCCACTTCGTGAGGTTGTTGGCGGCTTGGCTGGGGTTCGCTGAGCTGGCGGGGGGGGTCCTGGCTCAGGGATGGTCGGCTGTGATCCTGGTCCAGCTTCTGCGTGCAACCTGTTGCTGGTGGTGGTGGATCGTGTTCTTTTTTAAGCTGAAGTGGACGCAGCTGTGGTCCGCCCAGTGGAGTCTGGTGGCGTGGCTGAAGGCGATGTCCTTGCTGGATGAGAAGACGGGGTCGAGTGTGTGTCCAGCGTAGTGGGTGGGGGTGGTCACCAGCTGCTTGAGACCGAGGTTGGCGAGGTTGTCCAGCAGGGTGGTGGTGTTGCGGTCGTTGTTGTTCTCCAGGTGGAAGTTGAGGTCCCCGAGGAGGATGTAGTCAGCGGAGGGGAGGGCGTGCGGGCTGATGAAGTCGGTGATGTCTTCGCTGAATTGTGTGCGTGGTCCCGGGGTTCTGTAGATGAGGGTGCCTCTGAGGGTGGTCTTGGGGTCGGTTTGGATCTGGAAGTGCAGGTGTTCGGCGGTTACGAGGGTGGGGGTGTCGTCGGTGTTGGTCGTGATGCGGATGGTGTTCCTGTGGATGATGGCGATGCCTCCGCCGGTCTGATTGCCGCGGTCCCTCCGGGTGATCTTGTATCCGTCCGGGATGGCGATGGCGATGTCGGGTGCTGAGGAGGCGTTCATCCATGTTTCCGTGAGGAAGGAGACGTCTGGTGATGTTGTGTCTAGCAGGTTGCAGAGCTCTACGGCATGTCTGTGGACGGAGCGGGTGTTGAGCAGGATGCACTTTAGGTGGTTGCTGCTGGTGATCGGGTTGGTGGGTGCGGGTGCAGTGCAGGACCGGATGCAGGAGAAATTGCAGGAGTGGCAGCTGAAGGGTCCGTGGGTGCGTCTCGGGGTGGCTCGGTAGCATCCGGGGATTCGACCGACATTGAGTGCGTGGAGTTCTGTGGCGGCGTAGGTCCGGCGGGTGGGCTGGTGTCTGCGGGGGCCAGGGGTCCGGGCGCTGGGAGCGGTCCAGTCTTACCTTTGGTGCGCCTTCAGTGCACAATCGGCGCGCCCGATGCGCGTCAACACTGCGCATGCGCACAGTCGCCATTTATGGCGAAGTGCGAGGGAGGGAGGAGCAGCTGGGAGGGCAAACAAGGAAAAGGGGGCATGTCCGTTCTCACGGCGGCGGGAAGCGGTGAGCGGGGCGGGTGGGCACAGGGGCAACTACAGGGAAAAAAACAGCACAAGGGGGCACACAGACAAAGAGAATAGGGGCAAAATGCCTAAATTAGGCAAAAAGGAAGCAGATAAATACAAAGAAAACACAGTAACGGAGGAGACCACACCGAGCGACGGCGGGGGGCGTGGTCAGCAGGCAGGCTCAGCGAGGCTGAGGGCAGCGGCAGGCGGGGAGCACACGTTACAGCTGGTGGCCATGCGGCGCGGGGGTGTCCTAAGAATAGGAACTGTTGTAACTGCGCTATCTCTTCGTCGCGAGAGTGACCGGCGTCCTCCACAGTAGCCACTCATTCGCACCTCACTCCGCACCTCTCGAACCTCCCCAGCCACCTCTTGCTTTAGCATTTGAAAATCCTCCCTGAGGGAACTAAATAGCGACTCAAGAAAGGATCTGGTCACCGGGAGTTCCCCTCCTTCCGCCCCCCGGGAGCCACTTGAGGGGCCCAGGGTCTGCTGCTGTCTGTCTTGTCTTGGGGTGCCCCTGCTCAGCATCTCGGGCAACGTGCGGTCTCCCTTCCTGCTCCCTCTGTTACCGGACATCATAAGTATGGAGGGGTGCGCCCAATGACGTGGCTATCGGGCGGGAACTGTGCGACCCGGCACCAGGTCAAGGTTTCCACTGACCATCTGGCGAAGCTCCCTGCAGGACTCGGTCCCATCCCACACCAGCGGGTGTCACAGCTAGCTCTGCCTCTGCGTGCCGGCCCTCGGGACACACCTAGAGCCTCAGTCCGAGGGGTCGATTGAGATCAGTCCCTTGCGCCCACCACCACAATAGTGTGTCAATAGTCAGGACAGCGTGACCCCGGCAGTCAGGGCCCGCCACGACAGCACACCGGAGTGTCCAAGGTGTGGCCGGCTCGCCACGCGACTCCTGAGCTCGGCTGTGTGGCTCCTTACGCCGATCCGACTGCCTCGCCCCCACCGGGATGTTAGGCTCTCGTCAATGAGTCGGGACCGCTGCGGAACCACGAACCCCCGTCCAAGGAGCAGGGGGTATCCTGGGTCATGTGGCTCTACCGCCGCAATGTCGCGGCCCTTCTTCGGGTCCCCGCAAGTCTCGCTCATTCAGGTGCCTGTTATGGTAGTCCACCGGCTTCCTCGCAGCGCCGGAGGTTCATCGATGGTTCCTCCGTCCCCGGCGCCGAGCGTTTGCAGGCCGTTGGGAGCACGCACAATCAGAGGCCTATTTCCTGCTGCATCCCCGGGCTTGCGTGGCGATCCCACGCCTACCCGTCCCCTCAGCCTCCATGCACCCGGCCGCCGCAGGCACCGGCCCAGCCTGCGGTATGCGGAGGCACCCCGAGGCGGCTGTCCACTCACCCTCCTCTCTCCTGTGTTGGTCTCCGCGGGAGCGGGGGAAGTCGCACAGCTTCAGGTCGACTGATAGATCAGGCCTCTGCGCGGCGACTCCACACGGATCCCCATGCAGCGGAAGCAGCTCCGGAGTTCAGGAGCATTGCACGCCTCACCGGATTTCAGTGGGGGCCGGGCAGGATTCGCTTGTCGCCCCCAGATGGTCCGCGTGCCTCCAGATTCGGCCCTTCGCAGCCACAGCTTCTGCGACTCCGGCTTCCTCAGCGCTCGAACGGCGCTCCTCCCGGGTGCACTCTGGGGCCCCTGCCGCCACAACCACTGGGTCACTTGGTGCTCCGAGCCGCTCCGCCGTGTGCCCCTCGCTTCTGGCGCCGATCCCCGTGCAATTCGGGGGGAGATCAGCGAATTCCTGCGGTTCAAGGGCCCAGGATTACGGGAGCCCACGGATGGTGCGTCCTCTCAGCCCGCCATCTTGGCCACGGCCCCTATACGTCACTTCAAAGATAATTTGCACAGCCTTCCGAGTATTGTATAAGGGATTTAGATATAGTGATTGCGATTTTGACTATCTGGACTCTGGTTCATGATATTCTTAGCACATTGCATTGTAATATAAAGCACCAGTATATGGTTCGTTTAGGTTATAATTGCATTTTGTAAAAATGGTTTATTTTGAAGTATTTATTATTTGAATTAATGATAGTGCTTTTATTTTAGTATTAGGTTACTATGAAGTTTCGTCCGTGAAATAATTTTTTAATAATTGCATAGGTAGAGGAGCATAATACACTCGTGTGTATGACGATTATCTGACAGAGGAGTAATAACATTTTAACATTGTATTTTCTTTTATATTGTTCAGCTTATATGGTTGTGTAATACAAAGCGAATAAAAGCTTTTTGAACTTGAACTTGAATGAAGAAATAATGCCTACATGTGGCAGTGTTATAACATAACTCATCTGTTTTCTTAACAATCTTCCCTGTCTGAAAATAAATGAAAAATTCTTCCCCTCTTGACATGGGAGGGGGATGTTTACCAAGGGAGGATTCATTAGCACTCATGAATCTCTTCAGAAAAGGAGGCCCTTACATCTGGCCTGGACCTGAACGCCGCCTTGAGTCCCTGGAACTTTGCACTACTCCCATGAATGGAGAGGCATTGGATCTCAAGGAGGCCAGAATTAATGTGTTCAAACCTTAGAGAAGCACCTGGTACACTGTGTTAATGGACGGCCTTAGCAACGACAGTGTGACCTGAAATGATCTCCTTTGACAAAGCTAGAAGATAATACGCTGAAAAGACAGAGAAAACCAGAAATGAGAAGAGTGAAGAGAACTGAGGAAAGCAGACTGGAGTGGAAGAAAGGAACATGATGAGAATGAAAAGTGGAAAGAGGGGAACGGGGAGGGGATACGGGTAGGGAAGAAAAGGGGACCTAGAAAGGAGAGCGTAGACCGGTAGAGAAAGGAAAGTGGAAGGGAAAGACAGAAAAGTGAAAAGCAGTTTTATTTATTTATTTTTAAATACTGTTTAGTGACGTTTTCAGTACCATACAATTGTACTGTCAAATCAGGCAGTGTAAACTAAATCAATAGTACCAAAAGTGTTAAAAGGTACATTTGGTGCCCAGAATCATGAGATTCCCTCTATACAGCATAGTTTGCATCCTGAACCTTCCCTTTTGCCCAGTAGACTTTCTTTAACACCTACAATGTTGCCGCCGAATGCAAGTGCTGAGGCCCCTCTTTTAATTGATGATTCTGTAGAGCAGGAGGGAAGTGATGTCCCTTTAACCCCTGATCCTCTACTATCAGACAGGTTTAATATGAGAGCCCACCTGTAAAAACTAGAGGCCAAAAAGCTAAAAGCAAACAAAACCACATCACTAAAGACCTGCCTGCAAATTAATATAGGGGGAAGGGTAGCCGTACCCATCCAAAAACGGTATCAAATTCTAACGGCCGGAAGGGAAAAAAGGGTGAGGGCCAGACAATTGATGCAGATGCCCAGCCTAGTGTGGGTAAGATTGAGGTTAGTGACGAGAGTTTCTGGAGCAGAATGGAGACTCTGTTCTCAGCATTACTGGGGCCTATCTGTTTGAAAATTACCAATATCAAAACTAGGGTAGGCACTATTGAGGAACAGTTGACTAAGATCACCCACCCCATTCAGACAACCTACGCTAAGACACTGGCGCCCTTGTTTGTACCCACCTCAAGTGGGGTTCTGACCAACCATGTACAACACAAAATTAGGGGGTCTAAGGATAAACCTGAACCTACACATTTGGGGGGTAACGCTGCAAATAGCCAAGCAGACCAAATAGCCTTAAATAATTTAACCAATGACAATGGTAGCACTAGCCGTTACACCGATGGTGAATGTTCTGAAAGAAGAGACAAATCACTAAAGGAGAATAGTGCAACTCCATCGATAGGTAAAGGGAAACCAAGGGAGACTTCCATTGAGCAGACGAAAGGACTACGTATTCCAGAAAACGCCAAGGCTAATGATATACCACCAGTAATAAATTTGCCGCCAGAATGTGGAGCATATGTCACAGTCCTTTGCAATGTACCTAAACTACGGGAAGGCCAAGTAGAAACATGCGAAACTCTTAAAAATAAAACCCTTTACTGATTAACAAAAAATTGTGGTTTCCCAATAATAGGTGCTGAACAGGTAATACTTACACAAAGAGTGGGGTGGATAGGCCCTACATCAAAAACATTTGATGGCGACTGTGTTATAATTAATTTTAGGTCGCCAGGCTGGGCCTATAAAACTTTACTTAATGCTCCCCCCCACCCTCATGTTGGGACTTCAATACAACATTATTGCCACTGGGCTATTTTTACGGACATTTTGTTGGTCTATGAGATGGCTACTAACCACATGGATTATTACTCCAATATTAATCGCTGCCCCCATCTGTAGCTCGCCCTGTTCGGTTTTCTATTCCATTGTATAACAGATTCCAGCCTTTAAGCCGGATGGAGGATAATGATTGACATAATAATCTAGAGGGGGTACCCCCTAAAGGCGAGCCAGGGTGGAGGGTAACTTACAGACTGACTAGCAGGGGAAATGAAATAAGTAATTTTCAACCCATATATACAGATCCCAATATGGGGTATATATGTCGTGAAAACAGTGGGGGTGGCAACCATATTATTAAAAATCCTGTTGAGTTTCTGGAGAATGTGGCTGTGTCCACAAACTTAACTGCTACCCAAGGAACACAAACCGTAACACAGGAGGGGTATACACTTACAACATGGAATATTGCAGGTCTTTGGAAAAAATTAGATACGCCCATTTGGCAGGATTTCATCAATTGTGGTAACAACTTTATTTGTATACAAGAAACCTGGAGCACAGAGCATGTTGTAGTGGAGGGTTATAAATCCCATTGTTTAAATGCCATACCCTCCCCAATGGGAAGAGCCAAGGGTGGACTATTGTTCCTCATATCAAATAAATTAATTCGGTGTAAAGTTATTATCTTTTGGCAACCATAGCCAAGTGCTGGGACTTGAGCTCCCAAAGGGCAAGGATTAGGTTATAATCAATCATTATAACAATATTTTTACCAACGACAGGGGAGTACTATTAGACCCACTGGAAAAGGAGATAGATAGGGCAGTGACACTCTCTAGCAAACTTTCAATCATTTTGTGGGCTGGTGATTTTAATATTTGAGTCTACCCAGCAATACAAACTAATTCATGTGGATTTATGAAGGCCCGGAATATTTTAGCTGGGAATGATGACAATTTGTTATATTTTCCACAGTGTAGATATGGTATGACCCTAATTATGTTAAGGGCAAAGTTTGATCTTGATTTGTTAGACTGTTCCATGAAAAAGGGTCATATTAAATGCCCAACTTTTACTGGGAGAAATGGGAACAGTAACATAGATCATATTTTATTTTCGAAAAACAGTTTTTACACTGACCTCTGGATATCAGAGCAGGTGGTCAGTGACCACAATAGTATCTCTATAGTACTTTTACATTGGGGTAACAAATTAATCAATACCGAGGACCGTATTACTGATATCCTCCCTGTTAGGCCCAACAGGATGAGAATCAAGTGGGACGGAGTTGACCCACCCAAGGTTCAAATGGAGGTGGTCAGCAAAGGTAGAAAAGATATTGACTACTGTCTCAGCGAAGAGGTCCTCCCTGATATCCTGCTAACTACATTCTCTGACATAAATAGCGTAATCAAGAGTGTACTAACCAGAAAAACCAAAGGGCAGAAAGAGGCTGGAACGAGGTGTTTTGACTCCAAATGCACCCAGGCACTGCATAAGTTGAAATTGGCACTGGGGACTACGCCCCGTAACCAATTGCACGTCCATGAGCTGCGAATTGATTATAAGCAAGCTGTATTGGTCCACAAAAAAGAGTTGCGAGTGGATGCCTGGGACAATCTAAGCATGGCAGCTGAACTAACAATAGTAAACTCTTTTGGGAAACTGTAAATAGTCCTTTTTTAAAGATATTTGTACTCCCGAATTGACGTCTTTTGTAAATTGCACAGAATGGATCGAACATTTTTCTAATATTTTTAATCCGCATAGGGTGTTTTTAACTTCATATATAGACGATGATTTTACATGGCCCACATTACCAATGTTAATTGCTGTTGAAGAGGTGCAGGAAGGGCTAGCAAACAGCAAAAGGGGAAAGGCACTGGGACCGGACGGTGTCACGATTGATTTATATAAGGATGCAATGGACTTATGGGCTCCGATTCTTACTAGGATCTTTAATACTGCAGCCCTGGAGAATTTTCCAACATCTTTGGCCCAATCATTAAATGTCTCACTTTATAAAAAGGGTTCCCGTTCTGAAGCCCGCAATTAACGTCCAATATTGCTATTGGACTCATCCATAAAGGTGATGAGTAGGGTGCTTCTTAAAAGATTGGAAACATGGGCCTCAGATTATAAAATTTTAACCCCAGTCCAGTATGGATTCAGGAAGGGCCTAGGCACCCTAGAACAATGTGTGAATTTGGACCTACTTATTAATAAATACACAGTAGTAAAAGGGGTATAATCTCTTTTTATGTTTCGCCGATTTGAGCCGTGCGTTTGATCTAGTGGACCACTCTCTTCTCTGGACTGGACTGCTTGAATCTGGGGCTCCAAAAGAGATAGTGTTCTTTTTAGCACGAGTATATGAGAAACTATCCTGTAGTTTTCGATATGGGCCAACTGGTGAACGAACCCCCTTTTTTGCTGTGAGAAGAGGCAATAGGCAAGGGTGCATTATGGCCCCTCTTTTATTTTCCCTTTTCATTAATCAATTAGCTACGGTATTAAATAATATTCCAGGAGACGCACCTATAATAGATAACAAGGTTGTGTCGGTATTGTTATGTGCCAATGATGCTGTTTTAATTTCCCGTACCCCGTTAGGCCTTCAACGGCTCATTGATGAATTTACTGATTTTATAAAAGGTAGGAAACTTTTAATTAACAAATCTAAAACCTATACCATGATATGTGGGAAGAAAACGAAGTCATTACGGTCCTTTTTTTTGGACGGCTCTAAAATACAAACTGTTAAAACCTTCTGTTACTTAGGTATTACCTTTGAAGGAAATGGCAAATGGACGGGCGAGCAAGAAAACAACAGATATAAGGTGACCAGGAACACTAATGGCATATTTCGTTTTGCTGCCAAATTAGGGGACCGTAGAATAAAGGATATGGTGACCATATACAACACAAGATGTGTTTCCTCAGCCTTGTATGGAGCTGGATTATGGGGCCACTCCTCTGCAGCCCAACTGCAAATAGACTAAAACAGTTTCCTCAAACGGTTGTTGAGTGCTCCGGCCTCAGCTTCCACTGATTTAATTCATCAAGAAACTGGTCTCAATTACATATCAGATTTGAGTGCTTTACTTCCCCTACTTTTATGGCGCTCCCTTTGGTCCAAGAGCGAAACTGAGTTTACACAGTCCATTATCAGGGACTGACTAAAGTTGGACTACTGTTCCCGCATACCATGGTTGAGTTATATAGCCCGTTGGTAGAGCCTATTGTTTGATTTTAACATTTCCAAGGAGTCTGAATATATAATACCTTTTTCTAAGAAAGAGATACAAGACTCATTTCTGTTTTACAAGAGCGAGGAGTGAGTTAAAATGATCAGGACTCAAAAGACATTTGTTTTTTATAGGCAACTTGAACTTAGAAGTGGGCTCCAGGCATATTTGGTAGATGTGTCAAGACCCTCACATCGATTTGTATTAACGTCCCTTAGGTTGGGAATTGCCCACCATCTCGTAGCGTTCCCCGTACTGGGGGAAAGCTCTAAAGAAAAGTGCCCATGTGATAATATGTCAAAACAGAGCTGCTGCCATTTCTTATTATTTTGTACATTTTATACATTTTTAAGGAAATTTTATCTAAAGCCTATCCTTTTAAAATATAAAATTCGATCAACTACAAATGCTATGACATTATTATGTTCTTTTGAGAGCCCAGATATCTGTTTTTATGTTGCACATTTTATAATGAAATGTAGAGCTGCCAGGAAATCGATAATACTGTGAAACTTTGTCTTATATGGCTAATTTGCAATTATGCATATGTCACTTTATAGTAGAATGGGAGCACATATATGTATGTACTGTAGAGTTCACTGCTTATTATGCTGCTAAAACTACAATGGTACACAGAGCCGCTAGATAAAAGATAGTATTGAGAAATCTTTATCTAAACTGTAATTCTGCACTAATGCATACGTCACTTTAAAGATAATTTGCACAGCCTTCCGAGAAATGTATAAGGGATTTAGATATAGTGATTGCGATTTTGACTATCTGGACTCTGGCTCATGATATTCTTAGCACATTGCATTTTAATATAAAGCGCCAGTATATGGTTCGTTTAGGTTATAATTGCATTTTGTAAAAATGGTTTATTTTGAAGTATTTATTATTTGAATTAATGATAGTGTTTTTATTTTAGTATTAGGTTACTATGAAGTTCGGTCCGTGAAATAATTTTTTAATAATTGCATAGGTAGAGGAGCATAATGCACTCGTGTGTATGACGATTATCTGACAGAGGAGTAATAACATTTTAACATTGTATTTTCTTTTATATTGTTCAGCTTATATGGTTGTGTAATACAAAGCGAATAAAAGCTTTTTGAACTTGAACTTGAATGAAGAAAGAATGCCTACATGTGGCAGTGTTATAACATAACTCATCTCTTTTCTTAACAATCTTCCCTGTCTGAAAATAAATGAAAAATTCTTCCCCTCTTGACATGGGAGGGGGATGTTTACCAAGGGAGGATTCATTAGCACTCATGATTCTCTTCACAAAAGGAGGCCCTTACATCTGGCCTGGCCCTGAGCGCCCCCTTGAGTCCCTGGAACTTTGCACTACTCCCATGAATGAAGAGGCATTGGATCTCAAGGAGGCCAGAATTAATGTGTCCAAACCTTAGAGAAGCACCTGGTACACTGTGTTAATGGACGGCCTTAGCAACGACAGTGTGACCTGAAATGAGCTCCTCTGACAAAGCTAGAACATAATACACTGAAAAGACAGAGAAAACGAGATATGAGAAGAGTGAAGAGAACTGAGGAAAGCAGACTGGGGTGGAAGAAAGGAACATGATGAGAATGAAAAGTGGAAAGAGGGGAACGGGGAGGGGATAAGGGAAGGGGAGAAAAGGGGACCTAGAAAGGAGAGGGTAGACCGAGAGAGAAAGGAAAGTGGAAGGGAAAGACAGAAAAGTGAAAAGCAGTTTGATTTATTTATTTTTAAATTCTGTTTATTTAAGTTTTCAGTACCATACAATCGTACTGTCAAATCAGGCAGTGTAAACTAAATCAATAGTACCAAAAGTGTTAAAAGGTACATTTGGTGATCAGATGTTACAATACATGCAATATAACGGTAACAAAGCAATACATGCATTCTGAGTGATACGATAACACACTATTACAGATAGCCAATCAAGCCACATGATTTCATTATGAGTAAGGGGTAGCAAATATTCTCTTAGTGGTGCACAAATATCTTTAGGTCTGGAAGTTACAGGCAATTCCTCGGCATACAATTCCAACTGTTCACGGCAGTACACAAGGGGGAATATTACCAAGCAATAGCAATAATTATTGCTATAGCTTGGTTAGAGACAAAAATTTACCGCAGCGCTGCGGCGATTTTTACCGCAAATAAACCTTGGTATTACCAAGGTTTATCGCAAATGCGATAAAAATCGCCGCAAAGCATGAATATCGCTGAAAAGTCCGCGATATTCATGCATTACCGAGCTAATGCTCTTAGCCATGTTATCCTCCACCCATTGGATAACATGGCTAAGAACTGCTCAGGGCAGGTGTTAGCTTTTGGAGATATTCCCGCTTAGCGCGAATATCTCCAAAAGTAGGTAATAGGAGATAGCGATGTTAGCGACTGTTTCCAGTCGCTAACATCTTGGCACGCACACTGACACTGACATGCAAAGTGGGGCCCAAGATGATCGCTATCTCCTACTAGCTGTCGCTAACTGGTGTTAACGACAGCTAGGTAATAGGGAGATAATTTTATCTCTGCTTTCTTGGCTTTTAAAGCCAAAAAAGCGGAGATAAACCCCCTTGATAATATGCCCCATGATCTTTGAGCCATTCATCAATTTTCGGGCTAAATGTACTTTCCCAAGTGAACATAATACGCCCCTTGGCGAGCAGTCGGGCCACTCTAACAGACCTGCCTATAGTGGCCTTGAGCTGGGGGACGTAGCCAAGGAGGCTCTCCAGAGGTGTGAAATGTAAAACCATTCCCGTCATAGAGTGTATGCGTGCAGTAACGTTTTCCCAACATTTAAACACAAGGTCACATTGCCACTCAAGGTGGATAAAATCAGCTTTGGTTTGACCACAGCACTTGCATCGATCAGAGTCTCTGAGGCCCATTTCATACAGTTTAGAAGGGGTATGATACATTTGATGGATAAACTTAAAATGAATGATACGCGGATTGCAATTAGGCGTGAGACGCCCTGTTATCATGCACATCTGTTCCCAATCCTTCTGAGTAATCTGGAGTCAATATCGTGTTCCAACGCCCTCGACTGGTATCTGGCCCACGCACCGTTTCCTCTTGCACCGCCGTGCATAATTTGGTAATCAGTTTTTTCCTGGTTGGGACTACTAATAGTATTTGAAGTGATTGAAGTGCAGTGGGCTCAGCAGGAAAGTCGGGGTAATGATCCTGGAGTACACGCTTCAGGCAGTAACAGGAGTACTGGAAGAGTAAAGTAGGATTTTGAATGAATTCCAGATCATTCCCTGTGATGTAACTACCCCCGGGAAAGAGGTCGCTCATATGCATGATGCCAGCCTCCTCTAAAGCTTTTATGGGCCCTTGCTCCTGAGTGACAGATAAGGCTGGGTGACCAGCCAGGGGCAGAGCTGGTGGATATAACGGTAGTTTATGCGCACCTTTTCCAATTGCCTGCCAGGCTGCAATAGTGGTGTCAATGGTGTTAATTTCAAGCCTGGGCGAGTGCCTGTAAATGTGTGTGTGGACGTTCTCAAGTGGTATGGGGTGTGCATTTCAGTCCTCTACCGCAATGAGTGGTATACAATCATGCCATGCGAGGGCAAAAAGAAGGGGGGACAGGGGACATCCTTGTCTGGTGGCGCGTTCAATATTAAAAGGTTCCAAGGTGAGTCCACCCAGGTGCACCCTCGCTGACCCGTTGGTGTATAAAACCTGTATCCATCTCGTCAAGATAGGACGCAATCCCATTCTGTGTAATTTGCGCAACATATACTTCCATTCTATGGAGTCAAATGATTTGGCTGCGTCAAGCATGACCGCAGCTGGTGATAACTCAGGATTGAGAATGTGGAACATAGCGAAAATGGTGTGCAAACTGTGGGAGGTAGACCGCTCTGGAATAAACCCAGACTGATCCGGAAGTACAAGAAGAGACATCAGAGGTTGGATTTTTTGTAGCCAGTATTTTGGCTAATATTTTTGCATCTAGATTAATCAGTGAAAGGAGACGATATGATTCGCAAAGTGTAGGTGATTTATCTTTTTTAAGCAGAGTAATAATCAGGGTGTTTCTGAGGGAAGGGGGAAGGATCCCGGACTCATGAGCCTCCTCATAGATTTCTAAGAGATGAGGTACAAGGAGAGCTGCATAGGTTTTATAGAATTCTGCCATTGGGCGATCTGGCCCAGGGCCTTATTATAAGCAAAAGAGAGAATAGCCTTCCTGACATCAGTTTCATCTATGGGCTGACTCAGATACTCCCGGTGGGAATCCGATAACCATGCGCAGGCTGTGTCTGAAACTCGTCCAGTGCCTCATCCTCCATTCCACTCCGCGTGGTGTACATTAAGCATGGACGAAATTTGCGAATTCGCAGATTTCCCAGCGAAATCGCAAAAAAATCTGCGAATACGCGAATTGTCCCGCAAAATTGCGTATTTTTTTGCGATTTGCCCTGGAGTACTTTCTACTGGCTAATCCAGTAAGTGCTCCCTCATTGGGTAAATGTATAGTGCTTTTACTACACTGCAGCTGCTTAAAGGGCCAGAAGATGTGTCTCCAGTGACCATGTGTGCCTGTAACACAGGCACAGGCACACATGGTCACTGGAGACACATCTTCTGGCCCTTTACGCAGCTATAGTGTAGTAAAAGCACTATGAGGCAGATTTATAAGCGGCTTGCGCCTCATTTGCGCCTCAGTTGCATCACTTTTGTGATGCAGCGGCAGCACAAATAATGCGCCATAGTGCTGGGCATTAACAACGTGACGCATCTGAGGGATGCATCACATTGTAAAGCCCTGCACCATCAGTAGGCCTTCCCGCGCATGGGAGGGCAGTCCTGCACAGGAACGCCTCCTAAAAGTGGCTACAAGATTTCACTAAGTCACTTTTAGGCCAATGCTGCGTCAAAACCCTATGCCTGCTTGAAGCAGGCGCAAGGCTTGACGCAGCATTGGGGAGATAGGGCCCCCCAGAGCATTGCTGGAGCTGCGTCGCGCTTGTGACGCAGCTCCAGCAATGCGCTGCTTTTACAGCGTGACGCATCTGTGCTGTTTTTGCCACATGGTACGCCGCATTGTAAATGCGGCGCACCATGGGTGGCGGAGCTGTGGCGCACAATAACTGGCCCATCCCTGGGGATGTGCCAGTTATTGTAAATCTGCCACTATACATTTAGCCAACAAGGGAGCACTTACTGATTAGACAGTAGAAAGTACTCCAGTTTAGTAGAGGTATTGCACAAAAAGGTGGCATCTTCGTGGACAAACACGCAGGTCGGGATTCATTCTGTCCCCTGTTAGACTCGTTTTTTGTGCCCTTCTACCCTTTGTTAGACTCGTTTTTCCCTAGTTTTTCTGCCCTTCTGCCCCCTGTTAGACTCGTTTTTTGTGCCCTTCTGCCCTCTGTCAGACTAATTTTTCCCTTGTTTTTCTGCCCTTCTGCCCTCTGTTAGACTCGTTTTTCCCTTGTTTTTCTGCCCTTCTGCCCCTTGTTAGACTCGTTTTTTGTGCCCTTCTGCCCTCTGTTAGACTAATTTTTCCCTTGTTTTTCTGCCCTTCTGCCCTCTGTTAGACTCGTTTTTTGTGCCCTTCTGCCCTCTGTTATTCCCTTGTTTTTGTGCCCTTCTGCCCTCTGTTAGACTCATTTTTTGTGCCCTTCTGCCCTCTGTTAGACTCGTTTTTGTGCTTTCTGCCCCCTGTTAGACTCGTTTTTTTGCCCTTCTGCCCTCTGTTAGATTCGATTTTCCCTTGTTTTTCTGCCCTTCTGTCCTCTGTTAGACTGATTTTTTGTGCCCTTCTGCCCTCTGTTAGGCTTGTTTTTCCCTTGTTTTTCTGCCCTTCTGCCCTTTGTTAGACTGCTTTTTGTGCCTTTCCGCTCTCTGCATCACCACATCATCACTCAGCGCTACCCCAGCATCACTCAACACCACCACATTATCACTCAGCACCACCACACTATCACTCAGCACCACCACAGCACCACTCAGCACCACCACAGCATCACTCAGCACCACCACAGCACCACTCAGCACCACCACAGCACCACTCAGTGCCACCACAGCATCACTCAGCACCACCACATCATCATTCAGCGCTACCCCAGCATCACTCAGCACCACCACATTATCACTCAGCACCACCACATTATCACTCAGCATCACCACAGCACCACTCAGCACCACCACAGCATCACCACAGCACCACTCAGTACCACCACAGCATCACTCAGCACCACCACAGCACCACTCAGCACCACCACAGCACCACTTAGCATCACCACAGCACCACTTAGCACCACCACAGCACCACTCAGCGCCACCATAGCATCACTCAGCGCCACCGCATCATCACTCAGCACCACCACAGCACCACTCAGCACCACCACAGCATCAATCAGCACAACCACAGCATCACTCAGCACCACCACAACACCAATGAGCACCACAACAGCACCACTCAGTGCCACCACAGCATCACTCAGCACCACCACAGCATCACTCAGCACCACCACAGCATCACTCAGCACCACCACAGCATCACTCAGCACCACTACAGCACCACACCAGCATCTCTCAGCACCATCCCAGTATCACTCAGCACCACCACAGCACCACTCAGCATCACCACAGCACCACTCAGCACCACCACAGCACCACTCAGCGCCAGCATCAATCTGCGCAACCATTCAACAACAACTGGTTCAAATATGTTCCCTCAATGTTTCAAGCTTTATTACAAATGTCACAAAAAGATGTTAATATTTCACTTCTGTTGGATTTTCGTCACAATAAAATACACTGAACATAATCTTCACAAAAGTTATTTACAAAAGTTTAAGCTATTGCCATTATAAGTTAAAATCACTTTTATTTAAGTATTATTTAAAAAAATTAAAAGCCATTGTAATTTGTAATATCAATACATCTAAGATACGTAAATACAAAACATGTTGCATTACAAATGCTATAGGTGTCACATTTGTGAAAGTTATAACTATTGGCATTGTAAATGACAAAGCTATTAATTTAGCTATTTTCACAACCAACACATAAATGAAAAAAAATTGTCATTTACAAGACCAATAGCTCAAACTTTCCTAATGCGAGACCTATTGCATTGCAAATGCTTGTTTTTATATCTGTCAGTGCTTCCTGTTGAGGTTTAATTTTCGTGACAGGCACCTCATTGCCTACTTGTAACTATTCTCTGACCCTGCTTCAAGGGTCAGAGCAGGGTCAAAGAATAGTTGCAAGTAGGCAACGAGGCGCCAGGAAGCACTTACGGGCTTGAAGAACCGGGTTTTAGAACCCAGCGGCACCAGGGGCACGCCCAAAGTCTTCGAGTTCACCTGTCTTAGAATACAGAGACACAGGATACTTCTCGGTGACGTCAAAGATCAAATTTATTGGCTGCAACCAGGAACAGAAGTTCTACGAAGTACGGCACAAGTAGGTTTGTCAGAATCTGCTCAATTTTCGTATTGCGAGACATCGTCTTTTATGCTAAAAATCACATTCCTGACAAACACCCATTATTTACGAATTGTCCAATCATAAGTAACATTGCAAAAGATATCGCATGACGACAAATCCACTTTTCAGTTGTCCAGCCCACCATCAATTACACGGGAAAGCCCAACATTCTTGATCGGACAGGCCGGACAAACCCATAATAAAACACCACAACCCATATCATAAACAAGCCATAAAAGAAGGAACAGAAACAGATGAGAAGCAGAATAAGGGGTGTGTATGTGCATACCAAACTTTACAATCTCCTGCTCTTTGATCCCTATCTCGATCAACTACCGGACAAGGAACTGGCTTAACAAGGTCAGCTTCAGGCAACGGGGTCAGTTCGTTCAGGTCACCTAGGAGTCAGCTAAAGTGTACGTGTACCAAAGACTCGTTCGGCCGTAGTCATCGGCCTATGCGAGGGCAATCACAAAATGGCTGCCGTACACAAAATAGAACCCGAGGGTTCGGAACAGAATCCCTAAATACGTAGTGAATCCTTCGGTCTAGCATAGCGAAATCACTTGTACTTGCCGCACTCATTAGTTACGGTTCACTACTATCAAATTCGTAACAAAACCATGACCTTTATGAAACGGGTTCAGAATTCACGGAACCTCAGACCCTCCTTTTGCCCTGACATAGGCAATAACCTAAACTCACGTCAATCTGAATCCAGGTCTATATTCATCAGATCATCAAGATGTCGCTGGAGCATAATCCTGTTACTTAGTAACTCTCTCGAGACACGTCTCCTTGCACACGTAGTATTACAATGGCCACATATAGAAGGAGCACACTGTACACACAGACAGAACAGGAAAAGAATCGCTAAAACCATCCCAATGATCATCAGAATCTTCCATCCCCAAATGGATAACAATCCCCAAAACCATCCCATCAACGACCAATCTCCTTCGTCCACATGTACAGACTCGGAGACCTTATGTAGCTTGGAAATGGCCTGGTACACTGTTGAAGCATTGTCTGGAATGAAAACGCAGCAGCTCGATTGAATCAATTTACATTCCCCTCCTCTATCTGCAAGTATAACATCTAACGCAACTCGATTCTGCAACGTCATAATACGATCCGATTGGAGCTCAGCAGTCAAATTACTAAGGGCACCGGTAGTCTCAACTATGGTGGACTCAACCACTCATGTCAATTGCTGTATGTTCCTACTGTTAACCATAGGTCCCCAAAACGGCAGGAAACCCTTAAGAAAGTCTCCTAATTCTTGTCCTGCAGTATCTTCCTTACTGAAGACACCTCTAACTACTCGAGTTCTATGGTAATCTGCGGCAGCAGTATACGTAGTGGGAAACAGAAACGAAACATAACATGTTCCCGAAAAATCAGAGGGCAACCATGTATATGCTCTATCATAGCAGACAAAGTACGTACCCTTAGCTGCTAAAAACGGTGGGGAAGTATGGGACGCAAAAACATACATCTCAGTACAAACGCTCTTCCCTAACTGAGCTCTCGGATTCTTGCCATTACCTTGCAGACAAAAATGACCACGATGGGGTACGATCCAAATTGGGGATGACCCTTTCCCTCGCTGCTTTTCACTCAGACTAATACCATATCCAGTCACTTTCCATCCAATATATATTCGTGTCTCATCTCCAGGAATAGTCTCATAGGAATTAATTCCTCTAATCATATCTACTATTCCCTTCACAAGAGCACTATTACTCGGACTATCTTTCATGGAACGCAGGGGATAGACTTAATGGGCATAAATAAACACTGTCCTACATACCCACACAGATCCATTATAGCTGAATGGTAGGACCAAATAAGGGATACCTTTATCCATAGTATGAGGCATAAGACCACACACCCAACAATTAGTGGTGTTCACTACTAACTGATGTTGATGCAGAAGTTGCACATAGGAATTATTAACGAACTCTGATCTTCTAACAGATTCATGTTCAGACAAAGGATGAAAAGAATGTGAAGAAGTAGTAGTAGTAAAAGACATAGGTTGTGTGGTGGGTGCAAACGTCACTTGAAAAGAGAAAACAACATATCCCACCAAAAACATCGTCATGCTAAGTAGCATTAAAAGACACGTTATCAAAAAACATTTGCCACTCATTAATTTACACAGTCTCGTCTTAAAGTTAATTTCTTCAACAGCTCTCTCGATCTCAAAAAACTCCATCCTCTAACCGTGCTGTTCGCGGCAGGTGGTTCTCTTCTGCTTAGATGTACGTTTGAATGTCCCAGGGAACGCCCTAGAACAAACCAGAACCGTTGACCTTGTGTCTACCGGCTGTACACTCACAGGGCCAGATGTAGGTGGCCGAAAATAGCCATTTACCGATCGGTAACGGCCGAATTCGGCCGTTACCGACCGGTAAATGGCCATTGACATGTAGGGGCCCTTAAATGTTGCATTTTCGGTAATTTTACCGATTCGGTAATTTTACCGATTCGGTAATTTTACCGAAAATGCAAGATTGAAATGTGGGTAGCCATTTTTCCATTGGCACATGGCTTTCAGAATCGGTATTTTACCATGGAATACAAATCCATGGTAAAATACCAATTCCTGTGTACATGCACATCTGTGCATGTACACATGTGCCATGTGACAGACAGACGTGCCCTTAGGGCATGTCTGTGTGCCACATTGCACACATGCCCGTTTTGGGGGTGCTAGAGGGTGTCAAAGTGACACCCCCTGCACCCTTGACAAATTCGGTATTTACCGATTCGGTATTTGAATTGAATCCTATGGGCTTCAAAGGCCCATAGGATTCAATTGCAAATACCGATTCGGTATTTACCGAATCGGTAAATACCGAATTTTTAAGGAATCGGTAAAAAATCCAGATGTTGGTACCTACATCCCATTTACCAATTTTGAAATACCGAATCGGTAAAATTCGGTAATATTCGGTATTTCAAAATCGGTAAATGTGATTTACCTACATCTGGCCCTAAGTCTTTATACCGCGACCCTACAGCTGAACCCGGATGGCGGTTCGAAAAAGAAAAATAGGTCAAAACAGCTTTTTGAATGAGAGAACGTAGTTTTCAAAAGCAAAAAGGAAATTATTTTATTTGTCCTTTGACTCTTGGTCGTAAATTATAGCAGCCTTTACCAAGCAATGTCCGATCACGAAACAACAACGCATGGCTCAGTAGCATCCAGTCTCAAAGAAGGGGACACAGCTTCTTGCAAAATATCATCGTCCTCACGCTCAGAGCTTGTCCCAACCAAACACGCGTCACTGAATGGAATGAAACGTGGCACAGTCTCAGTCTCTGAATCACCAACACCTTCCTGGACCCACTGGTCGTACGGCAGAGGCAAAGAATCCTCTTACAATGTACGCCGTGGATCCAGTTCTTCTTGCCGTGAACTCTAACTGCGGTACGCGTCACCAAAAGGACTTGTTAGGGTCCAGTCCAGCAGGACTGATCATTCTTTGTCCACTGAAAATTTTGCACCAGAATCCACGAACCAGAATCAATGGCGTGTCCTGGATCTTCAGATGCTTGTGGCAATGTATCGTAAACCTGCTGGTGTAAAACACGCAATTTAACCGTCAAATCATACAAATAGTCGATCAGCACAGGATGTTCAATCTCGCTAAACTTTGTCGGCCTCGGCACTCCCCTTATATTTGCCTGGCAACCAAATACGATCTCGTATGGACTAAGACCAATTCGAGAATGTACTGTAGTTCTCGTTGACAAAAGTGCCAATGGCAAAGCATCGGGCCATTGGAGACCAGAGCTCGCCTGAATCTTGGCTAACTTTAATTTTAAAGTACCATTGTAGCATTCGACTAAACCAGCTGATTGGGGGTGATTTGCAGCATGAAATTTCTGCCTAATGCCCAAACCTTCACACACTCTCTTCATGACTTGACCCACAAATTCACTTCCGTTATCACTCCACACCATCCTTGGCAAACCGAATCTAGGGAAAAATTCCTTGAGTAGGGCTTTGGCTGTGGACAAGGCAGTATTATCTTTCAGGGGTTATGCTTCTACCCCTCTCAAAAAGGCTCAAACAACCACAAGGACGTATTTCAAGTTGTTACATCTTTCCATGTGTATAAAATCCAATTGCAGCACCTCGAATGGATACGTTGGAGGCGCAAAATGACCAGCTAGAGTTGGAGTTCCCTTGCCAGGATTATACATCAGACAAACCATACAATTCTTGACCAGATTCTCCGCACACTTAGGAATTCCAGCAGTCTGCCATACTGGAGCCAACAACTTACAAATCCCATTTGCACTAATGTGAGCCATTCCATGCGCCATCGTAACCACTGCAAGCACATACGCATCAGGTAACAACCATCGCTGATGTTCCGACAACTCAATCCAAACACCAGTCGCATCCAATTTTCCCGTACTCTCTCTCCATACATTCAATTCTTTCTTCGAAGCTTCAGCCTGAATTGACTTCACACTCTCTATCGTATCTTCACACATTTTTCTATCCAGAACCCATCTTGCTGGACCCGCAACATACATTCGACTCATCACATCTTTTGCCGTCTCTTTTGCAACTTCATCCGCAAAAGCATTACCACGACCAACGTCATCGGTAACCTTCTTATGTGCACTGCATTTCACGATCGCAACTTGCATCGGTAACGTAAGTGACTCAATAAGTTCATTCACCAACTGACCATGCTGAATTTTCGCACCATGCAAAGTTAGGAACCCACTTTCTTTCCACAAGCGACCGAAACTATGAGCAACTCCAAATGCATACTGACTATTGGTATACACAGTCACTCTCTTTCCTTTCGACAACATACACGCTCTCATTAATGCAATCCACTCTGCTGCTTGAGCTGAATTTTGTGGGACACGTGCAGCTTCAACAATCGTATGCAAAGTCGTAACCGCATATGCTGCAGTCGTATCACCATTCGGAAGCCTAAAGCATGAACCATCTACCCATAAAGTACCATCAGATTTCACAAGAGGAGTATCTTTCAAATCAATTCTACCCTTCGTTTCTTCCTCTGTCCTAAGAAAGCAATCATGCTGTTCCTGAACATCTGTCTCTACAGAAATCGGCAACAACGTAGCTGGATTCAACGTGTTGCATCGCTTTATATGCACATGACTTGCCAAAAGTGTCAACTCGTAACCTGACATTCGAGCACTAGTTAAGTGCTGTGTCTTTGTCCTGTTTAATAAAGAATCCACTGCATGTGGAACCATCACAAGCAACATATTATCCATCACCAAACCTGCAGACTGTCGAATAGAAACAGCTGCTGCTGCTGTAGCTCTCAAACAACTTGGCAACGCTCTAGCTACCTGATCTCTGTTTCAATCAAGATCCTAGCCAGCGGCAAGGAGAATCCTCCCCCCACTCTATGGAGGCGCCCCTGGAATAGCCTAGACAATGCCCTATTCGAAGCTAAATTGATTCAATCATGCCCTGTATGGTCGAATAATATGGAGGAAGCAGACTCTATGTACAGAGAGTGGATAAACACTTCACTGGACCACCTCATCCCAAAAAAATGTTTTAGGCCTAGGCGTGATCACTCTCACCCTTGGTACTCGGAGACTCTTGCTGACACCAAAAAACAATGCAAACGGTTAGAGCGTATTTGGAGACGCTCGTACGACCCTTTGGCAAAAAGTGAGTTTAGGCTGGCCACCAAAACATACCATAAACTTATTAAAAAAAATAAAGTCACATACTATACTGATCTGATCACCTCCAGTACCAATCGTTCCAAAACTATCTTCTCCTTAGTAAAAGAAATGACCAAGGCACCGGAAGGTACAGGCAACCCAATAGTGTCAGATGCACAGTGCGATGAACTATCCTGCTTCTTCATTAATAAGGTCAAAGGGATATATGACCTATTACAACCAGACGGCCTCTCGGGGCTCCCCAATCCTACTAGAGATCAAGCTATTCTCCCGTACTCCCTCTTAACTATTCCATCTTTAGAGTGGACTGGGATGGAATACCTTGCGTCAAGAATAAAGTCAGGATCTCCAGATGACCCTATTAAACCTGAATTGTTCAAATCCCTTCGTGATTCCACCATGAAGGAAGGCAGGGTGCTGATTAATAAGTCACTTCAGCTAGCCTCCATCCCTAAATCGTGGAAGCATGCCAAAGTAGTGCCCCTTTTGAAAAAACCTTCACTCGATCCCTCTCGGCCGGATAGCTTCCGGACCATTTCACTGCTTCCCTAAATTGCAAAAATGGCTGAAGCGCATGTCAATCTCACTCTTACTGCCTACCTATAGTCCAATGGGATTCTAGATGAATCCCAAAATGGTTTCCGTGCGAACCATAGCACGGAGTCTGCCTTGCTAACAGTTACTGAACACCTAAGAGCTTCATTGGATATAGGCGCAACCTCTATTCTGATTCTGCTGGACTTGAGTGCGGCATTTGACACGGTCTCCCACAAGATACTGCTTGAGAGACTGTGGGAGATCGGAGTCAGGGAAACGGCCCTGGATTGGTTCTCGTCATTTCTATCTGACCGTTCCTTCCAGGTGCACGCCCCTCCGTACTCATCCAGCAGACTCCCTCTTGAATGTGGGGTCCCTCAGGGGTCTGCGCTCAGTCCCACATTGTTTAATGTGTACGTCCGCCCCCTGGCCGTCATGGCCCGGGAACGTAAGATTCAACTCATATCATATGCGGACGATACACAACTTATTTTTAATTTCTCGAATAACAGTGTGGCAGACCAAATGAAGTTCCAAGAAGACATCATGGCCATATCTGGGTGGCTATCTAACAACTGTCTTCAACTAAACTCCTCCAAAACAGAGGTACTTCTGATTGGCAATGGCATGCAGACATGGGACAAGCACTGGTGGCCTCCTGCACTGGGACTAGCTCCTATACCTAAGGAGCTAGTAAAAAATCTAGGAGTGATGCTTGACAACTCGCTCAACCTGGAATCCCATGCCAAAAAAGTTGCCGGCACCTGCTATGGGCGTTTGCGCTCTCTCAGACCCATTCTGGGCTTTTTTGAGCCCCCCCACCCGCCAGCTCATAGTTCAGGCGTCAGTCCTTTCTCATCTGGACTACTGCAACTCCCTTATGCTAGGATCTAACACAACTACAATTAACAGGATGCAAAGAACACAAAATGCTGCCGCCCATGTTCTGTTTCATCTACCCAAAACCTGCCATACATCTCCCTTTTTCCGGCGACTACACTGGTTACCTATAAAGCAACGTATACAATTCAAGACCCTCTGCCTTACCCACAAAATCTTATATAGCGCTGGCCCCCAAACTCTTCAAGGACTATGTTCCTTTTATATCCCTACGCGCGCACTCCGCTCAGCGGATCTTTTCTTAGCAAGTACCATTAAGATTCGGAGGAGCAGAGCCGGCGGCCGCTCCTTTAGGTACTTGGCCCCTAAGCTCTGGAACTCCATCCCCTTAAAAGCTCGAGCTACTTCAAACCATTTGCTATTCCGAAAACTCATAAAAACTTGGTTGTTCGCGTCCATCTAGCACATCCTCTGTTGCACTAGTTTTAGGTCTGTCTGCAAGCGCTATACAAGATTCCGTAACATTAACATTAACATTACCATAACATCCAAAGTCGACGAAAAATACGCACATGGACGCTGTTTATCGCAAAACTGCTGAGGCAAAACTGACAATGCACATCCCTCTCTTTCGTGGACATAGAGTGTAAAAGGCTTACTGTAGTCGGGAGTACCCAACACAGGAGCTGAACACAACTAATTACGCAATTCTGAAAAACTCTTCTGACATTCGTCAGACCAAGGAAGAGGATTTGGAGTATCCTTAAGAGTAAGTGCTAACAACGGATTCGCAAGTAGCGAAAAATTTGGAATCCATTGCCTACAGTACGAAGTAATACCCAAGAAAGCACGCACTTCTCTCTGTGTAGTTGGCACATTCATTTTCGCAATCGCTTGAATTCGTTCTGGGGTCAACCTTCTTTCCTCCTTCGATAAGAGATGACCTAAGTAGGTCACTTCTTGTCGACAATACTGCAACTTCGAAGGTGACACTTTATGGTGAAGGTCAGACAAATGTTGCAACAAAGAAAGAGTAGCTTCTTTACAAGTCTCCTCATCATCAGCAGCAACTAACAGATCGTCGACGTACTGAATAAGAGCAGCACCATCAGGCAAGACAATCGTATCAAGCTGTGTTTTCAAAGCCTGACTATAGATAGATGGACTTTCACAATAGCCTTGAGGAGCGCGCTTTAACCGGAAGCTTCTTCCTCCTAAAGAGTAGACAAAAATATCTCTACTCTCCTCGGCAATCGGGATGCTGAAGAAAGCATTTTTCAGATCTATCACCGAAAAACAACTAGCTGAGACAGGAATCATAGTCAATAAAGCAGTAATAGCTGGAACAACCGGAAACTGTGGCACAACATCTTGTTCACTTCTCGAAGATCGATCACAAACCTATACACAGGCGGTTGAGAAGAATCAGTACGTTTCAAAACAGGCAAAACCGGACTATTGCACACATTACCTCTCGTTTCTTCTATCACACCTTTCTCGATCAGATCATAAATGATCGCTAAAAGTGCTCTTTCACCATCACTAGAGATCCTGTATTGGGGAATACGTGGCAATCTAGCATTCGCTTTCAGCGTCACAACGTATGGTGGAATCTCCAAAAGACCCACATCATTAGGACTAGTATCAGGGAGAGAACGCAATTCCAATGGAAGCCGATCTTTAGACAAATACATTGGAGAGATCACTCTCTTACCCAATGTAAGCTGTACTCCTGAAGGAGAACAATGCAGTGTCGCATACAATCTCTTCAACAAATCCAATCCCAACAAATTCTCACCACAACCTGTCGTCAAAATGAGGGGTGCTTCCAATTCACAAGGTCCAACAGAACGAGACAAAGGACTAGAAACTGGATTACGAACTGTGGCGCCAGAGAAACCTACCAAAATATTTGTCAAGCCAGACAAAGGTGCGCCAGGGAGTTTAGAGTGCATGATAGAACTCTTTGCAGCACCAGTATCCAACAGAAAAGGCTCTGACACACCTTATGTAATCACTTCAACATAAGGTCCACTCTGATCTACTGGAACTGACACTACTCCCTCTCTTTGTCTATGGCTGTCCTAGCAATCATTACCGTCGACATTCTCACTCTCAACATAGTAATCGTCAGCATAGTACTGAGTCGATCAACCGAAGGCAACATTCAGCTGATCAAAACAATTCATCGTATTCTGTGGAGGAAAGGAACATGCATTCTGGGGGAACACACCACGTCCCCTACCTCTAGGAGCTTGCTGAACACCTCGACCTCTCACACCAGACGCACCATTCGTACGTTGTAACAGAACTGGACAACTGCTCTTGAAGTGACCTTCTTCTCTACAATACGCACACTGATTAGGGCCTGGAGGAACACGCTGCTGAGATCCTCTCTGAAACTGCTGAGGTTGCTGAAATTCACGCTGATTATAACGAGGCGGATGCGCCTGTTGCAAAAGAACCTTTGTCTTTAAATCTTTAGTCTTCTCTCTGCTTTATCTTTCTCATCCTTATCCCTATTCTCGTAATATTGGCAGTAGCCAATATCTGGGCCGACGAAGAAACAGCCCATGAACTCTCTGAATCCTTCAACTTATTACACAACTCGGGAAGCAAATTATGAACAATCTTATCTACGAACAACCTTTGGCCACCTTCCGTACTCATGTCTTGACCACTGTGATCGATAAACATCTCTTCAAACCAAGTGAAGAAATCAGACACACTCTCATCTTTCTTCTGCTTGCATGCAGACAATTTATCCCAATTCACTCGCATAGCAGGCATTAGAGTCTTCATATAATTGATAATCCTACCGGGGAGTTCTGCAACTTAAGGCTCAGGTTTAGCTCCTCCACCTTGACGACCATCTGCAGCTGTAATGTTAGCCCATTTATCGCCTAACTCTTACGCATGATCCTCGTGACGAATCTTCGCCCACAAAGGCTGAGGAACTACATTACCAAACAACATGTCTATATCGGCTAAATTCATGATGCATGCATCAGCTGTCTGTGACAACTCTTTATAATACCTTTCAGGATTCTAGAGTCTGCTTAAGGGCCAAAACGTCAGCTCGTTTCCACGGAACATGTACCCAAACACACTGAAAATGAGCGTCTACAGCTGCAATACCATCGGCCTGAACTGCCTCTTTCCATACCGGAGGAACCTCTCTCATTGGATACTGTCTCGCTCTTCTCATAACAGAAGGATCAGGCTCAAACAATGACCTGGAAGGACACTCACTCCGAAACGCAAGCAACATCGCAACTGCTTTCTCGACACCGGGACCCACTATCGTCCTTTTTGCAAACTCGGACTGTACATTAAACAACTCCGATGAGGTCTAACCCAACTCACCATCTTCCCATTCTTCACGGAGGAAAGTACACATCATATCGAAGACATACCTCTACTTTAGTGCGTCCCATTGACGGAAGACATCCATAACCGAAACTAAATCATACCTCAAAGAATTAGTAACCCATTTACGAGCCAAATGATCCAACACTGCCCGCTCTTCGGGACCAGGAAGCTGGCTACGTAACTGTTTACGCGCAGAAACAGGGGTCAAACATTTATCGATGGCCATTTTACGTTGCCTATGCAACTCTTCACTCGCTTGATCTTCTTCATTATCTTTAAACTGCCTAGCAGCTTGCATTATCAATATACCCTTCTTTCTTTTATCCCTCTTCGCTTGTTTAATTTCTCTGTGTTTGGCTTCCTTACGCCAGAGGCGGAAAGAGTCAAACATCGCCGGCCGGGCTTTCTTCCTAAATAGTTTAACTTCCAAATTATTTAAAATCTCTGTGTCATAGCTACCATGTTGGGGCCATTTTAAAACACCATCTTTCCTAGTGTATCGGACCCACAATTAATTATACGTAATGGGGCCCACACCATGTTTAGAAAAGAGCTCATAAGTCGGAGTTCCAACCGGAAGTATCGGACGCGAGTCCTTTAATCGGGAATCCCTGTTACAACTACAACAGAATATCTTTCCAAGTTTGCTAAACCAGGCATCTTCGCTCACCGATCTAGCTTCAAAGTTCAAGGGATTACCAAAAAAACAATAGTCTCGCAAATATACCAGTCCCTCGGCTTTGGCACTTGCAAGTTCCAAATCAAAGATCCCAAAGGAAACCAAAAACTAAGGACTGGGAAAGTTTCACTTATACTTAACTGAAGTATCGATCACGTCACCAGAAGAAATGTCTATCGTCTCGCTCTACAAATCGTCACAAAGGGTCCAAGACAGGGCGACAGTCAGGGCAGCAGTCCTTTGTAGCCGTCGGAAAGCGGGAAGCCTCGCAGCAAAAACCTTCAGTCAACGTTCGACTTGCCGGGGTCGATGAAGTGGGGGCTGTCTTCCAGAATTTCCTCACGATCTTCAGGCTTGGACCGGTACCACTGAAGTTGCCCCACATTGGGCGCCAACTGAAGAACCGGGTTTTAGAACCCAGCAGCGCCAGGGGCACGCCCAAAGTCTTCGAGTTCACCTGTCTTAGAATACAGAGACACAGGATACTTCTCGGTGACGTCAAAGATCAAATTTATTGGCTGCAACCAGGAACAGAAGTACTACGAAGTACAATACAAGTAGGTTTGTCAGAATCTGCTCAATTTTCGTATTGCGAGACATCGTCTTTTATGCAAAAAATCACATTCCTGACAAACACCCAATATTTACGAATTGTCCAATCATAAGTAACATTGCAAAAGGTATTGCATGACGACAAACCCACTTTTCAGTTGTCCAGCCCACCATCAATTACATGGGAAAGCCCAACATTCTTGCTCGGACAGGCCGGACAAGCCCATAATAAAAGACCACAACCCATATCATAAACAAGCCATAAAAGAAGGAACAGAAACAGATGAGAAGCAGGATAAGGGGTGAGTATGTGCATACCAAACTTTACAATCTCCTGCTCTTTGATCCCTATCTCGATCAACTACTGGACAAGGAACTGGCTTAGCAAGGTCAGCTTCAGGCAACGGGGTCAGTTCGCTCAGTTCACCTAGGAGTCAGCTAAAGTGTACGTGTACCAAAGACTCGTTCGGCCGTAGTCATCGGCCTATGTGAGGGCAACCACAAAATAGCTGCCGTACACAAAATGGAACCCGAGGGTTCGGAACAGAATCCCTAAATACATAGTGAATCCATCGGTCTAGCATAGTTATATCACTCGTACTTGCTGCACTCACTAGTTACGGTTCGCTACTATCAAATTTGTAACAAAACCATGGCCTTTATGAAACGGGTTCAGAATTCACGGAACCTCAGGCTTACAGCAGCAGGTGCCCAAGTTGAAGTTAATTTCTTTGAAACCCTTTTGTAAAAGGTTACAAAAAATTTGCTTCAACTTTTGCACCTGCTGCCGTAACCCTGTAAGTGCTTGGCTGAAAATTCGTCCCCGCTGATTCGCTGATTTTACCGCGATTTCGCAAGATTTGCGGATCGCGAAATAGCGGAAAATCCTCAAATTCCGCGAGCGGACGAATTTTCAGCCCATGCTTAGTGTACATATCCACATAGAATTGCCTAAATTGACCAACTATTGCTTGCGGAGTAAAATGTGCGTTACTATGAGGGTCAACTATTTGGACGATCAGTTGGTGGTCGGCCCTGAAGCTCAGCTTAGAGGCCACGTTCCTGCCAGATCGACCCCCTTCACCATATGCTCAGGCCACATGGCGACTTGTTATGTATTTTGCCTCTATTTCAGCCAGCGTATTATATTCTGTTAATAATTCGTGGACACGAGCTAGTGTGTCTGCAGATGGTGTGTGCAAATACTGTTCCTAAGGCCTTCTCTGTTGTTGACAGTTGCCCCCTAATGTCTCTCAGAATCCCTGCTGTGGTACTAATACACACTCCCCTTATCATCACTTTAAATGCCTGCCAAAGTGTGGCCTGCCTGTCCACTGAGCCCACATTTAAGTCAAAATATTGTACAATAGCTGTCCTGATAGTGCCATTGTATATAGGATCAAGTAATGCCTTAGCCCTGCACCGCCAGGTGAAAGGGCGGTGGGGGTTTGTGGGGATGCCGATGCTTAGGCTGACAGCGTTGTGATCAGATAATGTGCGTCGCAGTGTATGTACTTGTGTGACCCACCAATTAGCTTCTTTGTTCAGCAACCAATAGTCTAGCCGAGACCAGCTATTGTATGCAGGGGTAATATGTGTACCTTCTAGTACTTCCGTATTTTGCAAGCGCCAAACATCTAACAGACCCTTTTTCCGCCATTGCCTCATGAATACACTAGGCTACTTTAATAGTGCGCACGCCTAATGGATTGGATTTATCCACTTGTGGGTTAAGGTGGGTATTCAAGTCGCCTCCCCACAGGACTGCGGATTCAGGCCATGACCGCAAAACATTGAGCATGTGTAGAAAGGGTGTAGGGTCATCTACTACAGGACCATACATGTTAACAATCGTTAATAAGGACATTCCCAACATCCCCTGTACCATGGCCCAGCGGTGCTCCGTATCTGTGAAAGTATGTATAGGCAGGAACAATACTCCCTTTTTAATGAGAATGAGCACCCCCCTGCAATAGTTTGAGTAGGATGATGCCAGTCGGAAACTTGCCTACCTATGGGCTACCCTGGCTTCTGTGAGTTTACTTAAGTGTGATTCTTGCAATAGAGCGATTTGCACAGTGTATCTATCCTAAGACCGCGAACGTGCCACGTTATGCAGTTATATGTTTCACCCATTGTCAGTTCCGAGAGTATTCAACACATCCTGAATGCTGGATCGTGTGTGGTCAGTGTGAATATTAATAGGGACACCAACTATAGCGCGTAATCTGATCACAGTACTTACCACTGTAAAAAAAAAACGTTCTTTCCCCCACCCACTTTAGCAACCCCAATTTTCAAAGACAAATCCCATTAACATGAACAGCCCCAACGAAAACAAAATACCACAGAACATTGTGTGGGGTGTCCGTATTGAGGGAAGTAGCGGCCAAAGCCACTCCCAGATGAAGGCGGGAGGGAGCCGCCGAAGCAATTTGAAAATCTCCTACCTGCGCACAATCCAAACGGACCTAACAGCAGGAACATGTCGGACGAAATTATGACAAATGGGCAATGACCATGATATTGAGCTTGGTAGTTGCATCAGACCAAGGATACTGAGCACAGCCTGCCCTGTAGGCGATGGGGAACTCGTTGCAGCTTTTTGACCCCCTGAAACTCCTTCCCCATAGCCTGCACCGTGGCCGTGAAGTCAGGATAAAATGATAAAACAATGCCCTAATAGTTTATTGTGCCCTTTTGGCGAGTAATACGCAACACAGTGTCTCTGTTCCTGAAGTTCAATAATCGGGTGATGATCGGTCTGGGGGTGCTTCAGGAGGCGGGCGCGCCGCCAGTGATCTATGAGCCCGCTCTATAGCGAACATGTTGGAATGGTTCTCAGCTCCACAGACATACCAAAATAGGGTCTCGACATAGTCCTCCAGGCGTCCAACATTCGTTGATCAGACAGACCTAAAATGCGCTCAATATTGCACCTAGAGCGCGCTTCAATGTCCTAATTTTTCACCTGAATGACAGCCAGTAGCTTTGCAAGATTCGTGGTTTTGTTGGCAACTTGTTGTAGGCCATCTTCGGCATCCGAGATTCACTGTTCAGTCTCTCCAATTATCGCTGCATGCTTGTCAAGTTTTGGGGAAAAATGGTCCATTCGGCCGTTGAGGGCCTCGATTTTGCCGTCAATAGCCTGTAGGCTGGTCTGGATTGCAGACAATGACTTTTCCAGCACGGTGGGGGCCGAAGCTGCAGAGTCCAGCTCCGAGTCTGAGGCGGCAGTTTGTGACGACTTACCGCCCTTGCGTAGTTCGAAGGTGGGTTTGGGCTGGTTTTCCTCTGGTATGCCCATTATGATTGCAGAGGAAAGAGATGTGGTATGGTGACCTAAGCTGCGCTCCCAGGTGTCTATGCAGATGAGAGGCATCCCAACTCGCGATGGGCGACGAAGAAGGCCCGTACTTTGTGGTCAGCTGAGGCTCTGGCTCGCAGAATGGAGCGTGGGCTGTCCCAGCGTGTTATGAACAAGTACCTCACAGCGGCACCGACTTCAACCCAGGCGGCACGAGCACAGTCCTCAAATCCGGGAGGGAGGAGGTGTGGAGGCACACCTGCTATTACCAGAACACTGCGGCAGGCAGTTTAATTTGGTGTATCCTTGGGCGCGTCTGTCCAGAGCAATGGTTCACAGCAATCCATTGCAGTAGCACGGCAGCCTGGACTCGCCTTTGGGACTCCCCCAGCCCGCAGCAGTAGCAGGCCTCAAATATTGAAATAATTGGGCAGTCTGAATGAGCCCAAGTGACTCACGGGGCGAGCACACTGAATTCCAGGAAGGACTGGGACACAGTCAATTAGTGCAGGCGAAGATGTCCAGGACGGCGGTATGCATGTAATGCCTGAAACCGCCATGTCTGAACTGGGGTGGCAGAGTGGGCTAAAGAACGGTAATGGATTAAACCCAGATCTGTTGACTGGGTGTGAGTGAGTGTTTGATTGGTTCAGATGCTCCGTCCATCACCACCCCCTTTTGTTCAGCAGTGAAGCACAGCCCAGTTCTAGTGTGGGCCTTTTTATTGGTTTTTTAGGTTGTTTTCCTGACGCCTTCTGGACTTTCAAACCCCATGGGGGCAAATTGGAGGTAAACTCTGTACAGTCTGTCCCCCTGGGGGACAGAAAGACTGTTAGTGCTGTTTTTGGAATGGAGGTATGGCTGGATGCAAGGGTTAGTCATCCTATGCCTTTTTTTTGTTTTTTCCTGGTGTCTTGTGGGCTTTCTGTCCCCTGGGGGCAAATTGTGAATAACCTCCAGAATCTGCCGGGGCCATTTATGGGTGACAGTACAGTCTGATGCCAAGTTGAAACATATGTTTCCTTTCGTTTATACCTGTAAGTAAGTACGTTTATTTGTTAATTAATTAAAATCATTACAAACAGAAAAGGCAAAGAAACAAACAAATATACACAAAACTTTTACCAACCTCGTAAAGATCCACCAATCATGAGATAATTATTGACGATTTTAACAGTATAAAAAACCTTCCAGAATAAAAACAGTAAAGTGCGTCATGCTTACTAAGGTGCCTTATGCTAGCAGCAAATACTATACTTGCAACATCCAACTAAAATGACTTGTGTTAGCAGCAGGTATTATAATTGCAGTTATTTGCCTTTATCAATTCACAGACAAAAACAAAAGTGCAATGTGCATTCAATACCAAGGATAGTTTTGCAAATATTATACTTACAACATCAGAGCTAAAATGACTTATGCTAGCCGCAAGTATTATAGTTGCAACAGTTAGCCATTCACAGTTCACAAACCAAAGCAAATTGCAATGTGCATTTAATACCCAAGATAGTTTTGCTGATAATTTGATTAAAAAAGAAAAAAGCATTATATCTACAGCATCCAAACTAAGGTGCAGTTTGCTAGCAGCTGTTAGTATGATACAGCACCAGAACTGAGTTGGTTTCTGCTAGCAACAACTATTATAATTTCAACGGTTAGCCATTAACAATTCACAGCCAAAAACAGAATGCAATAAACATTCAATTCCGGATGTGGTTTTGGCACCAAGCGTTGTCAACAGACTCCTTAGATTGATAGTACTACTGACACCCTAAGCTAGTGTCACAGTTTTTTTTCATACAGCCTATAACCATGCAACCAGAACAAAGTGCATTATACATGCTGAGTAAAAAGAATAAAATTCTAACAAGAGAACAGGAAGATTAAAGTGACATGGGCGATACTTTAAAATAGAATCCACGATTATAGGGTAATACTCAATACTGTACAATTATAACTTACCTAAAAACAGTCTTCCTTAAAACTTTTAAAAACCTAATAGCCAAACCAGTTTTGTCTAAATTAATTTCAAATGTATGGGATTTCTTTTCCGCAATGGTGATAAACTTAACAAAAAGATGAATAAGTTTCATATCACCCCCTCTTTAGCAGGCAATAATTGCATTCCTACAGGTTCTAACTCCCAATTCGTTAAAAATCAGTTTGAGGATAGACTTCGGCGCCTCTGCCAAGAGTGGGCATAGAGTTACAATATGCAATAAGGTTTCATCACTCAGCCCACAGAGCCTACAGATACTCGTTGACCATTTGTTCTCCCATTTTGGAGTTCCGTCTTTAGTTGGATATCTCCCAAACCTTAGGTGCATACATTTATTCTTGATCAAAGGTCTTAGGTGATATGACAGATAAGGTTTTCCTTAGATCCTCCTTATCCTTCTTATAGTAGACAGTAACGCAGCCATTTGATTAATTACTTTCTTAAAAACTATTTTACTCCTCATTTCATCTTCTAATTTCGAACATTCAAAAAAACACAAACATTCATTTAAATAAAGCTGCCAATTCCTCAAGTATTCACCTTTTGAGATTTCGAGCCTGCACAGCTTTGCTAATGATCCATCCTCTGCTCGAACTAATGATAATAAGGACTTTAAAATGTAGATTGATGGGCCAATAACTGGTTCTTTAAACCAAATTCAAGTCTAATATTGGCACGACTAATATATCTAGGGATCCTAAAAAACGATTTATATGTCCTCATTTCGATATCGTCGAGCAGTTTCGCATCTTTGCCCCTAAAGATGATGGAGCAATATTCCAAAGATGGAATTAACTTTGCTCTCATCACCCTCATTAGATGTTCATAATTAGGGCATGATAGTTTATACCTCAATTTTCTAAAGGCAAATGCGAGAGAGGAACCCCTAGCTTCAAGGTTAATAAAATGCTGCCTAAATGTCATTCCCTCATCAAATGTCATTCCCAGATATTTATATGATTTAACATTTTCAATAACCAGGCCATTAATATTCCATTCTTTTATTCTTGGTTTGCCTTTTCCTATTGTCATTATTTTTGTCTTTTTATGTTGATTGTTAAACCATTGTGTGTAACATAAGAGTTAAAAGAATAAAATAATCTTGTTAACCCTATAACCGTTTGGCTCAATAAAACGGTATTGTCTGCATATTGCAGATATTTAATATCCTTACCATATACTGATGGTGAATGTGCATTTACATTTTTAAAATCGGCTGGGAGAACGGCCATAAAAAGATTAAAAAGGCAAGGAGCCAAAACACAACCTTGTTTCAATCCGACATTAGTAGCCAGACGACGGATAGTATCTCTACCATCGCCAATTTTGATCTGTACCCAGATGTCGGAGTATAAAGGTTTAATCATTTTTAACAGTGTTTCTGATATACCCCAATTCGTTAACTTCCACCAAAGAATATTTCGGGGCTCTTTCGCCTAATCGTGTTAATAAAATCAAGTTAGTATGAGTTGATTCACCCTTTCTAAAGCCAGTTTGAAAGTTAGGAATCAACTCCTCTTTTATAGCTCATAACTCCAACTCATCCAGCAGACAACTGGCAAAATTTTTCGCACTTACATCTGTGAGTGTAATTAAGCGATAGTTTGTTAGATTAACCTGGGGGCCACTTTTATATATTGGTTGAATGATACTTCGATGCAATGATAATAGGATAAGGCCTGATTTAAGTACATCATTAAACAGGAGCGTTATCAGCTCTGGCCAATTCCTTAATTTAGCTTTAAATATGGCATTCGGAATTCCATTAGGGCCTGGTGCCCCATTAGATCTAATCTTGTTTATCACTTTTTTTATTTGATTGACCGACCGACCAAGGCTCAATATCCCCACTACTTTATAGGTGATGAGTACTAACATGACTCCCTCCATTTATTGCCTCATACATGCAGTTATGTTAAGGTGAGCTCTAGCGCTCTGTCACCGTGGGTTTCCTGGCGCTGGAAACTGACAACGGACTATTACTATTACCGTTGTCATACTGTGGGCTTTGTGTAACAGTTTTCAAATTAAAAAAGTTTACCCAACTTGATTCCTCTATATTAGCACTATTGCTTCTATTATTACAGTTCTCAAGGTTATTAATAATACTGCAAAATAACCGCAAATCTTTGGATTTACAAGCATAGTGAATCTTAGCCCATGCCGCTTCATAATAAGCTTCCTTTGCTTTCCAAATTTCATTTTTATATCCCGGTTTTAATTCTCTAATTTTAAGAGATGTAGTAAAAAAGGATAGCCCATTTGCTTTCCTATACAGTAATCTTATTGCTTTATTAAGGCTTCTTTTAAGGTATAATAACTAGCTATATGAATACCACCCTGGATTCATAGGGTTCAACGTTTAACCCATAGAGAGCTTCTGATTCGCAAATTTAACCAGCAATTCGTCACATAAGTGTAACCATAAAGCAACCATGGATTTCCCTTCACCATAGCAACCTGCACATCTTGTATTGAACGGGAAAGAACTCTCAGAATATTTTTCTGTTTTATCATTCCATATTAACCTTTTAAGGTTAAAAGGAGTAGCAGCTGCTTTCAATATTCTAGTTTCAGGCAAATAATCAAATGCTAGGTCAAAGAAAACCACTTGAGGATTGTGATCACTCTCAATCCTCGGGACTATCTGATACCTTCTTACTAAATTATATAATTTTTCAGACATTATTGTATAATCTATTATGGAGGAACTACCTACTTTAATAAAAGTCAGGATATTATCAGAATCATGCATAATCTTTAAATTCTATTTTTTGAATTCACAATCTGTCCATTGAGCTAACCATTTTAGATCAATTGTCAGCTTTTTAAAAGCAACAAGATGCATGTTAAAATCGCCGGAAATATTAAATACTGTATCTAGATGATCAAAATATGACATTTTCACCATTTAAAAAAATAATCGAATGTCTGGCTAATAATTTAATACACTGCAGTCCTTTTACCTGGAGGTCAATTTCAAAATGTTCCACTTTAAGACTCAGTGAGATATATATATATAGAAAGACCACCACGTGGGCGACCCGTATAAGCCTCACGAGTTGCCACATTCGAATATTCAAAATATCCAATTAACGGTTCACTACACATATTCCAGGTTTCTTGAAAAATTAAAATATTAAAAGTTTTCAAGAAGTCTATTACATTTGGGTCCTCAATTAATGATTTTAGTCCATTAGTATTCCAGGAACAAAGTTTAAGAGGATTTGATGCTTTTTCAAAAGATGGTCGGCATCAATCCTTCTTCCCAGAATTTGCATTTGTTAATATTCCAGGAAGCCAACTCCAATCATCTACTGGTTCTGGGACTTTCTTTAACTCCTCACATGATCGTACACCAGACTGACTACTTTTGATCTTGATACCGCATGACAAATTTAACTCCGTAGATGGACTTGAAGCACCTTTCAACACTCTAACCTGTGCTGACGTAACTATTTTTTTATCATCCTTTTTTAGAACCATTCTGTCAGGTGACTTTATTGGAATCAACAACATTGGATAACACAGTCCCTGAAGTCTCCAAACTTTGATACCCCATTTCCCAAATATTGTGCAATTAGCCATTATTTTATCAAAAATTTCAATATTTAATCAGGTTGTAATTGTTATCTCCCTATAGGTGTTATCGCCGTCTTTCTGAAATTCTACGGCTTCCAGATCATCCGATACCACATCTTTAAGATCTGAAATTGCATGTAACAGTTTCAAAATGTTTCCACAATTCAAGATATCAATGGAGCCTCTCGTTATATATTGGGGACAGAAGACTAATTTCCTCTTTTCAGACAGCAAGTTGGAAGGCCCTATGTCCTTATCTCCAAGGACAGTTGGATACCTATTCACACTAGAGGGCGCAGGAACAGAAACTCTCAGGTGAGTAACTTAATTAACTTCCGTTATTTGTTTATCTTGAGTACACGAGTGGACCACCTAATCGGTCCTATTACCACCTTGATGCTTAATGAGATTTACAGTTTTCTGGTTAATAGTATTTTGGTCTCCTTGTTGGGTGGCTGATTCATTTCTGGGCTACGAACATAAATCATACCCCTGATCATTTCTACTACTACCTAGGGAATTAATAGGATCTACCATTTTCTGATTGAGACTTAATTGCTCACCTTGTTCAACAGCCCTTTCATTTATAAGTTGTTCCGATACATCTTCCCCCAACTTTTTTGAGAACTCAACTATGGGCCCTAAACTCAACTTAGACTCATCCTGCCCACACTTGTTAACACACTCCTTTATTTGTTTTTTCCTTTGCGTCAAGTCCCGAATCTTTATTAGGACCAAAGATCGGAAAATATGGTATTGTTTCAGTTCCTCAGAAATTTTAAGAATATTAATAACGTCCTTACTAGGAGATTGTAAGTCATGCATTTTCTTATTATGTGACTTCCTTGACCTATTTTTTGCCCATTTGGAAAGAATCACTGATTTTGAAAAAACACTAATTCCCTGGGTTTGATTGGGGCATGTTTTTTTCATACTGCTTGACTTTTGAATTGACACAGGGTGATCACTAGTTGCATCTCCTATTACCATACAATCTTTATTTATATTCAATTCAGAGTTAGGTAGAGGAGCCTTTGTAACCTGCAATTTGTTTTCGTCATTTACAGGTTGGTCATTATTATCATTAACTATACTGTTTATACTGTTTCTTCTATACGCATCTTTTTGTAATATGGCCGGTTTGTCTTGCGTCAATAACCCAGGTCTAGCCATGCTACTTGAGTTGTCCTTTTCATCGGGTAGGTTGCTAATTTCGTCATTACCTTGCGCTTTTCTGCCAGACAGCAATTTTACTTCATGCACCATTGAACTTACTATTGATGGTAGATCCGAGATTTTATCAATCAGTTGTGCACAAGTACAGGTTATTAGCGGGCTCTCTTTGTCAGCTTGCACCTTAGTAATCAGGTTAGTTAGTTAATAGCAAAAGTTTTGTATCAATACCCACTACATGAGATACTAGTGTATTTAAAATATCTACCTGAACATCTACTTTGTCTGAGTGAAAATCTGCGGGTCCCTGACGTTACTACATGACACGCCGCTCGGAGGACTCTTTGATCCTGAAACCCAGTTCGTATATATGGGACCGGGTTGGTGACAACTTACGCACGCATAGGAAGAATTACGAGGCGGCATACTTTTGGATCCCTTGTAATCAAGAACTGACTTCTCTTGAATACATTTTGCTGTCAGTCACTTATAGAAGACTGACCCTGAATAAAAGGAATTGACGAACTGCTGACTGAGAAGAAATACGTATCTCTGCACGATCAATAAAGTCAATAGTAAAACGCCGAGCCGAAGACTTCGGCTGTTTGACATCCACCCATACCCGGGCAAAGAACATTTACGTCCACTCAGATTTCCAACTTACTACAAGCACTTTCAATTCTGAAGGCTCTTCATAAATCCAATTGCCCTGAGGAAGCTCCCAGTGAAGGAGAGAAACGCGTTGGCTGATGTATGTTAACAAATGTGGAACTCTTAGAAAAACAATTTTTTTTTGAATAAACAAGACACTTTTTGCACATAAACATTACTTTTCTTGGACTCTTTTCTTTTTACGTGCACCCCCAACCAAACTTTCAAATATTTTCTAGATCACCTGATCTAGCCTGAAAATTCCCCTCAAGTTTAGTTAATAAAGATATATCAACTGGGTTAAACTGACCGTTTAAGTCCCAACTGCATTGGTCATTTGTATTAAAAACCTTCTCAGTACTGCCCACACCTGGAACCAATAGTGATTTATTGGTGGAAAAACTGTTCTCCATAATTATACTTGACTGGTCCAGGTTAAATAAAGTGGCATTCCCACTTTTATCAAGTCGGCTATTTGGTCTAGGAAGCGAGACCTCTGAAACTGGCTCAGTAGACTCCTCCTTGTGGTTTGGCTTTCCAACTCCAAAATCTAACACAATAACCTCTTCGCTTACATTCTGTGCCATGCAGGATGACATATCACACACTACGCCAGACCCTTTACTACACCGACTGGTGTTTTATAACGCACCACCTGGCTGGTAATCCGAGAATCATCGACCAGCTGTAACATTGTCTGATGGGCAATAGGGACAAAAGCGTGAATTTGCGCACGTGTCTGGAACTCCCCAACTACTAATAATGACGGGTGCGAGGATGACAACACATTCTCCTCTACAGCCTTTTCATCAATTGCACACCTATCCTGGCTACCTGCTACAACATTCAATTTTTCAGGCAACTTAGACTGTATCAAATCACTCTTTTCTCCTTTCCCACATAGAGGTGACGGTAATAGAGAGGTTAATGCACAATCACTAGCAGTTCCACGAAACTCTTTGTTTTCAGTAATATTTATTTTATGATTATCAGACTGTCTTTGATGGTGCTTAAAAAAGAAGCTCTTTATAGACGGCTGCGCTGCATATGGCGACTTCATACAGTACTGGCAAAAAGTAGTAGGTAAAGCCACTTCATCGGCTGGCTGACACATATGCCCCTCTAAGACAGCGCTGCCACTGCTGTTTCCCTCATTTTCTTCATTTTTCTGTGCAGCTCCAGTTTAGGTGAAGCAACTATGTTCTCCTCAGTCGTTTGTCTTTGTATTGGCTTTGGCAGGGCCCCACGCTGGCGGCCAGACCTCATCCTCTGCCGTCTGAATGACAATATATTGAAGTAAATAAACTGAAATTTTATATAATGGAACGTAAGAGGATAAAAAAAGACTAAAAAGGCTAGAAAGGCAAGAGGGGCTGGCAGGACAGGGGTAGACAGAGTTTTTTTTTATGAACCTCGCCTCTCCTTTTCACCTTCACCCCTTCTATCCTTAATTCCTTAAATTTGACGTTATCATGGCCCGCAGCACAAAACTCAAAAGTGCCAGTACTTCCGCTCACACAGAGCCTAATCTTGCGTCTCCTTCCTTTTGTTTCGTCTTCCCCACTGTGCAGCTCAGCAATCCACAATCAGCAACAAATCTATGCTGCCTCCGCTCTCCTCCGCTAACGAGACTCTTTCTTTCCACTCGACAGAGCAAGAAGTGGCAAGGTGACAAAGTGACATAGTGGCAAGGCGGTAGCAATTGCGTGGTTTAAGACAGTTCACCACACCACACCACGCTGCCGATTCCTTCTCTATCGGGCTGTGGCTTGGAGTTCGGCGTCGGAACCGACCAACTACTCATTAGGTGCTCATGGGGTGCGAGATGGGGGATGGACAAAAGCGGGAAGGGGGTAGCTGCTCCACACAACTCGCCTCCGTTGCTTTCCGCTACTTTTCCGCCGTACCGCCGTGGACCGCGGACCGACTACCCCGCAGTCCCCTGCAATCAGGCACCACCCAGAACCAGCACCCGCACCGTATTGTCCGCTCCTCCGAACGTTCTCCTCCGTGCGAGTCTCTGCACGCCACACGCCACACGCCACACGCCACATGCTACTGCTCTCGAACCGGAACCGGAAGTCTTTGGGAGATCTGTTTTTACCTGGTGGTTAGTGAGCTTTTTCTCCCCAAAGGATTCACAATTTGGAGTGCACTACCCCGTTTACCGTCCAGGGTGGCAGAAAGGGGCTCAGTTTATGGGGTCACTTGCAAATGTCAGCAGGCCACCTCTCCCCGCTCTATTGTCCAATGGGTGAACCCCCTACTTGGGGATCACAGTCCTCCAGGGAACCCCAAGACAAGATCCTAGGGAGAGGAACTGCTGGAAAGGTGAGCTTAAAGACATTGTTTCCTTTCCAGTGACATCTGTCCTGCACAGATTTGTGCCCTGGGGACAGAGTTATCCCTGCTAACCTCACAGAGCGATACAGAAACAAAAACAACAACAAAATTAATTCAGGAAGCTCTTTCCTTGTGTTCTGAAATAATTTTTTAAACACATTCTTTCTGGTTCATGCAGCAGAATGTTATTTTTTGAGAATGTGATTGTAAAGGTAAAGGGGTGGACACGAACAGTCACCACATTAAATTGGTTGCATTTTTATGTTCTCATTTGATTAATACATTGTCTTTTATTATAAACAATTACTGAGGCCGGACGCAGCCGAGCCAAATGACAGGACGGAGACCATTACAACAGAGGGCATGAAGGCACCTACACCAGCCATAAGAGATTATCCAGAGCCCCCTCCCCCATCTGTGATGTGCTAAAGTATCAAAGCAAAAGGTAGCTCAAGCTATGTAGTGCCCGTGGCTGCATACCAATCAGCCAGTCACCCCATCCCTTCCCACGTCATTGTCGAAAGGTGGGGTGCCCCTGCAAGGGCACATGTTTGAGGCTTCAGTTTAATTCTCCAGGGCTGGAAGCAGAAAGGAGCTGGGACCAGCGCAGGCAGCAAGCTGAGTCAAAGAGCTTTTAAAGGTTGTCTGCATCCGTAAGAGAGTGTGTGCATGTGTGAGAATGTCTGTGTGTCTATGTGTGAGTGTGATAGAGAGTCAGTGAAGGAGTAAATCAGAGTAAGTAAGAAGGAATGATAGGAAGTATGAGTGAGAGTAAATGTGAATGAGTGAGGGAGAATGACAGTGAGTGCAACTGAGTGTAACTTTGTGTGAGACTAAGTGAGCCAGAGTGAGACTGATTGAGCCACAATCTGAGTCTGAGTTAGTCAAAGAATAAGTGAGACAGACTGAGTTCGAGTGACAATCAGTGCCGCTGATTGAGCCTGAATGTGTGTGAATAAGTGAGACAGAGTGAACATAAGTAAGACTGAGTGAAAAATAGTGAAATCTTGTCAGACTGACTGGGAATTAATGAGACTGACTGGGAACAAGAGTGACCGAGTGAGTCTGAGTGAGACTAAGTGAGACTGATTGAGGCTTAATGAGTTTGAATGAACCAGAATGCGTGAGAATGACTGACAGTGAGTATGAGTGAGTCAGAGTGAGGTTGACGGATTTGGAATGAGTTGGACTGAGTGGGACTAGGTGAATCAATGAGATGGAGTGTGCCTTATGGAGAGGGTATGGGAATGAGTGAGAATAAGTGAGTCACAGTGAGATTAAATGAGACAGATTGAGTGGGACTGGGTGAGTCTGAGTGAGTCAGTGTGAGATTGAGTGAATCAGAATGCATGGGACGGAGTTAGATTAAGTGAGAATGGGTATTACTGAGTGGGTCGGGGTAAGAATGAGTGAAACTGTTTGAGTTAGTGAAACTGAGAGAGATTAAAAGAATCAGAGTAAGTAAAAGTAAATGTAAGTGCAAACGAGAATAAGTGAATGAGACTGGGTGTGATTGAGAGAGTAAGACTAAGTACAAGTGAGTGTGAACAAACTCCCTGAACCATCCTAGGTGAAATCAGGCTTGTTCCCTAGAATTCAAACAAAGGATCACGCTTCATCACATTTAAAGTACACTACGCGCCACTGATTTATTACAGTAAGATCTAGCAAGGCCCACCAATCATTGAAAAACTGGCACACTCTCTAAGGGGCATATTTATGAGCCCCTTGTGCCACCGGAGCACCAGTTGCTGTGATGCTAAAGCAGCAGAAATAACAAAATGATATCTATGAGTCAAAGCAGAAACTAGGCCTGGCTTTGAATGGCCTCACAGATATGGAGTAAGACAAGACAACACAAATCACTGCATTACCATTCTTTGCACGCAGGAGGCGCTTCATGGCTGTTGCTTTGGGGTTTCCCATGCAAAACCCATGGATTTTGACACGTCCCCAGATTTAACAAGAGCATGTAAACCTGGGGAAGCATCAAAACTTTATGCCTCCTGAGGTGAGGAGTAACGAGGAGAAATACCTTTATTCTTTCTGTGTGCAATATATTCTGCAGCACACATAGAAAGAGAAACAATCCTGACGACAACACAGTCACCCTTGTACCATGGTGTATGGAGGCCTGCGTGACGCTGGACTGCGGAAATGCCAGCAGCGCAGTGGCAAAGGACAGGAATGCACCGTATTACATAAATACGGTGCATTCCTGCCTTTTCACGTTGGCGTAGATTAGCGCAGTAAGCTGACTTGCTGCGCTGCTCAGCACCAAATCCCCATGAATGTGGGCCCTAGTGTCTATGTTGTTTCAAGCCTTTATATTGGTAATATCAAAAGTTTTCCCTGTTCCGCAATTAATGTAAAAGTGATAGGGTAATGATCCGTCAACGTCAAACAAAGAACACCTTTCCCTTGTTTATTAAACTCTAGGGCAAAAAAATTAATCAATTGTATATCCAGCTATAGATGTAGATCCCTTTACGTTCTATGCCAGTGTAAAATTACACTTGTCATCAATCAATCACTTGGTTGTTGTACCTTGACTTTGGTTTGCATGTATGTTAAAATTACCTAACAGTAGCGTTTTTAGGTCGAGCCTAGAGTCAGCGAGCATGTGCTGCTCTGCAAGACTTGCTGAACTGGGGTATGGAATGGAATCCCGCCCACTCTCTGCCCATATTTGTCATTGGCTTCTGTATTTTTCCTTCGTATATTTAGGATTCTGATTCATTTCAGCTTGGTAGTCCCTCCTTAATACCTCCTTGTCTTCATTTGTAACCTCCCATGGCTACTGGCCCTTTTACTTCTATTGTTACAGGGTACTTGTTAATTAGTCTATAAGCACTAAGTTCTTTGAGTGTCTCTTACTGCAGGCCGGAAATGTACTGCTTCAGCTGGAACCGCTTGTGTTTGTTTAAGCAGCATGGCAGCGCTCTAACTTATATTATGTGCCTCTAAATTAACAACATGGGCGCCCCCTTTCTCTTTAACACGTGCGCCCGCTTTTATTAACAACATGGGCCCTCATGTCTGTTTCTTCACCCCACCCCATCCAACCAGACCTAAAGCCCCACCTCCTTCACGAGACCGTGTACGGTATATACATGTACCCGTTTTCACTTTGCTTCCCATAATGCTTTTTTTTCTCTATAAGTTATCTTTTTATCGGGCACCTGCACTGTGACACGCTATTCTGCTTTACTGTCTGCAACATAGCTGTTGTTGCAGGCACAACATGTAATGTTCTCCTTGCCCCCCAATGAAGACGCTGCAGCCTTAGTGCCAGTTAACTGTTTATTTAAGTAATTAACGTCCCTAAAGAGCGCCAAGCCTCTGCTGCCCGTACTGGCTCTTCGCGCCAATGAAGCGCGATGCACGCGCAGCCTAACATGGCCGCCGGCACGTCACGTTGGTTGCGTGACGTGCATACACTAGACCGCGCTACTACACAACAGCTACGCATTTCTCCGACTGCACTTCCCCAAACATAAAATATTTGTTAAAAACTTCTATAGTTCTTTCGTTCCCCAACCGTAATGCATTTTTTTGGGCTTGCATTAACTTTTAATCACCAATATGGTCTAAGTGCAGGCTGACACGTTCTTCAGCTTTTCCCACTGTGACTGCACTTCCACTTTTCGAAGCTGCTTTTGGAGGCACAACAGCTATGCATTTCTCCAAACAAACTTCGCCCAGCTGCTTAAAGTCACAAGGCATGTCTCCATTCAATACTGGGCGCCAGCTCTGTTTGTTCTTTTAGGATGGGGGACGCACATTTCTTTTTTTCACCACCGTTCTCGCCAGTGCAGAAGTGGGTTTGTGCTCTTCACCCTCCTAGCCGCGTCCCAGACCCCAGCTGCCTCACGGCGCATCACAGTTCCCTTGCCCATATGTTTTTTTAAGTTTCCAACTTTTTCGTCTCTCGAGCCTGTGAGATGCACACAGCCGGAACAAGCTTCATGCCCTGGTAAAATAAGCCGCACAGCAGTAGGGACACATTCTAAGCCATTTGTGGAGCCAGAAGCATACTGCATAGTCTTCTTAATGCCTGCTTTTCTCTGTTGCCAGCTTGTGAGATTTATTGAGTTGCAGTGCTGTGGCAGAGAATTGGATGTATGGTTTCCAGGCTGCTAGTAGCAGAGGAAGTGTGAGGAGGTTTGGCTCAATCCTTCACTTCTTGCAGCTTTGTCAACTCCTAAGTCAGCCGGGAGGAACCCGTAGAATGGCTGTAAGTAAAGAATTGTATTTACTCCTATCTAGTTTTGCCTGCTGTGTGTTCCTACTAATAGGGCCATGAAATAGACTTTACGGATCTTGTGTGTGGAGCAGCTAAACGACCTCCGCTAAAGGACTGTACTGATTGCATTACTTTCCTCCCACGTCTTCCTCGTTACAGTCACCCAGGAGCACCCTGTGTTCCAATCCAATCCCAAAAATTCTTTATTTCGGTCATTTAGACCATAAAAGATGCAAAACATATTCACATTTAAAACTTAAATATTAAAAAAACACATTACATACAATTACTTCCCATTGTAATCCAGGCTCAGGTGAGGGTTAAAAAACAGTTCATGACATTGTCCGTGCTTTCAATAGTTTTTTCCTTATCTGCCACATGGCTGTTAAGAATTTAGCAACTGCAAAAACTATGTGGGGCAGAGTGCTAGTATTCAGTATTCTGTACGCATACAGGTGACCCCTAAAACCCAGATTCCTACATAGCGGCACCAACCAGTATTTTCTGGGTCTTTTGTATGCTGGGCAGAAAAACAAGAGATGGATTTCATCTTCGTCTTGATTATTACAGCCTGGACAGATTTTTTCATCCCCCATTAGCCATTTACAAGTAAAGGTTTTAATGGGCAATGTGCCCAGCCTCCATTGTATAAACAATTTTCGTGACAGAATGGGAAAAATAATATCCCTAAAACCCTCAAATTTGTAGGAATTTTTGGATTCCGGAAAACGATTGGTTAGGGTACCGGCATTCGGTGCAGACACCAAAAGTGCTAGTTTTTCCTCCTTATAGATTTGCACCAGTTTTTTGCGGGAAACCCTTTGGCAGCCTTTTACAGGATCATCCCACAACTCAGACAATTTCAAACGATACAATTCTTTCTTGACAAAAGCCAGCCAAGGGATTCTATCACAGTGATTCAGGTTCAAGACATGAATAAGGTCTTGTCTATAGTGCGCGAGTTCACTAGTAGACCAGAGCCTATGCCAGAACCTTATTGGCTTTGACTCAAGATCCTCAGCAATAGAGGGGAGGCCCATGTCTAGTCTTAGGGGGAGCAGCAGTGTGCCTCAGGGGAGGGCCAAAAGGCGTCTAAGGAAATTGTTCTCCACTTTGGCGAGTTCTTGCCCTGCTTTGTACCCCCATAATTCACTCCCATAGGTTGAGGCCGTCTTTGCTTGGGTTTTGTAGAGTTCTACTGCCGGGCTGATGGGTTTAAAGGTTGAGGTGTTTACAACCTTCAAATTTGCTCCAGACAATTGGGACAGCTTTAGCCGGGATCTCACTATCTGGGGGTCCCAGGATAAATTTTCGTGTAGTGTTACCCCCAGATACTCGAAAGTTGTAATCCTTTCGAGGCTAGCTAGCCCCAATATAGGGTTAGGTCTAGTTTTAGGGGATGGATTAAAGATCATGAATTTGGTCTTCTCTGTATTGATCTCTAGACCATGTTGTCTACAGAAAAGGCCAAATCCATCCAAAATTCGCTGGATCCCATGGGGGATTTGGAGAGCAGGAGGGTGTCATCGGTAAACATAATAGCCATCACCCTCCTGCCTGCCAAACAGGGGGCGTCATTGTCCCTAACATTGTCAAGGTGGGATATGACACTGTTAACAAAGAGGCAGAACAGGGTTGGCGCCAGGACACAACCCTGCCTTACCCCCTGTTCCAGCCACATCATTCACCCATATAAAAAAGTCCCCACCCAATCTGGTGACCTGACAGGAAGTACCTGTCACCTGACCTATAAGGGTGGGGCAAACACAGGAAATATTCAGTTTTTTCACTGTGTTCCTACTGGAACACCCATTCTACGTGTTGAGGTGGTTCGTGTTATGGTCCGGTCTCGATGAATATGTTCTAACCTTGTGGGGTCTGCTCGAGCATCCCCCTTTTCCATGGGTGTGGCCGTTTGCTTCTGGAGCCTCTCCCGCACTGACCAATGGAGAGAAGCAGTTTGTCTGCTTTTCTGCCCTATGTTCTCGCCCCGCCAGTACCGCGCTGAGCGACTGGGGATCGGCGGTGTTGGGTGCTGGCATTTATCCGCATCCTGTACTTAGTGGTCAGGTGCGGTTTGGGTTCCCTGCCTTCTTGGAGGCTGGTGCTTTGTTCATTGGCCGGCTTACCTCTTGGGCTAGCAGTGTTTCCTGTTGATTCCGGTCCACTCTGGGCGATTCCTGGAGCTTCTTGTGGTCCCTCTTGACCATCTTCGGTGTGTCACGTCCGAGGGGGGGCGGGCCGGTTGCTTAGCAGCGGTAGATCACACCCCCTTTTTAGGGCTCCTCCTCCTCACGGCAGTTGAGTGTCCAGAATGGAGGGTAGACGCTCAGAAAAAGGTCCTTGCAGGTCTTCTGGGTCGAATTCTGATTCTGCTTCCTCCCAGCGGTCTGTGGGCATGGATCTTGATGTCCTGCAGGCTATGATTATTAAGGCAGTGGACTCGGCCTTTGCAGCTAAGGATGGGGGGGGGGTGCCTAAGGTCCCTAAGGGTTCTTCTCAGCCTGAACCTGACTCTGATGGTTCGGATGAGGAGCAGCGTGGGCGCTTTGTTACAGGCACAGAATTGAGGGAGGTCCCGACGGACTTGAAGGACAATTTGGCTTTTTCAGCTGTTGTTCCTCTGGAGGAGTGTTTGCAGCGTCAACATTATCGGCGCCATCTTGTCCCTTTCTAGGCCCATTCGTGCGCGTAAGCGGCAGCCATATTGAATGCCATGGCCTCTCTGCCCACCGCCGATAGCCAGTGCGTCTCTCTCTCTCTCTCTCCTGACCTCGCAGGCATCCCCCGCGCGCTGACAGCCCCCGCTCTCACATGCTTGGGCCATAAACCCCTCTTCAGCGCAACCCTGCCTCAGAACCCCATCCTGTTCCCAACTCAACACCTCCCTCCATTCCTTTCATGATCCTGTGCCCTTTGATAAAACCCCCCTTTTCCTCTGTGCCCGATTGTCCTGCTCGTTCCCAGGCCGCCAACTGGCCCTGCGGATGCTGTTCATTGCCCCCATACAGTAGGAAGCTTCCCCCCATCAAAGGACCCACGAGCTGATCAAAGCCCCCACCCCATGAGATCCGATCGACCACATGCATTCCGGGAATCGGCGGAATGCCCAGCTGCGCGACAATCGTCACCTGTTGTGACCGGGGTGGGGACTTCTACTGTAAATGTGTGTGGGAACGGGCTTGAAGCGGGGATTCCGAGGATGCCTTTCCGTACTTCAAAGTGTTTGCAAGAATGTGCCACATGCAATAAACTGTAATAAAGACCATAAACCTGTGTATAAGAGGCCAGGCCTCAGGGATGCTGCCAGAGCACCTCGAGAAGATACCCTGTTGTCTGAGTTGACGTGTTCTGCTCCGTCGGAATAAAACTTCTGTTTCCTGCCTTCCAGTCTCCAGCGCCTGCCTCTTTGTTTGACAAACTTGAGTGGTATTAGAGGCGGTTAGCGCCGGGCAACTCTGAAAAAGGTCATCCGCCCTACCTTTTTCCACAATTGGCGTCCCAAACGTGGGGCCCATCAGTGACTCGTGGATCCAGTGGGAGAGGTCCTGACGACAGAGTGAACAACTGCAACGATCGGGAGAGCTCCTGTCCGATAGACCCTCGTCTGACAGCCGATCATCCGAACTTCACTGGTTCCGAACAGACCTCTCTCGAGTGATCTACGGTCCTGACTGGGAACCATCAGGATTGCCGCGACAGTCACGGAGAATAGAGGACGATCGGGCGCTGGATTCGGAAGACAAGAAACTGTCCATGCGGTCCGGGTAAGGTCGTGTAACACGACAAATTGCGAAATGATTGTTTGATTGTTTGAAAAATACTAGTATTACTCTTTGATGGTTCTCTTTGGAGATTCGCTGTCTGCAAACGGAGAAGAATAGATTCTCTCTTCCTGTGCAGGTAGTGAAGGGTAGGTAACGCAGACTTTTGTCCCCGTTGTAACCCGTCGTGCCTATCTTTCTCCCCCACTGATTGATTGTTTGCCCGAACATTGTTGTTCGCGGATTGGTTCTTTCTGGAGATTCTCTGTCTGCAAACGGAGAAGAACAGGTTCTCTCTTTGCAGGTAGTGAAGGGTAGGTAACGCAGACTTTTGTCCCCGTTGTAACCCGTCATGCCTATCTTTCTCCCCCAATGATTGATTGTTTGCCCGAACATTGTTGTTCGCGGATTGGTTCTTTCTGGAGATTCTCTGTCTGCAAACGGAGAAGAACAGGTTCTCTCTTTGCAGGTAGTGAAAGAGTAGGTAACGCAGACTTTTGTCCCTGTTGTAACCCGTCGTGCCTATTTATTCTCCCCATTGATTGTTTGATTGACCGAACATTGACTGTTTGATATTGGTTCTTTTGAGGTATTCTCTGCTTGCAAACAACGAAGAATAGAAATATTCTGTCTAGTCTTTGCAAGCAGTGATAAGATAGGTAGTGCAGACTTTTGTCCCAGTCGTAATCCGTCATGCCTATCTTCTCCCCACTGATTGTTAGTTGGTTCAGCCCGGACCTCTTATTAGAGATGAACCATCCGGCTCCACTGGAAGGCACCCCTAATAAGGACATGTTCATGAAGCATGGATTGATCGCCATAGCCTATAGCAAGCTGTGGCATAAATATACAAAGAAGGATCAGAAAAGTCAGTGGCCACTGATAGGATCCTTCGATGAAGAGAAAATAAGCGCGCTAGAAACAGCCCTTGGTAACAATAAGACAACGCCCACTATGCTTGATAGTCTCGGCATGTGGCGCAAAGAAACAGAACAACGTAAAAAGAGAAATGAAATTAGGTTAGAGAAAGAGCTACGGAAAGCAGCCCACCTAGCTGCTAGGAAATTAGAAGAAGAGATTAAGGAGAGAGAGGAAGCTAGACAGAAGCAAGAGTCAGAGACATCAAACCAGTGTCTGGTTAGAACACCCTCTACGCTCTACCCTGAATTACCCTCGAAACAGCGAGCCAACGATGATCTTTTGTTAGGTCCTCCGATCATCTACATGCCCCCTCTATATGCCCCTTCCCAACCTTTAGCACAGCACCCGTCGCCCCCAAGCACCAGCGAAAGTAGTATCAGAGCTTCGGTCCCCATGGCCTCCGCGCCGGCCGAACCTCTTGTCCTAGATACAGCACAAGCAACAATGTTAGATGACCCTGAGGCCCGAAAGACAGATTCCGCAAGAACGAACAGGTTGAGCAAAGATGAGCGAGCAGGGATTGACAAGATAGTAAGGACACTAGTAGAGAGAAAAGAGAGTGAAGAACACATCACAGATATGTTCAACTCATATGCTGGGAGCCACAGACGGCACTTTGCCGTACGATTATGTTATCATGCCCTGAATGCGTATGAGGACCAATATCGAGACAAAGGTCCCGAGAGCCTAACGACTCTGTATAGAAAGGTCGATATCGGGGATGAGGGCGAGTGTGACGTGACGGACCTCCTTATGCGTACGCTTGAGGTTTTCCTCCATCTCACTGAACAAGAATCGGAAACTAAACCTACGACACCTGTAGTGACCGCACCACGAACTGAACAAGCTAGCACCATGATGCCAATAAGAGAGGCTGCCCCCTACTGGGTTCCCCCACGAGGTCTGGGAACACACGATGACGTCAACCATCAAGATGCAAGAGGGAGGGTAGTGTACAACTGGGTCTACCAGCCATGGGATCGGCAAGATATTCTGACGTTCTGGAAATCTCTGCCCGATTTACGTAAAACCCCCACTGCCTTCTACACTGAATTAGGAACAGCCCTAGGTTCAACGATTATGACCCTGGCTGACATTGATTTGTTTTTCGGGTTATGTCTTCCAGCTGATGTGTGGAAGCAAATCCGGAAAGTCGACCACCTTGAGCTGTTTGGACATACCTGGTCACAACTCGATGGAATAGATAGACAAGGAGAACCTGGACAGAAGCCTTTGAAATCCATCTTAGAACTCCCAGACAAAATTGTGCAGAAACTGAAGACCCTTATCCCAGAAAAGAAAGTGTACTGGTCAATAGTAACGGCCTGTCGTCAGAAACCCCAGGAAGACGTATCAGAATACTTCTCCAGGTTCGAAACGGTGTTCTCCGATTACAGCGGCCAGGACATGACCACTGCAACCGGACACCATCTGTTTGTCCAGAATTATGTAAAGGGTCTGTCGCAGGAGGTCTCTCAGGAACTGCAGGCCAGTGAGAGTAGTTGGGCAGCCTCCAAACCTGCGGCTATCCTCCAGATGGCCCAATATTACGAGCATCAAAAAAATGAAAACGATAGAGCGACAGAGAAAAAGAAGAAAGACTTAAAAGAGAGGGTGATGATTGCACAGTTGCAAGGGGTGACTATAGGACGAGAGCAATACAAAGGGAACTACCAGACAAATGCCCCTAGGAACGCACCCCCTAAAGACCGTACCCCGACACCCCATGTTGGACGTAGAGACATTAGCGAGGATCAGTGTGCAATCTGCAAGGGATTCAGCCATTGAAAATCCCAGTGTCCGGTTCTGTTGGAGATGAACAGGAATAGTGACCCCAAAGACGTAGCGGGTGGACTGAGAAATAGAGGACAGCAACGGGGATCCACGAATGATACGAATAACGACAGACCAAGCAGACCGAATACATTTGACCGTCCCCGACAGAACCAGTACCAGCAGTCTGACTGCGATGATGCCCGCGACTTCGCATAGGACTGCCTAGGGCAAGGGAGGGATCCAGTCGAGCTCTATGTTGACCAGCAAGGTCCTTATGTCACCGCTAAGGTCCTAGATACGAAGTCTCCATTTCTGGTAGACACTGGCGCGACACGTAGTGCGTTATCTAAACGACTGATTTCAAGGGCACCCTTGTCTGGCTCGCTTGTAACATCGATAGGTTTCGATGGAACGCCCCCCACTAACCCTTTGTCCACACCGATCTCCTTTGACCTAGAGAACAACACCACTGACACAACGTTTTTGCTTTTCTCCAATACCCCTGACGCCATTATGGGACTTGACTTGCTAAAACATTTCCGAGCCACCATTAGATGTTCACAAGACGGAGTTCGAGTCTTTCTGTATGACAACCCGGTTCTACTCAGACACTGTCCTTCCCGACGCATGTTTTCCATCACTGACACCGACTCGTCCCTACTTGACACTCTGCCTCCGTATCCGTGGGCCAAGACAGATTCGGACGTAGGACGCATGATGATTGACCCAGTGCACATCACTGTTCGACAGGACGCAATACTCCCGAAACTTCCACAATATCGGATATCGCCCGAGGGCAAGAAGGCATTGGTGAAGATTATTCAGTCCCTGATAGACGCAGGAGTGGTAGAGGAAGTGGTTAGCAATGTTTGCAACAGCCCTATCCTACCCATCATAAAGAAACAAGGAGAAGGAGATGAAGAAGTATACCGCTTCATCATTGACCTTCGAGAGGTCAACAAAGTAGTTGTACCTCAGTACCCCGTGGTCTCGGACATCACCACTATTCTGACTTTGATTCCTTCTACGACCACCACCTTCACTGTCATTGACCTCAAAAATGCTTTCTTCTCTATCCCCATCCATCCAGACAGCCGATACCTCTTTGGCTTCACCCTAAAAGCCCGCTCATATAGATTCTGCCGAGCACCCCAAGGCTACACAGAAAGCCCCAGCATCTACAGTCAGGCCCTCAAGAGACAACTGGATGAAGTCCAGTTACCCGATGGAGTGGTATTGATACAATACGTCGATGACATCCTTTTGGCGGCCGATACCACTCCACTTGCAGTCACAGCCACCATCCAACTTCTGCACTTCCTTGCGGAAAATGGCCACAAGGTCTCCAAAAAGAAGCTGCAATTCTGCCAACCCCAGGTCACTTACTTAGGCCACCTCTTGTCCAAAGACGGAAGGAAACTTACTCCAGATCGAATCCAAACCATTCTAGAGACCCCCGTCCCTAAGACTCAGAAACAAGTCCGCTCCCTACTAGGCCTCACTTCCTTCTGCCGACAGTGGTTACCGAATTTCAGCCTCATCGTGAAACCGCTGCTTTCCCTACTAGCTAAAGATGTCCCCTTCCCACTCCCTTGGACCCCTGAATGCCAATCCTCCTTCATAGAACTACGAGATGCCCTTTGTTCAGCCCCTGTCCTAGGAACCCCCGATTACATGAAGCCCTTCTCCATCTACACTCACGAAAGGGAGGGATGTGCTTTGTCTGTCTTGACCCAGTACATTGGCCCAAAGCAACGACCATGCGCTTACTTCTCTGCCACTCTTGACCCAGTAGCCAGAGCATTGCCTGCCTGCCTTCGAGCTGTAGCTGCCGCTGCTATCTCTATCTGACAGAGTAAGGAGATCGTGCTCTCGAATTCCCTCACAGTGTTAGTACCCCATGCGGTTGACACCCTCCTGAACCAGACTAAGACGCAACACCTGACGAGTGCACGACTGACTGGATACGAATTGACTCTGCTTGCACTTCACATCACCCTGAAAAGATGCACCACACTGAACCCGGCAACTTTGTTGCCCCTACCAGAGAACAATCCCAATGTGCCCCCTGTACATGACTGTGTGACCCTCACGGACGAACAGACCAGGAGTAGGGTTGACCTCGGAGACATGGCTTTTCCTGACCCTGACGGAGAGCTGTGGGTGGACGGCTCTTGCATCAAATTCCCCGATGGCACCACCTCAGCTGCTTATGCGGTCACCACAGCCCGAACTGTAGTAGAGACAGCCCGCATCACACAAAGATCTGCACAGGCAGCAGAACTAATTGCCCTCACACGAGCATGTATCCTGGCAGCAGGAACCACAGCAAACATTTACACCGACAGCCAGTATGCCTTTGGGGTGGTTCACCATTTTGGGCTCCTTTGGAGGGAGAGGGGATTCTTGACCTCATATGGCACCCCCATCTTGCACGGAGATCTAGTCTCCGCCCTAACTGAAGCAGTCCTTCTTCCTAAGCAACTTGCAGTAATAAAATGCCAAGCACACAAAAGGGTGACGGACATCATTGGACAGGGGAATGTGCTAGCCGACATGACTGCCCGAACCACAGCTGAGAATAGGACGACAACACGCATGTACGTGACCAGGTCACAAGCCAAAAAATGGACAGACGCTAGGGAAACTATTAGGGACATCCAAATGGCCAGCTCGCAACACGAATTGACTGAATGGGCACGGGTGGGACTGAAAGACGATGAAGGCTGCTGGCGAACAAAAGACACAAACAAATGGTTGCTACCTGACTCATACCTGATTCCCATACTGACTATGGCACACTCCCCTGCACACGTAGGATCAGCCCCCATGATCGAACTTGTCTCCAGAGTTTGGCACAACGACAAAATCACAGACTCCGCCAAACGTCTGGTCCAACAATGCTTGATATGTTTGCAACATAACCCTGGGAAAGGAACTGTAGTACCCCGGGGAGGGTTTGGGGTTCCCAATCACCCGTTTGAAGTCCTGCAGATGGACTACATCCAGCTAGAAAGATGCCAAGGCCTTAAGTATGTACTTGTTGTGGTGTGCGCATTTAGCAAGTGGGTGGAAGCCTATCCAACCCGTGACAACACTGCCATGGCCACCGCAAAGGTACTACTAAAGGAATTCTTCCCTCGTTACAGACTTTGTTATTATTATTATTAATTATTATTATTAATGACATTTGTTAAGCGCATGGTTGCACAAGGAACAGTGCGTCCCCGCGCTGAAAATCCCACTAATCATCTCTTCAGCTTAGCTCACGGAGGAGGAGCACTAGGGCCAGGGGAAACTAAACTGATTATGTCTTGGGGAAAAGATGGGTTTTCAACCTCTTTCTAAACCTTGCTTCAGACGGTTCCATCCTCAGTTCGATGGCCAGGTCATTCCAGTCTTTACTGGCCAGGTGTCTAAAGGACCGTCCTCCCATCCTTGCTCTGTGGATCCGTGGAACCACTAATAGCATGCTGCCCATCGACCTAAGAAGGCGTGAAGGACGATAGATTGGAAGCAAATCCTGGAGATATGAAGGTGCTTTTTTGTGAGTTATGCGATGGGTAATGCACATAGTTTTAAATTCAATTTGTTCCTTTATTGGAAGCCAATGCAGGGAACGCAATGCATGTTTCCCAGAGGCCCTCCTAGGGAGGTTCAGGACAAGCCTGGCAGCTGCGTTCTGGACGCGTTGCAACTGCATTAGGCCTTTATTACTGAGTCCACATAGGAGGGAGTTCCCATAATCTAAATGGGAGGTGACCAAGGCATGTACCATTGTTTTTCTGGTGCTGGGAGGCAGTAGGTCAAGGATTTTCCTCAGGACCTTCAAAATGCCATAGCATTTACCGGCAACATTATCAACATGATTAGTGTAGGCTAGATTAGAATCAAGAAGTATGCCAAGGCTTTTGACTGTGTCCACCGGGGCAGGGACAGAGCCCAGTTCTATGGGCCACTATGCAGATGTCCAGATGGAAGGACAGGGACCAACGATAAGAACTTCCGTCTTATTACCATTGAGGCGGAGATAGTTCTGCTTCCTCCACCCATCAAGATCCACCGGGCAGGCCGAGAATTTCTCAGCATCCACAACTGGATCACGGGACAGGTTGATCACCAGTTGTGTATCGTCTGCATAAGAGACTATGGCAACACCATACGACTCCACCAGTTTGGCAAGGGGCTCCATGTACAGATTGAATAACGTGGGGCTCAGAATCGAGCCCTATGGAACCCCTTCTCTAAGACATCTTATACTGGATTTGCATGGTGGACAATGCACTTGAAATCTCCTGTTCTTAAGGAAGGAAACCAAGCAGGACCGGTTATTCCCTTCTCACTAAGACGGTCCAGTAATACGGAGTGCGATACGGTGTCAAACGCCGCACTTAAGTCCAATAGGACCAGTGCGGCCATGTGACCCTCATCCGCCCTACACCGCAACAGTTCTGTAGATAGAAGGAGGGCGGTCTCAGTCGAATGTTTGGCCCTGAATCCCGACTGAGACGAGTGGAGGAGCTTATTTTCCTCCACAAAGCTCACCAGCTGTCGGTTAACCAACTTCTCTACTACCTTCGCACAATAGGGAAGGAGGGAGATTGGTCTAAGGTTGTCCAGTTGTGTTATGCTAATGTGGGCTTTCTTTTTTATCGGGACAACTTGGGCCAATTTCCAGATGTCCGGAACTAGACATTCATGGAAGGAAAGAGAGGCCATGTTACCGATGTGCTCCGCTACCTGGGGAAGATGACTGCGAAGAATCCTCGCTGGGACTGCATCTAAGGGAGAGCCAGAGTGAATGTCCGATAAGATGTTAATTAGCTCCTCTGCTCGGGGGACCACAAACTCCCTAAGTTTTTTCATAACCTGTTTCTCACAGTTAGGATCTGGCGAATTTGTGGGTTCTGAGTTAATCTGAAAAGACGCGTAGATCTTTTCTACCTTCCCTATAAAGAAGTCTGCAATCTCATTGCATGACTCTGTCGAGGGGGGGACTTCCCCTGAATTCGCTAGAGGGGCGGAGAGTTCCTTCAAAATCATAAAGAGCTCTTTAGATGTGTTATCTGAACAGTCAATCCTCTTATTATAGTAATCTCTTTTAGATTTCCTAATCTGACTGTGATAAGACCTTAATTCACTCTTATAGACTTCACGTAGTGAGGGGGCATATTCCACTCTCCATCTACGCTCCAGAGTCTTACATTTGGTTTTGGTGGCGCGCAGCTCAGCGGTAAACCACGGAGCAGATTTCGTGCTCCGTGCCATGGCTTTTTGAGTCCAGGGGGCAACTTTATCCAGTGCACCCCCAACCCATTCATCATACATCCTGCAAGCCTCAACCAAGTTGTCGCTGAGCTTTGGGGGTTCCTGTCCTAGGGCTTGACTGAAGACATCGTGACTGAATTTCCTCCAGTCCCTGCGCCTAATAGCGGGGGGTTTCTGTATAGGCCCCCTTTTGGGCAGTCGTCCAAGTTTAAGAGGGATCAAATAATGATCCGACCACAAGATCTTAATCGGGGCAGATACGCTTATATCTTCCCAATTTACAAAGATTGGATCCAGCAAATGCCCCGCTTGATGAGTGGCTCTGTTATCGGCCAAAACAAACATCAGAGCTCTAAGCGAATTGATCAGGGATACAGCCTCTCTGCAGTTGACATCATCCAAATGTACGTTGAGGTCTCCTACAATCATGAACTTATTATGGCGTAAAGCAGATTGCGTTAGAGCCTCCAGGAGGCTCTCAATGAACGCGGTAGCCACATCAGGAGGGCGATAGATAAGGTAACCCTTAATGGTGCAGTTAGGGCCAACCGAGATGGAAAATAGCCCAGCTTCACAGTTATTAATGGCAGCCGGTACAAGAGAACATGGCAGCTCGATTTTATGGACAATAGCTATCTCCCCTCCCCTCTGAATCTCTCTATTAATTTGGAGAATGTTATAGCCGGAGGGAAGGGCCTCTGTAATATCAGGGAGGGATTGCTCATCCAGCCATGTTTCTGTCAAGAAGACCAAGTCAGGGTTGTCATCTATCAGCATGTTATAAATGTTCAAGCTATGACGTTTCAACGATCGACAGTTCAGTAGTAAGGCAGAAAGTTCATTACCTTCCTTACTCGTCTCTCGGTCTCTGAGGATAGTGTAGCCGCAACCCTCACACTTCAGAGGCCATTGCTCCACGTGCAGCGTGTGTGAGCATTTGTCGAATTTTATGGAGCGACAATGGCCCCCACTTCGTAGCCGAAGTTATCCAACTCATCTTGAAGGGGTTGGGTGTAAAACAGAAGTTCCACGCAGTCTTCCACCCCCAATCTGCTGGACTCGTTGAACGACACAACGCCACTCTGAAACTAAAACTGGCTAAGATAGTGGCTACCACAGGACTGAAGTGGCCAGACGCTCTCCCACTGGCATTGCTATCGATGCGTTCCACCCCCACCAAACAGCACTTGACACCTTACGAGGTCGTTTTCGGCCGACCCATGAGCGTCTGGTCTGCACCAAAACCGACTTCCATTCATGACGTCCCGGACGTCCTAATGTCTGATTACTTGTATAAATTGACTGAAACACTGTCTGTTATTCACCAACAGGTGCTGCATGCCATCCCTGACGCTTCCAGGGGTCCCGGACACAACCTGCAACCCGGGGATTACATCCTAATCCGAAATTTCCAGCGTGCCAAGAGTATGGAACCCCGGTGGACGGGCCCCTGGCAAGTCCTGCTCACCACCCGAACAGCTCTTCGAGTGGAAGGAAAGCGCAATTGGGTGCATGCACACCATTGCAAGAAGATCTCTTCGACCCTGACAACGACCGAAGACGTGACCACCCAGGAAGAGCTCCTGAACAAAGACCGACCATCACTGAACTGTTATCCTGATACAGAGACACTTGAAGTAGCAAAATTCCCCGATCCTACTGTGCCGTCCATAGAAGGGTATAACCTGCGACGAAAGGAGGGAGTTTCGGCTAAGCAGACCATTGACTAAGTCATCATTCTCAGATCGGTCGCCTAACACTACAAAGGCTGTCAGGAGAGAAAGCCAGACGAAGTTTTTGGTTCTGCCCGCTACCGAGCTCCCTTAAAGATGAGGGAAGCGCCCGATAAGAAGATATAGAAGCGCCCGATAAGAAGATGATGGAAGCGCCCGATAAGAAGATGATGATAGCAACCGGACATCCGAAGATCCGCTACAGAAATCCAAAGACTGACAAGATCCACAGTTCAAAGACCATTGCACTTTTTATTGCCCTCCTCTTTTGCCTCCTCCTTATGACCACCCTCTGGATTGTGGAAGAAAGCGCACCCGCTCATGAGACATTCCTGACCACTGCACAGCCTACCACCATGAAGGAACATTATCTGATTTCTCTTTCACCCCAACTCAGAGAAAGGCGAAAGGAGTTTTGGAACATCTCCTTCGTGCAACTGCTGCACCAACACAATCTCGCTACCAACGCCACCAACTGCTGGATCTGTGGATTGCTACCCCACGCCACCGGACATTCAATACCCTTCATCCCTTCACCCTTCTCAATTCACGGCTCCTGCCTCGCTTGGCTGATTCTCTTGCAAGAGAGCTATAGGGATAATGCCACCTCCAGCAAAACTATGACACATTTCTTTCATGAGGTCTGGCAGAACAAGACAAAGAAAGCTGCTACACACTTCTGCCCACAGACCTCCAACGACTCTATCCACATGGACATCCCTGTCAAAGAACAAATTGAAATGCAGGTGTTTAACAATCCGACCAGACCCACCTTCTCCTACCTCCGGAAACGAACAGCTGCCACCCTGACTGTGGCCCTATCCGTCATCAACGTCACAGCCCTTATGTGCATCGAATGGCTTGGAACACAGCTGGTGGGCCGCAGCGCTTGCCGCATTACCAGAACTTTGGACTCCACCGATCCACCCTCTTTTGTCTCCTCTCCGAACATGTACTTTGTTTGTGGCACAAAGGCCTACACCTGGCTCCCCAAAGGCTGGGGGGGCATCTGTTTTATCTCCTTCATCCTTCCTCCGACCTATGTGGCTCCAGCGAATCACCATAGACAGAAACGAGCCAAGGACATTGAGCAAGCCGACTCCACCGGAGCACAGTTCCTCGATGCAATGAATGCACTTGTTCCACTCTGGGGCCCGATGGCGAACAGCCGTGCCATCCGACATTTGACCCAGGCAGTCGAGACAATGATGAACATCACAGCTGGCATCCTTGCAAACAATACAGCCGAACTTCAAGCGGTCCGCCTGGTGGCTCTCCAGAACCGCCTCATTCTAGGTGTGGTTCTAGCGGATCGTGGTGGAGCGTGCCGCATCATTGGGTCCAGCTGCTGTACATATATACCGGACAATTCACCCTCAGTGTACAAAGCCATCGAACATCTCCACAGACTCTCCTCAGACGTTCACCAGGAGCAAGAAGAATGGTCGCTTGGTGAATGGTTCTGGAGTACTGTTAAGAACTGGGGGTGGAGATTGTTTACGATTATCCTGATTCCTGTCATTGTAATATGTGGGTTCTGCTTAGGAATCCAATGCCTGCCGCCTCTGTGTTCACTATGTGCAAATTGTATCTGCCCTAAGACTGTGGACTTTGAAAAAGAACGCATGAGAGCATTGTATGATGTTGAGGTTGGGAATCTGATGAAGATAGACATCGATTAGACAAGCTGGCTAGATATGTTGAAAAGGGAGGACTGTTAAAATCTAGTTTGCAGCGTCAACATTATCGGCGCCATCTTGTCCCTTTTTAGGCCCATTCGTGCGCGTAAGCGGCAGCCATATTGAATGCCATGGCCTCTCTGCCCACCGCCGATAGCCAGCGCGTCTCTCTCTCTCTCTCTCTCTCCTGACCTCGCAGGCATCCCCCGCGCACTGACAGCCCACGCTTTCACATGCTTGGGCCATAAACCCCTCTTCAGCGCAACCCTGCCTCGGAACCCCATCCTGTTCCCAACTCAACACCTCCCTCCATTCCTTTCATGATCCCGTGTCCTTTTGATAAAACCCCCCTTTTCCTCTGTGCCCGATTGTCCTGCTCGTTCCCAGGCCGCCACCTGGCCCTGCGGATGCTGTTTATTACCCCCATACAGTAGGAAGCTTCCCCCCATCAAAGGACCCACGAGCTGATCAAATCCCCCACCCCATGAGATCCGATCGACCACATGCATTCCGGGAATCGGCGGAATGCCCAGCTGCGCGACAATCGTCACCTGTTGTGACTGGGGTGGGGACTTCTACTGTAAATGTGTGTGGGAACGGGCTTGAAGCGGGGATTCCGAGGATGCCTTTCCATACTTCAAAGTGTTTGCAAGAATGTGCCACATGCAATAAACTGTAATAAAAACCATAAACCTGTGTATAAGCGGCCAGGCCTCAGGGATGCTCAGGGATTGAAGCCATGTATTTTTCGATTGCCGATTCTGCGTCAGTTTATCTAACCGGCATTTTAGTTTATAACCCTAGTAAAGCTTCCCCCTCCTCTTTAACGCAGTTGGTTCACATCATAACTGACTTGTCTCTCAAGCACCCGCACTTTATAGTATTAGGTGATTTTAATTTACATGCTGATGACCCTACCTGTACCCTAGCCACTCGGTTCCTCGACTCTCTTCAGAGTCTGAGCCTGACGCAATTAATCCAAGGTCCGACGCACGAGGCGGGCCACACATTGGATCTAATTTTTTCCAATCGGCCAGGTATCGTCACCCACTCCACCCTTCCCCTCACCTGGACCGACCATTACCTTCTCTCGGTCGATATCCCACTTCCTCAGGCACCTACTCCGGTGGAACTGGGAACAGACCACAGGAGAAAATGGCACAAAATCATGTGCACGGCCCTAGAGTCGGTATTTAGTTGCCCTCTGGAGCCTCACATAGACAACATCGATGCTGGTGTTTCCAAGTTCAATGCGACCTTACTATCTGCGATAGACGGTATTGCTCCATCTCTACCTGTTTCTTCTGCAAGATCCCGCCCCTCTGCTCCTTGGTTTTCAGCTGCCTTACGTGAAGAAAAAAGCCGCTGCAAAAAATTAGAACGCAGCTGGAGATTAACATATGATACAGAGGCGAAACTTATCTACAAAACGGCCTTAAAGCAATTTACCAAGCTCAAAAAATCTGCCATGAGAGAGTTTTTTGCCTCGCAAATTAAAGACGCGGACAACTCGGCAAAAACTTTGTTTAAAATTGTTAAAGACTTTGTCAAACCTCCTGCAATGACACCTAACAATGTTGCCAACCAGTCTCTTTGCAATGGACTATCAGACTTCTTTCAGGAAAAAATTGAGAAAATCGCAGCCTCCTTTCCTCCAGTTGTGGCATCTGATCACTCCCTTTCCCCGATTCCAATCAGCCACGACACTGTTCCTGCCCTAGTGGCATTCAAGGACCTCACTCCTGATCTTGCACTTAAACTTCTTATACAGTGCAAATCGGGCTCTCCTTTGGACCCGGTCCCCCCTAAGATCATGAGTGACTTGGCTACCCTATTATTAGAGCCACTTATTTCCATATGGAATGCCTCCTTACAATTAGGCCAATTCCCCTCTGCTTGGAAAGAAGCCTTGCTTGTGCCTATCCTGAAGAAAACAGATGCGGACCCCACACAATTCTGTAATTATCGGCCTATTTCTCTCCTTCCGAAACCAGCGAAGGTCTTGGAAAAGGCCGTCCAACTACAACTTGCAGAATCGATCACAGAGGGTTCTTCTCAGACCTTTTAAATCGGGGTGCAAACCTCTTGCCCGTGGAGTCCCGCAAGGCACGGCCCTGAGTCCTTTGATCTTCAATGTCTACCTTGCCCCTTTGGCCAAGGTAGTGGAGGCATGCGGAGTCAGAGTGATTTCCTATGCTGATGATACACAGCTGATATTCTCCTTTAGAGATCACTCTGACTCCAGCCTCTCTAGCTTTGGCCACTGTTTGGGCGAAATCTGCTCTTGGATGGCCTCGAACCATCTTCGTCTTAACACTGACAAGACGGAGGTCTTGTTTTTCAATCAAAAAATGACAATACCCCCCTCACTTTGGTGGCCTACGGTACTCAACCCCCCCCAATTCCGGTGCACACCGCCCGTAATTTGGGATTCCAGTTCGACGATACGCTCTCCTGTAGCCCTCAAATTAATAAGGTCACTGCTGCCTGCTTTGGAAAATTAAAAATGATGAGAAAAATCTTTCCATTTCTGCCAATGGACGCGCGCAGAACAGTTACCCAGGCCTTAATAACCTCCCATTTGGATTATGCCAACAGTCTTTATGCAGGGGCCCCTTTGTACCAAATTGAACGCCTTCAAGTAGTTCAAAACGCGGCAGCAAGACTGATTGGCAATATCCCTTTCCGACATCCGATCTCAATGTTTCGCAAAAAGCTTCATTGGCTTCCTATAGCCTGCCGCATTAAGTTTAAAATACTCACTCTTGCTTTCCGTGCTCTGAACGGAACCGGACCAGAATACTTGAGAAAGAGATTGACATTATCTCACTCAGTGAGAGACCTACGCTCCAACAGCCTACGTCTTATGGTTGTGCCACGCTTCCGCCGCACAAGAATGGGTGGCAGAGCCTTCGCTGTCCTTGCTGCTAAACATTGGAACAGCCTTCCTTTAGACCTCAGATTTGCCCCATCCGAAGCACTGTTTCGTAGCCGCTTGAAAACATGGCTATTTTCATCTATTTAGATAGGTCCTCCTTTATTTCTGCTGACAGTTTCAGCGCCGGGACACCCCCCGACGGGGGTAGCTGTGCGCTCTACAAGATTCATAAATAAATAAATAAATAAATGCTGCTAGAGCACCTCGAGAAGATACCCTGTTGTCTGAGTTGACGTGTTCTGCTCCGTCGGAATACAACTTCTGTTTCCTGCCTTCCAGTCTCCAGCGCCTGCCTCTTTGTTTGACAAACTTGAGTGGTATTAGAGGCGGTTAGCGCCGGGCAACTCTGAAAAAGGTCATTGGCCCTACCTTTTTCCACAGGAGGAGGAGGATGTTTTCTCCCACTACTGTCGGAAGGAGCCTGACGCTCTTCCCATTCATAAGGCCATACATGGTCTTCTGTTCAGAGAATGGCCTGATGTTGAGAAGGCTGGGTTCCCGTGGTTCCTTGTTAAGAAGTACCCTCTTCAGGACTTTCTGACTGAGTTTCCCCCTCAGGTGAAAGTGGACTCTCTCTTGGTGGGTTTGGCCTCCAGTGGTTCGATTATCTCAGAGGATGGCTCTCCTAGTGATCCTGTGGATAAACGAGTGGACAGTGCTGCTAAGAGGGCTTACTCCACTGCTCCAGTCTCTTCTGCTGATTTCCAAGTCTTGTCTGAGGCCCTCGGAGGATGTTAATTCTCGTCTGTTCCTTCTGGAATTGCAGGTTTGTCGGACATTACTTTTGACTCTCTGTCTGCTGCTGCTGCGGCAATTTCTGGTTCCATTGTTTCTGCTCGTCATAACATCTGGATGAGGTTCTGGAAGGCGGAGGCCTCTCAGAAGTCCCTTCTTTCCCGGTTGCCCTTTGATGGTGCTAAGTTGTTTGGGTCATGGCTTGAGAATCTCCTGAAGAGGTCTGTGGAGGATCATAAGCGCCTGATGCCTCTTCTGCCTGCTTTGAGAGGTTGGGGGCTTGGTTATAGGTGTGCTTTTGGGAAACCCCAGTCTGCTGGGCGGGGTTCCTCCCAGCCCTTTCGGGGGAAGGGTCGTGGCCGTGGCACCCCCTTCTCTGCAAAATCCCGGCAACAGCCAGCAGGTGCTGCCCTTTACAATACCTCCCCCAAATCCTGACTATCTCAAGGTGGCTGGCCGGCTTGGCCAGTTTGCTTCCGTTTGGGCTCACAACATCACCGTTTCCTGGGTCATTCGTCTGGTGGTCGAAGGTTATTATATTGACTTCTCTTCTAGTCCACCAGATCTTTTTGTTCACACTCCTCGGAATCCTCTGAGGTGCTGGGTTGCAGCGGGTGATCCTGGATCTTCTCCGGAAGGATACTATCGTTCCTGTTCCCGGGGCTGAGTTGGGTCAGGGTTGCTACTCTCTGATGTTCCTGGTGCGGAAGCCGTCGGGGGATTTCCACCCTATCCTGGATCTCAAAACTGTGTACTCCTATGTGTCTTACCAGAGGTTCAAGATGGGTAGTATGTAGAGGATCATGCCCCTTGTTTCCTCCGGGGCCTTTCTGGCATCCTTGGAACTCTTGGATACTTATTTCCATATTCCTGTGCATCCTCTCTTCCAGAAGCATTTGCCGTTCTTTGCCCTGGGTCAGCCCTTCCAGTTTTGTGTCCTCCCCTTTGGGTTGGCCTCTGCCCCTTGGGTGTTTATTAAGGTCCTGGCTCCCATGGTGCGTCTTTTGCATGCTCAGAGGGTGGTTTTGTTTCCCTACCTTGACGACTGGTTAATTTCTTCCTCGTTTTTTGTTAAGGCCCTGGAGGATGTGGTCTTGGTGCGGCTTTGCCTGGAGTCCCATAGGTTCCTTTTGAATCTCAGTGAGTCCCACCTCATTCCGTCTCAGGAGCTCCAGTTCAGGAGAGCTCTCTTCAATACCTGGTTGGGGATGGTGTTTCCTCCTGCGGCTCAAAAGCTCCGGCTCCGGTCTCGTCTGGAGTCCCCCCTGCCTGTCTTATTGGCCTACGCAAGGGACTGGTGCGGGTTCAGGGGGACATGTCTGCCTCTCTCTTTCTGGTTCCTTGGGCTCTACGACACCTCTTCCATCTGGTGTATCACCTTCTGTCTCACTGGGATCCAGTGTCCCAGGACTACTAATGCCTCTGCTCCAGTGACATCCATCATTTCTCTCCTGCGGCAGTGGTGGCTGGTTCCGGACAACCAGGCGAGGGGGGGTGCCCCTGGATATTTCCTTTCCCTGTACCCTGGCTACCGATGCCAGCCCTTGGGGTTGGGGTGCCACCCTTGGGGTTCTTTCTGCTCAGGGTCCTTGGACCCCCGTGGGGAGATAGATGTTCTCAAATTGGAAGGAGCTGGCTGCTGTGTTCAAGGGTCTCCTACATTTGCCCGTCATCTTAAGGATGTGCGGGTTCAGGTCTGGACAGACAATTAGGTGGCCCTTGCCCACTTGAATCATTTGGGGTGCACTCGCTCTTCTCGTTTGGCTCTCAAGGCGGATCAGATTGGGTCATGGGCGGAAGCCAATCTGATGGGTCTGACGGCTATCTATGTGCCGGGGAGGGAGAATGGGCTGCGGATCAGCTTAGTCGCCTTCTTCAGTTTCTCTGTCCCTGTGTCCTCTGGTCTTTCGGGAGCTGTCGGGGAAGTTTGTGAGACCCTGGTTGGATCTCTTTGCTTCCCTTCAGGATGCTCTTCTGCCAAGGTTTTGCACCCTTCTTCCTTGCGGGGAGGTTTGGGGGGGCGGATGCCATGAGTTTCCCTTGGCCTCAGGGTCTTCTCTATTCCTTTCCTCCCTTTCCCCTTCACAGCAGGGTTTTGGTGAAGATCAGGGCAGAGAAGGTAGTGGTGCTGTTGTTGGTCCCCTTTTGGCCTCACCAGCCTTGGTATTGCCTCCTTCTTCATTTGGTGGTTGCTCCCCTGCGGAGGTTCCCGCTATCCCCTTCTCCACTTTACTTTCCTCTCCTATCTTGCCAGGCTCTCAGCCAGTTGGGGGTTTGGAAGTTGAAAGGCATCGGTTGGTATCTTTGGATTGTTCCACTGTGGTGGCCCAGTCTATACAGAATTCTCGGAAGAGCAGTACCTTTAAGGTCTACGAACGTCACTGGAGGAATTTCTCTGCTTGTTGTTTGTCACTGGGGTTTTTCCCGGATTCCTGTGAGGGGGGGTTCTGTACTGGAGTTCCTCCGGGATGGGTTTTTGCTTGGGCTGTCGGTCTCTACTCCCCGCAACCAGTGGTTGGCCATTAAAGCTTTCCTGGGGGCCTCTCTTGTCTACTTTGAGTCCTTGGCTTCTCGCCTTCTGCGTAGTTTTTTTCTTCGACGGCCTGTCGTTGCTTCTCCTGTTCCCCCTGGGATCTTCATTTGGTCCTTCATGCCTCACAGCTTTCCCCGTTTGAGCCTCTGCCTTCTGTGTCTCTGGAGTTTCTCACCCTGAAGGTTTGTTTACTTGGTGGCCAACGCCTCTGGTTGACGTTTGGGGGAGCTTGGTGCTTTGCTTTGCCATCCTCCCTTCTTGCATTTCTTCCCTGACAAAGTAGTCCTTCGTCCTGACCCGGCTTTTCTTCCTAAAATGTCTTCCCTCCTTTTTCATTTGTCCCAGGATTTTGTCCTTCCGGCCTTTTTTCCTGCCCCCTCTATGGTGGAGGAGATCCGGCTCCATTCCCTGGATTTGACTAGGGCTCTGGTAATCTACCTTGAGCGTACGGCCTCCCTTCCCAAGATGGATGTTTTGCTTGTCATCTTTAGTGGTGCCCGGCCGGGTCATCGGCCTACCACAGCTACTCTTTCCTGTTGGGTTTGGTCTGCTATCTCCTTGGCCTACCTGCATTTGGGGGTCTCTCTTCCCCTGTTCATCCAGGGTCGTTCCACCCGGGGTGTGTCTTTGTCCTGGGCTTCTTTAAGGGGGCCTTCTTGAAGAATCTTTGTGCTGCAGCAACTTGGTCCTCCCCGCATACCTTTATCTCCCATTATAAGTTGCGGATGGGGGAGGTTTTTTCTGAGGATTTTGGCTCCGCTGTCCTTGCGGCTGTTCACTGATTGTGTGTAGTTGTCTGCAAGAGACGTTCCTTGGCATCTTTTGGTGTCTGTTTCTTTTGTTCATCTAGTGCTTGGGTTTACGCTCCTGGGTGGACTCGGTTACTTACTGGTAATCTTCAATACTCCAAGTCATAGTCTTCCTTGTCACAGTCATGATCCCTCCCGCCTACCCATGGTTGTTGGGGGACAAACAAAATGTTTTGTTTCCTTTTGGTTTTTTCTCTGCTAGTGTATTTTAGGATGTTTCCTGTGTTTGCAGCACCCTTATAGGTCTGGTGACAGGTACTTCCTATCAGGTCACTATAGTGGGTGGGGACTTTTTTGATATGGGTGAATGCTGTGCCTGTAACACGGGGTACTCCAGGGTGACTGTGACGAGGAAGACTATGACTCGGAGTAATGAAGATTACTGGTAAGTAACCGAGTCATTCCCACGTGCAGATCACTCCTTTAATAGTAAAATATGTCAGCTCTCACCCTTCCTGGACCCTGAGAATGCTCTGGCCTAGCTAGGTGCACTTCTTGGAAGTGGGAGTTTTTTTGTCCCTGTGCCTTTTTTTTTCTTCACGGGATTGCAACTTTTGCTGGGCCTGCCCTCTAAATGCATGCACCTCTATCATCTGTGTTTTACCCTGAGGGCACATGTTTGAATCCTGGTGTTTCCTCTCACCTTTCAGTAAAATGGATACCATTGAATTGGATAACAATGAACAACCGTTATACTGTGCCAAGATGCTCTATTAAGGTGAACATGTTATTTTTTCTTCAAATAAACAGGTTCAGTTTAAATTTGATTGCTTGTTGATGTATTGTAAAACACACAATTGCCATCACATACATTCTCACCAAAACACATAAGCTAAAAACATTTTTATTACAAGCCAATGCAAGACCTATTGCCTTGCAAATGCTTGTTTCACCTTTCACCACCAAATGTTTAAATACTTTAATTATTCTGTCCAAAATCTCAGCCCTGGGTGACGGTACAATTAAACTGAAGCAAAATTAAAGAATGAGTTCTCACATAGTTTGCACTGAGTCTAAGACATTCATTTGGATTTTCACCTCGAGGCTTACTTTTATTGCAAATGTATTTAGTGAAGAGCTTTTAGGATTTAAAAGAGAGAACATTTGCTTCAATAAAGTTCACTAACGTTTCTAGTTGAGCAAAGGGACATAGTTGGCTGTATGTAGAGCAACATTGGCACCTAGTGGTCACATTTGTGAAATGCATGACCTAATTGCAATTTTCAGCTATCGCAATTAGGTAATCACTGTACCAAAATAGCGATTATTAAGGAATCGCTATTTAGCAATCGCAATTCATTATGCATGTAGGAATCGCTAAATAAATTGTGATTCCTACACATTCCCTATTAGCGAATCACAAATTGCAAATATCTAATAGGTAATGCCTTCCCATTCATTCCTATGGTCCCAGTGGCCCATAGGAAAGAATGGGAAACCATTCACAATTTGCGATTACCAAAAAGGTAATCACAAATTGCGCATGCAATTTCAAGGGTGATGGTGGGCCATAATGCTACCCTGATGCACCTCCAAAATTGGCATGTGTGCACATGTGGCGCACTAAGTGTGTGCACTACATGACACTTACAAAAATGCAATTTTGTGCATGTTTCTAAGGAATTGCAAATTACCATCAACTGGAAGTTGCGATTCCTTAATGCAAAGTCACATTCTAAGAATGCTTCTTGCATTGCATTTAGGGAATCGCCAATTATGATTCCCTAACTCCATTCGCAAAATAGTTATTTGCAACTTTAGCGATTACCTATTTTGCAAATGGCTTTGGGCTTGATGCATCCCAAAAGACCACAAAGGGGCCGATTCTGCGACCTGTAATTGTTTTCATTACATGTCAAATGTTTGACCTGTAATCAAACAAATGTTTTCATTTAGCGATTCATAGAGCCTCCCAAATCGACCCTACCTCATTAAGATTAATGAGGTAGGTCGCAGTTTGCCTAGGAATCACTAAAATCACAGGGATGGTGGCCTACTGGGGTTAGCAGACCACCATCTCCGTGATTGCTGTTAAATAAAGCAAGCATTTTTTTCATGCAGACAATTAAAAGAAAATCGGTTGCGTTTATAGAAAAATAGAAACGTTTTCTTTTGACATTTTTTAGGACCAGGCAGTGGTCCATGGGACCACTGCATGCTCTTAAAAATCGTGTTTGCCACCATTGCAAAATGGACCCCTTACCATTTGCGAATGGATTACCACCAACTTGAAGTTGGTGGTAAATTGCAAATGTTTGTGACAGCATTCATGGTCAAAAAACATTCATACATACCGCTGCTATGCGCTATTTGGAAGGGGTGTCCTAAACATCTACCACCTAGCTTCACTCGCGCTGTCTCAGTGCAGCGTTTTTAACTTTGTTTGCGACTATTTTGGGCTTGTGTTGCATTTGGGACTTACTTTTGATTTTAATTCCGGTTCTGTGTTTTCTCCGCGCTCGTGTCCTGCCCCCTCACCTGCATTTAAAAAACACACTTAGGTGCCTCTATTCACCACCACTTTGGTGGGTCCGGGCTCATGGGTTGTTTGTAGGCGCCATCTTGGACTGGGACACCTCATCCTGCGGCGGCCGCCATCTTAGAGCGGACTTTGCGCGCGCAGGGTGACCTGAGAGCCTATTTAAAGTCGCTCTCCTACGCGCAGCGTGACGCGCAGGTCGACGCCCTCGCTGTGCCGGAGTCTTGCCAGAGTCCTGCCCGTCTGCGCCCGTCAGCGTCCTGGAGGCGTTGGGGCGACGGGGGACCCTGGTCGGCCTTTCTCCGGCTGCGATGATTTGCTACTCTTCAGCGTCTCTGCGGGACCTTCGGGCCCATTCTAGTTCTTGCCGCTCTGTCTATCCAGGGCGGTTTAGGGGCAAACGTTGCTGTCCGTCCTGCGGCTGGAGGCCTGCCCTGTCGCATGCCACTGTGCCACGTTTGGTTACTGCTGAGGTGAGACATCTCTGTTTGCTGCTGAACACAAGGTCGGTTGGCTGTCATGTCCTGCACATTCATGACCTTCTGGTCAGGGAAAATCCTCTGTGCCTGTTTCTGACGGAAACCTGGCTTGGAGAGGCTTCCCATCCGGATGTCTTCTCCTCCATCCCACCGGATTATGACATCTTCCGGCAGGACAGAGCGAAGGGGAGGGGAGGGGGGGTTGCCGTGGTGGTGAAGAAGGGCGTCTCCTGCTCAGTGCTTCCCTCGAACCCTATAGGTCATTCCGAGTCGTTAGCCTTCCTGATCAGATTGTCCCCGGGTCAGGCCCTTAAGGGTCTGTTGATCTATAGACCTCCTGGCCCCGTGGGCTCTTTCTTAGAGGATCTTCAGACAGTTGTGTCTGAGCTGGCGCTATCCACTCAGCACTGCCTAGTGGCTGGTGACTTCAACTTTCATCTGGACGTGGCCGATGACCCTGATGCGGCCAAATTGCTAGATGTCACTTCTCCGCTTGGTCTCATGCCCTATGTATCAGGGCCAACACATGAGAAGGGCCACACTTTGGATCAGGTGTTCTCATCTGTTCCTCTCGTGGAGGTTGCTACCCAGCAGATGCTTTGGACCGACCACTGGCTGATCAGCTTCGCGGTGCTGGAATGTGCGCGCTCGGATCACAGAGCGCTTACCGTGCCTAAACCGGCCTCGAGAGCGCTCCACAGAGTCACTCCTGACTTGCTCGAGCAGGCACTGCTGAAACACCCCTGTCCTCTCTCGGGCGACCTGGACAGTGATATTGCGACCTTGCAGTGCTGGCTGACCGATCGGCTGGATGATCTTGCCCCCATGGCCGTTCCTCGGTCCACGGTGGCCCGGCATTCTGCCCCGTGGTTTACGGAGGCGCTCCGTGTGGCTCGTAGTCAGTGCAAGGTGGCGGAGAGGGCCTGGCGCCTTGTGTACGATGGGGAGACTAAACTTGCCTATAAGGCGGTGTTGAAGGCCTACCATCGGGACATTCTCGCTGCCAAGAGGGTTTACTTGGCGAGGAGGATTGAGGCATCCGCGAACTCCTCTAAGGAGATCTTTACTATCGTGAAGGAGTTTACGATCCCCAGCTCCCGTCCGCCCCTTCCAGCTTCGGCGGACGCTTGGGCCTGCGACCTAGCTGGTTTCTTCACAGACAAGATCAAGGCCATTCAGGCCACCTTCGTTGAGGAACCGGATGGAGGGAGCGGTGTTAGGTCGGTCTCTGGTCTGCCGCATACTCCGGTGGCAGTGCTGTCCGACTTTCCTACTGTTTCCAGTGAGGCCTCTCTTACGTTGTTGGCCAACCTCAAATCTGGCTCGCCACTTGATCCCTGCCCCGCCAAATTTTTGGCTGGTATGGCGCCAGTGGTGAACCCTTTAGTCAACCCTATCCTAAATGCCTCCCTGAGGGAGGGGCGGGTCCCTAGCTCTTGGAAAAGAGCGATGGTGATCCCCCTCCTAAAAAAACCGGGCCTTGACACTGAAGTTCTGGCGAACTACAGGCCTATCTCGCTGCTACCTGCACTAGCGAAGCTGACGGAAAAACATGCTCACGGCGCCCTTTCTAGTTTTTTGGAAGCTAACAATCTGCTCCATCCATCTCAATCGGGCTTCCGACCTAATTTTAGTACGGAAACTGCTCTGATTGAGGTGACTGAGATCATCAGGGAGACTCTTGATGCCGGCGGCAGGGCCATGCTGGTCATGTTAGATCTTTCGGCGGCTTTCGACACCGTCCCCCACAAGACGCTTCTATCCAGGCTTTATGACATCGGCCTGAGGGGAACGGTGTTGAGGTGGTTTACCTCTTTCCTGGAAGGCCGCCGCCAGACGGTCTGGGTCTCCCAGAGCTCCGCCGAGATGCCGCCACTGGGAGTTGGGGTTCCACAGGGTTCTGTGTTGAGCCCCACATTATTTAACATCTTTATGTCCCCTCTGGCGGCCTTGGTAGAGGCGTATGGGGCCCAGATCGTCTCTTATGCCGACGACACGCAACTCCTCTTCACATGCGGGAAAGATCAAGAGTTTGTGGGAGAGAGAGTCCGGGACTGCCTTGCGCTGGTCTTCGACTGGTTCCAGCGGAACGGTCTGAGGGCCAACTCGGGAAAGTCTGAGATTCTTTTTTTTGGTTGCGTTGCCGATCCGGATTGGCAGCATTGGTGGCCGTCCGACATGAGCCCTCCTGTACAGTCCTCTGTGGTGGCCAAAAACCTGGGAGTTAAGCTCGACAATCAGCTGTCGCTCCGCACTCACATTCTTGGCCTAGCCGGCACTTGCTATGGACTATTGAAAATGCTCCGCAAATTTTTGCCTTTGTTATCTGAGGAGCATAGGAGGACTACAGTGCAGGCTCTAGTCGGGTCCAGGCTAGATTATGCCAATGCTTTGTTTCTTGGCCTTCCCGACTATCTGGTCCAGCGCCTTCAAGTGGTGCAGAACTCTGCTGCCCGGGCGATTTTTGGTCTAGGGAGACGTGCCCGAGCGTCTGGGTTGCTCCAGTCGCTCCATTGGCTCCCCATCAGGAAGAGGATCCAGTTCAAATCCCTGACCCTGATGCACAAGGCTCTGCATGGTTCAGGAGCGGGATACCTGCAGAGGAGACTGACTTTCTATCGTCCGACGCGCTCTCTCCGTTCGGAAGCTCTGTGTAGAGCTGTGGTTCCACGGGTGAGGAAGGCTCGTGCGGGAGGGCGGTCTTTCGGCTGCAGAGCCCCCCAGCTTTGGAATCAGCTTCCATTCGCTTTGCGGAGTACTGTTAATTTACTCCAGTTTAGGAGGGGCCTGAAGACCTGGCTTTTTAATTCTTAGTGTGTTCATTACTGTTCATTATTGCTTTTGTTCTGTTTTTGTTGCCTGTTTTTAGCTGTGTTGTGTTATTTCATTATGAGCTGAGGGTGGAAAGCGTCGGGACACTCCCTGTGAGTAGCTGCACGCTATATAAAAAACTCTATAACATAACATAACATAACATAACATGCCCCTCCCAAATGATGAATAGCTGTCCCATTTGGCAATTCGGTAATCTGTTATCAAATCGCAAAATAGGGTTGGATACATGTAAATAGCCTTCTTCGCATTTTATCAGACCATTCACTTGTGCTTTTATTTTCTCAAATGTGCTACAACAAACAAACAAAAACAATATTAAACCAGAGCATCACAAACTTGAATTAAAAGTTGCAAATCAATTTATCCGAGAAGAATAGAGAACATATAGAATGATTATTTAATAAGTAATCTTCATTACTCCTTGTCTTACTCACACTTGTATAAATCAATATTCATGAGAAAAATTCCATCTACTCGTGTCAGACAAAACACCAAGAAATGCAGATTAAAAAAATTTCAGACCATCCATTACTGGGTGGCATCCAGATACTGCAATTCCCAGCATCCTCTTAAGATACTATGCACAGACACAAGTTTTTCAGCAAAGGGGTGGGAGAATTCTAATAAAGGGGACGAGGATGAGTAGGACTAAAAGTAATGTAGGTTACTAGTAATAATGGCATTAGTGCAGGTCCCACATCCTTAGAAATGAGATTTACCGAAGCAACAATGTCCAAAAGAAACACACTACATCAAAAACCAATACACCTAATGAATTTAAATCCCAAAAGGAATTCATGACAGGATGGTACTAAGGGAACCAACATCAAAGGTCCTACCATCATGCTATAAACCTTTGCTTCTGAACTACTGAAAAGTATGAGGTGAGGCACTTGTGGTGGCTCTGCAAATCCCATCAAGGTCAATCCTCTACTCTTTTATCCATGAAGCAGGAAGTTCTCTTGATGATCTGCCCTCAACCCCAGCCAGTAGGAGAGTATCCATCAAAGGACATGTCAAAATAATAGTAAAACTTAACTACATAATTATCATCAAGAGGGAAGTCTTTCTACATTGACCTGTGGCTACAAAAGTCACAAGAAACATCTGGCAGAAGAAACATGACCTGTCTAGAGGGACTAAAAAAGTCGACTGCAGATGGGTGTTCTGGTGTGGCAGTTACGCCCTCCAGGCTGAATCCCTCATGCTGGTGTCCTGGTAGCTGCAGCCTCCAGGCTGATTGCGGCTTCCTGCTTCGGTGATACAGGACTTTCATTCACAGCATCAACGGCAGCAGTGGCACCCACACTTGTTTCTAAAGCCTGCAGCAAACTGCCTGCTGACAAGGGATACTTGTCAGGTACAGTCATTATACAACACATGTACTCATACACAACCCATGCTGAAACTGTGCAGAATGATGGGGATCTCTCTGAAACATGAGTCACATATAGTTTCACTCTCCGGGGTGCACAGACATAATATCGAGTCCAAAATATCGATTGGACATAATGTCGAGTTTTTAATATAGACTGGACAAAATATCGACAGGACAGAATATAGATAACAAAAATATTGTTTTTAAGGTAAGTGAAGTAATATCGACTGTTAAAAATATAAATAGTAAAAATATCGAATTATATAATATAGATAGTTAAAAATATCGATTTTTTAATAATATATAATTATTGATAGTGTATTTTTATGTTATAATATGTGTGAAAAGTGTGTATTTATGTTATAAATAATTTAATTTAATGAATTTTTTTTTATAATTATTGCGTAATTTAATTCTGTAGCGGGTTGTGGGTTTATAGGGAAATAGGGTGGGAAGTAATTTAATTATAATTAATTAAATATGTAAATTTATTTATTGATAGTAATTAGTAATTAATTGTTAATTATTTATATGTGTTAATTAATTTAATTGTAATTGGAAAATACTTATTATTAATTGATTAATTGGTAATTATGTAAATGTTACTAATTTAATTCTGTAGCGGGTTGTGGGTTTTTAGGGGAATAGGGTGGGAAGTAATTTAATTATAATTAATTAAATATGTAAATTTATTAATTGATAGTAATTAGTAATTAGTTGTTAATTAATTAATATGTGTTAATTAATTTAATTATAATTGTTAAATAATTTTTAATAATTGATTAATTGGTAATTATGTAAATTTTACTAATTTAATTTCTGTAGCGGCTTGTGGGTTTATAGGGGAATAGGGTGGGAAAAAATTTATTAATAATTAATTAAACAATTAAATTAGTTGAAATGTATTTTTTTGGAAATAATTGTAAAATAATTTTTATTTATTAAATAATGAATTGTTAATGTTTAATTAATTTGTATTAATAGGTGATTAATTGAAATAATTATTGTTAATTAGTAATTTTTAAATATTATTTATTATATTAGATCAATTATTTATTTATTTTTAATTAATTATTAATAGATATTAATTTTAAGATTTTTGAATAATATATGAAATATTAACTTTCCCTAATGCTGTATTCTCTGGAGTGGGAATAGTATTTTTAACCCCTACGCTATCCAACGCTTTCCCTACTGTTGCATCCACTGGAGTGGGAATAGTAATTTTTACCCCTACGCTATCCAACGCTTTCCCTACTGTTGCACTCTTTGGAGTGGGAATAGTAATTGTAACCCCTACGCTATCCAACACTTTCCCTACTGTTGCACTCTTTGGAGTGGGAATAGTAATTTTTACACTTTTGTTATTGTACGTTAATAATATTGGCTATTATTTAATTATATTTTGTTACTATATATATATGTTTTAAGAAATATGAATTAAAATTATTTTTTTTTTTACTTTCATTAATTATTTAATTATTATAAGTAATTTAAGTATTTTTAAGTATATTTTAGTAATTAAATTTTATTATTAATTTAATTTAACATTGTTTTTAGTAAAGTCGATATTATTAAAACCTATATTTTTGTAAACGATATTTTTAACTCAATATTTTTGTACTTGCCTGTTTGTAGATAGAAACTCGATATTTTGTCAGTCTATATTTTGTCAACGATATTCTTGATGGTCGATATTTTGTCTCTCGATGTTATTTCAGTGATCCACTCTCTGGACAAGTCAGCTATCTCTGGATGCCCCTCTGGGAGCCTGCTATTGCTGTCTGGCAGACACCAGTCCTAGTTACACAATAGCTCTTTGAGTACTCTGTGGAACACTCCCTTCCTTAGCAAAACAGAACACTGGAGTGGAACAAAGTGGAGTGGTTTGGATGACACTGCAATACACATTTTCCTACCAGCAGATTTGGATCCAGTATCCAAGGCTTCAGAGCTGGTTTGGGTTGGTTCTCTTAACAATGTCATTCTCAGGCTGCTCTCTAAAAACATCAGTTGTGAAAAGTGATGACTCTTACAGCAGGTAGAAATAGTGCTGGCTCTAAGCAGACGCAGGAGTATGCACAGTGTGGGCACACTGCATTGTGAGATCTCTGCACCTAGCAATCATCAGTCTTCCTGAAGCAGTACTCAGAGAAGAACTAAATGTGAGATCTGACCTGAAATATTCATCATATTGAGCAACAGAAACTGTAGTTCACCCCTCACCCCTACAATCAACAAAGGGCAGTGCACAGAAAGAACTAATCTGTGGCTTTTTTCTAAGAAAGTCTCTATTGAAATTTTAAAGGTAGCTTTGAAGGAAAGTACCTATTTGGACATGGTCAGCACCCACTTTTTTTACCATAATGCCTGATATTATTTTGAATTGAGTGCTCTGAGTCCCTTCCAAACTGGATTCCAGTGCCAGATCTCTTTCCTAAAACTATACAACAATTAGCACAACTTCAGTAACCCTTGTAAGTTGCTAGTAAACAGTATGCCTGGTACCTAGGGCATTGGTACTGAAGAGAGTCCTCTGGGGCTGAAGCACAAATAATGCCACCCTGGGGACCCTTCAGCAAGAAGATACACACTGCCATTGAAGGCTGTGTGTCTTTGTGCAAAGAAAACTCAAAAGGTGACACAGCATACAGCTCTCTGTAAGTCACCACTACTGCAGACTGTATAGCCCCAAGGCAGGGCACACTATATTCCATGTGTGGACATGTCTGCATGAGCACATACGAACTGTTAATCAAGAGTATTCTTGGATATTGAAAGTGCACAGGAAAGCCATAGAGAGAACAAGGGCAGGATACTTGTTATTACAAGTTTCCTAGACCCCTGATGGCTTCACTGTACTCTACGATGTCTGATACTAAACAATGTTTGTCTCAATAAATCCTCACTCTTGCGAGTGGTGGATTTAATAATATATGCACACAGGAGACTCTTTACATGGTCCCCTGAAAATCTACCAAGCACTGGTGTGGTCTTTGACTAGTCTTAGCCAGCCTGCCATCACCAGATATTTTTCTGACCTCATAGGGTGAGAACCAGAGATCCTAGAGGCCAGAAACAAAGCCTAGTATGGGCGGAGGTGCCAGGATGGCCTTCCATAGCAGGAAGCGTTAAAGGTGGTGCTGCCTTTGAAATGCAACCCAGGAAGCTCCAGCTTGTGGAGGATGCCAACCATCCTTTTCCTGCTCCACATTTAGTGGGAGGACAGAAGGGAAAATCAGCTAAATTAGGAGGTGGGCCCCATTCAGCCACAACCACTCCTAAGGTGGGGCAGGCGATGTAGACTCCACTTGTCATATCCCTTCATCTAGATCTGTGAAGGAAATAGCAAATGAGGGTCAGGGTACTGTGCATTCCCAAAGGTAGTGATTACTTAGAGGGTGTAGACACCCTAAAGGTTGGTAGCTCATTGGCTATTACCTGCCACACCCTTTAACGCTGCTAAATTCAGTATTTAGGTGGCATCCCTAGACCCTGAACTTAGATTCAATAAACATAGAGAATAAAAGAACAAAGAAGAGCTGCTCAGCCGAAGACTGAAACCCTGAAATTGGAGGTAAACCCTATCTCTACCATTGTGGTCTGCTGTCTCATTCTGCCGGATGTATGACGTTACAACGCATACCATTACAACTACCTACCATTACAACGCGACCATTACAACGCATACCATTACAACGCATAGCGCTTAGAGGTGCTGGATAGTGGTAAGTATAATTTACTATTCCAACTCTAGTCCCCGTGGACACTAGGGAAGGTGTTGGATAGTAAATTAAACTTATTCCCTATCCTAGAGCGCCCCCCAGCGCAATGCGTTGTAATGGTATGCGTTGTAAAAGTTGCGTTGTAATAGTAGGTAGTTGTAAAAGTTGCGTTGTAACAGGTGTATACCCATTCTGCCACTTGAGGAGTCCATGCACCCTGGAGCTCCTCCAACCTTCCACAAAATGCTTTCCTGCAGCCCACAGGCACCAAACCCATGAAGTCAGATTTGTCGACTTCCTGCTACCTGGCGACTCCAATGCAGCTCCTAAACCAAAAGTGGTATATCAGCTCCAGAGGATCAGATTAGATTCTCCATCAAGTTTGGAGACACTAGGATCTAACGGAGCTGTGATGCACCAATACCCGGGGAACCGCCCCCCCAGCAGCATACAGCAAAACAAAGAGTCCAATATGGACTCCAACCATCCAGGAAGAAAACACCCTTTGAGGGACATCAAGACCCCTGATCTCCACTTCAGGAGTGGTCCAGCTGTCCCAGAACCACATGTCCAAGCAGGCTGCTCCTGACCATGAAGACATCTTGATGCACGAGGCTAGGCTGACCTATCTGCTCTGCACCCGTCCCGCCTGGCCTCTGTAAAGGTGAAACAACTGTGCTCCCATGGTCCTGAGACCTTGCAACCTGCTCCCTTGAGTGGGACCCCTCGACTTACCTTTATGTTCATTTATGCAGCGTGTTTTCAAGTAGCCCCCTTCTTCGTAGAGCCCCTTCTATCAACGACCTCAGCACCCTGATGCTGGCTGAACCTGGGGGGGGCCCAGAGAATCAGCTGGAGGAACATTGGTACTGGCCATGCTGATCACTTAAATCCCAAAGGTGAAGGCTGCAATTCAAATGAGTGATTGTATATTCATTTTTCTATTTCTTCCCAATGACTTCTATGGTGTGTACTTGCACATAAAAATAATTAATTTTCTGAACGTTGAAATTTCATCTCTTTTTAAGTACTTACTGTAGAACAAAGTTCTTGGTCTTAAATATTATTTTAAAATCGATAATGTTATAAAATAGTCTCTGATTTAGTCTTGAGTGTGTGTCTCATGTTTTGCCTCTGTGAGTACAACAAATGCTTAGCACTACCCTCTTATAAGCCTAACTGCTTGCCCACACTACCACAAATAGAGCATTAGTATTATCTCCTTTTGCCTCAGTATACCAATCTGGGCCTCACTGGACTCTCTAGAGTGTACTTTGTTTTAGTACGCTCCCTCATTCAAGCGAGCAATAGATGCAGTGGTGAGGTAGGTCTGGTATAGGTAATAAAACTAGTTGTATATCAACCAGGCATTTCAGGATACCCCACAGACAAACCCCAGTATTTTGGACCATTGTTCACCAGCTAACCTCTCCTGTTTTTTGTTCAAAGCAGCCAGTTTTAAGCTGTGGTATGGAGTCAGTAGAACATTTAATGTTAGCCTTACTGTTCTAGCCCTCCCACTGTAAGATATTCCTTGAGGACTTGCAACGTGGGGGGGGGTTCCAGACCCACTTGGTTCCACATTCGTGGCAGACTGTCAATGATTGCATGGTGGGTAATGGACTGTCCTGGTCCTAATGGGAAGTCATCTCATATAGCTTGGTATGGCTGGAGAATCCCATATATGCATAGGTCATCCAGTGTCACAATATCTGACTTTGTCTGATGGAGCAAGGATTCACACGAGAAGCGACTTGCTTGAACTCATGAACCTCGAATAACCCTAATTATGTAACCAACATGTTGGTCTTACTAATTTGCCACTTTTTCATCGATATCGGATGTCCGAGTGAGGCTTGCTTATGTGATTTACTAACCATAATACCCTTGCATTTAAAATGGCTGCTGCTACTACGCAGGATTTTCTACTGCGCATGCGTCTGTCATACTCACGTGACATGACGTACTCGCAGCTTTGGAGGGAAACTGTCGCATCTGCGCACTAGTGCTAATATGGCTTCTCTGTGTTCTCACATGCGAGAAGCTTGCATTGCTGCTTTTGCTAAGCTGTTCGTTCTGCCTAATCCTAATGCTATAGTTTATTATAAAGTAATGGGTATAGTGTAGACATACATGGTATACAGTGTATTAATTTTATTCTGTGTTCTAAAACTGTTTCTTTTCCATTTCATGTTACACTTGAAAACTGGCCTGGCTTGTACCGCTGTACTCCATCTTTGTTGAAACTGAGGCTGCGCAAAATTCTCAAGTCTCGAGGACAGTGACCTTTGGACTATTGCCAAGGAGCTGACTGACTAGAAGATGCTCCTGGGAACGCGCCCTATTGAACCCAAGTTTAAACAATGTAAAACAATGTATTGGACAATAGAACATCCATTGTTGGGTGGAATAAACCGTCATGAGAACCTGAAATTTGATGGGCGGGAGAGAAATTTGAATAGGAGATGGCAAAAGTCTAAAATTTAGGTGGTGTGATGACCTGTCCTCCTCCTTTGTCCAATCGAAATTGGGGATCCTTACACTTGCAACATTGGGGGATGGTACACTGACTTGAAAAACAGTATAACTACGGTAGGCTGGTTTTATGACGATCCATTGTCCTCAAAGTCATCGCAGGAGTTCCCATTGCGGCTACTACATCGCAAATGCAGTCACATCGGCCATTTTAGCATCGCACGTTGTTGCGATGCAAATGCGGCCATGCAATTGGATAGCTTGTCACATCGGCGACTTTACATCGCACGACATGACAACGAGATGTTTTAGCCCACACGTTTGAAATCGTTATAGCCAATGGGTTGTTGGAGGGGTTGGGGGTATATATTGTATTGCCCGCCGTGTCTGCAGCCATTTGTGCCTTTGTCTAAAGGTCTGGCGAGATCAACCGCTCTAAACCATATTTTCAGTCGCATGCAGCTCTTTGACGACAGGTAAAAGCTTGCGTTCTGCAGTTCAACCTATGACCGCAAGTCACACAATAATCCTTCTGACAAACAAACATACCAATCTATTTATCTTTGTAAACTACCTGATACATTACACATGCAGCGGGCATATTAACCACCTGCCCTGCCTGTGATGAGCTAACAAAAAAAAAAGAAAAGGGGGTGTTGGCTTGAGTTGACCTCATGGCTCATTTCACACAGGTCCACATCTGCCCTTTTAGCTTACTCGTGTACGTTTCTGCCTTCCCCTTTTCCATTTCTTGTTTCTCTCTCCTATGCTTGTGTCTGCTACAGGTCATCTCTAATAAGGCAGATACTTGCAGGTCCAAGCTGAGTTTGAGGAGGAGGGTGAGGTGGAGAGGAGGGGGCGGCTCCCACGGTTCAAAATATGCATTTTGCTGCTGCTGGAAAGCAATTTCGAAGAGATACGTTCGCATTTTCAAGCTGCTTGAATATAAGCCAAATATTTTCTTTACTAACATATCTTTAATGTTTGTCGATTTGTGAAACCATATGTATGTTGGGGGCGCTAACTCACAGCTTGAATATTACTTAGACCAGTCATATGTTTCCTACTATGCCTCCTGGGTCAGGTTGCAGACTGCGTGGAACCATACAAGCAGACAATTCAATTCAATTCATAAAAGTACACATACATGTAATTCATAGTTATAACCATATACAGTACACTATTTAGTCTAAAAGGATTTCATAATAAACATTAAAATCCTCATCAAAACATGTCATTAATTAATCCCGCTAAGTTGTATCTTATTTTTGACTCGTGGCCATCCTTCATTCAGTTTCGTAAACAAGTTGGTATAGAGGTTTTAAAGATCTGGGGGCATATTATCAAGGGGGTTTATCTCCGCTTTCTTGGCTTTTAAAGCCAAGAAAGCGGAGATAAAATTATCTCCCTATTACCAAGCTGTCGCTAACACCAGTTAGCGACAGCTAGTAGGAGATAGCGACCATCTTGGGCCCCACTTTGCATGTCAGTGATATTTATCACTAATGAGATGCAAAGTGGGCGTGCCAAGATGTTAGAGACTGAAAACAGTCGCTAACATCGCTATCTCCTATTACCAACCTTTGGAGATATTCGCGCTAAGCGGGAATATCTCCAAAAGCTAACACCTGCCCTGAGCAGTTCTTAGCCATGTTATCCAATGGGAGGTGGATAACATGGCTAAGAGCATTTGCTCGATAATGCATGAATATCGCTGACTTTTCAGCGATATTCATGCATTTCGGCCGTTTTTTATCGCATTTGCGATAAACCTTGTTAATAGCAAGGTTTATCTGCGATAAAAATCGCCGATGTGCGGCGATAATTTTTGTCTCTAAACAAGTTAGAGACAAAAATTATCGCTAGTTGTTGGTAATATGCCCCTTCCTTCGTTGTATGGCACAAGATATAAAACCAACAACAGCACTACAAGCTAGTTCGTTGTGAAGGGTTCGTTCTCAAGGGTACATCCTTATCAAAAAATAATTTCTGGGAGATAAAAAGTGGGCATAAAAATTGTTTTCTAATATATTGATAAAACTTTCAAAACAGCATAAATTGCATCGCTGTTTGTTTGGCTATTCCTTCACATGGATATTTGTGTACTATTTCCTGCCATTTATTAGATTTGGGGACAGCCACTAATTCATGTAGTGTGCCCAAACGCATTTGGGTCAAATAAAATCTATTCTGTGCATTTGTGACTTTTATCAAATAATTTTGAAGGCTAAGTGATCCAGACAGCCATCCATTAATCCATCCACCATCCATTCATCCATGCATCCACCCACCCACTCACCACACACACATCCGTCCACCCAGCACCCATACACCATACATGCATCCATCCAATCATACACCGACCCATCATCCGCCATCCATTCATCCACCCAAGCACCCATCCATCCAGTCATCCATCCATCCAGACAGTCATCCGTTAATCCATTCACCATCCGTTCATCCATGCATCCACCCACCCACTCACCACACACACATCCGTCCACCCAGCACCCATACATGCATCCATGCACCCATCCATACATGCATCCATCCATTAATCCATCCACCATCCATCCGTGACGTGATTAGGGAACAACTGTTGCATTTTGGAAAAAGCCAGTTTCCTTGACGTGTTTATTTGCAGTCTTCAGTTTTTAGAAGGGAACAACTGCATGTACGTGACGTGATAATTGTTGTGGCGTGATTAGAGAACAACTGTTGCATTTTGGAGAAAGCCCGTTTCCGTGACGTGATTATTAGCAGTCTTCAGTTTTTAGAAGGGAACAACTGTGCGTTGTATTGGCATGTGTTGGAAAAGCCAGTTTCCGACAAAGCCAGTTTCCGTGACGTGATTATTTGCAGTTTTTAGAAGGGAATAACTGTGCGTTGTATTGGCATGTGACAGTCAGCATTTTGCCATTAACATCGCATGCGTTGTAATTGCATGCGATGTTAATGGCATCGCGCCACCGTAGCATGCGATGTGAACGACGAAGCGATGTCAAAGTCGCGGTGTTTTGACCCCGATGCGATGGGGGTTTCCCGGGTAGGCTTAGCTAGTTAATTTGTTCGACTTGTCCAAATAGCTGATCTGTCACTGACCAAACGCACTCAATAGGTGACTGAAAGCAGAGGGCTGCGGTGCACTCTGTCGGAAGGTTTGCTGACCAATTCGGGGCTCTGGGAAGCTGAAGTGCTGGCAAAGCACTTTGCTGGTGAATGCTGTAACCCAATCGGGGTTTTGGCTGATTCCTTGCAGAGAGGGAGTAGCGCAGGCGTTGCAACTGAGCTGCGGGTGCTGGTCTTATCCTTTGGTGGTCCGGTCCTTATCCAAATCTGGGGTTTCCTGTCCTGATTTCTGAACTGCACCTGCTGGCCTACTGGCACTGCAAACTTTGGGGTTCTTCTGTCCTTTTCAACTGACCCGTGGCCAGGGTTGGTCTTCACACCATTCTAGGTAAATATAAATCTGTGTGGGTAATTGTTAGTATAATTTGTGTCCTTTTTCCCCTCCCTAATGTGCTAAAGTTTTATTTGCATATATGTTCCTTTTCTTACCTTCCCTTGGATAAATAATAAATTCATGTTTGCCGTTTATAGTGTGTTCCATTTTTCTTACCCTCCTTGTTGAATGCTAAAAAACTTTATTCATGATTGCATAGATGTTTCCTTTTTCTTCACCCTCCCTTTAAAGTAATCAAACTCGGTTATTTTGAATAATAGTGTGTTCCATTTCTTACCTTCACTATAGTTATATGCTAAAATTAGTTCGTCATTGCATATTGTGTTCCTTTTTTACAACAGTTGATAATTGCGAAAGCTGTGTTGTTCAGTATGTTCCTTATTCTTCAACCAACCTTAGAAAATTGCGCAAGTTCGTTTAAAAAAAAATAATAGCTTGTTCCTTGTTCTTAAATGATTAGCATAATATATCTTTTGCATAGTTATACTCTATTTCTGACTTTGATTATTGATAATCTTATTGCTTTTAATCTGTGGATCATGACCTTTTATGATGATTAGATAAAGAGTTTAAAACTTTCCAGAGTCTGTGGTTATTATATGAGTGCAAATGTTATTAGTTACCTACTTTTATTTAACTCCCTGATCCAAGAGGTTACAGGTACCAGTGACAAGAATTGCTAAGTCAATGGTATAGTACCTACTGGAATAAATAAACTGGTAGTAGAGCGAGGGTTACCTGATTGAATAAAATGTATATTTGAATTATGGGCCCAGGTGAGAATTGGTAAAATTTATAGTCGGGTGGCCTGCGCGCTCTATGAGTACATTTCTTTGGTAGCAGAGTTATGGTTAGGGATTAGTTAAATTAAAGTAGTTAGGTAGTTGGTTATGAGAATATGTCAATCGATCAAATGTGATATTATTTGAAATGTTTTGAATTGTATTGAATTTGATGCTGCTATATTGAATTTTATGTATTAACCAAAATCGTTCATACCTGTTATATGTTTTGTCTGGAATCCCCAATAGCGGGTGGTAAATGGAAGCCACATTGCAGTGAGGTCACTTACCTGTAGGAAGTTAGTGCATGGTTAGGTAAAACCGGAAGCACTATTTAGGGATTTTCTGTATGAATGTGTGAATAAATGACAGCAAAGAGTTCGCTAGCAAAACTTTTGTTGTGATACCACCTAGTAAGGGTCACACGGAAGGAGTAGCAGGTTGGTCTGAGCTTGTTTGATAGCAAAGGGGTTCGCCGGTGAAACTTTGGCCTTAGCATATATCCCGGAGTGGATAAAGTCTGAAGGAGTAGCAGGTTCTTTAATGCTTGAGTGAAGGGTAGGCGGAAGGGATCTACTAGCAGTATATGAAAAGTAAACGGAAGGGATTTACATGCAGTGAGATATTTCTTTACTTTCTAGTCACTCGGGTACAGTGGCGAATGTTTTTACGTTGTTGAATAATAAAATCTGCATTTTAAAATTAAAAGAGTTGAGTTTCGCATTACCTTGTGAGGAGGGAGTCAGCGCTGACCCAACTCAGAGCTGCGCTGGTATTGGTCGAGACACCGGGCGTATAGCTGAGATAGCATTGTAAAGGAGGGGTGAGCACAGGAGCGTGGGAACTCGTCTCACGAGAAAGGCCGCGCACTCATTGGTTGAAATGATTTGAAACCGCATTGTTGATTGGTCAATAAAAGATGCACGAGTATTGGAAGCATTTACTAAACAGAAATAAGTATTGCCGTACGATTTGAAATTTTTTCAAATTATATGTCGGGTCCAACTAGTCCAGAAAGTCGACCTGATCGAAGATACTTAGGGTTTGCTAGGGAACAGATGATAAGAGGCACACCTTACAACATGTACGGAAGTAAGAGGAAAATGTCACTTGTTGACAGAGTTAAGAATTACTTTAAAAAAGGCAAGCCCATTAAAACTAGAGAAGGGGTCATTATTCCACCACCGAATACTCCCGCATCATTTATGATGTTTGACAGGGGTTACCACTCTTGTGTATGGTTAGAGAACTGGGTGGAATACACTAAAGATGACAGAATTTTGGCATTTCCCTTAGAAGGCACATTTAATGGAAGAATTTTGTTCAATTTAAGGACTTGAATGTATGATTTACATCCTAGACCAAGATTAACGCAATATGAAGCACTAGAAGAATGGGAAATTGAGGCTTTTGAGCGAGACAGACCTAGGATTGAGTAAATTCTACCCTAAAGTTCAAAGGGATTCCAAAGATAAACAAATGAAACAATGGAGACAGAATATGATAGTGGAAAGACTATGGGCCAGATGTAGGTGAAATAGATTTACTGATTTTAAATTACAGAATTTTACTGATTCGGTAATAAAAAATCGGTAAATCTATGGGATCGACATGTAGGTATTCCAGATGTGCTGGAATACCGAATCGAATGATTTCGGTATTTACCGATTCGGTAAATACCGAATCGGTAATGCCCATTCATTCCTATGGGCTTTGAAGCCCATAGGAATGAATGGGCATTACCGATTCGGTATTTACCGAAGCGGTAAATACCGATTTTCACAAGGGTGCAGGGGGTGTCACTTTGACACCCTTGGCACCCCCAAAACAGACTTGGGTGCCATGTGGCAGGCATACATGCCCTAAGGGCAGGCCTGCCTGTCACATGGCATAGGTGTGCATGCACACATGTGCATGCACACCGGAATTGGTATTTTACCATCAAATTGGATTTGATGGTAAAATACCGATTCGGTAAGGCTCCTGGGACTCTGAAGAGTCCCACCTACATATGGGTGGCTCAGATTCGATAAATTTACCGATTTTTTATTTTACCGAATCGGTAAAATTACCGAATCGGTAATTTTACCGATTCGGTAAAATAATGCCCCCTACATACCAATCACCTATTTACTGATCGGTAACGGCCGAAAATACCGATTTTCAGCCGTTACCGACCGACCTACATCGGGCCCCTAATCCTGTATTAACTTTAGAAGAGCCCACAGGAAGTAAAAGGACTGAGAAAACCAAACATTTAATGACTAGTGGTGATTCAGACGATGATTATATGGAGGATTTATTAATGAAAAATCCATCACCTTAAAATGAGGAACCAAGTACAGTAAATCCGAATCCTCCGTTTTTAAAACCGCCTTTAATTCCGCAAGTGGTACATGAGACCTCAATCGAAAGGGTATTACAAGAAAGAGAAAGAGAAGCTTTAAATAAGCAGAGAAGTGAATTAATTCAGAAAATCTCTCAATTAAACACAAGTCCCGAAGCTCTGACAATTCCCGTAACTATTGGCCCAGTTGTTCCTTTGTACGGAGATAAGCAAGCTAGTCTAAACGCTCCGGTTATAACTACATCAGTAGTACAGCCAAGAAAAGAACCGTTGATAATAGATGACCAGGAAAGTGAATGTGAATCAGTAATCTCCTTAATGGATTTACCAATAAGAGAACCAGAAGGTAGTTCAATGAGAAAAGTCATTAGATATATATATACATTGAGAATTGAATTGGAGGAATTGATGGCAGGAAATGTGGGATTGGACCGGTTAAATACACTTAGTGAAGAGGAATTATTGTTCATCTGTTAAAGCATTACTAGAAATACAAGGAAGGGTGTTTCATGAGAAATTAATGGACACTGCAGCTAGCATGGGAATTGACACCGGTAAATCTGAAGTATTGCAGAAACCATATCGAGTAGAATTTTCTGACAAAGATTTAGAAAGGTGCAGATAAGAGAGCTGCTAACACTATTGCAAAAGTGGGGAGAACTAGACAAATGGAAAGCCAGATGGACAAAGAAAAAGGAAGAAGTTTGATCAAGGCAAATTACATCAGAATATGTTTTAAAAGAAGCCGAAAAGGTAGGAAAATGATGTCCAAAGCGAGAGGTGCCAGGTGGAGGTTATGTGCATGTTCCATGGTCACGACAAGATATTTTGTCATTTACAAATGATTTTCCAAAACTTCGTGAAAAACCTGTAGAGTGGTACAGACAAGTAGAAAGATTTGTAAAGGTGTCAAAGTGTCTTTTGAAAGACTTAGATGGATTATTCAACATTGTAGTTCCAGGAATTTTTGTGGACGGAATGCAAAATTGCTGTTGATTGGCCTAGTGATGAGTACCCAAGAGACCCAAAGACAGGGGCGCCTTCCGAGGATATAATGAAAAAATACAATCAGGTAATACTTTACCTTAAAGGAAAGGTGCCTGCAAAAGAACCAGACTGGATGAAAATAGATAGAACCACTCAGAATAAAGACAAGTCAGTGCATTCATATTATGAACGTTTATTACAGACATTCAAACAATACAGTGGATAGGATAACATTGACATGAAGGATATGACGCATTTTATTTATCGATTTGTGTTAGGATTAAGACCAGAAATTTCACAATGGATTAAAGACAATAAAACAAAGTCCTTAAATATGCTAAATATTGTGAAGATGAGCTAGAAAATAAGCGAAAAGAGTTAAAAGAAAAAGTCATGTGGGCATAAGTAAAATTAGCAGAGCAACAAGAACAGCAGTTAAACCAGATGACTAGCAACCAGAACAAGAGTGATGGAAGTGGAGGAAAGCCAAGGGGAAAATTCAATAGAGAGGATGCCTAAAGGAAGTTTCCCTGTTACGGGTGTGGCAAGTTGGGGCACTGGAAGGACAAGTGTAAGGCTGTGCAGAATGGTAATGTGCCAAATAATGATTTAAATGCACAGACGCAGAATGAGGTACCACGGAAGACCCAGCAGCAGGTAATACAAAATCAGTTACCCCCAGCACCTATGCCAAATTACAGGAGCAAAGCACAAAAGAGTGTTGATACCACAAATTGGGAAGGAAGGGAAAAAAGAGATGGAGCAACTTCACAATTTCTTTTGAATGACACATTCTTTTGTGAAGAACCTTACTGACGGTGCCTGAGGGGGGAGGACGAGGAGTGCGTGCTTGGCCCCTCCTTGCCGGTAGACCAGTCAGGGCCATACATTGAAGGAAAGGTTGAAGGAAATGATGTCACCTTTCTGTTGGACACTGGTGCTACCCGTTCTACTGTGAGAACAGCAGAGGTTCCAAACCTACCCCTCTCGGGAGAAGCGATCCAAGTAGTGGGCGTTTCTAATAAACAAATCAGTACCCCAGTTACAGAACCCATGGAAGTCAGAATAGGTAATTTTAAAGGAATGCATAGATTCGTTGTCTGTAACTCAAGTCCTGTAAACCTGCTAGGAAGAGATTTGTTGTGCAAAATGAATTGCACCATCTTTTGCACTCCAAACGGTGTTGAAATGCAAACCCCAGACGAAGACGGAATTTATAAATTAATGTTAGCAAGACCAGAGACAGAAATTGAAAGACTGACAATAAAGGACTTACCAGAAGAACTGCAACAGACGGTAAAACCAGAAGTATGGGACTTTACTGGAAAGGATGTGGGATTAATGGCCAATGTTGACCCAAAAAAATGACCATAAAAGAAGATGCAGTTTACCCAAATACACAACAGTGTAAAATAAGTGCAGAAATAAAAGCAGGTGTTGCAGTAGAAATAAAGCGTTTGGTTGAAACAGGCATTTTACTGGAAATAATGAGCAGTCCATGCAACTCACCCATAATGGGTATAAAGAAACCGAGTGGTAAGTACAGGGTCATACAAGACCTTCGCAAAATTAATAAGATTGTTGTACCTTGCTTTCCAGTTATGCCAAATCCTTCAGTGATTCTGTATCAGATACCGTGGGAGGCTGGATGGTTTACTGTCATAGACCTATGTCACACATTTTTCTCGATCCCATTGCACCCAGATAGCAAATTTCTTTTCTCATTTGAATTCAACAGTCATGTTTAAGTTTGGAATCGTGTCCCCCAGGGGTACACAGAAAGTTTTTTATCAGATTTTGAAAAGGTGCCTTGAGCCTTTGATACTGCCTGGACAGTCAGTCCTGGTTCAGTATATCGATAACCTATTGGTGGTGTCTAAAACTCGCAATGACTGTGTCATCGACACCATTGCATTACTGAATCATTTAGGTGAAGGAGCACAGAAAGTGTCACCAGAAAAATTACAATTCGGTGCCACGTCAGTGAAATACCTGGGGCACCAGATAGAAAAAGGTGTCGGGAAAGCTACCACAGAAAGAATCAGAATAATTAGAAATATGAATTTGCCTCAGATCCAAAAAGAGATTAGGATGTTTCTTGGAGTTGTAGGATACTGCAGGCAATGGATTGTGGGATTTGCAGTCCTAGCAAAGCCATTATTACAAATGACAAAGAAAAGAGCCAAGGACCCTGTAGAGTGGGATGACGAAAGCATAACTGCTTTTGTAAAATTACGAGAATGTCTGTGTACAGCTCCGGCATTAGGAATGCCTGACTATTCAAAGGATTTTGCACTTTTCTGTGACACACAAGATAATTGTGCACTTTCATTTCTGAATCAAATTCGTGGTCTGGTAGACGTCCTGTGGCATATTTTTCTTCCACATTAGACCCAGTGACAGCTGCATTTCCTGGATGTCTGAAAGCAGTAGCTGCAACGTGCATGAGCCTTGAGCAGAGTGAATCCATTATTATGGGACATCCTGTAACTGTGTATGTTCCACATGCAGTTGTAATTTTGCTAACCAGGACTAAAACTCAGTATCACACACCTAGTCGGCTGACTAAGCATGAGAGAATCCTTATAGGTGCAGAAAATGTAACCATTGCCAGATGTAACATTCTGAATCCAGCAACACTGCTACCTAATTCACACACTGCTGCAGAAGTGAAGGGAGAAGTTGGGCATGACTGTATTGATCTAACTGAGTACAGTACAAAACCACAACCTGACATAAGAGAAGAGCCATTCATTGATTCAGACTATGAGCTATTTGTGGATGGCTCATGTATGAGACATGAGGAAGGAGGCCTGAGCGCTGCTTATGCAGTCTGTACTCTGGGAGGCCCAGTGGAAGCTTCCCATTTGCCTGGAGTCAAGTCTGCACAAGTAGTCGAATTGGTTGCCCTGGCAAAAACCTAATAATTAGAGAAAAATTGGAAAGTAACCATATACACTGACAGCCAATATGGTTACGGGTTGTGCATGACTATGGCCAATTATGGATGCAAAGGGAGTTTCTGACTTCTTCAGGTACTCCAATCAGAAATGGTCAATATGTAAGAGATTTACTAGAAGCAATCCAGTTGCCAAAAGAAGTGGCTGTGGTCAAGTGTGCTGCTCACAAATCTCGCAAAAACAAAGTGACAGCTGGTAATCGATATGCTGACCAGTTAGCCCAACATTGTCCAAAATATAAAATGGCTGTTAACAAGAAAGTTGAGGTGGGCGGAAACAGCTGCCAACTTATGTTGTTAGATGGTGTGGATACGTGGGAAGAAGTAAGAGATTTGCAGAATGCAGCAGAACCAAAGGAAAGGGAAGAATGCAGGAAGCTAGGTTGTCTCAGAAGGGATGAGGATAGTGTCATTGTTTACCTTGATGAAATGCCAGTGTTACCCAACTGTCTGATTGCTCCTATGGCTAGACTGATTCACTGAGATTTTCATTTGGGAAGAGATGCTATGATACGTCTGTTCAGACAGTCATGGTTTAATACAAAATTCAGGAATATAGTAGAGGCACTCTGCCAGAGGTGAATCCAGGGAAGAAAACAGTGGTGTTACCAGGAAAGATTGGGAAGGCAGAAGGTCCCTTTATATGGTTGCAGATTGATTTCATTCGATTACCCCCTTGTTGAGGACTAAAATACGTACTTGTCATTGTCTGCCTGTTTTCAAAATGGGTGGAGGCTTACCCCACACGCAGGAATGATAGCATCACAGTAGCCAAACTCCTACTTAGAAAGCTGATACATTGTTTCGGTTTTCCAGTAATAATTGACTCAGATAGAGGAAAACATTTTAATAGTGAAATATTAGGCCTAATTTGTGAAGCATTCAAGATTAAACAAAAATTACACTGTGCATATCGCCCAGAGGCTTCTGGAGTGGTAGAACAATTGAATGGCACAATCAAACCAAGACTGGGAAAAATGTATGAGTCTACTCGATTGGAGTGGCCAGATGCTTTCCCACTTGTTCTGATGGGACTTAGAAGTATTCCAGACCGGAACACAGGCTTAAGTCCCCATGAAATACCGATGGAAAGAGCAATGAGGCAGGCATGAGTGCCAGCACACAAGCTGCTAAGTATATCTGATGATTTAGTACTGGAGTACTGCAAAGAACTGGCCGACCAAGTGCGTTCTATCTCTCACCAGGTTGCGGAAGACCCTGTCGCCGGACCAGCAACACCAGCACATGACCTCAACCCAGGTGATTGGGTAGTGCTTAAGAAACATACCCGAAAAACTTGCCTTGCTCCAAGGTGGGGAAAACAACGACAAGTGATTTTGGTTACCACCAGAGTTGTAAAGTGTGCAGGAGTTCCACACTGGATCCATGCCAGTCATACGAAAAAGGTGACTGAACCTGATGAAACTGAGGCTGAAGGTTGCGCAGCTGAGGGGTCTCAAGATATCGCTCCTGAAGTAGCTGAAGAAGAACAACCGAGCTCCAGTCAAGATAATTGGATTCCAGTAATCAACACACCTGCAGAATATGTGAGAACGAGAAGTCAAACTTATCAAGATAGACAAAGTGATAGTGAGGATGAGACAGGTGTAGAAGAAGGTACTCAGATCATAGAAATACAAGGCAAAAGTTATTCTGAGGAGGACCAGATAGGGAAAGATCCAGTAATCGACACTCCACCAAGAACTCCAGAGTCTGAAAAGGGACAGATAGAAATTAGGGCTGAGGCTCAAGCGGAAGAAAATCAAGGGTTCGAAGTGCTTGAGCAGGACCAGACAGGAGTAGACAATAGTGTTCAGGAAGAAGAAAGAGAAACAAACGAAAGCCAAATTCAGCAGATTCCTGAACAAGGCCAGGTTAGTGACCAGGCAGAAGAAACAGAAATAAGACCTGGATCTAGGCAGATAGAGAGGGAAACGGATGACAGCATTGAAATTGATGAGCCACAACTGAATGAAAATAAAAGAACATTTGAAGAGGGCCAAAGCACAGCGCCAGCTAAAAGACTCAGAAAAGGAGACAAGTGGCCTAAATTTGTCAAAAGACTGAGACTATGTTTGAAGACAATTAATGAAGAACCTGAACAAGTAAACAAAGTTACAAGTCAAGCTCATCAACCAGTAATACAACCGAGAAGGAGAAGTCCACGACTAAAGAGACTGAATAATAAATACAAAGGCCCAGAGTGGACCTACATTGTTTTTGTAGATTTTGAAAACCTGGATATAAGTGACGAAATCGATGAAGAATTGATTACTGATCAAACTGACGAAGAAGTGAGACCAACCTGAAATTCGCACAGGGTAAAAGCTGTGTAAAAGTTCCAAAGAGGGGTTGAATCTCTTTAGTCAGAAATGGCTGATCATACTGTTAATGGAAGACTGAAAAGAAATTGTTTAAAAACATGCTGCAGAGTATGTTTATGTAGTATAGCAATAGTACTTATACTTTGGATAGGACTAACAATAGCTATTCCTTACATGATGAGTAAAGAGACAAAGAATGACATTAATGGACAGTTGCCAATAGATACAGACAAACTATAGACATTAGATACACCAAAAAGAGTAGATACACAATGTAGATGCACACTATGTAGAAGCAATGGAAATAGAAGACTGCTATGTTTGTATGAAGCTGCCGACTTCGGTAGCTGAGGGTGTGACGTAACACCATTTGCCGCTAACATATGGAATTTAATGTAGCATTTTAGCTAGTTTATTCTATAAGAGAGAATCTTTACAGTATTATTATTCTAATTTAGACGTGATATTTTCAGAACTTCCTGTACGTAGAGACCTGAATCCTGTACATATTACTAGAAATGTAGATATAGCTGACGCACACACGAATAATCTAACATGTTTATTACAAGAAAAAGAAAAGATATTTTTGAATATGGTTGAGAAAAGAAGAGTTTCTAAAGAAAGGCGAATGCCAAGAATCACAAAATTCCTAAATGGGCTGAAAGCATAGGGAACACCTTAAATGGTGGAGCTAATGCTGCTATGTTGCTGGATCTCGAAAAGAAGGGGAAACTCTGTCTTCACAGAGAAAAGACTAGTTATTACAAAAATGTATTCATTGGTTCCAGTGAATGTGAACACAATTTTAAGGTAATTGGGGGTTGGGGTTTCAAAGATGGAACTGAACCTGTGTTTCCTGGAGTTTATTATATATGTTGAAACAAGGCTTATTACAAATTACCAGATCACTGGTATGGGAGCTGTTATTTTGGAATAGTTTTCCCAAAGATATATCATGTGGATAAAATCACTGGAAGCAACGAAGAAACTAATGGATTAGTACATAGTAAAAGAGCTAGTTTAGGTGAAGTAGTAGTGATATATTTAGTGCATTAATACCAACAGTGGGAGTGGCTCTGAATACGGACAGAATCTGCAAATTGTTAAAAGTAGTGGATCGGTTATCAACTGACACTGCTGGAGGTTTCTTGATGGTCAATACCGAATTGGTTGCGATCAGATCTATGGTTTTACAGAATCAACTTGCTCGTGACACGTTATTGGCAAAAGAGGGCGGAGCCTGTAGAATGTTGAAAGCACAACATTGTTGCACTTACATACCAGACAAAAGTGTTGAAATTAAGAGGTATGTGAGAAATATTACAAATTTGGCAAGAGAGCTCAAACCACTAGAGGTTGATAGTGAATGGAAGAGGCTCACTGATGGTCTCTCCTCAGTAGGTAGTTGGTTTTCTAATCTAGGTAAAAGTCTTGTGAATAAAAAACTGATGCCAATGGCGGGAATACGTTTATTAGTTTTAGGAATAATAATTTGTTGTAAATGTCAAAAACATAAAAAGAAATACTCCATGGATAGGCCAGGAGTAAAAACAAATATTGAAGAACTCGAATTAGAAGAATTGAATAGCCAAATATATAAAAAGATGACAAAATCTAATATTAATAATGAAAAGGAGCAGAATAGAAAGTTTGAAGAGATTGAAATGGGTAAAATGTGAAAAGTTGGCATCTGTTTTCATTAATTGGTGATGATATAAAATATCATCAAAGAGGGGATTGGTGGAGCAAGGATTCGCACGAGAAGCGACTTGCTTGACTCTATGAACCTCGAATAACCCTAATTATGTAACCAACATGTTTGTCTTACTAATTTACCCCTTTTTCATCGATATCGGGTGTCCGAGTGAAGCTTGCTTATGTGTTTTACTAACCATAATACGCTTGCATTTAAAATGGCTGATGTTTTTTTTGCCCATTTGTGCCGTATAACACCAGTTTTTTTCCCCATCTGTGATGTTTTAATATTTTTTCTCCATCTTGTTTTCGCATTTGCATTCTTGTTCCCCCAGTGCTGTGTTTGTATTGTCACTGCCCGCCCCGCTCCCCGCCTCCCGCTTCCCGCCGCCGTGCTCGTGGCCACGCGCCCTTTTCCTTCTGTGCCCTCCCCGCTCCCGCCTCCCAGCTGCTCCTCCCTCCCTCCCACTTCGCCATAAATGGCGACCGAGTGAACGCGCAGCGGTCACGCACCGATTGTGCGCCAAAGGCATGCCAAAGGTAAGCCGTCTCCGCCCGTCCGCGCCTGGACCGCGCCCAGCGCCAGGACCCCTGGTCCCCACCGATGATGCAAGTCATCCCGACAGACCTACAGCGCCGCCGCCCTCAATGCACTCAATGCCGGCCGGAACCCCGCCTGCTGCCGAGCCGCCCCGAAACGCTTCCACGGACCCTTCACCTGCACAACCTGCAAGTTCACCTGCCTCCGAACATGCACCGCGCCCGCAAAGACAAACCCCAGCAGCGATCTCAAGTGCATTCTGCTCAACACCTGCTTCGTCCACAGACACGCCGTCGAACTCTGGAACCTGCTCGACACAACATCACCAGACATTGTGTTCCTCCCTGAAACATGGATGAACGCCTCCTCAGCCCCCGACATCGCCATCGCCATCCCGGATGGATACAAGATCATCAGGAGGGACCGCGTCAACCAGACCGGAGGAGGCATCGCCATCGTCCACAAGAACACCATCCGCATCATGACCGACGCCGAGGACACCTTCACTGCTGCCGAACAACTCCACTTCCAGATTCACACCGACCCAAAAACGACCCTCAGAGGCACCCTAATCTACAGACCCCCGGGTCCACGCACACAATTGAGCGAAGACATCACAGACTTCATCAGCCCACACGCCCTCCCCTCCGCCGTCTACATCCTCAACTTCCACCTGGAGAACAACAAGGCCCGCAACACTGCCACCCTGCTGGACAACCTCGCAAACCTCGGACTCAAGCAACTGGTCAACACCCCCACCCACTACGCCAGCCACATGCTTGAGCCCATCTTCTCATCCAGCAAGCACATCGCCTTCAGCCACTCCACCGGACTTCACTGGACCGACCACAGCTGAGTCCACTACAGCTTCAGAAAAACCACTACCCACCACCACCCGCAACAGGTTCCTCACAGAAGCTGGAGCAAGGTCACCGCCGACCAGCTCACCACCTCCCTCAGCCAGAACCCACCTGCCAGCACACCGGACCCCAACGAAGCAGCCCGCAACTTCACGCAGTGGCTGACAGCCTGCGCCGACGACCTCGCACCACTGGAGAACCCTCCCAGCAAACCCAGAAGCAAGAAGGCCCCCTGGTTCACCGATGAACTCAAGGACTCCAAAAAGCCCTGCCGCACCCTCGAGAAAGCCTGCCTCCTCGACCGGACCGCTGACAACATGACCGCCCTCAAACACGCGACCAGCAAACACCACCAGTTCATCCGCACCACCAAGAAGAAATCACTAAAGGATCGACTGGACAACAACTCCCACGACAGCAAGGAACTCTTCAGCATCGTCAAGGAGTTCTCCAACCCCAGCCCCGGCAACAACGACATCACCCCTTCACAAGAGCACACCATCCTCGCACCCGTTTGCCGAACCAACGCACCAACGCACCACGACCCTCCGCACCTGGACCGCAGTGACCACCGAAGACACAGCCCGCACGATGAACACCATCCACTCCGGATCTCTGACTGACCCCTGCCCCCACCACGTCTTCAACAAGGCCGACTCCGCCATCGCACCCTAACTCCGAGACGTCATCAACACCTCCTTCGACACCGCCACCTTCCCAGGGAGTTGGAAGCATGCCGAGCTCAGCGCCCTACTGAAGAAACCTACAGCGGACCCCACCGACCTCAAAAACTTCCACCCCATCTCGCTCCTCCCTTTTCCTGCCAAAGTAATCGAGAAGATCGCCAACAGACAGCTTGCCGCCTTCCTCGAGACATATGGATCCCTCGACCCCTCGCAGTCCGGTTTCAGAGCCAACCACAGCACCGAGACCGCCCTCATCGCCGCCACCGACGACATCCGAGCCCTTCTCGACAACAGGGAAACAGCGGCACTCATCCTCCTGGAACTCTCCTCAGCGTTCGACACTGTCTGCCACCGCACCCTAGTCCAACGCCTCAGCAACACCGGCATCCAAGAGAAGGCACTGAAGTGGATCATCTCTTTCCTCGCTGGAAGAACACAGAGAGTCCGCCTCCCCCCGTTTCGCTCCGAGGCCACCGAAGTCATCCGCGGCGTCCCGCAAGGATCATCACTCAGCCCCACCCTCTTCAACGTCTACATGAGACCTCTCGCAGCCATCGCACGCCAACACAACCTCAACATCATCTCATACGCCGACGACACCCAGCTGATCCTCTCCCTCACCAGAGACCCCGACACCGCCAGAACCAGCCTCCACGTAGGGATGAAAGACGTCGCTGAGTGGATGAAGAACAGCCGCTTGAAACTGAACTCAGACAAGACGGAAGTCCTCATCCTTGGACCTTCACCCTCTGCCTGGGACGACTCATGGTGACCCCCAGCCCTGGGCACCGCCCCCAAGCCGACAGACCACGCACGCAACCTGGGCTTCATCCTGGACTCATCCCTCTCGATGACCAGACAAGTCAACGCCATCTCCTCTTCATGCTTTCACACACTCCGCATGCTCCGCAAGATCTTCCGATGGATCCCGATCGAAACCAGGAAGACGGTCACCCAGGCCCTCGTCACCAGCCGGCTGGACTACGGAAACACCCTCTACGCCGGAACCACAGCCAAGCTACAGAAAAGAATACAGCGCATCCAGAACGCCTCCGCCCGACTCATCCTGGACATCCCGCGATGCAGCCACATCTACAGCCACCTGAGGAACCTGCACTGGCTCCCCATCAACAAAAGGATCACGTTCAGGCTCCTCACCCACGCACACAAATCTCTCCACAACCTGGGCCCCAAGTACCTCAACGACCGCCTGACCTTCCACACGCCCACCCGCCAGCTACGGTCCGCCAGCCTCGCCCTCGCCCTCGCCCTCGCCACAGTACCACGCATCCGAAGAGCCACCGCCAGAGGCAGATCCTTCTCCTACCTGGCGGCCAAGACATGAAACTCCCTCCCCATCCACCTTCGGCTGACCCAGGAACACCTCGCCTTCAGGAGACAACTCAAGACCTGGCTGTTCGAGCAGTAGCGGCCCAATCCCCCCAAGCGCCTTGAGACCCTTCCGGGTGAGTAGCGCGCTTTACAAGTGCTTTGATTGATTGATTGATTGATTGATTGATTGATTGATATGCCATTGTCAGAATCATGGAGACAGAGTCACAGATCTCCACAGTCGAAGGCGACATTTCAACCCGATCTCTACACCCCTGGCCCACACATCGGAGCTCCATGCACGTGCTAAAGATGTGGAAAACTGCTCACGACGCAACAGTGTCCGCATCAAAGGGGCCCCTGAGCCCCACAGCAAATGGAAGTCCTCATAGAAACATGGCCCAAATCCTGGATGCCTGAGGGGCGTCTGTCTCCCTGGTTTGTTGTTTAAAGGGAGCTTCACTCTCTGGCCCCAAACATCCCCCCCCTGCTGCCACCCCACGACTGATCATCTTCCTCATCCTGAACTTCCGAGCGAAGGACACAGTCCTTGGTGAGGCACACACTCGACTAGATCTTTAATATAGCCGAACCAAAGTCCTTGGATTCCCAGACTACACCAGAGAGGCTCAGCAACGTAGACAATCTTTTTCTAGAAGTCAAGCAAAAAGTGAGGAACATGGGCCTTCAGTATCGTCTCCTATTTTCAGTTAAACTCCGAGTCATTTCTCTTAACAAATCCATCTTCTTTGACACACCTGAGGAGGCTTGGCAATGGCTTACGAAGGAGAGACCACTGCAGGTACACCCTCTACCCTCCACCAACCACCAGGGGCTGACTGTCAGCCCTGCTTCCCGCACCCAGCCCCAACCCCGGGGATGACGTAACAGCTCCCGAAGGAGGCATGGTGGGACATGCTCAGCCTCAGCCCGGGTGCTTCTTTGACACAATTGGAGATCCTGCAGCAAGCAAGGAGGATGAGACTCAGGCAGGCAAGCACCCCCTGTCTCTCTCTTCAAAGGACACTTCGTTTCCTCAACCAGACTCAGATCTTTCCCACAGTCCAATACTCTGTGCACCCTCAGGCATGTGAATGGGCCCTTGAGGACATCACCTGGCCTCTTCTAATCCCACAGAGACAGAGTTGATCACAAACCTAGCACCCTCCAACCAGAATGAATATTGGTTTCCCTGCGGCAGCTGGTGTTGACACATCTTGTCTACACATAGGCTCACCCCATATTTTGTTGAAGACTTATTAATGTGGTCCTCACTGTTGACTCTACTGTTTCGGTTTCTTTGGGTGACAGATGCTTCTAGGATAAAAATGTGCCAAGGATTGGGAGTTGGGGTGGGGTGTTCTCCATAAGTTGTTGTTGATTGTTTATGCTTTTTCCTTATCTCTAGTTACCAGCACACCTAATAGCAGCCCATGTGACCATGAGCCTACAGCCATGCCTAATATCAATATCTCCCAGACACCCACTTCATTGTCATGTCAGCCCCCCCAGGACCCTCACCGGGTACACAATCGGCATTGCGAATACACCTGATCCCACCCAGTGACCTAACAGGTATTATCATAGAACATTAACGGTCTGTTAGACTGGATCAAGCGCTCAGTATTCTTCGCACTTGCCCATTGTAACTTGCCAGAAGTCCTTCTCCTGCAGGAACCCCACCTTCAAGGCAAGCGCTAACCTTTCCTAGACTGTAAAGGCTATGACAGGGTTTTCCATGTGGGATATTCATGGGGTGCAGGAGGGTTCACCATCGCCTGCAACGTTTCTTTCCCTTTTTTGTCTTGCCGGTCACAAACGACCCCCGGGGCATTTTATAGCACCGGAGGGCACCCTGGAGGGGTGGGTGATCGCGCTAATGTCCATCTATGTGCCACTGGTCGGTCTGTTGCTCTGCCATAGAGACTTTTTGGCACTTCTTGTCCGCCTGCCACAGGGACCTACTGAGTTGGGGGAGACTTTAACGCTGTTCCTATGCCAGCCTTGGACAGCACCGGCCCTACCACCTCCAGGACCCGAGGACTAAGCTTCTTGTGGACTGGACGTCCGTCCTGGCACCCTACACTCTGCCAATTCACACATACTTCAGCCGCCCAACACACATACTCCCACATTGACATGATTTTATTACCAGCTCCGAACTGGCAGGAGCTGAGACACATTGAAATATTACCCAGCAGGACCTCGGATCACACCCCCTCACTCGCCCTCCACCTTGGGCATTCGTCCTTAGCACTGCGGTCCATTTGGTGTAGCAACACGTGGTACCTCCAGGACAGAGCCTTTCTCCACGCACTGAAAAATGAGCTTCAATCCTACTTTCTTAACAATTCTGGAATGGTGACCCAAGTGAGCACACTCTGGTCTGCCATCAAAGCCACTCTATGCGGGTTTGCAAAACACTTAATCAGGGCACTGGAATGTGAGCGCCTCTCTCTCATCACCCAACTGGAAACCTGGACCCTACCCCTGGAACAGCGCTTCCACTCTGATCCACAGGAAGAAATCAGCTGCTAATTACTTCTTGTTGGGAAGGACATTCACTTATACTCCCTAGAAGCAACCAAACTCCGCTGGTGCGCACCGACATTCAACCTTTATGTCTGGGGGACAAAAACGGAAAAATGCTTTACTGGCTGGCCTCACACCTCACACCTTTCGCCCTCTACTATGAGAAACAATACTCCATACCGAAGACAGGGACCCCAAGAGTTTGGGTAGCAGTACAGCTCTAAAGTTCCTATACAATTCTGCGGGACGCACATCTGTACCTGGGCTCTTGTGTATAGCCATTTGGTCAATACTCACTGTATCTCATCCAAGGTCAGGGGTTCTTCCAATGCCAATCACTGAAGGAGGCTGTCTGGTTATATGCATAGACCACAAGTACCTCTTGAGTGCAGCAGGATCAGGATTTGCAGGTCGTGTGTATAGTTCAAGGTAGTATCAGAGGGTCAAGAGTGAGACAGGCTAAATATCAAAGACAGAGAAGGTGTAGCGCTCCCACTGGCCATATGACTAAGGGGCGAGTGCTATAAAACATGCCAGATCAAGATCAGTGTCTGGTCTCTGGCTCCCATCAGTCACCACTCGGAACCGCCCTTCATCATTTGGGGCTCCGAGGACCAACACTATACCAGATCTTGGTGTTCTAGCAGAAAGGGGTTGGCCTTCCTGTTAGTCAGTAAGTGTTGGTGTTATGGTTGAAACCATATGTGTTGGTAAAGTAACTGACAGGGTTAAAAAAGGTGTAATGTGCAGTGCAAGGAAAACCAGGACAAATAAAGAAAAGTGAATAAAATTGGTTTTAAGGAGCAAAAAATAATTTAATAGGGTATAACTCCTAGCACCAATATTAAAAAATAGCCAAGACAGGGTGAATTTATAACCTGTCTAGTGGTGTAACGTGGTCGACATGTTTCAGCAAACACTGGCCAATAGCCTTGCTTTCTTCAGGACCTTTTAAGATACAGCTACTGCAAACAAAGAAACCCAATGTGACAGATAAGTAAAGTGTAGTGTAGGAACGACACAGAAAAGTACCTGAGCCTCCAGGTTGTGTCTGTTCCAGATCTCTTCATACAATCAGCAGTGGGCTGAAATAAAAAAGCATGGTGTGAGCTAGTCCCCCCATACCTGTCTGAGATAGGTCTGTCTAGTATACCAGGTGCGATTTATCCACATAGGTGTAGTCCAAATCTTGGACTTTGAACAGGCACACTGACCAGATTCGTGTAAAATATAAATCGTGGAAATTGAAACATTTCAAGTTTCACAGGATACTTCTTACCTGATTAGTAAGAAGTGAACACCTCACCTCGCCTGGCTACGGCTCAGGACTGGTGAAGCACCGCTCTAAAAAGGGTGAATAAATCCAAAAACAAGAATCATCCACCATATCAAGCCTGGACTGGATCAATGCGAGCACTTGTCATAGCTAGATGTTAGCAGTTGGTGTGTAGCGGTAACCGCTTGTAAATACAGGATATATCACGTTATTAAGCTGTTGTTGCAAGCTACCTTAAGTTGTAGGACCAATTGCCCACTAAGCTGTGCCAAAGGGTAAAACCATCTGATGTCTACAACAGTACAAACAATACTGCATGCCCCGTGAATGAAGCGCTACCAATGTGGAACAAAGAGCAAGAAACCAAACACCCCGTTTGAACGCGGATCGCATGCTCAAGACTGCGTGCTGTGGCTCAGAAAATTTGAAAGATACCGCTGCGCGCACTCACCTATCCGTCGGTACTTCCAAGCGGCATCTGTGCCGTCTGGGGAGGTGCCGGCGGTGTGTTGTTGTGGGGATTATATTACGCGTGCCCTCATTGGTCCCAGAAAGTCACGTGACGCGCCATCCTGCGCGTAATGCGTCAATGGTGCAATGAAGTATCTGATAGGAGCAACGTCCCGGCTGTATGACCAATGAAATGCACAGTCGGTGTAAACATAAAACCTGGAGTTTAAACCTCCGATAGTAAAAGTTCAATTATTACATTTATTTGTATAAACAGCCGAAACCCAGGGTTGTGCAGCCGCGCGAGCAGAGTGAAGGACATCACTCTGACGACTAAAATTGAGCAAAGCTAGGCACAGTAGCGAAATACTAGACCTCATTCAGGTAGCAAGGAAAATTATGATCATATCAAAAGTCATATGATGATGGTCATCAGTTCGTCGTGCGATAGAGGACATGACAGGAAAGGAGTAGTATCGGTATGAATGTATACAGGACAATCCAGGAGTGTAACTGCAGGATGAAACGGCTGTCATGTTGGCATCAAATATATAACCCAATTACACCGAGGTGTACATGCTGGAAGATCTAGCTAATGGGACATATTAACAAAGTCTGGTTGTCACGCTAAATTGAATGCACAACAAGTAGATGATTCAAAATGAGGACCAGGGAATTTCATCATTCAGCCCCGTACGGTCGGTCCCCAACCTCAATACCCATTTCTGTTCTTTCTTATGTAAGAAATCACTCACATTGGTGATGTGAGATGGAATGAACGGTTTCTCCAAGACCGTCCATTTGAAAGACGTGGGTGAGTGACTTTGTGTGATGAAGTGGTTGGTGAGTTTGGTAGCCTGTCTCCTGCAATTAATGGTACTTCTGTGCTCAGATAGTCGCACCTTTATTTTACGGGTGGTCATCCCCACGTACCTGAGCTGACAAGGGCAGGTTATGAGATAGATCAATCTATCGCTATTGCAGTTCGTGAACTTCAGTTGTCTCCAGGGCCTGGAGGTCCCGATATCTATCTCAGTAGTTCTGGACGTTTGGGCACATGATTGGCAAGTACCACAAGGATGGTGGCCAGACACTGGGGGTAGATCCCAAAGGGTACCTAAAGCTCTCGGAGTCTCATCAGGGGGTCTGGTGTGTACCATTCTGTCCCGTAGATTAGGTCCCCTCTTAAAGGAGAATAATGGTTGTAAGATAGAATTTGGTCCTGAGTTTAAGATCGACCAACGTTTCTTAACCGCTTTCTTGATACTATGGGACAACGTGCCAAAGGTGTGTACAAAGGTCAGCCTTTCGAGAGGTGCTTTCGGAGTGGTAGGTTCCAAAAGTGCTGCCCTATTGTTGTAGCTGGCACGTTTCATAGCCCGATGTACCAGGCGAGGAGGGTATTTCCTTTCAACAAGCTGGTTTCTAAGTGCAGAGGAATGTCTTCCGAAAGCTGTGTTGGTGGAGCAGTTTCTTTGGACTCGCAGGAACTGTCCAAACGGAAGATTGTCCCGCAGGGACTTGGGATGGTGGCTGTCATACAACAACAGAGAGTTCCTGGACATAGGTTTCCTGTACAATTCGGATTCTAAACCCGTGGACGTGGCCTTAATCATGAGATCAAGAAAGGCTAGCTTGTTTTCGCCAATCTCAACAGTGAAACGTAAAAAGGCGTTCCTGCTGTTCAACCAACCCAGGAAGTCTTGACAGCTGTCTTTGGAGCCCCGCCACACCACCAATATATCATCAATATATCGTCTCCATGTTCTTATTTGTTCCCGGTATGGATTGGACTCATTACGGACAAACCGTTGTTCGAAGTAGTGTACGTAGAGGTTTGCCAGACTGGGGGCATAAACGCTCCCCATACTGGTTCCAGATACTTGTAAATAGATGTTATCTTCGAACTTGAAGAAATTCTTCTTCATGGCTAAGGTAGCACAAGCCATGATAAAATGTACCGGAGTGATGGTATCTCTCTCAGTGGTGTCCAGTAAAGAATGAATGACCTCCAGGGTTTCGTCCTGGGGTATAGAGGTGTATAACGCCTCTACATCAAACGAGACCAACAGGTCCGTATTGATGTTGAAATCGAGGTCAGGTAATATGCGTAAGACGTCGGTGGTATCCTTGAGGTAGGTTGGCATAGTCTGGACCATGGGGCGCAGAAAGTGGTCGACGAACGTGGATAGGGGTTCCAGAATGGACGCAATGCCCGAAATGATGGGTCTACCTGGTGGTGGGCGTTTCTCCTTATGTACTTTAGGTAGTATATAAAAGTAAGGAGTCACAGGATGTTCAGTATTGAGGAACCGGGCCTCTGGCTCAGTTACCCACCCTTCGTTCACTGCCTCTTCTGTCATATCGCGAATCGTCCTCTGCAGATCTGCTGTGGGGTCTTGGTCCAGGAGGCGATAAGATCTAACATCGCTTAATTGGCGAAGGCATTCAGCCCTGTATGTCTCAGTGTCGAGGATGACAATTGCTCCTCCCTTATCGGCTGGCTTTATCGTTATAGATTTGTCAGCCGATAAAGATTTAAGAGCCTGGTGCTCAGCCTTAGGTAGATTACAAAAAGTTTTTCTCTCGTGTTTAAAGAGCTCATCGATGTCCCTTTCAATCGCCTGCTCAAAAGCCAAGACATTTGCTGGCATAAGATGAGTAGGTGGATTAAAAGTTGATTTAGGTCTTAATCCAGTGTTGGTCATAACTTCTTCTTGGTCCGATTTCTCTTTATCCATGAAGAAGAAGTGTAGTCGCACCTTTCTGATAAATTTCGCCAATTCCACGCGAGTTTCAAAATGTTCATTTCTGTATGTTGGAACAAAGCCCAATCCTCTGTTGAGAGCCGTTTGCTCAATCTGGGTGAGTGTGCGGCTACTCAAATTGATCACGATGCTGTCTCCGTGAGGGTCTGATCTTTGTTCCTGTCCGTGGTGCTCCGTAAATTCCGAGTCGAGCTCGTTGTCGGCGGAGAGTTGAACTGCACTTGGGGTTGTGGTTGTGCTGGTGTTTTGGCTGTGGACTGGCCTCTCCTTCTGCCCCGTGACCTGCCGTGGCCATACCCTAAAAAAGGCTGCCCATTGAAGTTGGTGGGGAAGGCTGGTGGAAAATTGGGAGGGAAAGGACCCATAGGAGGTTGGAAGGGAATCTGTTGGTTGGGAGGAAAATTAGGAGCCCCATACTGCCGCGGGTTCGGTGGCCACCACTGTTGTGGGCCCTGATTGTGTTGGTTACCTCTCCAAAACTGATTGAAGTTTCTTCTACCTCGACCTCTACTAGGTCTAGATTGATTATCACTACCAGAATCACTACCAGTGGTACTACCACCTGAGTCAGAAGTACCATAGTTAGAGCTAGTTTTGCGACTATTGGAATTATATACTGGTGGGACATAAGAATCGCTGGTGTAGGGGTACACTCTTTCAAATTTGAATTTTTCGAGGTCCTTCTTAAATTTTTCCATTTTGGTAAAAAGGATATGGTCTTTGTAATCACTATTGCTTTTATCAGACTCCTCTTTTTTCTTCCGAAAGATTTTATCCGAGAGGGTAGCCTTGATTTTAGATTCGGTGATCTGTATTTCGATCAATATGGCATCAGCTGCGGATTTGGAAGTTTTGATGATCAAGATCAGCCAATCCCTCGTGCAGCGCCAAGCAATCATAGCCCAGCTTTTCAAGAACTCCTTGTCATTTAAAAATAGTCTGGGGGCATTGGTAACTATAAGCCCAGTGGGGGCACAATCGTTGCGTAGGTACTGGGCCATGATGGTTCCATGTAAAGATGTTCTGGTCATGGATTTTTTAAGGGCTAACAGCTTCCCCCATTCCTCTTCACTGGTCACAACTATTTGGGGTGTGACTTCTAGTAAATCAGGAAAATCGGCTAAGGCCAACTGGAGGTCTGCATCATCAAATGACAGACCGTGATTTTCCGCCATTCTAGCTGGACTAAGAGTGCTCAAAAAAGAACCGTGTCCAGGCACTTGACAGAGCGAGAAACCACCCAATTCAGGGTGGAAAAGTGTAGTCTGTTCAAGATCAATACACTGAAAAGGGGTCCGCAGTCAAGCGACTGCTCACAAACATACAAACCACATACAATAAAGGGGACCCACGGGCAGTTTAATGACCAGCTCTGAGTACATGCCCACCTAACATTAATCACAAGAGAGTATCAGAGGGTCAAGAGTGAGACAGGCTAAATATCAAAGACAGAGAAGGTGTAGCGCTCCCACTGGCCATATGACTAAGGGGCGAGTGCTATAAAACATGCCAGATCAAGATCAGTGTCTGGTCTCTGGCTCCCATCAGTCACCACTCGGAACCGCCCTTCATCATTTGGGGCTCCGAGGACCAACACTATACCAGATCTTGGTGTTCTAGCAGAAAGGGGTTGGCCTTCCTGTTAGTCAGTAAGTGTTGGTGTTATGGTTGAAACCATATGTGTTGGTAAAGTAACTGACAGGGTTAAAAAAGGTGTAATGTGCAGTGCAAGGAAAACCAGGACAAATAAAGAAAAGTGAATAAAATTGGTTTTAAGGAACAAAAAATAATTTAATAGGGTATAACTCCTAGCACCAATATTAAAAAATAGCCAAGACAGGGTGAATTTATAACCTGTCTAGTGGTGTAACGTGGTCGACATGTTTCAGCAAACACTGGCCAATAGCCTTGCTTTCTTCAGGACCTTTTAAGATACAGCTACTGCAAACAAAGAAACCCAATGTGACAGATAAGTAAAGTGTAGTGTAGGAACGACACAGAAAAGTACCTGAGCCTCCAGGTTGTGTCTGTTCCAGATCTCTTCATACAATCAGCAGTGGGCTGAAATAAAAAAGCATGGTGTGAGCTAGTCCCCCCATACCTGTCTGAGATAGGTCTGTCTAGTATACCAGGTGCGATTTATCCACATAGGTGTAGTCCAAATCTTGGACTAGCTCACACCATGCTTTTTTATTTCAGCCCACTGCTGATTGTATGAAGAGATCTGGAACAGACACAACCTGGAGGCTCAGGTACTTTTCTGTGTCGTTCCTACACTACACTTTACTTATCTGTCACATTGGGTTTCTTTGTTTGCAGTAGCTGTATCTTAAAAGGTCCTGAAGAAAGCAAGGCTATTGGCCAGTGTTTGCTGAAACATGTCGACCACGTTACACCACTAGACAGGTTATAAATTCACCCTGTCTTGGCTATTTTTTAATATTGGTGCTAGGAGTTATACCCTATTAAATTATTTTTTGCTCCTTAAAACCAATTGTATTCACTTTTCTTTATTTGTCCTGGTTTTCCTTGCACTGCACATTACACCTTTTTTAACCCTGTCAGTTACTTTACCAACACATATGGTTTCAACCATAACACCAACACTTACTGACTAACAGGAAGGCCAACCCCTTTCTGCTAGAACACCAAGATCTGGTATAGTGTTGGTCCTCGGAGCCCCAAATGATGAAGGGCGGTTCCGAGTGGTGACTGATGGGAGCCAGAGACCAGACACTGATCTTGATCTGGCATGTTTTATAGCACTCGCCCCTTAGTCATATGGCCAGTGGGAGCGCTACACCTTCTCTGTCTTTGATATTTAGCCTGTCTCACTCTTGACCCTCTGATACTCTCTTGTGATTAATGTTAGGTGGGCATGTACTCAGAGCTGGTCATTAAACTGCCCGTGGGTCCCCTTTATTGTATGTGGTTTGTATATAGTTCAAGGTAATCATTTATATATGTCTAGTGTACAGCAATTTGTGTGTCTCACTCTCTAGAGTCCTGATGACTAGGATTGGCAGCTGCCATGTTTTCAGCAGCCACACTAATAAGCACCCAGATATGTCTGCTTCTGCTTGTTGCTGAGTGACTTGTATTTTATAGTCAACAGTGCCAAGTCTCAAAACCAACTCCCTGTAATTCTGTTAAGATCATGCAGAGTCTCTGGGTCTCATCCCCTTTTGTTCAAGCTTCCTCTCTTCCTACTGTATCTTTTTTTTGACTGTTAGTATATCACAGAAGAGTTCTATATTGACTTCATCTGCGGTTTTGAGACATATTACCCAAGTAACCACCTTGAATATCTCCCCCACAGCCTTTTTGGCAAGGCCAATGATCTGTATGTCAGTGGCGTAACGAAACTTGAGGGGACCCCACTGTGAAGGACATGGAGGGGGTCCCTGGGCCGCCCGACTCACCACTTTGTCCCACCTCCCAAACAAAAATCCGGTATATTTTAATTTGAAACCTCCAACATTAATGAAATGCCTCTACATTGTCTTGCTCAAAGTTCTAATGATAAAGTGGGAAACACTCCTAACATATAAAACTAAGCCATTTGTAACACTGTCAAGAGCAGATTATTTAACTGAGACAGCAATCAGAACAATGCCAAGGAGCGGTCCTGTTGTCTCAGGAACTGCCTATCACTGAACAACAAAGAACAACTATCTAGGGTCTGAATTAGAATTTATATTGCTGGACAATAACTTGAAACTGTCACAGCAGCTCTACGGAAACAATTATCATCAATAATGCCAACTGCTGAGAAAAATACCTGGAGTGTATTTCAAATTTTTTTTGATAAACAAGTTTATTAATTTTAAAATGAGTACATATGCAGGAATAACAAGCGACAATGTCCACGAGCATGTCTGTAAAGAAGTTTTAAGAAGTTCAGTCTTCTATCACTCGACCCATTTACCCCACACCCTTTGAAACTTTTTAGAGCAGCTACGGGCAGCATACATGGGGCATTCCTGCACTGCACACCAATCTACCCCTCTGCGCCACAAAGCTTCTCTGCCCTGTTCCCGTTCAAACCATCCGTAGCTCCCAAGAGTATGTTCGTCGGGTTTATCGGGACCTTCCAGCCCAGGACCTCAGTAAGATCAGCGATCACTAGCTCCCAGTAATGCGCAATGTTGGGACAGCGCCATACCATGTGATAAAAATCTGTTCGAGCCGGGGACAGCGGGGACAGGAAGCATCCAGTCGGAGCCCAGAGTGATGAAGGCGCAACAGCGTAAGGTAGGCCGCATGCAAATAGTATACTTGAACCAATCGGAGCCGCGCAGAAGCTGTAACTATTTTAGGGGCCATCAGCGCATCCCTCCAATCAGCATCATCTAAAGGACCAATCCAACCCTCCCAATTTTCCCGGAGAGAGGAAAGAGAATTAGGGGTGTTATTTGTGAGGGAACAATAAATGCGGGAAATTCCCCCCTTCTTCAAATCACCAGTCATAACCTGTGCTTCAGGCGGGCTGTATTCGGGCAAGGAGGTTCCCTCCGAGATGTGTGTATGGAGTGCATGGAACAACTGAAGATAGCGGTAGAACTGAGAGGCATGGAGGGAAAACTGGGTCTGTAATTCGGAGAATTCGCAAATGTGGTTCCAGCGCCAGACATCTCCCAGCTGGGAAATTCCAATAAGGTCCCAGACTCTAAACCTCGAAAGAGTGGCAACATCTTTGAGCTGTGTTCCGCACCACAAGGGGGTATATTGGGTCAATCTGCCCGACCAGCGGGTGTGACGCAGGGCGGCTCGCCATGCCAAAAACACCCCACGAGTAACTTCCGGCAGAGTGTGGGAGATAGCAGTTCCGTAGAGCATCCCTGGAATACCAGAGAAATCCAGCGCATGCAGTTCTATGCGGTAAGCCAGATCCGCCCAACCACCATTGAACCAGTCATGTACGGTAAGAAGCCTGGTCGCCAGATAATAAAGATGTAGGTTCATCATTCCTAACCCCCCATCAAAGGGCGGAATCCTGCGTTGATTGAGGGCCAATCTCGGCCTTCGACCCCCCCACAGGAATTTAGTGGCTGAGCCATCCATCTCACGCAATCAGGACCGCAAGAAGGCAAGGGGCGTGTTTTGGAGCATATAGGGGAAACGGGGCAGGACCATTATCTTGAAAAGAGCGATCCTGCCAATGAGGTTCAGTGGCAACGTATGCCATCAAAGGAGGTCAGCGCGAACCCGCTTCACCAGAGGGCTGACGTTGACAAATCACGCGAGATCAGGGAGGAGCGTCACACAGATCCCCAAGTACTTGAACAACTGCCGCCGGAGAGGGATAGAGGACTGCCAATGAAAACACTCTCTCGACAGATGAAGAGGGACCAGACTGACTTGACCGTGTTCAATCTGAGACCAGAGACCCGCTCGAAGAGGTGAAGGGCTCAGAGACATCAAGGCCCTGAGCAGGCTGGGTCCGACAGAAAGATCAGGACGTTGTCAGCATAAAGGGCAATCTGATCTTCTCCCAGACCAGGCCATTGCCACCCTGTGAGGAGCGGGTCGACGCGGATGAGAGAAGCAAAGAGCTCCATCCATAATGTGAAAAGGAGGGGCGGGAGGGGGCAACCTTGCCTTGTGTCTCTCCCAATGGGGAAGGGGCGTGGAAGGGCTCCATTAATTATTACCTGGGCCCGCGGCTTGCAGTAAAGGGTCTTGACCAGATTTTGAAAGGGGGGTCCAAAGCCCATCTCCGACAACACCGCCTCCAGATACCGCCAGTCAACGGAATGAAATTCTTTCTCGAAATCCACAAGGAGCAATGAGAGGTAGGGAGTCAGTTATTGTCGGTGCCCCAGAGCAAGGTAGAGACGTCTAAAGCAGTGCCTAGTACTCCGGGCAGGGTATTTGAAATTTAGGAAGCCAAGCAGTGTTTTTTTCCATCATTATCACCCACTTGACCTCTGGATTCTAAGACACTATGCTGGGACAACAATATTTACATTTTGTTACTCACTGCAGGAGTGCCCAAGTTCATTGAACTTATATCTCGTGAGTTTTCCTGTAAATAACGTAGGAGATGGAAATTATTACCTCCCACGTGAATGATGAATCCTTTTTTTTTAAAACACACATTTTTTAATAATTTAGGCCTTTTTACGCTGTTCATCTGGTTGTACCATTCTTGATGACATGAAGTGAGAATATCTGCTATTTTGACATTAGGCACTCTGCGAAAGAGGAAGTGAGTGCAATCAATAGTGCATAATACTTCTGAATATTACCAATTTCTCTTACATGTTATCGTAGTGTAGTACGTATTAAAATAAATGCCAGACTGCCCACTCCCCATGTCACACACCCACAAACCTAAAGCTCACATTTGAAAAAGGCTTTGTGGGTTCAACCAACTCTAAATTCTGTGAATTTTGGGCAATTCATCAACCTTTTTTTTAATAAGAGATATGTGGCTGAAGCACATCTGCAGATGTAGAGTTTGTTTCTGCATCATGATGCTCTTTCCGTAAGGAAAGAATTCACATTGAGGACATGTGATGGGAGCAAACTTGTATTACAAAGAGAACTGATGTACAGTGCCTGTAGCATTTCATATAACCTCAGAAATACTTATGCAGAATTTAAATATTCTGTAGCTTTGCTATAATTTGTTTTTTTGCTGAACTTTGTACACAAAATGTATTTTCCATTGGCCTAGACATTACGTGGTAATTGGGGCCATCCTATTCGCAGATGGCGGCACCAGGGACATCCTAAGGATTTTCGAGGCCTTGGGCCAAGCATATTTTGGGGGCACATGTAAGGAACAGTTTTAAATTCATGATTCTATTTCAGCTCTTTCATGCCCTCTTTGGCCAAGTCATTGACAGAGCCCAGACCCACTTGACCAAATTCTAAATGTGTTCACATGTAATATTCAGGGACAGTGAGGTGTGTTTTCAATATTGTAACACAGCAGCTGCTTGCTAATATTATTGCAAATAATTTCTGTGAAACACTTTTTCCCAAATGTGAGGTCATTATTTGATCCAAAAGAAGCTATTTTATGGATGGTGCATGAAGCATTAACATAACAGTTCTCAACAAAATGTAATAGACACACATATCACCAACAGTGAAAATAAAGTCAAGTTCACGGGGGCTTTAAAGACACTCTTATTTGCCATTTAGCTCAGCTGCGACACGTACAAAGGCCTCCAGCTGGAAAAGATAGTGCTATAGTAAATCCCCTTCGACATAAAAGAATAATTTACTACCAAGACTGAAAAACGGGGGGTGGGGAGGTAATTAACATGGGAAAAAACAGACTTTTTAAAACGCATTAGTTGTAAGAGCTAATAGGATTCAATCTATATACTAGCCAACAAAAAGTTACCAAACACAGGGGTAAATTGGCATTGATCTCACTTGATGGAGGTGTTCCATACCCCACTTATCATCAACTTAGATCTGACCTTGGTTGCAGTTTTAAAATATGTGGTAATGTAGAGGTAACAACCTCAGCTCAAGAAAACCATGGGCCTCATTTATGAGGCCCTGCGTCACTTTTACGCCGCCGGTGTGTCACTTTTTGTGACGCACCAGCAGCGTAAAAAATGTGCCTTGTTGCACCATATTTACAAAGTGACGCATCTCGGTAGATGCGTCACTTTGTAAACCCCTTCGCTACATTATTCCTGCGCCAGGTATAACGTATGCAAGGGGGGCGTTTTGACGCAAGAAAGGGTCATAGAAGTGACGCAGTGAAATCTATAAGATTTTACTGCACCACTTCTAGGACGCAAATGCATTAATTTCTTACGGCTGCCTCACAGCAGGCGTAAGACTGACACAGGCCCTTTCACATGGGGCTTGCCCCATGTGAAAGGACACATTGCTGGAGTTGCGTCACTTTTGTGACACACTCCAGCAATGCTTCGCTTTTGCGCCTACATATGCGTCAGAAATACTGACGTATCTGTAACTCCTTGCGCATTGATGCGTCATACTGTAAATATGATGCATCATTGGTGTTGCAAGGAGGGCGCAATGAAAAGTGACGCATCCCTGTTTTCACGCAGTGATGCGTCACTTTACATAAATGAGGCCCCATGAGGGCTGCGGCAGAATGTAGTGCGTGTCTGTTATGTTGGCGAAAGACACTCTGAGCAGTTCTGGCTAAAAACTGCTTTCATTTGTCAAACTGTGTTTTAAGCAGCGCATTGTAACGCTTTTATTTTCTAAATGCCCGAGTCTTCAGAAAACAAAAAGGAACACAAGCTGAGGTGACGATATGCTGTGCTGCAAAGGTAATGCAGCTTTTCAAGCATTATGGCTAAAATTGAATCATTGGAAGTGTTCCCTACTGTGATAGCGCAAATTCGACCGGAAGGTTTTGTTGAGGCGCTATCTATAAAACTGTTCAACACTAGCCCCCACATGCATCAATGTAGGATTTTGCATTTCTGAAATAGCGAAAATTAAGGAATCGCTATTTAGGAAATGCAAAATGCTATGCATCATTTTTTTCGGTATTTCTTTGTGATTCGGTAAAAATCGCATTTTTTACCGAATCCCAAAGAAATACCGAATTCTTAAGTTAATTTTCGCAATTTCCATTGATTCCTATGGGCCAAAAGGCCCATAGGAGTCAATGCAAATTGCGAGTGGCACTTAGAAAATTTCATGGGTGCAGGGGGGGGTCCAAAGGACCCCCCCCTGCACCCCTGAAATGTATTTTTCGCATCATGTTGCACACACACATGTCCTAAGGACATGTGTGTCCGTAACATGAATGTTGAAAAAAAAACATTTAAAGCATTTTAAACACTTTTTCCAAATTTACCGAGTGGTTCAACCACTCGGTAAATTTGGAACCCTAAGTGCGAATTTTCACTTGTCAAAAGTGATGATGCATTGCTTTTAAGAAGTCGCACATCTGCGACTTCTTAAAAGCACCCGCAATTTTAGAACTCGCAACAATGTTGCGAATTCTAAAATTGCTTCATGCATCCCAAAAAGCACTTTTGCATTCGCAAACGGCCGATTTTAAGGAATCGCACCGTTTGCGAATGAAAAAGTGCTTGATGCATGTGGGGGTTAGTGGGCCAACACTGCCAGCAGGATATTAACCCCATGGCCAGGGAAATAGAATCGCCACCCCCATGACAAACTCCGGCCCCTCACACAAGGGTTACACACGCAACAGGCCCTCATTGCTTAAATATCAGACACCTTTAAATCGTAAGTTACAATCCAATCAGGACTGGCTCTTCTCTTCCTCCTGAGCACTGTACGTTATTAACGTAAACCAATATCCCATAAGCAGCAAGTCATCTTTAAAGACGGTGTGACAGATTAATACCTCTAGAGACATTTTCATGGATTCACGTCTGATGCTCATTACAGGAAACGATCCCCATAAGGGACTAGGGGGCAGATGTATCAAAATACCTATTTGCGATTCTCAAGTAGCGATTTTTTGAGAATCGCTATTTGAGAATTGCAAAATGGTATGTATCTTAAAAATCGCAATTTGTTAGCGAGTGCTTATTAATCCTTAATTGCGAATAGCAAATTGCGAATTCGCAATTAAGGAATCATTTCTCATTCATTTCTATGGGCCAGGAGGCCCATTGAAATGAATAGGAAGTTATTCTCAATTTGCGATTTGCAATTTGAGAAACGCAAATTGAGAATAATTTCAAGGGTGTCCTAAGGACACCCTGCTGCACCCCTGAAATTCCCATGTGTGCGCATGTGGCTCACATACATGCTCTAAGGGCATGTATGTGAACCACATGGCACCTTCACAAATGCAAAAAAGTGCATTTGTGTAAGAATTCGCAAATTACCACCAACTTGAAGTTGGTGGTAATTTGCGATTTCTTAAGGAAAAATCACTAAATTGAAATGCTTGATGCATAGCAATTAGCGATTCCTTACGCAAAATTAAGGAATCGCAAATTTTGCGATTCCTTCATACATTCCATTTAGCAAATTTTTTGTCGCAAACGCTGCTTTTTTGTGAATCGCAGCGTTTGTAAATAAAAATTCCCTTGATACATCTGCCCCTTGGATCACAATTTTAAATATGGTCTCAATCACCGCCTCAATGCTCAGGAACCACCGGTCTGCTACCTCATGTGCAGTTTACACTGCGCATGAACCTTCCCTACCCTAGCCCTACCCTACCCTGAGGTCAAAGACAACAAAGCTGTGTGGGTGCTTGCACTGCGTATGGCACACCACAAAGTATTTCATTTATTTGAGGAGACTGTCTGGAGCATACGTTTTAAACTAAGTCCCAGCATGGATCCCACTGTAAATTACTGTACTAAGCGCTGAGGGGGCCCCTTGGAGCTCGGGGGCTGCAGGGACCTGTGTTACGCCCCTGCTGTATGTTGTTATGACAGGGGTGCCCTTCTGCATCTTCTGTCCATATATGAAGGGTGTAGATCTCTTCTTTCAGTTCTATTAGCTCTGAGTGTAACTCCTATACAGCCAGGCGCCGCTTTGTGAGGGTAGACTCTGCATCATCCACTTTATCCATTAGTTTTTGGTCGTCGAGTCATGAGAAACTGACATCTAGGGCCACCTCACCAATCATCACCTCCAGTGTAGTTTTAGAGTCACGTATTGCCTGCAGTATCAGGTCAAACTTGTTGGTATGTGTGGGAAGTTAGCCTGGCATATGATGTCCACTAGTTCTAGTGGGCACCTTGCACCAGTCTAATCGACCCTTATTGATGGTGGTTGTAAAGTCAACCTTAAAGACAGCTATCCTAGGGATAGCAGCGGTGAGCAATCTTCAGGCTAAGACTTCAGAGAGCGAATTAAGACAGTTGTTTTACCAATTATAATCCCTTGAGTACCAAATGAAATCACACCACACAAGGTATATATCAAATATATATGTATTTAATCTAAACACAACCCCTCTGCACTCTTTATGAGGTCAGAGGTAAAAGTATAATACAAGTTACTTAATTAGCATACGATAAGTTGCACAGTATACGTTTTGCCCTAGGGGCCTCACAAATCAAATACTAAAATAGTGGTTTAAGAACCACATGAGAATTAGAAAGCAGACCTGGGGCCTGTGGAATCACTGGGGCTACTCTAAACAACCAAAGGTTAGGATGTAGGAGGCCCACGGGAGACGCATGCAGTGTCTAAACACACTTGCGGGTTACTATTGACTTTCTATGGGAAACAAACAAGTTACAAAGTTACAATTTAAGGACACTTCTAAATGAACTACGATGGAATCCTTTTAGACTTAGACACTAGGAGGGCCAATATCCTCCAGACTACCAGATGCTCGTGTTACCTCATAGGTCTCTTTTGGTGTCAGGTTTCGTCGTCGATTTCAATAGAGATCTGCAAAGAAGTGCTGCAGGCGACCAGAGGAAAAGTGTCCAGGTGGATCCAAGGGTGGATCGAAGATCCGTAGAACCTGAAAGCAGAAGGGACATAGTCTGGGCCACTTGCCAGTGACCAGGGCAGTGATAGGAAGATGCCATCAGATGTCGGGTGATTTCAGGTGAAAAGGTGAAGCTTGTCTCTTCAGCCACGAGGACCAGGAGGCGTTGATGACAACCAGGAGCTGGATTCGAGCTGGCCCACAAAGGATCTAGTTGACTGCAGTATTGGTATCCGGATTGGACCCAACAAGCCTTGGCAAACGCAACCCACGCAGGATGTCAAGATAGGCTTCGGTGTAGACCTGCAAGGTCTGTAGAGCTTCTCCTTTGCAGGGAAGTTGGAGAAAGCCTGGAGCAACCAGGAAAGCAAGTTAGATTAAAGGTTTGTCTTCTTGGGGGCTCACTAGCAAATGGACTAGGAACCGCAAAAACGCATCGAGCGGAAATACACAAAGCCATCCCTCAGGCCACTCGTGGAGTGTGGAGCTTTGTGCTTCAGTGAAAAAGGTGCTCGGCTCTGGAGCTTGAAGCAACCCAATGCACAACTTCGGGATACCTTGGGAAGTGGATGCAGGTAGCAAAATGCAGGATGTCCACGAGTTCCGGTCCCACGTCTCTCATGTCCACCACAGCTCTTAGCTTTGCTGTGAGCATAGGTCAGGGTCAGAGATGTCTGGAAGTCTATTGCCTGTGTTGCAGATTCTTCGGGATCCAGCGGGAGCCTCGAAAATGCAGACCAGCAAAGATGCTTTCGGTGCCTGTTTGAAGAAGGTGGTCACTCCTTGACCACAAGGGAGATGTCTTCCATCTTCCAGTCGAAATGGAATGCCGAAGGTCCAGGATATATATTTCAGAGCTTCATCCAGGGTAATCTAAAGTCCTAGGGACTGGTATCCTATACTTATACTAAGTTTAGGGTTGGACTAACTTTAAGGTCCCTCCTATGGGTGGACCTGGGATGGGGGTGGTTACACCCCTTCCCCTTTGTCCAGTTTCGCACCAGAGCTGGGGCTGAGGGCCCCAGCAACCGTTTTGAACTGGGAAATGCATGGAACACCTAGTGTGCCCCAGGCAGTCTCTGGAAAGCATTCATTGAATGCAGCCCTCCCACCCCAATACACTAAAGCCTGTCTGGGGAGGTGCCAGCACCTCCCTGGACTGGAAACCTATTCTCCAATCCCCCCACCATAGTTTCGTCCAGCAGCAGGAGAGCAGACTTGTGTCTGTGGCAGCAGCATCTATTTTGTGATGCTGAGGCTCTGTTTAACTTTAACCGGGTAAACCAGTACACGTCTTCTCCCTCTAGAAGGGTGGAATGCTACCCCCGCCACCAGAATTAGCGGGGGGGTAGTTTTCTAAAGTGTTTGACACCTTACACGACATGTTTTGATAAAGCCACACCAACGTTAGCATTAACCGCGAGGATTATAATGCACTTAAGAGTATATGGTATGGCTATATCATAGAACAGCTACAAGGAGATGGTTCAGAAAGGTGCAGAGGGGCTCAGCTCATGCTAGAGCACCATCTCACACAAAACCAAGCACTCTCCCTCCAGGATTGTTAAGGCCTGCCATAGCAGTGACTTATAGGTGCATATGTGTCTATGTGAATATATAGATACTAGCAGCCCGTCCCGACGTTGTCCGGGAGCAAAAGGCTTGGGAGCTATCAGGCGTCAGGGACCCCGCCCGCCCCGACGTTGTCCGCGGGTCCCCCGAAGCGCACCCGCGGCTGCTTCACCTACCTTAGCCACTGCTCCTCCCCGTGCACCTGAGTTCACTGCTCCGCCGCTCCTCCCCGCCTGTCCCCCGCTCCTCACCGCTCCTCCCCGCCTGTCCGCCTCTCCTCACTGCTCCTCCCCGCCTGTCCGCCGCTCCTCACCGCTCCTCCCCGCCTGTCCGCCGCTCCTCCCCGCGCTCTTGTCCGCCGCTCCTCCTCGCGCTCCTGCATGCCGCTCCTCCCCGCGCACCTGATGTCAGCACGCACATGGCGGCCGGCGCTACTTCCAAGGGACTACTTTTTTTATCGTAAATTTTTTGAACGTAATTTTATTTTTTTATATATATAGCCTATGCCCATCTGCTTGTCCTGACGTTTTCAAAGATGTATTGGGTGTTTGGATTGGTGGTGTAGTTTTCGAGTTTACCTGGCTCAAAGGACACAGTTCTTTCTTTATAATAGTAGTATAGATAGGTATACTATATCTAAGTATGGGATGATTACACCACCTTGCCCAGGCTGTGTGAACAGACCTGTGGTGTCAGTTTGGAAGGCAAACCAGGTGTGGCACAATACATGCTGCAGCCCCTGGTAGGCCTAGGTTGCACCTATGCCCTGGGTACCTATGGTACACTATACAGGGGCTCACAAAGGATGACCCAGTCACCAATCTGGTATGTACCTAAAGTACATGGTATCAATTTAGAGAGAGAACAGCTGGGCTGTGGGCCTGATTAGCAGGTCCACAGCCACACTAAAGTAAAAAAAACAAAGAATCACAACAAAACGTGGGGGTAACCATAGAAAGCAGGCCCTACTCTCCTACAATATGGTCTTTCATGGTGGAACCCACTTGTACAAGGATGTTCATATTTGTGGGAGGTTTAGGCGTGGTAGTTAAGCAGCTTTTTCTGATCATCAATTTGGTGGTTTTGGTTTTCACACTACTGCACGTGTTGGAAGTCTCATGCTCATGTATGGACACTGGGCATTGAGAGACAGGAGGTTCCACAGCCAGGGGTATCGACAGATGGACCCTCAAAAATGTCTGCCAAATATCAGATGGTCTGCGCAGTTGGGATTGGCCTATTATCAATGGCTGATGTCCCACACACAGGTGGTCTCTTGGGGTGTACCTTGGTGCCTCACTACATTCCAAACCTGCAGCGTTGCTTGAAAAGGCCCTGGATTTAAGTGTGTTGTGCACTGCAGTATAGACAACCAACCACCTCCCAGCTCCTCTAACCATACGCAGCTGCTTGGCCTGTGCGTACCTCAGTCCTCTCTCACAAGGGCCCTGGGCAAATGTGGTGGGAACAGTGCCAGTGACTCCTTGATTGTTGTGGCTGGTCATAGTGTAAACCACGCTAATCTGTGTAAATTTCCTGGGGAGTTGCATTATTGTTTTAGAACTAGTCCGCCCGCCTTCGTAGTGGTGTTTGGGACCGCACGCCAGACATGCGGTGGTATCACCACTGCAATTAGAATGCGCCTCCCATACTGGCGGGCGCATCCTGGGCTTTTCACATTGCAAGCAGTGCAGCAGGCTGAAGCACCGCACGCAATGTGAAAAGTGCATGCACAGCATTTCCCTGCACTTTGTGGGAGGCACCACATGGAAAAGGGGGAGGGGTACTATGAGTGCAGAGACCCCCCCCCCCCACAAGGGGGCCCACAACGGGCCCCCAAAACCAATCCCAAGAGCCTTTCCCTGGCAGCATCACCTCCATGGGAAGGCCTTCCTCAACATACATCCTGATCTGGTGGACGGTGCCTGCAAGGCACCACCACCATTTCAGGGGCCCTGCACCATCCGCCAGGCAATGCAATTGCCATTGATGGAAAAGCAGTGGACGATCTTTGAGTCCGCCACGATACCCACCGCCATCCTAATTTGGCGGTGGGTAATGAGCTTGGTGATGGCGGAAAGTATTGTATGATTGTGTAAGATTTCTGTTATTAGAAAATTGTTTTTTACAAATTGTGAATACCCACCATCTTTTTGTTGTTGTTGTGGAATTGTAATATTCAATTATATTCTAGTCACTTTTCAGTATCATTTCGATTTGAATCACATAGTCAATATGATATATTTTTACATAATTGACTGTTTTCCTTCCTATGTTTGGTTAGTACTTTGAGTACCTTTATTTTTCACTAATGATTATTTTCTCTTTAGAAAGTATCCCTGTTCATCCAGTACTTTTTATGAACACACATGTCTATGAAGATATATTTTGTTACCAATTTCTAAAGTTTTAAAAAAAAATTGTGAACTTACTTCGATTCGTAGTATATGGACGTCTCAGTGACTTCAATCAATTGCAGATGTTATAGGGTTAGCTGAAATGTATTACGAAAATGTCTTTATTATTTATATACATATATTTAATTTTGACACGATTTTATATTTATTCGGGTGTGGAAAAGGGTGATGGGAAGGAAGTTGGATTGGTATTTTTCCTACATGTAATTAAAAATTCTGACTTGTGTACATGATTTATTTTTTAATAAATCATGTTCTATTAATTTTAAAGATATACATTTTGTTCTGTGTTATCGCTTATTATGCCTGTCTCAATAGGTTACTTTTTTTTTTTTTTTTTTTTTTTTTCCAAAAAACCTTTATTAGTGTTCTGAATCTGTACACCGCTATTTAGCCAACAACCCGGGGGCAGGCAGCATATGTCCAATTTTCATATAGCAAGGTTGCAATACGTGCACAGTTCGCATACAGTCAATATAGTATAAACCTATAACATTAAACATAAACATATGTGAGAGATTGTCACAGGTCTACCCAATCAGTGTCCATCAAGTGATCACAAGGCACGCCGACAGAAGGTCCTGACTATCAGCATGGAGCCATTCCCCCACCTCTCCTACCCCCGCTCTACATGATTCTCTGTACCACCCTCAGTCACTGTCCGCCCCCTCCGAGTGGGCCAGCCAGTCCACCAATGGCTGCCAAATGTCCACAGGCCTAGAGCGGAGTGGCATCAGTTCCCAATACGCCGCCAACTGGTTTTTGCAGTACAAGGCAGATGTCAGCCAGCCTGATATCGTTGGTGGGGATTTCTGTTTCCATTTGAGCGCTATCTGCCGCTTGGCAAGCAGGAGTAACATTGCCACCAGCTTTCTGGACGCACTCGGTACCGGCAATACAAAGCCCAGGAGGCCTAGCAATGGGTCGGGACCTAAGGGTATATGCATCATCAGACTCATGGTGCGGAACACATTCTCCCAGTACGCCCCTATCGGGCCACACGTCCAAGACAAATGATAAAAGGTGGCCTCTCTCTCACCACATCTCCAGCAGGAGGCATCAGTCGACAGACCCATTCTCACCAGTTGCAAAGGCGTACGGTACGTTCTGTGTAAGTAATTGAAGTGAATGAGCCTGAGCCTGTAGTTTGGGGATAAGTGTTCTAGTTGCGTGCAACAGAACGTCCATTGTTTTTCTGATATCTGTATATCCGCCTCCCTCACCCAGGCCATCCTCGAGTCAGTGTGTGGGACTGGTGTCGCGTTCTGTGTGGCCCTATAGATCCTTGATATCAATCTACGGGAGGACGCATTTGAAAGAACGTCCTCCAGTGCCGCCAGCGTCGGCGGTGCCTCCGGGAAGCCCGGGTATCTACGTTTGCACGCAGACCGTAGTTGATAATACAACAAAAGTTCCGTGGCCGTCGGGGTCGTAGAGTCAGTCATGGCCTGTATCTCTATAAAGTGGTCATCTGGGTACAGGTCTGCTGCCACCCTCAGGCCCCTCTCGCTCGCTCTACGGACCACTGCTGCATCCGTGAGTGGTTCCAGCAGGGGGTTGCCATCTAGTGGCATGCTGGGGGCGTACATGTCGCTCACGCCCGCTCGTTTTGCTATGCCTGCCCACGCCCATCGCACCATCTCCACCGTGTCTATGTCCTCATGCGGCCTCTTAAAGTTCTTGTATACCGCCGTCTTAATGGGGCATGGAGACGCAACGTCTATCTCGATAGCTACGTGAGGTTGGTACGGGATCGGATGATGCCAGTAGTACAGGAACTGAGCTTGTGCACTGTACGCATACAGCTCAAAATCTGGCGCAGCTAAACCACCCTGCCGGAACGGGAGAGTTAGGAGGTTCCAGGCCACCCTGGGTTGCCGACCCGCCCATACCAACTCAATGACCGCAGACCGGAGCCTGGCAAAAAATGCCATTGTTAACGGCAGGGGTATGTTTATAAATAGATACAAGAATTTGGGGACCACCACCATTTTGGCAAGAGCTATGCGACCCATCAATGAAAGCGGAAGAGACTTCCACTTCTTTACTTTGCCTTCCAGCCAGTCCATTGCCACTCCAAAGTTCGAGAGCCAGATGTCATGAACGGTGCGGCTCACTTTAATGCCCAAGTATTTTACTTCCCCCTCGGCCCAGTCAATCTGAAATTCGGTGTGGCACCTTACCGTGCTATCTGTTAGTGGCAGCATGGTTGACTTCGACCAATTTATATTGATCCCAGTGAGGCCACTATATCTAATCACCTCTCTCATCAGCGGATCAAAATTCGCCTCAGGGTCCATCATGTAGATGGTGATGTCGTCTGCATATAGGGAGATAAGCAGACCGCGCGATGTGAAGCCTATGCTCCTCTGGGTGTGGTGTTGCCGCATCCGTGCCGCCAGCGGCTCCGTAGCTACGGCAAAAAGTAGGGGAGAGAGCGGGCACCCCTGTCTCGTCCCTCTCGTGATCGGAATAGAGTCAGAGATTTGCCCATTCACTCGCACCCTTGCAGTCGGGTGATTGTATAGCACGCCGATACGTCTGGCAAACAGCGGGCTGAACCCCATTCTAGTAAAAAGTGCGTACAGGAACTTCCACTCCAGGGAGTCGAACGCTTTTGTCGCATCAAGTAGCGCAGCGGCGGCTTTCGATTTGGGGTCCAAATAGTGGAGCAACCCGAACAGAACTCTCAGGTTGTGTGAAGTGGATCTCTCCAAGACGAAACCCGACTGATCTGATAGCGCAATCTGCGGTAGCATATATTTTAGCCGGTCAGCCAGTAGTTTCGCATAAATCTTGGCGTCCACATTGATGAGCGATAGGGGACGGTACGAGTCCGGCTCAAGAGGGTCCTTGCCGGGCTTGAGTAGGGTGATGAGCAGTGCTTCGCGCATGGATTGCGGGAGTATCCCTGATTCGACCGCTTCCTCAAAGGCCCTGTGTAGTTTGGGTACCAGAATATCGACATACTCCTTGTAAAACTCTAACGTTAAGCCGTCTGGGCCAGGTGCTTTACCAGGTGGCATGCTCATTATTATAGCCCGTATGTCCTCTTGCGAGAACGGTAGGTCCATATACTGTCTGGCCCCGTCGTTAAACCAGGCCAGGGCTATGGTGTCTAGATAGTCTGTGATAGTTTGGTCGTCAGGCGCAATTTTCGATGTGTAGAGTGTGCTGTAGTATTTCTTCATGACTCCGAGGATGGCCTTTGGCTCCCTCACTATGTCTCCTCCCTCATCTCTAATCTCTAGCACATAGTCCGCACCCCTGGGAGCCCGGATCATATTAGCCAGCGTCCTGCCTGCCCTGTCGCCCTCCCCGTATCGTCGTGCCTGCGCATCTTTCGTTAGAAAGGAGACCTCTCTGTCTGCCTCTTCCTGGTATTGCGTGAGCTTCGTACGAAACTCAGCCCTCGCTCTGTCTGTAGGTGTGTCTTGAAGTCTAGCCTCGATCTCTGCCAGTTCAGTTTCCAATGTTTGCAAGGTGTTTCTGATTGAGCGGAGTACACCTGTCTTCAGTGACATGCAGCACCCCCTTATCACCACCTTACAGGCCTCCCATAGCGTTCCCGGGGAGTCTACCGACCCCTCGTTCAGTTCGAAGTATTCCTCCAGTTGTACCCTCAGCTCTTGGCTAAATACCTGGTCTCTAAGTGCCCTGGAAGGGAACCTCCAGCTAAAAGGTTGGATGTAGGGTGTTGGGGTGGCTAGGGCAAGACATACTGGCGCATGATCGGACAGTGAGCGTGGTAGGTGTGCTGCATCTGTCACAAGTGTATGGACTTCTCCAGAGAGCAGCCAGTAGTCGAGTCTGGACCACGTGGCTCTGTGCATTGTTAGACAAGTACCTTCCCGGGCTCCCGGGTGAAGTGCCCTCCAGGAGTCTATCAGGCGGGCCTCCGAGATGATATCCCACAGTGTAGCCGCCGCCTTGGGGTGGTGTTCTCTCGCAGTACCCTGTCTATCCATCGTGTCTGAGAGCACCACGTTGTAATCTCCTCCCCACATAATCGCTGCCTGCCCTTTAGTCTGCACTTTGTACCAAAGATCGTTGTAGAACTCAGGGTTGTCATCATTAGGGCCATACACATTCACCAAAACCATCCTCATACCACACAGAGTTCCCACCACTATGATGTACCTCCCCTCTGTGTCCAACTGTACCTCTGATGTTGTCCATTGAAGACCCCGCCTAATGAGTATCGCTACCCCCCGGGAGTAGTTGGAGTAGGGTGCATGCAGTGTTACCCCCCATCTAGTACTACGGAGCATCGCAGCGGCATTGGTAGTTAGGTGGGTCTCCTGCAAAAAACATATGTCAATATTCCTTCGCAGCAAGTAGGCTTGAACCAACCGGGCCTTACGCCTATCATTCAAGCCGCGCACATTCCAGGTTAACAATTTAATGTGAGCCATAGTCAGATTTGTGAGAATGCAGCGTCATTCCCTTCCGCAGTATATGCACTAGGGTACAACACAATCGACCACGCTCAGCCATCACGCAATATCTGGCGTCCAAAGTGCTCTGGGGCCTACCACGTGCATCTGTATAGGTATTCGTGTCCTGTGACATCTGCCTCTCAACAAAACAATTAGCAACAGTGCTCTTCAATCCCAAACCCCCCCAACCCCCACCCGCTCCAACCCCCCAATCAGGTCGTGCAAAGCTATCCCTCCCCCCCCACCCAAACATCAAACACCCTGTAATGCAATTCAATAGTTCAGTTACAATGGGAGTCATCCCTCGGGGAACGCGGGTCTTTCGCACACTAACCCTGTACTCATGCCAGGGCGACCGAGCGCCAGTCTGACAGCGCTCCCGCGTGGACCTCCCCCCTCCACCACACGTGTATCAGTAATGGCACACTTATCTGAATATGAAGGATCTGCAGTGTCCGAGGCCCTCAGCAAGCCTTTCCGACCCTTGCATCGCAGAGCGTCCGCAAGGATGGTTCAGTGTTCATCCCTCCGTCACTCTATGTCACTAAGAACAGCTCTTTCTTCAGGTTCCTCAGATGCCGGCTGATTCTTTTGATCTCGCGAAAGTTGCTTTGCATATTTCAATGCTGCCTTGGCGTCCACAAAAAAGGAAGGTTTGCCTGGGCCTTGCACCCTCAGCTTGGCGGGGTATATCAGCGAGTATTTGGTCCCAATCTGCTGGAAGATCTTCTTGGCCGGGACGAATTCCCTCCTAGCCGCCTGAACCTGCATGGTGAAATCCGGGAAGATCGAGATGTGGTTTCCCTGATATTGGAGGTCTTGTACATCTCTGGCCATGCGCAAAATGGTGTCACGGTCCCTGTAGTTCAGTATGCGCGCTATAATTGCTCTCGGCGGAGCCCCCGGTTGAGGCTGGGGCCCCAGTGTCCTGTGCGCCCTTTCAACCAGGAACATTTGGGAGAGGCCTGACCCGAATAGTTCTGACATCATGGTCTCCACGTACACCTCCATTTTCGCAATGTTGGTCGTTTCGGCCACACCCGTTACGCGGACGTTGTTGCGTCTTGAGCGGGCTTCCAAGTCTTCATTCTTCTGTTGGATTAGCGTCAAGACCTTGTCCATGCCTCGTATTTTCCGGTCTATAGCAGTATGACTCTCCTCCGTTTCCGTCACACGCGTTTCCATCACGTCCATCCTGCCATCCTGCTTGTCCATGCGTCTGGTCAGGCCATCCATAAGCGCCGCCAAGTCGTCCATCTTTTTATCTATCCCTTGGAGACTCGTTTTGAGGTCCTGAAACATGGATTTAATTTCAGAAGTGTGCGCGCCCCCATCATCATTTTGGGCCGCCCCTTCCTCGCATGGCTCCTGGCCTGTCGTCTTCTGCTTGGCCTTATCAAAGGTGATCTTCGGCTGTCGCGTATCTGGTTTCCCCATCCTGCCCGGCGAATTCAACGGAGGGAGCGCAGAGAACCTAGTCGTGCGCTGGCTCCGTCTAGCAAGTTCTGCAGCTTGAGGTGTCTCACGTGGCCGAGGCTTCTCCAGCGCCCTCGCAGGCAGTTGGAGCTGTGCACGCTTGTTTAGCAGGCAGTTCGTAGCCAGGATGCCCTCCGCTTGTCAGTTTCAGCAGCCGAGCAGCCCTCTCAGGCGGTTCAAAATGGCGCCTCGCGCCAAAAGTTCAGGGTTCCAGCAGCCGTGCCCAGCTCCTGGAGTTCAATAGCAGCGTGCCACCACAAGCGGTAATCGACCCCAGGGGGGGGGGGGTGCCACCAAAGTGATGTTCTCAGCAGGCACCTCTGCCTGCCCCTCTACACAGATTGGCCTCGCGGGGGGCCTGCAGGCCAATTATTGCACCCTCGCACCCCACTTGTTCTTGGTCCGTCGGCAGCCTCCCCTGCTATTCTCCTTACCGGGTCAGCCCCAAAGCAGGACGGTAGCACAGTCTTCAGAGCTCGCCGCCTCACAGCTCGCCCCCGATTCGGGCCAAACCAGTCCGTTACGTTACTCCGGAGCTGAGGAGGAGGCGATCGATCTTGTCAGGTACCTCTGCAGCTCAGCGCGGAGTTGTTGGGTGCCCCTTCCGGCCCCCGGTGTGCAGGCCACGCAGCGCCGGGCTCCCCACTGCCCACCTCCGGATCGCGACTCACGCGAGGTCCCGGCTTTTAATTGGTCCCAGGCCGCCACTCCACTCGCGGGCCGCCCGCGGCAGTTCCGAGCGGTCGATCTTCCCGCTTCTATATTCGGACCTCCAGCGAGCAACCCCCGACACTACACAGGGCTTCTGAGCGGGAGAGGTTCGGGATTGCCGTCCATTTAAAAGGATATATGCCGGATTTATTAGCTCGGTCGGCGGAGCTGCGGGTCTAAGCAGCCATTCCGCCTCGCGTCCAAGCCACGCCCCCCTCAATAGGTTACTTAGTTTGTTTCCAACTGTCCTCAAAAAAGTTACAAATATTTTTTTTTAAAACACACATTTTTTAATAATTTAGGCCTTGTTACGCTGTTCATCTGGTTGTACCATTCTTGATGACATGAAGTGAGAATATCTGCTATTTTGACATTAGGCACTCTGCGAAAGAGGAAGTGAGTGCAATCAATAGTGCATAATACTTCTGAATACTACCAATTTCTCTTACATGTTATCGTAGTGTAGTACGTATTAAAATAAATGCCAGACTGCCCACTCCCCATGTCACACACCCACAAACCTAAAGCTCACATTTGAAAAAGGCTTTGTGGGTTCAACCAACTCTAAATTCTGTGAATTTTGGGCAATTCATCAACCTTTTTTTAATAAGAGATATGTGGCTGAAGCACATCTGCAGATGTAGAGTTTGTTTCTGCATCATGATGCTCTTTCCGTAAGGAAAGAATTCACATTGAGGACATGTGATGGGAGCAAACTTGTATTACAAAGAGAACTGATGTACAGTGCCTGTAGCATTTCATATAACCTCAGAAATACTTATGCAGAATTTAAATATTCTGTAGCTTTGCTATAATTTGTTTTTTTGCTGAACTTTGTACACAAAATGTATTTTCCATTGGCCTAGACATTACGTGGTAATTGGGGCCATCCTATTCGCAGATGGCGGCACCAGGGACATCCTAAGGATTTTCGAGGCCTTGGGCCAAGCATATTTTGGGGGCACATGTAAGGAACAGTTTTAAATTCATGATTCTATTTCAGCTCTTTCATGCCCTCTTTGGCCAAGTCATTGACAGAGCCCAGACCCACTTGACCAAATTCTAAATGTGTTCACATGTAATATTCAGGGACAGTGAGGTGTGTTTTCAATATTGTAACACAGCAGCTGCTTGCTAATATTATTGCAAATAATTTCTGTGAAACACTTTTTCCCAAATGTGAGGTCATTATTTGATCCAAAAGAAGCTATTTTATGGATGGTGCATGAAGCATTAACATAACAGTTCTCAACAAAATGTAATAGACACACATATCACCAACAGTGAAAATAAAGTCAAGTTCACGGGGGCTTTAAAGACACTCTTATTTGCCATTTAGCTCAGCTGCGACACGTACAAAGGCCTCCAGCTGGAAAAGATAGTGCTATAGTAAATCCCCTTCGACATAAAAGAATAATTTACTACCAAGACTGAAAAACGGGGGGTGGGGAGGTAATTAACATGGGAAAAAACAGACTTTTTAAAACGCATTAGTTGTAAGAGCTAATAGGATTCAATCTATATACTAGCCAACAAAAAGTTACCAAACACAGGGGTAAATTGGCATTGATCTCACTTGATGGAGGTGTTCCATACCCCACTTATCATCAACTTAGATCTGACCTTGGTTGCAGTTTTAAAATATGTGGTAATGTAGAGGTAACAACCTCAGCTCAAGAAAACCATGGGCCTCATTTATGAGGCCCTGCGTCACTTTTACGCCGCCGGTGTGTCACTTTTTGTGACGCACCAGCAGCGTAAAAAATGTGCCTTGTTGCACCATATTTACAAAGTGACGCATCTCGGTAGATGCGTCACTTTGTAAACCCCTTCGCTACATTATTCCTGCGCCAGGTATAACGTATGCAAGGGGGGCGTTTTGACGCAAGAAAGGGTCATAGAAGTGACGCAGTGAAATCTATAAGATTTTACTGCACCACTTCTAGGACGCAAATGCATTAATTTCTTACGGCTGCCTCACAGCAGGCGTAAGACTGACACAGGCCCTTTCACATGGGGCTTGCCCCATGTGAAAGGACACATTGCTGGAGTTGCGTCACTTTTGTGACACACTCCAGCAATGCTTCGCTTTTGCGCCTACATATGCGTCAGAAATACTGACGTATCTGTAACTCCTTGCGCATTGATGCGTCATACTGTAAATATGATGCATCATTGGTGTTGCAAGGAGGGCGCAATGAAAAGTGACGCATCCCTGTTTTCACGCAGTGATGCGTCACTTTACATAAATGAGGCCCCATGAGGGCTGCGGCAGAATGTAGTGCGTGTCTGTTATGTTGGCGAAAGACACTCTGAGCAGTTCTGGCTAAAAACTGCTTTCATTTGTCAAACTGTGTTTTAAGCAGCGCATTGTAACGCTTTTATTTTCTAAATGCCCGAGTCTTCAGAAAACAGAAAGGAACACAAGCTGAGGTGACGATATGCTGTGCTGCAAAGGTAATGCAGCTTTTCAAGCATTATGGCTAAAATTGAATCATTGGAAGTGTTCCCTACTGTGATAGCGCAAATTCGACCGGAAGGTTTTGTTGAGGCGCTATCTATAAAACTGTTCAACACTTAGTGGGCCAACACTGCCAGCAGGATATTAACCCCATGGCCAGGGAAATAGAATCGCCACCCCCATGACAAACTCCGGCCCCTCACACAAGGGTTACACACGCAACAGGCCCTCATTGCTTAAATATCAGACACCTTTAAATCGTAAGTTACAATCCAATCAGGACTGGCTCTTCTCTTCCTCCTGAGCACTGTACGTTATTAACGTAAACCAATATCCCATAAGCAGCAAGTCATCTTTAAAGACGGTGTGACAGATTAATACCTCTAGAGACATTTTCATGGATTCACGTCTGATGCTCATTACAGGAAACGATCCCCATAAGGGACTAGGGGGCAGATGTATCAAAATACCTATTTGCGATTCTCAAGTAGCGATTTTTTGAGAATCGCTATTTGAGAATTGCAAAATGGTATGTATCTTAAAAATCGCGATTTGTTAGCGAGTGCTTATTAATCCTTAATTGCGAATAGCAAATTGCGAATTCGCAATTAAGGAATCATTTCTCATTCATTTCTATGGGCCAGGAGGCCCATTGAAATGAATTGGAAGTTATTCTCAATTTGCGATTTGCAATTTGAGAAACGCAAATTGAGAATAATTTCAAGGGTGTCCTAAGGACACCCTGCTGCACCCCTGAAATTCCCATGTGTGCGCATGTGGCTCACATACATGCTCTAAGGGCATGTATGTGAACCACATGGCACCTTCACAAATGCAAAAAAGTGCATTTGTGTAAGAATTCGCAAATTACCACCAACTTGAAGTTGGTGGTAATTTGCGATTTCTTAAGGAAAAATCACTAAATTGAAATGCTTGATGCATAGCAATTAGCGATTCCTTACGCAAAATTAAGGAATCGCAAATTTTGCGATTCCTTCATACATTCCATTTAGCAAATTTTTTGTCGCAAACGCTGCTTTTTTGCGAATCGCAGCGTTTGCAAATAAAAATTCCCTTGATACATCTGCCCCTTGGATCACAAGTTTAAATATGGTCTCAATCACCGCCTCAATGCTCAGGAACCACCGGTCTGCTACCTCATGTGCAGTTTACACTGCGCATGAACCTTCCCTACCCTAGCCCTACCCTACCCTGAGGTCAAAGACAACAAAGCTGTGTGGGTGCTTGCACTGCGTATGGCGCACCACAAAGTATTTCATTTATTTGAGGAGACTGTCTGGAGCATACGTTTTAAACTAAGTCCCAGCATGGATCCCACTGTAAATTACTGTACTAAGCGCTGAGGGGGCCCCCTGGAGCTCGGGGGCTGCAGGGACCTGTGTTACGCCCCTGCTGTATGTTGTTATGACAGGGGTGCCCTTCTGCATCTTCTGTCCATATATGAAGGGTGTAGATCTCTTCTTTCAGTTCTATTAGCTCTGAGTGTAACTCCTATACAGCCAGGCGCCGCTTTGTGAGGGTAGACTCTGCATCATCCACTTTATCCATTAGTTTTTGGTCGTCGAGTCATGAGAAACTGACATCTAGGGCCACCTCACCAATCATCACCTCCAGTGTAGTTTTAGAGTCACGTATTGCCTGCAGTATCAGGTCAAACATGTTGGTATGTGTGGGAAGTTAGCCTGGCATATGATGTCCACTAGTTCTAGTGGGCACCTTGCACCAGTCTAATCGACCCTTATTGATGGTGGTTGTAAAGTCAACCTTAAAGACAGCTATCCTAGGGATAGCAGCGGTGAGCAGTCTTCAGGCTAAGACTTCAGAGAGCGAATTAAGACAGTTGTTTTACCAATTATAATCCCTTGAGTACCAAATGAAATCACACCACACAAGGTATATATCAAATATATATGTATTTATTCTAAACACAACCCCTCTGCACTCTTTATGAGGTCAGAGGTAAAAGTATAATACAAGTTACTTAATTAGCATACGATAAGTTGCACAGTATACGTTTTGCCCTAGGGGCCTCACAAATCAAATACTAAAATAGTGGTTTAAGAACCACATGAGAATTGGAAAGCAGACCTGGGGCCTGTGGAATCACTGGGGCTACTCTAAACAACCAAAGGTTAGGATGTAGGAGGCCCACGGGAGATGCATGCAGTGTCTAAACACACGCGCGGGTTACTATTGACTTTCTATGGGAAACAAACAAGTTACAAAGTTACAATTTAAGGACACTTCTAAATGAACTACGATGGAATCCTTTTAGACTTAGACACTAGGAGGGCCAATATCCTCCAGACTACCAGAGTACTCGTGTTACCTCACCCACGGAAGCCGGGTGCATAGGTCTCTTTTGGTGTCAGGTTTCGTCGTCGATTTCAATAGAGATCTGTAAAGAAGTGCTGCAGGCGACCAGAGGAAAAGTGTCCAGGTGGATCCAAGGGTGGATCGAAGATCCGTAGAACCTGAAAGCAGAAGGGACAGAGTCTGGGCCACTTGCCAGTGACCAGGGCAGTGATAGGAAGATGCCATCAGATGTCGGGTGATTTCAGGTGAAAAGGTGAAGCTTGTCTCTTCAGCCACGAGGACCAGGAGGCGTTGATGACAACCAGGAGCTGGATTCGAGCTGGCCCACAAAGGATCTAGTTGACTGCAGTATTGGTATCCGGATTGGACCCAACAAGCCTTGGCAAACGCAACCCACGCAGGATGTCAAGATAGGCTTAGGTGTAGACCTGCAAGGTCTGTGGAGCTTCTCCTTTGCAGGGAAGTTGGAGAAAGCCTGTAGCAACCAGGAGAGCAAGTTAGATTAAAGGTTTGTCTTCTTGGGAGCTCACTAGCAAATGGACTAGGAACCGCAAAAACGCATCGAGCGGAAATACACAAAGCCATCCCTCAGGCCACTCGTGGAGTGTGGAGCTTTGTGCTTCAGTGAAAAAGGTGCTCGGCTCTGGAGCTTGAAGCAACCCAATGCACAACTTCGGGATACCTTGAGAAGTGGATGCAGGTAGCAAAATGCAGGATGTCCACGAGTTCCGGTCCCACGTCTCTCATGTCCACCACAGCTCTTAGCTTTGCTGTGAGCATAGGTCAGGGTCAGAGATGTCTGGAAGTCTATTGCCTGTGTTGCAGATTCTTCGGGATCCAGCGGGAGCCTCGAAAATGCAGACCAGCAAAGATGCTTTTGGTGCCTGTTTGAAGAGGGTGGTCACTCCTTGACCACAAGGGAGATGTCTTCCATCTTTCAGTCGAAATGGAATGCCGAAGGTCCAGGATACGTATTTCAGAGTTTTATCCAGGGTAATCTAAAGTCCTAGGGACTGGTATCCTATACTTATACTAAGTTTAGGGTTGGACTAACTTTAAGGTCCCTCCTATGGGTGGACCTGGGATGGGGGTGGTTACACCCCTTCCCCTTTGTCCAGTTTCGCACCAGAGCTGGGGCTGAGGGCCCCAGCAACCGTTTTGAACGGGGAAATGCATGGAACACCTAGTGTGCCCAAGGCAGTCTCTGGAAAGCATTCATTGAATGCAGCCCTCCCACCCCAATACACTAAAGCCTGTCTGGGGAGGTGCCAGCACCTCCCTGGACTGGAAACCTATTGTCCAATCCCCCCACCATAGTTTTGTCCAGCAGCAGGAGAGCAGACTTGTGTCTGTGGCAGCAGCATCTATTTTGTGATGCTGAGGCTCTGTTTAACTTTAACCGGGTAAACCAGTACACGTCCTCTCCCTCTAGAAGGGTGGAATGCTACCCCCGCCACCAGAATTAGCGGGGGGGGGGTAGTATTCTAAAGTGTTTGACACCTTACACTACATGTTTTGATAAAGCCACACCAACGTTAGCATTAACCGCGAGGATTATAATGCACTTAAGAGTATATGGTATGGCTATATCATAGAACAGCTACAAGGAGATGGTTCAGAAAGCTGCAGAGGGGCTCAGCTCATGCTAGAGCACCATCTCACACAAAACCAAGCACTCTCCCTCCAGGATTGTTAAGGCCTGCCATAGCAGTGACTTATAGGTGCATATGTGTCTATGTGAATATATAGATACTAGCAGCCCGTCCCGACGTTGTCCGGGAGCAAAAGGCTTGGGAGCTATCAGGCGTCAGGGACCCCGCCCGCCCCGACGTTGTCCGCGGGTCCCCCGGAGCGCACCCGCGGCAGCTTCACCTACCTTAGCCACCGCTCCTCCCCGTGCACCTGAGTTCACCGCTCCGCCGCTCCTCCCCGCCTGTCCCCCGCTCCTCACCGCTCCTCCCCGCCTGTCCCCCGCTCCTCACCGCTCCTCCCCGCCTGTCCGCCTCTCCTCACTGCTCCTCCCCGCCTGTCCGCCGCTCCTCACCGCTCCTCCCCGCCTGTCCGCCGCTCCTCCCCGCGCTCTTGTCCGCCGCTCCTCCTCGCGCTCCTGTATGCCGCTCCTCCCCACGCACCTGATGTCAGCACGCACATGGCGGCCGGCGCTACTTCCAAGGGACTACTTTTTTTATCGTAAATTTTTTGAACAACGTAATTTTTTTTTTATATATATAGCCTATGCCCATCTGCTTGTCCTGACGTTTTCAAAGATGTATTGGGTGTTTGGATTGGTGGTGTAGTGTTCGAGTTTACCTGGCTCAAAGGACACAGTTCTCTCTTTATAATAGTAGTATAGCTAGGTATACTATATCTAAGTATGGGATGATTACACCACCTTGCCCAGGCTGTGTGAACAGACCTGTGGTGTCAGTTTGGAAGGCAAACCAGGTGTGGCACAATACATGCTGCAGCCCCTGGTAGGCCTAGGTTGCACCTATGCCCTGGGTACCTATGGTACACTATACAGGGGCTCACAAAGGGTGACCCAGTCACCAATCTGGTATGTACCTAAAGTACATGGTATCAATTTAGAGAGAGAACAGCTGGGCTGTGGGCCTGATTAGCAGGTCCACAGCCACACTAAAGTAAAAAAAACAAAGAATCACAACAAAACGTGGGGGTAACCATAGAAAGCAGGCCCTACTCTCCTACAATATGGTCTTTCATGGTGGAACCCACTTGTACAAGGATGTTCATATTTGTGGGAGGTTTAGGAGTGGTAGTTGAGCAGCTTTTTCTGATCATCAATTTGGTGGTTTTGGTTTTCACACTACTGCACGTGTTGGAAGTCTCATGCTCATGTATGGACACTGGGCATTGAGAGACAGGAGGTTCCACAGCCAGGGGTATCGACAGATGGACCCTCAAAAATGTCTGCCAAATGTCAGATGGTCTGCGCAGTTGGGATTGGTCTATTATCAATGGCTGATGTCCCACACACAGGTGGTCTCTTGGGGTGTACCTTGGTGCCTCACTACATTCCAAACCTGCAGCGTTGCTTGAAAAGGCCCTGGATTTAAGTGTGTTGTGCACTGCAGTATAGACAACCAACCACCTCCCAGCTCCTCTAACCATACGTAGCTGCTTGGCCTGTGCGTACCTCAGTCCTCTCTCACAAGGGCCCTGGGCAAATGTGGTGGGAACAGTGCCAGTGACTCCTTGATTGTTGTGGCTGGTCATAGTGTAAACCACGCTAATCTGTGTAAATTTCCTGGGGAGTTGCATTATTGTTTTAGACCTAGTCCGCCCGCCTTCGTAGTGGTGTTTGGGACCGCACGCCAGACATGCGGTGGTCTCACCACTGCAATTAGAATGCGCCTCCCATACTGGCGGGCGCATCCTGGGCTTTTCACATTGCAAGCAGTGCAGCAGGCTGAAGCACCGCACGCAATGTGAAAAGTGCATGCACAGCATTTCCCTGCACTTTGTGGGAGGCACCACATGGAAAAGGGGGAGGGGTACTATGAGTGCAGAGACCCCCCCCCCCCCACAAGGTGGCCCCACAACGGGCCCCCAAAACCAATCCCAACAGCCTTTCCCTGGCAGCATCACCTCCATGGGAAGGCCTTCCTCAACATACATCCTGATCTGGTGGACGGTGCCTGCAAGGCACCACCACCATTTCAGGGGCCCTGCACCATCCGCCAGGCAATGCAATTGCCATTGATGGAAAAGCAGTGGACGATCTTTGAGTCCGCCACGATACCCACCGCCATCCTAATTTGGCGGTGGGTAATGAGCTTGGTGATGGCGGAAAGTATTGTATGATTGTGTAAGATTTCTGTTATTAGAAAATTGCTTTTTACAAATTGTGAATACCCACCATCTTTTTGTTGTTGTTGTGGAATTGTAATATTCAATTATATTCTAGTCACTTTTCAGTATCATTTCGATTTGAATCACATAGTCAATATGATATATTTTTACATAATTGACTGTTTTCCTTCCTATGTTTGGTTAGTACTTTGAGTACCTTTATTTTTCACTAATGATTATTTTCTCTTTAGAAAGTATCCCTGTTCATCCAGTACTTTTTATGAACACACATGTCTATGAAGATATATTTTGTTACCAATTTCTAAAGTTTAAAAAAAATTGTGAACTTACTTCGATTCGTAGTATATGGACGTCTCAGTGACTTCAATCAATTGCAGATGTTATAGGGTTAGCTGAAATGTATTACGAAAATGTCTTTATTATTTATATACATATATTTAATTTTGACACGATTTTATATTTATTCGGGTGTGGAAAAGGGTGATGGGAAGGAAGTTGGATTGGTATTTTTCCTACATGTAATTAAAAATTCTGACTTGTGTACATGATTTATTTTTTAATAAATCACGTTCTATTAATTTTAAAGATATACATTTTGTTCTGTGTTATCGCTTATTATGCCTGTCTCAATAGGTTACTTAGTTTGTTTCCAACTGTCCTCAAAAAAGTTACAAATATTATTTTTCTATTTAATTTGATCATGTTCTTGTTTGATTCACGCTATCGATAAAATAGACTTTGCTTTAATTCACCTTTTTAAGCCAGTAGATGACACTGTTGGTTAGTTTATCACTGTGGTGATAGTTGTTCTGTGCTTGATGCAACTGTTCTCTCTGGCTGTCACAGTTGAAATGGTTACAAAATCGTGGTTGTTTGTTTTTATATGGTTTATTTAAAATCTTTTTACAAATAAAAATATGTTCTGTAATCCATTTTATTTAAAATTTTATTATCTGTGATAACTAGTGAGCATTGTAGTCAATAGTGTAAAAGCAGATGATGGACTTTTACTTTATTGTTTCTAAATGTTTATTACTGTCTTTTTGTAGTTTGTCTGGTATTGAAAAAAACGAATACCTAATTGTTAATTTGTTAATCTATGGATTCTTCACTTAAAATTGTTTATTTAAAAATTCATTTCTAATTTAATTTCATTTTTTTTTCATGTTTCAAACGTGTTTTTTTAAGGACATAGCGGTATAATCGGGTAATGAGCGAATTGAATATTTTTCGTGGTTTAGTCGTTTTTAAGAATGTGGTGGTTTGGCATTGCTCGTGGTTTAGCATTTGTGGTTTAGGAATTTTGGGGCAGATTTACAAGCCCCTTGCACCTCTTTTACGCCACCTGTTGCGTCACTTTTGTGACGCAGCAGCGGCGCAAAAGATGCGCCATGGTGTGGGGTATTTACAACATGACGCATCTGGGAGATGTGTCACGTTGTAAAGCCCTAAGCCATAAGTAGGCGTTCCGGCGCAGGGGGAGGGGGCGTTCCTGCGCAGGAACGCCTCCTAAAAGTGGCTGAGTGAAATCTACAAGATTTCACTCAGTCACTTTTAGGCCAATGCTGCGTCAAAACCCTGCACCTGCTTGAAGCAGGCGTAATGCTTGACGCAGCATTGGACAGATAGGGCCCCCCAGAGCATTGCTGGAGTTGCGTCGCGCTTGCGTCGCAACTCCAGCAATGCGCCGCCTTTACGGCTCAGATGTGGCGCACCATGGGTGGCGGAGATGCGGCACACAATAACTGGCGCATCCCTGGGGATGCGCCAGTTATTGTAAATCTGCCCCTTGTTGTTTAGGTAGTAGTTGTTTAATCATACAAGCATTAGATTTAAGAGGAAGCGCAGCGGATGAGCGCAGCGGATGAGCGCAGCGGGAGCGCCGACTTCGCGTCGAAGTCGCACACAAGTCAAGCCCGTCTGCACCCGTCCGCGGCCGACCAGGCCCAGGGCCTTGTCGTAATGCCCAATCTCATTCCTACTCCTCCTCCGACCTCCTGAGACTTAAATCCTCAGGGCCTATTCCCGCCCGCACTGTTAGGGCGGCTCAGGAATGTGGCATTCTTGTTCCATCCGATTTCTCTGCACTTGAATCCCTTCACGACCCCCCCCCACGCCCCTTCCCCTACGCTTCCGCCTCTTTACTCATCTACTACCTCAATACCCGTTCCCTCATTCGCCACCAACTTGAGATATTTCAACTGTTGCATCAGAGCACCATCGATATCCTTCTCCTAGCCGAAACCTGGATCACCGAGGACTCAGTCCCTGACATCCTCGCAGCAATCCCTACGGGATACTACATTATGCAAGCCAACCGGCCCGCTGGGAAGACGGGCGGCGGGGTGGCGGCTATCATCCGCTCTGAACATAAATTCTCTGAGATCACCGTGACACCTATTCCCAAAACTGAATGCTTAGCTCTTAAATTTTCTTCTGCTAAGTCGTCCTTTATTTGTGTTACCGTCTACAGGCCCCCTGAATATATGCCTCTCTTTCCCCAACTCTTCAGCGATTCTATCGCTCAACTTGCGATCAATCACGCCAATATCTTGGTTATTGGCGACTTCAATTATTGGCCTTCTGCTGCCCATGAAAGCCAATCCTCCTCGCAATTCACCGACCTCTTAACTAGCATGAACTTTTTCCAGCACGTCCACACCCCTACCCACCACAAAGGCCATATCCTTGACCAAGTCTGGATGTCCAATCTCGACATCTCCCCTCCCGCTGTCCTCCCCTGCTCCTGGTCCGATCACAGCCTCATCTCCTTTCAACTGCATCTTCATACTTTGTGCCCCCCCCCCCCTTGCTAAGAATCTCTTGGCTCGTAACTGGAAAAGGGCAAATTTGCCTGAATTTCATGCCTTACTGGCCTCCACTGCACCCACGTCATCGAACTCGCTAGGGGATCAGGCTGATCATCTTGATGAATGGCTACGTCTTGCAAGCAACAAAGTTGCCCCTTTTTAAAAGATCAAAGCAAAGCGCCCTCATGACGTACAACGGTGGTTCACGGACCAACTCAAAGCGGATAAACTTGCCCTGCGGCAAGCTGAACGCTGTTGGCGCCGCAACTACGACCCGCAGCTCAAACTCGTCTATACTGACTCTCTAAAGTCTTATAAAAAATCGATTCTGACAGCTAAAACGGCCTACTTCTCTCACAAAATAATGGACTCTAACAACAAAACCAAGGAGATCTTCTCAATTGTCAACGAGCTTTCCCTGCCTGATAGGGTCACCCTCCAACCCCAGCCAACCCAAACCCTGTGCGACTCTTTAAACTCTTACTTTATCGATAAAATCATAACCATAAAAAACAATATCCCGACCCCTGCGTCCCCTCTTCCTCCTCCCCTTCCCCCCAGGAACCCCAGGATCCTGACGGAGTTTCCTCCAATCTCCCTACAAGAATTCTCCTCTCTTCTTCTCAAAGTCAGCTCAGGGTCTCCTAATGACTGCTGACCCCCTCAGATCCTGAGAGAAGCCTTCCTTGCTTGTCCGGACCCCCCACTCGCATTGCTTAATAACTCTCTTGCTACTGGGGAGGTCCCTCGCTCTTTCAAACAAGCAGCCGTTCTACCCATCTTAAAAAAATCCAACGCGGACCCCACAATCCTAAGTAATTACCGACCCATCTCCCTCCTCCCTTACTTAGGAAAGATCTTGGAGACTTACGTCACCCGCTGTCGAGTTCCTTTATAGAGAAATCCTCCTTCCTGGACCCCCAACAAACTGGATTCAGACCCCTCCATTCCACTGAGGCGGTCATCGTAGCAGTCATGGATGCCCTCAGGAAAGGTGCAGACAAAAACATCTCTCAGGCCCTTGTCCTTTTAGACCTCTCGGCGGCATTCGACACGGTCGATCATGCCATCCTGATCGACCGTGTCCACAATGCCGGCATCCAGGGGGTGGCCCTCGAATGGCTCAGATCATTCCTCGACCAGCGTTCACAATCTGTCCACTTGTCCACCTTTTCTGCACCTTACACATACCTCACCTGTGGTGTCCCACAGGGTTCTGCACTATCCCCCCTTCTATTTAATTTGTATCTGCAACCCCTATTAGCTTCCCTCCGCAATTCCCTGGTCACAATCTTCAACTACGCGGATGATCTTCAGTTAATTTTTCCCATTGATTCCCTCCCTTCCTCCCGTCTCAATTTTCAGTCCATCATGCTGATCATCGCAGAGTGGATGTATCACAGCCAACTAAAATTGAACCCCACAAAAACTGAGCTCATACTTGTGGGGGGGCCCCACTCATCCGTGGAATTCCACCTCTGGCCAACATCCCTGGGGACGGCACCCACTCCAGTGAGCACAGTGAAGAGTCTGGGGGTGATTATTTCTGAAGACCTATCGATGAGACCTCAAATCAACTCTGTCACCTCATCCTGTTTTTTCCATCTCAGGCGGATTCGCAAAATCAGCAGTTTTCTCACCAGGGATGCCCTGATTCAAGCCATCATCGCTCTCATCACCTCCAGGCTCGACTACGCCAACATGCTGTATGTGGGGATTCCTGCATGCCACCTCCATCGACTGCAGCTGGTGCAGAATCAGGCTGCCCGCCTGATCTTCCGCCAGCCTAAACATCAGCATGTCACTCCCCTTCTCCGTAGTCTTCATTGGCTCCCTGTCTCCAAGCGCTGCACCTTCAAGCTGGCATGCTCAGCTTTCAAGGACCTCTCTGATGCAGCCCCTGCTTTCATCTCATCTGTCTTGACATGCCACATCCCCCTTAGAGCTCTTCGCTCAGCATCTCTCAACCTCCTTGTGGTCCCCAAATTCAAACGCAAAAAGCACGGTGGTTTGAGCTTCTCTGTTCTGGCCCCCTCCACTTGGAACTCCCTGCCACCCACACTTCGTTTATGCCCCAGTTACGACTGCTTTCGCAGACTACTAAAAACCCTGCTATTCCAGTCTGCTTACGAATAACCCCCTCACCCTTGATCACTGTACTTGTCAAGAGCGCCATGAAACCGTTGGTGTAAGTTTGCGGTATAAATAATTTTAACAGAACGTAACGTAACAAACTCCTCATCCATGGCAGCTTGGGTTACTCAAGGATTTCCCCAAGGATCAAGCTCTGAACTTTCCCTTCCTTGTTGTTGACTGCACCAGGGATCCACTCTTCAGCAACCAAAAGTCGCCGAGCACCGTTCTGTATCCATCTTGCCCGGCTGAAGGCTTGTTGACAACCCTTTTTCTCCATAAAAATCTCTATGTCAGAAGGTAACTTTTCAGTGGGAAGAACCTGAAACCTGTATCCTATGTGTGCTACATCGCAGTCTGGATTAACGGTTGACTTTGACACAGCCTAGCGCAACCTGATAACTGCGGTTGGCACTTTGTGCTTTTTGGTGCTATTTTTTAATAAAATTTAAAAAATTATATTTCCGGTTCTACTTTCTAGATTTTTGTTGCATTTGTGTCGCTTCATTTAATACCATGTACTCTAATATTCTAAATGGTTTGGTATTTTTCTTCTGATGTGTTCTCACTTTACTAATATTTTTGTGCTGCAGAAATATTTTACACATCTCCTTTAAGTTAAGCATGGCATCTATGTGCCAAGATATAAGGCTATTAGAACATTCTGCCACTAGAGGGCAGATTGTTCTAACAAATTAAACAAAGGGTTCTCGAATAAATCCCCTTGAGCTTCGAGAAGCCTTTGTAGAACATTGGAATGTTGCTCTGCGGGCCTTTACCGACCCGTAGAAGCAGGGAGCAACTCCATTTTCTGCAACGGAGCGCCCAACATTCCGATGTTCTAATATCATTTAAAGTGGATCCTCATCTATTCCAACAAATAACCGGGGGGCATATTAGCAATAACTTGCGAAAATTATCGCAAACCGCGCTTAGCACGATTTTTTTTATCGCCTCCTATTGCTGGATTTCATCCCAGAGATAACGCAGTATTACCAATGTTTATCTCCACAGCGATAAAAATCCAGCGATAGAGGCGAATCCCATCTATATCGTGAGATTTCCAGCGATAAAAATTCTATCGCTAAGGAAAATCTCGCTAATAGGCAGGTGGGGACTTAGCCATAGACTCCACCTCCCATTGACTATTATATTTGTTTTTTTTTATTTGTATAAGCTTTATTCGAGACAATTCTCATAAAAGCACATAAAATTTAAAACAATGACACAATAATACATAATTACAGGTAAAAAATTCATTAAACATGGAGTGCAGCTCATACAATGTTTACATACCAAAACCATTTGTGATAAATAATATTACATAAATCGTAATTAAAAGGAATACCTGATTACCTGATTCCCCCCAGAGACCGTTGTCTAATTGCCCAAGCCCAACCCAGGTATTTGGCTACCCCTATGACTATCGAATCCTGAGTTGTTGTACATAAGATTCTTAAAGCCACAGCGCTGTCGCGTGCCCCCAGGTTTTTACATACCGGCGTGAGCCATTTTCTCCTCGGTTTTGAGTAAGCTTGACATACAAATAGGAAATGGCCTATGCTCTCCACGGCATTTTCACATGCTGGACATAAGTTATTGGTCGGTCTGTGCCAGCCAGCTGTCAGTTTCTTTAGGGGGATAGATCCAGATCTTAACTGAAAGACGAGTTTCCTGTCCATTGGTACCGTGATGTTATCCCAGTAGTTTTCTAGGGCAGGAAAGATTTTTGTCTCCAGGAAACGACCAGACATAGAGTCGGCCCTGGCGTCTTTCAGCTGCTTACCACCCACCCAATCCCAATATTGTTCTTTGAGGGCTTCTTTGCTAGGGAAGATTTCTCCCACAGGGTTATTCCAAAGATTTGAAAACCCTAAGTTAGCTAGCATGGACTTCAGATGTTTTAGCCATTTTATCTTGTGGAAGATATCTTCCCTAATTATCTATAGAAAACCCTCCGCATATTGTCTTATTTCTGGAGTCGTCCAGAGGCGTCTCCAGTAGAGGACTGGGCGCAATCGGGCTCTGTCGGCAATAGGACGCCTACCCAGCTCCAAAAACAGTGGGGTTAAGGGGGTGCTCTGTGGGAGTCCTGTGATCCCTCGCAAAAACTTATTCTCAGAAGTCTGTAGAGCCGCAAGACTATCCCAAGCCCATAACTCCGCGCCATATAATGTGGCACCCAAGACCTTCGCGTCATACACTATAAGTGCGGGTTTTATAGGCTTTGTCTTAGATTTACGGTGTTCCCCCCTTAAAGCACCTGAGAGCTGCTGGTGTTTTAAGACCACTTTGTCCACATGATGCGTCCAGCCAATGCCCTCTGCGATCTGTACTCCCAGGTACGTGAATTCTGCGACAGTATCTAACCTGCTGTTGTTTAAGGTTACCTTGGGGTAATTCCTACGACCTGGGGAGAAGGCCATTAATTTTGTTTTTCCCACGTTCACTTCTAGCCCATGCTCAGTGCAAAAAGCATCGAAAATGTTTAGTGCACGTTGTAGCCCCATAGGGGTCTTGGACAAGATAAGAGTGTCGTCAGCGAACATCAGGATCGGAACCCTGGTGTCCGCTAACGACGGGGCGTCTACACTAGCCTTCAACATTCTCTCAACAATTCCGTTAATAAATAACGAGAAAAGTAAGGGGGCCATGGAACAGCCTTGTCGGACGCCCCTTTCCACAGGGAAATCCGGGGTTGTCTCCCCGCTTCCACCCCACTGGACTCTTGCAAAGTTGGATTCGTGCAATCGCATGATTATTGTAAGCAGATCAGCAGGAATCCCCATCTTTTGCAGAACCAACCATAACTTAAACCGGGGGACTAGGTCGAATGCCGCCCGCAGGTCGACAAACGCGACATACAGGCAGCCCCTTCCCAGTACAACAGTCTTCCACCGCAATATGGTGAAGCGGAAGACCTGGTCAATGGTACTGGTTGCTCGCCTGAATCCAGCTTGGTATGGAGAAAGGGCGTTGTTGTCGTCAACCCAGTCCATAAGCTGGTTTGTTACCATTCTCCCAACTACTTTCTGCATGGTAGCTATTAAGCTTATAGGCCTATAATTAGCAGGCAGTGAACGATCACCCTTCTTGTGGATGGGGATAATGGTTGCGCCTTTCCAGAGGTCTGGGACCACTTCCCCCTTCGCTAGGGCATTTGCTACAAGGAAGGTATACCTTGCCCATCTAGTCACATCGTGTTTAAAAATATCAGGGGGAATCCCGTCTGGCCCTGGCGCCCTCCCACATTTCGCGGTACTAATAGCAATTTCCGCTTCTCTAAGGGAAAACAGATCATCAGTTGCGTAAATTGGTATTATACTGTCCGCCACCACAGGATGGTTGACTTCAGCATACTGTGGTCTAAAATAATCAACCCAAGCATCTTCTGCTACATTGTTATCTGGCTTAGCAGGGCCAGCTCCTCTGCCCCACTTAATGATTTTCCAAAATGTCCTGGAGTCTTTGTTACCTGAAGCCTCTTTTAGTTCGGCCCAATGGTCTTCATCCCATTTCTTTTTAGCTCAATGAATGGCCATTTTGTACAGTTTCCTATTCTCTATTACTGCAGCACGGTCCCTATTCCTTATGGCTTGTCCCAGTTCAAGGCGTGCCGATCTACATTGACTGTCAAACCACCTTCCCACATCTTTAGCTTTCTTCCCTTTCCTGTTTTTGATGAAAAAGCATGGTCTCAGGAGGGAGAATAACTTGTTGTGGATTTCGGTGATACCACTATCCCCTGGAACCACTGGAACCGCTGCTTCCATCGTGGAAATTGCACTATCAAACACATTATTGATATAGGTCATAGTAGCCTCATTTGCCAATACCTTTGGCCATTTTAACCTGCGTTCGTCGTTACTCATAACCGGGATATCATCATTTGTTTCAAAAGAGTTTCCCACACCAGCGTTCCACCACCTATGAGTCACACAGAGGGGGTTGTGATCACTTTCAACCCGGGGCCTAATAGTCATGTCAACAACCCCCTTCCACAGCTGGAGACTACACAATATGTAGTCAATTCTGCTCCTGCTGGTACCGTTATCAAAAGTGTAGCTGCCCTCCTTGTCCCCTGGTGTCCTCCCATTAAGTGCTCTTAAACCATGTTCCATACAAATTCCATTCAATAATAACATCTCTTTTGTCCATCTCTTTACAGGTTTTAAACATAGAGAGGGTACTCCCCAGAGATTGTCCTCTTCATTCCCCAGGGGGTCATTTGTACAGTCCAAGGGTTCAAAAGTCCTGTTGAGGTCCCCTGCTATTATCATCATACTTTCTTGGGACTTGGCCTCTATGGCAGCAGATAACAGCTCAATGGTGGGTGAGTTAATTACATTGTTACCTCTCACATAGACATTATACAAATCTATTGGTGGACCCTTGCCTGTGGAGATTCTTAATACTTGTAAATCACTACTTCCCAGGTCCAACATTTTGATGTTAATGTGCAAATCCTGTTTGACCCATACAGTGAGGCCTCCCTTTGGCCACCCTCTTCCACCTTTTAGTGCTGGTATACAATAGTTTAGATAACCAAAACAAAAAAGGGGATCGCAAGCCCAGGTTTCTTGAAAACAGCAGATATCATACCCACTTATATAGTTCACCCAGGATTGGGAATCCAACTTACTGCCCAACCCCGCGACATTCCAAGATAAAAGCGTACCAATGCTAGCCTCAGACCCATCACGAGTGTTGGTGTTTGGAAATGCTTGAGGTGTCATTGGACTTTCAGTAGAATTAATCAGCCTTTCCAGATCATCTATGGGATCTACAATCGTGTTAACTGTCATTGAGGGTGGTGTCATAACATTGGTGTTTAAAATTCCCAGTCTAGAACCACCTTCTTCAACCAAACTCCCCGTCTCAATATTATTGACCGTTGGGTTTATAACTATAGTATCAACACAAACATCACAAACCCCTTTTGGCTCGTTATTATTCCCACATTTCCTAACTGTGCTGGTTTGTCAATATCCCCATCCAGGGTCCTGCCATCCTACATGAGAGTTGTAATTTATGTATGTGGTATGGTTATGACCAACTGGAGGAGGTGGTAAGGAGTTGACTGGCCATGATACAGTAGGGGGGATTAGGGGTTCATTGAGCAAGCTAGTCGTTACACTAGTTGGTCGGAGGTAAAAAAAGGTAAGGTCCACAATTCCAATACCTCCCTTGTTTGTTCCCCATCCCTGCCTAGTTATCCATCCCGCCACCCTTGGATCTTGGAAATTAACCACTATACAGTCCCCACCCAAGGTTTTCGGTGTATATCCCATCCAGTCTATTCTCCTTACCCCTATGATTAACCCGTCGATATCGCCAGGCAGAGGACGATTTTCCTTTAACCAGTGCATGATCTTGTTTTTAAGCATCTGGAAAGTTTCTCTCTGTCCTGAGGGTAATGGTGGTACATTTATAAGAACTGCTACGTAGGGGAAGGAATCTGGAGTGAGATTAATCGGGGGTTTTCTGTGAGGTGGCTTTGCCAAGGGCGGTGGGATTGATTTAGGAGCTTGGGGGACGGGTTGGGAGGCAAGCTTCAACGCCTGTTGTTTGTTATTTGATTGGGTCGGTACTAGAGTTTTATCTATCAGCGGGCATACATTAGCCCTGTTCCCTCCCGCCGGAATGTTTGAGGCTATCTGCATGTTATTAGTTACTTTTGCAGTTGTTGGTGCTTTGTCCGCTTGGGGACAAGCTGTAGCCTCAGCACTCATAGTGATTAGAGGATTTTGTATCTGGGGAATTGTGGACTGTGTAGGGTGCATAGTGGTCGGCTGGGATAGAACAGAACCAACTTTCGCTCTGTCAGATCTATCTGCGGGTTTTACAGTTGTTTTGGCTGTAAGATTGCTTTGCTTGGGAGGTAAAGGAGAGTTATTTTGGGGCCTTCTTCCCTTATCCTGGGTAACAGGGTTACTAAGGACCTGAGACTTTGTGCTTGTATCCACCCTGGTGTTCGCTTTAATCAGCGATTTTGTGGAGTAGAAATTGTCTAATGTTGTCTGTTCGAAATGATTTAGCCTATCTGTAAGCTTGGCAATTCTATCCTCAATGGGGGTAAGCAATAATCTAAGTAATTTTTCCAGCTCAGGGAGCACATTTACAAGTGATAAGACATTTTCATTATTTGGTACAGTGGAGTCAGTACAAGAGTTGTCTTCTTTGTCTTGGCTATCCAAAGGGGCAAGATTAGTGTGTGAGACACTTTCTGTACTTTGAGTGTCTTCAGTGACGACCTCTCCAATGTTCACGGATTTGTGTAGCTTCCTGTGCTTTTGAGGGGGTTTGACCACCATTTTACATTTTCTTACTGGGGCTGGTCTTTTCCTTTTAGACCCAAGCTTAGGTTGGGCCAATGTAACCTGAGCACCAGAGTCAGGGAGCGATGTAGGTTGGATATTACTCCCACAAGGATTATTCAATTCTGTCACAACGTCCTTGTTTATTATTTGTGCCTGACCCTCAAAATGTTCGTTTGCAACAGGGAGGTTCACTGATGATAAAGGGGTTACCAGGGTGGGGTACGCTAGAGTTGGAAGCTTATCCATAGAATTCTTAAGTAATTCTATAGATAATCTACGCTCTGCGCGCTTCTCTGCCAGGGATAACTCTTTGTCAATTGACAATGAACGATTGAAAAAGAATTTATCTAGGGGGCCAATTGCCAGTGGACCAGACTCAACCGAGGGAGTTATCAAGTGGCTAGTAGCAGAACTTGTCGATGTAGACATTGCCATAGTCATCACCAATCAAAACCAACGTGTCAATGTCACTTACTGAAGAAGATACTATGGGTCGCTGGTAAGGGGGGTGGCCCAGCCCGGCCTCCTTCGGCCCCGGACGGCCACAGACGGTCCCGCCCTTGTCCCGGGCTTCTCCCGGCGCCCTCCCGCGCGCTCCCGCGCAGCGGGTATGTCCACTCCTCTTTGTAGGTGAGCTTGGGTCACCAAGGGGGCGGGGCCGGCAGGGAGAGGAGCCCAGCTGGGAACGGGCGCGCGGGGACTCCTGGTCCGTGGAGTCCACCCGCTGTTCCCTCGCAGCCCTGCCGGTCACCGGGTGATGCCCCTTTCAAACAATCAACAGCCGCTGTAACCGCGAAGCGGGACCCGCGCAGCGGGTCCGGCGAGCAGCAGCGGCTCAGCAGGCTGGATCACGGAGTGTCAGAGGTGAGTGGCGTGGCTTCCAGAAAACAAACAAATCCCCATTGACTATTATAACTAAGTCAGGTTTTTACCAGGTGTAAAATTCTGGCGCTAATCGCAGTTAGCGAGCGTCTTTTTATCACATCACGGGCATTGCTAATAGGCGATTGTTGTCTTACCGACTGCTTTCAGTCGCTACCAGTTTGGGTACGCCCACTTTGCATGTTATTAGCGATAAATATCGCTGACATGCAAAGCGGGCCCCAAGCCGGTCCCTATCGCCTGGAAGCTGTCGCTAACTGCTGTTAGCGACAGCTTGGTAATTGGGCGATAAAAAAATCGCTGCTTTATCAGCAAAAAGTGCCGCTAAAGCGGCGATAACGCCCTTGCTAAAATACCCCCCAATTTCTTACACTAGGTGTTCCCAACCTGTGGCGCGGAGACCACTTTGTGACCGTGAGGCCTACTCAGGGGGCCAGTGACTGTTTAAAAATGGAAACAATAGTAACAGAATAATAAAGTGTATATAATAAAGAGCAAAATGCACAATTGAAAATGTGAAAACATTCTGTAATTGTGAAGGAATTTGAAATTGGAGGCTAAAGATTGAATTAGTAGCCTCAGATGCGTTCGCGGGAGCAGTGCAGGTGCATCAAACACAATATAGCATGTATGATGAGTTGAAGTTAGAACAGCTCGGACCTCCCTATTAAAATTAAATGTTGTTACATTTGTTTGCAAAGTAAACAAAATGTTTCACCATTTGTGTATTTGCTTTTTTGAATGCTCGTGTCTGTATTTGTTGTGTATTGTTTTGGGGTTCAAATCATCACAAATGCTTAGGCCAGGGTCCCTGGCTTCTACTAACAACATAGTGGGGGTTTCTGGATTACAAGAATGATGTATTTGGTGTCCCTGGGCACTTGTAATAATTAATTCGGCATCCACCTATGTCAAAAGTTTAAGAACTACTGTCTCCCCCTATATGTCCCCCATTGCATTCCTGTCTTTCACACATGCAAATCATACCAATCAACTGTATTTTCGTTGTTGCCATAGTTTCTAATTTGCTATCAAAACTTTCCAACTGATACTTCTGATGATCAAAACTATTTCTTAAAGAGATCTTCCCTTTGTAGAGTGCAAGGCTAGACCATTACCCCCACACAATCCAGATACAACATACCTGTAGCAATTATTTTGTCTCATTGCAATCAGATGCTTGCCCTTCACATTTTCCCTTTGTGTGTTTTTTAAATGCACTGCGTCCTATAATCCCTGCCTTATGGGCATAATGCCCCATCTTTCCACACTTTTGGCAATTTAAATTCTTCGCATAGCAACATGGGTTGCCCAAAGTATGTCAAACAAACAAAGGTGATGGAAGGAATGCCTGCAATTTGTCTAACCACTGACAATTATTCGGAGTAGCATCCAAATCCATCATTCTTTTGGTCACAATGCCATTTCAGGTTGTATCGAGCCGTATGCAAATCATACTTGACCCTTCTGCAATAGGAACAGTCCAGCCAGAACTGCCAGACTAGGGCCTACCCAAACCAAAACACAACAACTCAAGACTGGTTTCACCCTGATTGGGGCTCAGTAGTTGGATATAACTGGTTCCAGTAGCACAGTGCGCACAGGACCTTAGGGCTTACATCAAACACTGTGATGGGAAAAATGCTTATAATTTAACTAACCATTGGTAATTGCTCCTGGAGGCATCCTAATCCATTGGTCATTTGCTCACTGTGCCACCTCAGTTTGGACCCAGCCGTCTGCGAATTAGTCTTGACCCTGCTTCAATAGGAACACTCCAGCAAAACTGCCAGGCCAGGGCCTCCTTGAACTGGAACACAAGCAACTCAAGACCAGTTTTGCCTTGGTTAGGGCACATTAGTTGGGTATAGCATGGTTGCAGTCACATGGTGAGCAAAAATCTAGGTTTGGGAATACCCTTGCCACTAAGGGCATTCGTTAAACACACCAAAGGTGATGCTAGGAATCCTAATCATGGCAATTGCCCAGGGCAGCATTCCAACCCATCGTTTTTTTGTTCTCCATGCCATTTCAGGTTGGGCCCAGCCGTATGCAGTCCAGCCCAAACTGCCATACCAGGTACTCTTTTGCCCTTGTCAACGCTCATCAGTCAGGCATAACTGGTTTCAGTGGAACAATGAGCACAGTACCCACGTTTGAGCATACCCCTACCACTTAGGGCATAAAAAGCTTGTTTGGTAATAACTCTCTGCTTCTGGAATGGGAAACAGCTTTCTCAATGAGAAAGCTTGCAATTAGTCTATCCACTGGCAATCGCTCAGGGTAGCATTCCAACTCATCACTCTTTTTCTCACCATGCCATTTCAGTTTGGTCCCAGTAATATGCAAATCAGTCTTGACCCTGCTCCAATAGGCTTGTGTTCCTGTTTAAAGAGGACCTGGCTTGGCAGTTTAGGTTGGACTATTCCTCTTTCATCTCTCTTTCCAAAGTATTGCTGTATAATGTGAAAAGAAAAGAAGACCGCTATTGAGGAAAACGGCCTCCATACACTCCCTATTTCTCTTCTGTCCAACCTTAGCTCTCGAACCTGATTAAATCTCTCTGAAAGTTTCCTATTCTTTGGGAAATTGGGACAGGAAGTGACAAGGACCAGGCCATAGATTTACTAACATTTGCAATGGCCAACTTGTGTAGCCTTGTGTGGCTTGGTAAAGAAAACGTAAAGCAACGCAGCTCCTTGGGCTACATTGTGTTAAGATGTGTCTGGGAGGCAATCCATGGGGGAGCATGGGTGTTCTGTAGTATAGTTCCTATTTTCCCAATAGGCTCTGCGCATTGGAATAACATAAACAGCAGTGTAGACGTAGGAGTGCGGTCTCCTAGTTCTCTACTGACTATGTTAGACTTAATTGGGTTTGTACCAGTTAGCTCAGAGGTCACTGGAAACTTTCTTGACTGAATAGGAAGTGATCAGCTTCTTTGACTCAGTCAAGAAGGGATTCAGTTTTCCAACAACCGCATTAACATGACAACTTTGCTCCTCAGAATAAGAATCAATCTCTAGAGTCGTGTGAAACAGTAGACAGCTGTGCAGAATTACTTTTACCAGTATGCAGAGAATAGAGAGACAGGCGTTTTCAATAAAAGATATTATTTATTGATCAGTCTTCCTTCTCATGCAAGAGAAATGAATTGCAACAATTGCAAGACTTGTTATTATAAAAAGTGCGTACAGTAAAAGGAGTATTACGAAATAATACTGTAAAAGCATGGATATGGTTTCTTAGCCATAAGATGGTTAAAATGAATAAAATATATACATTCATATATACATTTGGCTAACGTACTCAACTGGTGCTTCTAACTACGCCTACCCCAATGTACCTGACCTAAGCCTAATACGTGGGAGGGAGTAAGTAAGTAGCAGGTTTAGTTTTGACAAGGGTTTGCTTCAAGAATTCTCTCTAAGGGTTAAGTCAGCACCGTTCCTCTGGAATAGAATGTAGGAGGTCTGGTTTCTCCTCTCAGGACTCGATATTCCAGTCACCCGCAAGGGTAGGCTGGAAACGCAGGAGCTGGATTTTCTCGGCAGGAGAAAAGACAGCGTCTTTCTCAGCGCGTCAAGGAGGAGGGGCAGCGTCCGTGGGCTTCTCGCATCTGCTGGGCTCTCTGCAAGGGGACAGCTGTTCTGCTACAGTATTCACCACCACGTGTTTGCTTAAGGCAACGTCGGTATTATTTATACCTGAAAGGTGCCGAGTTTGACGTATGTTTTTGGACATAAGACGTCAATAAAGATGTCACTAAGAACTGGTCGTTCTTACAGTGCTCGTTAGGAGTTCTATTACAAATCAAAACAAAGCAAGCGGGGCTTTCCCAGGTTGCTGGAGGTTTAGTATGTCGAAAGAACTCGGCGTGCTATCTAGGAATCCAAGGAAGTGACTTCTGCTGTGTCATGGACTGTCATGGACTGCAGAGGCAACTTGCTAAAATATGGCTTTGAATATTATGCCATTATAGGGATATGTATTGATTATAGCCGTATAGGGGCATAAGGTCATGATATTGATCGGGGTCCTAGATAAAACACAACAGTTCCAATGCATCCACTCATAGATTTCGGTGCATTCTTAGATTTACTAAAGTTAGTAAACCTGGGAATATATCAAAATGCTATGTCTTTCCGAGTGAGGCATAATGAGGAGAAATATCTTTATTTTTCCCCGTTATTTCCTCTGTCAATGCATGATGCATTCTGCAGCACAAATAGACAGACAAAAAGGGCTTACAAAATTGTGTTTGTGCAGGAAGTGATCCCGTCCTGAACAAAACCAGTCTGGCCTGTAATGAAAGCACCCTTTCACCATGGTGCAAGGGTGCCTGCTTTAGTGCTAGGCAGCCAGGAGTGCACCAGCGCTAGACAGGGAACTGATTGACACCATATCATAGTAGATATGGTGTTTAACAGCTCTCTCCCATTCATGCAACGCAGCAACTTTGCTTGCTGCTCTGTGGTCTGTAAAATTGTGTTCAATATGCCCCAAGTAGCTATTTTCCTTGTCTTTCATATTATGCTTAATACGTTCATCAAAAGGGGGTTCCCATAAATCCAGGTTCTCTTTAAAGAAATCCACTGTGATCCTATCTGAAACTGGGGCTTTCTTATTGTCACTAACACTGATAAAGTGCCTGAATTCTTATAAATGTGTCCCGCGTTGTTAACTTTATCCTCAAAAGTTATACATATTATGAGTAACAACACACAAATATGATCCTATCCTATCATTGTATACATATTGCTAAAATGATCAGTCTAATCCTGTGGCATAACAACAATATTTATTACATCTGCACCCTTGGTACTAACATCGGGCTGATTAGTTACCTACTGGAAAGCTATATTGTCCATAATTTACTAGCCTCCAGCAGGACATCCCAGGCTTTTGGCTTGATCTCTTCCTTCCTTCTTGATTTATGTCCAAGGAGAGCCACTTCAGGAAATCCTTGAAGACATAGATTTTCTCTCTCAGTGACACTGCATGCAGGGCGCTAGTGTAGTGTGTGTTACGTGCCTTATGTTTCCTACCATCCACCAACCTATTTCGAGCTGGGTTGGCTTGAGCGCCAAGATGCTCCTTGGAGTGGTAGCAACGCTATATAAATGAGATTTTACTTACTTACTTACTTACTTGTACATCTGCACTGTGTTGTGAAAGCACGCATACATTCAATGACCCCCAGCTCTGTCCCCAACACTGGCCCTCAAACCTCTCTTTAAGTATCTATGGGCCAGGGAACATTTTTATCAAGCCAGCTTTGATGTTTTGTGTTGCTAGTCAATCAATCAAATTGCATTTGTAAAGCACAACCCTGTCACCCCTAGGGGTATCTGGACACTGTGCCCCCACCAACGACCCTGGTCTTGAGACTCTTTCTGGAATCTGCCAGCAAGGGGGCTGTATGGAGCTGGAAGGGGAGGTCGTTCGAGGTCTTGGCTACAAAGTAGAAGCATTGTTCGCCACTGTAGGTGCAGTGGATGCGGGGTGGGGGGTGCAAGAGTGGGTGAACAGGAGCGTACTCCACTGCAGGTGCAGCGTATACGGGGGTCTGCGAGAGTGGATGTGGAGGAGCATAGGTGTCTAGCGGGTTTGTCTAAGTTCAGTCGATGGTTGAGGTAGGCAGGTCCTAGGTCATGGAGGCCATCTTTTCTGGGTGGGAAGCCAGTGGAGGTTTCTCAGGTGGGGGGGCGATGTGAGTTCATTTGGGGAGGTCCAGGATGAGTCTAGCTGCAGCATTATGTATGATCTGGATAGAGATGCCGGTGTTAAGGGTGTTGCTGTAGTCAGGGCAACTGGTGAAGGCGTCCTGCCGTATGCTATTTGTGGAGTCTGTTGATGAGGGTGTTGTGAGAGACTGAGTTGATTGCCGCTGAGAGGTCGAGGAGGATCAAGGCTGGTATTTCTCCATGGTCAAGGAGTGTTCTGAAGTCGTCTGTGGCAGCAATCAGTGTCATCTCAGTGCTGAGTTTGGCATGAAATCCTGATTGAGAGGCCAGTAGGTGATTTTGTTCCAGGAATTCGGTGTGCTGCTAGTTGATGACTTTCTATGATAACTTTGGACAGGTAGAGGAGCAGGGAGATCGGCCAATATTTTTTAGGTCATTGGGGTCAGCAGAGGCTTCTTTTAGGAGGGGTCTGACGTCTGCGTGTTTCCATCTGACCGGGAAGGTTGCTATGGAGATGTTGAGGATGCCAGTGAGTTGTGTGCTGATTCTGTTTGTTGCAAGGTTGAAGAGGTGGTGGGGACAGGGGTAGGTGGGTGCCTTGGAGTGGAGGAATACATGATGGATGAGGAGGTCAAGGCGGTGATCTGTGACCTGATGGTGATGGTTTGGCTGGTATTCGCTGGTTGGTTGAGCTGGTCGGGGTTAATGGTTGTGCGTTGGATGTTGAAATTGTCGATGCTGGTGACATTGCTGTGGAAGTGGTCTGACAGGGTGTCACAGAGGTCTTGGGAGGGGTGGATGTTGTTCTCTGTGGCTGTCGGGTTGGTGACTTCTTTGACTATATTGAAAAGTTCCTGTATGTGATTTGCAGCAGAGTCAATGCAGGTGGTGATGGCTGCTTTCTTGGCCTCCATGATGTCCTGGTGATAGTTGCTGAGGGATACTTGAGAGCTGCTCTGTGGGAGGGGTTCTTGGTGCACAATCATTTCTCCAGTTAGTGGCAGTTCCGCTTAGTGGTCCTGGATTATGGGGTGCACCTGCTGTCATGTTTGAGGAGCTGTTGGAAATGGGATCTCTGGTTGGCTAAAGCTTGCGCCAAAGCCAGACTGAGACCACCACTGTAGTCAGGGCAAGGGAGTTACACGCCAAAGATAACCCCTGCTCACCCCCATGGTAGCTTGGCACGAGCAGTCCAGCTTATCCTGGAGGCCATGTGTAAAGCATTTGCGCACGCACACAGCAACAACATCCCAGGCACACCACAAAAGGAACTCCACACAAGGTTTTGTCAAAATAGCGTTTGTATTCTCATAACACATTAGAATAGTAATCACGCAATATACACTGTGCCAACTGGCACAGGGCAATATTTACAAGGGATTACATACACATGACAGGGCCACATGGACCACTGTCAGAACCATCACAAAGCGAACTCAGTAAAAGTAAAACAGATCATAAACGTACAACCAGTAAACACTGGTAATCACTGTACTTAGTATCAGCCTGTAACATAAACTACATTATGCACAGTATCACATCAGGCGTGAATTACATTCTGCACCAACCTCACCAGCAGAAACATATAGCATAAACATATTATGCAATCATCTCGCAATTCTAAACGCATTAGACACTAACCTCCTAAGCATTACTCACATTAGGGTTATAAATCACACAGTGAAACATAATCTTACTAGCATAAACCATGATATGCAAAACAACCTCATAATCATAAAAACACATTTAGAGGTATCAAACAGGGTGAGTAATTATACTACATGCATTACATTTCCTAGCACCACAATCACATTAGGGCCTGGCGCCCTATATTTCTAACAGTCCCCCTGGCCAACTGGCTGTCTCAAAAGGGGCTCAAATGCCCTATGTCCCAAGAGTCAGGGTGCGCTGCCAATGCAGCAGGAGTCAGGGGTGTGCAATTGCGTAGACCTAAACGTTGCAGCTGGCACTAAGTGCTGCGCAGCTGGGAATGGATGGGGGCGAAGGAGTGCGTCTCACTCCTAACTTCAACATGTCCCCTAAAGCAAATAAAGACTTAAACTGTGCAGCTGCCCACTACTTGCTGGGCAGCTGGGAATAGTAAAATGAGGCTCTCAATGGCCCTTTGAATCAATATTGGAAATGTGGCAGCTGCTCGCACTGGTGTGGCACATCTGATAAAATAAAACAGGGGCCCTGGCACATCTGTGCCTTCAGGCCTCACTAGGGCTTTTGAATTACCTTTCCCCCCATAGCGTTGGAGCCACCTAGGCTCTAAGAATATCTATTCCAAACATTGGAGCCCCGTAGGCTCTGAACCAACTATGCCCATGTTGGGGCGGCCCACTGCCAGGTGGGGCCGCCCAAGAAACCTAAACACGGTGCCTTCACTGGCACTCCACCACATCTCTTGCTCCCCTCCACTCACTGGTCTAGTCAGTGGAGTATCTCCGGCTTCTGGTGAAGGCCTGCAGTCTCCTTTTCGCCTGGTCCCGCGCCTTGGGGCCTGTAATTCTTGCAGGCGGCGGGGGCTGGCTTGCTCCGACCACCTCTGTACACCCAGGCCCCCTCCTGGGACCCGGGAATCCTCTCAGCTTTGGCTGCTACCGCAGGGCTCTCCCTCGAGCATGGGAGCCCACGTCACTACCTCGCGCCTGCCTCTTCCGGCTTGGCTGCAGGCCCCGTCCACGTTAAGGTCAGGCCTGCCTGACTTCCGCACATAAAGCAGAGTGGGCACCCGCTAGGGCTCAAATGTGCGGGTGGGCACTGCATGATAAATAAATAAATAAGCGGGGTGAGCACCTGTGATTGCAGGAAAAACGTGGGGGAATCCTTACGCCTGTATTCAACTGCTATATTCACACTGAGTACCTTCACCCTTCAGACCCCCCTGTCCTTATTCACCTGCTTCTATCTGGACTATCTGTCCCCTCTATCCTCCACCTTTCTATTAACATAAGTCTTGGTTAAGTTACGCTCTAATATCTTATATTATTGTGTCAAGATCACATCTTTCTTTCCCTGGCATTTATTCTTAATTGTAATCCTAATTGATGTAACAATGTAAAAATTTGTGATGCTCTGTCCTCATGTAAAGCGCTCTGATAACTTCGGGTCTAGCCTATACCCTGTTCCTAACCTCACACCTGGACTTTTATTCGATGAACTCCTCTTGAACAATTGAGACCTAGCTATTTTGACTGATGCTCGGTGGAGCTACCCCGCTAGCTATAGGGGAGATGGGCCATGGATTCCCTCCTCGGCCGTCACCTACCCAGCCTGTCTTTGGGCAAACTCTCCTTTGTCTCACCTGATTTTATCTCCCTCCTCCCTCCTCCCCCTGCACCCTACCCCTATCCGCTCTACTCTTCTCTTCTTTCCAGCTCTTGTCCTCTCTGTGAACTTTCCCTCGTCTCTTGAAACCTAGCTATCTGACCGATACCCAATGGAGCTACCCTGATAGCTATAGGGGAGATGGGCTGTGGATTTCCTTCTCGGCCGTCACCTACCCAGTCGGTCATTGGGCAGACTTCTCTTCGTCTCCCCTACAGTCTTTTCCATCATCTTCTCCCTTCACACCTGCACCTTCCCCCTCCTGCTCTATTTGTTTCACCTTTCTTTTTTCTTTTAAGGTGTTGTATATTTTGATGTAATGTGTAATTTTTCATTATGTTTCTGGAATATTAGGTAACCCAATGCAAAGCGCTCTGACACCTACGGTTCTAGACTACCCAGCCGGACGTTGGGCAGACTCTCCCTCGTCTCTCCTTTGCATTCACCCTCCCACCCCTTTACCTTACCCTCTTTCCCCCTCTATGCTCCATTTTCTTGTCCCCTTCCTAATGTTATTAAGTTGAGACCTAGCTATTTGGCCGATGCCCGGTGGAGCTACCTGATAGCCACAGAGGAGGTGGGCTATGGACTTCCCCCTTGGCCGTCACCTACCCAGCCGGACTTCAGGCAGACTCACACTCGTCTCTCTATCCTATTTGAAATGTTTTTCTAGTAACTGATGTAATTGGTAACTGATGTAATTTTGTAACTTTGTGGTGTTGAAGCCATCTTTTCCTTTGATACCAAATATAATAGCTTCAGGCCTATTAACTTAGCCTACATCTAAAAACCTCCATCTTGGGAAGTTTTGCCCTTTCACCGTCTGAGAAATGCTATCCTTGCATTTCTCCACGCCCAGACGAGGTACGTGACACACGGCTTGCACAATACATTTTATTAACAAATAACACATTTCGCAATATTAATCATCGCCTTGCTTCTGTCGCAGTTTGTATGGAAATATACTAGGCCATGGCAGCTCGCATTTTGATTGACTGTCCCCAAAACTTCCCATTCTGATCACATGGTTAGCTACAGTATGTGTGCATCAAATATATCACACCTTACAAGGAGATGTCTTGTTACAGATCCTGTTCATTGGCTGTGGGATTCATGGTGTACTGTAAACTACGTATAATACATCTTGCTACGTGTCATATGGGTGGTCTTGTGGTTTAAATCTATAAAGCATACCAAACTCAATAAATCTATGGACATTCTAGCTTCCATGCTGACTGTCACCGTGTTGCACGTTAAAATTGTTATATGCTGTGGCTAATAAATATACCATATTCTCAGCTGACAAAAATCTGTGGTTGTGTCTGTCTTTCCTATCATTAATTATCCCTTGTATTTCAGACTCGCTTCTACATTTTGGTGGAATATTGCAGCCCCGGACTTCGTTGTGACATTGCTGGTCTCGGCGGCTGGGCCGCGGGTTTCCTTTGGAGCCTGGAGTTTTGAGGTTCGATGACTTTGATTTTTTTTCTGTCCCTCTCTCTGCTTCGCTCCATTGGATGCCGGTGGCCTGCCTGCTCGTGAGCTGCCTTGTTTCTCATGGTTTCTGGTTCCTGCTCTGTTCCTCTGATCTTTTTCTCAGCTAAGTTTCTGTGGTATTTTCTCTTGGCTCTGCCCTGTTTGTCTGGCTGGTCCCTGTGATATGTCGTGGATAGGGACAATGTTGGAGTGTGTCTTTATCTGCCTCTTTCTGGTGGCTGTTATTATTTATTTTTTGTTTTGTCACCATTCTGTTGATGACTGTGTCCCTGATGCTCTGGTTTAGGTTGCAGTTCTTTCTCTGATCCCCTTCTCAGACGGTTCTGGACCTAGGGGTTCCTTCGTGGCTCTGGGCTCCTTTGTGATTTGCTGTTTTTTTCCTTGCATCCTAGTATTTGGCTCCGGTCGCTGTCCACCCCAGTGCGACGGTGTACCTCACAGAGTTCCATGCACGCAGCGACTCCCTGACGCCCACACGTGTTGGCTGGTTGCGGTCCGAGGGAAGGCGTACTACTGCAGATTCCTGTCTTACCAGTGAGAGTCCAGTTTGGGGTTGGACAGCTGCCGTTGATTGTTTGGAGCAGAGGTCAGTGGGTTTGACGGACTTCGTGTACTAGAGGTGAGTGTTTCTTCGATGTTTTTGTCCTCTGATGTTGGTTGAGCGGGGTTGGCCCTTCTTCTCATAGGTTTCCTGTAAGTGCTCCCTTTGGTGGGTAGTAGCCGTTTGCTCCCCGGATTTGTGGTGTGGCCTGGCGTTGTTCCACGGCCTTGTGGGCTGGGACCGGGTGCGCTGGAGTTGAGTCTGTGCCTTGGGGTAGTCCCTTCGGCACATACGGGGGATGTCCTTGATTGTCATGATTTGATTATCGTGATATCCTTGATTATCGTTGCTCTATGCCTTCGGAATTCATTGCATTTTTTGTATGTATTGATATGTGCCTTATTTAGGGTTCTGATGCAGTATGCTTAGTGACTGACATGACTGTGGCTAGTTTCTGACACTCCGACTTAACCACATGTGCTGGCTGGCTGCCTCAGTGTATAAATAAATTTCATGGCAATGTATTAACCGCTTGCCTGCTCAGTTATTATCAGGTGGCATAAAGATTAACTATCCGGTACCCACCCACCTTCAGGGTGTTCCACCCACTCAACACACATGCACATTTTGCGGCGCTGCGGTGAGGGATCCTAGGTTGTTTATTTGTCTTCCTGTTTATCTGTTTATCTGTTCCTTGTGGATATTAGTACGACGGAAGGGGGTCCACCAGCTCTATCTTCTTTGATTGGTTGATATATGCATGAAATTTCGCATATGTTCTGAGTGCTCTCAAATACTCTCTGTCTAGCCGCCCCCTCCTCCCAGTTTATTGGGATCCAGGAGGATTGCAAGGAGGTGGAGAGTAGCTATTCTTTTTTCAGCACCCTTTCTGTCTCCTCTCCTTTTCAGTCAATGGGACGCCAGATACCATAGCACCCAAGACTTGATATGCTTTTTTCAATACTCAGTGAAGGTTGTGGTGGACTGGCATTGGCTGACTTGTCTGTGTACATGGCGAATGGCTTCCTTTGGCTTCCTCTGTGAAAATTGTATAGCTGACAAAACTGGTTGAAATGACGTGCAACTGTTTGTAGACATTTTGTGTGTGTCAATTGTACTGCGCGCAACCTTTCCCCATCATCTGTCTGGTATGATTGCATTGTTTTCATTGTGGTTATAAAATTGTTCACGGGCCAGACCTTGCGCTGCGTCCACGATACATACCACACACTCCATATACACTTCCTGCTCATTATTTATCATGGGTAACCCTTTAACTAAATATAGTTTGGATAGTTGTCACCCAGCCCCACCGAAAGATTCACCTGCACATGTGGTAGCTGAGTTCCATTTTGTTTATTAAAAAATGGCATGACTTGACTGCAAATAAGCCAGACTTACAGTTTCCATGTGGAGGTACATATGATATGAATAAACTGGCATATTTGAAGCAGATGTTGAGGTTAAAGGGTAGGAAAATTCGACCTGCTGAATGGGAGACGTATTATATTTGGCAGGAGTTTGCAAGAGATTTACGTGCTGCTAATGATGTAAAATCCAAAGTGCATAGAGAACTGATCCTGGTTAGAAATAAAGTATTGCATGATATAGCCACAAAACAAATTAATGAGGATTGGAGGCAGACACAATTAGAGGTAGTGGGAGTGTACCCAAGCCTTGCAGTAGAGTTAGAGCAAAATGCGGGATTGGAAGACCAACTTTTAGAAGACATTTTAATGGGTAGAATGGGTATCTCAGCAGCACCAGCCCTACCCACTGCGCTATTTAGCGAAGACCAGAAGAGAGAAGCTGTTTATTTAACGCGTCGCTTGCTCGATGAGACCTCTAAACGGGTAGATTTGGAAGAGGTCCAAGACATGGCTGTGCTCCAGCAAGTGAGACAGGAAGCAGCTGCAATCGCTGAGACACAGTCAAAGAGGAAGGACCTATTATTGGCCTGTTGCTCACAGCATAATATTTCCCCTCCAAATTTGCTTAACAGTCCCTGGATGCAGTGTTTTTTTGATAGATCCCTAGATGACAGTTTCAGCGCTTCTAAATGGCATCTCTTAATATCAATCAATCAATCAGGACATTTATAGAGCGCACTACTTACCCGTAGGGTCTCAAGGCGCTTGGGGGGGGGGGGGGTGCCGTTACTGCTCGAACAGCCAGGTCTTGAGCTTCTTCCTGAAGGAGAGGTGGTCTTGGGTCAGGCGCAGGTCGGGAGGGAGGGAGTTCCAGGTCTTGGCGGCCAGGTAGGAGAAGGACCAACCGGTTGTTGAGGTAGCTTTGTGTGCGTGGGTGAGGAGACGGAAGGTGATTCTTTTGTTGACGGGGAGCCAATGCAGGTCTCTCAGGTGTCCGGAGATGTGGCTGTTTCGTGGGATGTCGAGGATGAGTCTGGCTGAGGCGTTCTGGATCCGCTGAAGTCTCTTCTGGAGCTTGGCGGTGGTTCCGGCGTAGAGGGCGTTGCCGTAGTCCAGTCGGCTGGTGACGAGGGCCTGGGTGACGGTCTTCCTGGTCTCCGTGGGGATCCACCAGAAGATCTTCCGTAGCATGCGCAGGATGTTGAAGCACGCTGAGGACACGGCGTTGACTTGTCTGGTCATGGAGAGGGAGGAGTCCAGGATGAAGCCCAGGTTGCGTGCGTGGTTCGTCGGTTTGGGTGCGGTGCCCAGGGCGGGGGGCCACCAGGAGTCGTCCCAGGCGGTGGGCGTGGAGCCCAGGATGAGGACCTCCGTCTTGTCTGAGTTCAGTTTCAGGCGGCTGGTCGTCATCCACTCGGCTACCTCCTTCATCCCTTCGTGCAGGTTGGCTCTGGCGGCGGCGGGGTCGTTGGTCAGGGAGAGGATCAGCTGGGTGTCGTCGGCGTAGGAGATTATGTTGAGGTTGTGTTAGCGTGCGATGGCCGCGAGGGGGCTCATGTAGACGTTGAAGAGGGTAGGGCTCAGCAAGGATCCTTGAGGGACGCCGCAGATGACTTCGGTGGCCTCTGACTTGTACGGCGGTAGGCGGACTCTCTGTGTTCTTCCGTCGAGGAAGGAGACAATCCATTCCAGTGCCTTCTCCTGGATTCCGACGTTGCTGAGGCGTTGCACTAGGGTGCGGTGGCAGACAGTGTCGAAGGCCGCGGAGAGGTCTAGGAGGATGAGGGCCGCTGTTTCTCCGTTGTCCATCAGGGTTCGGATGTCGTCGGTGGCGGCGATGAGGGCGGTCTCGGTGCTGTGGTTGGCTCGGAAGCCGGACTGCGAGGGGTCGAGGGATCCGTTCGTCTCGAGGAAGGCGGCCAGCTGCTTGTTGACGTCTTCTCGATGACTTTGGCTGGAAACGGGAGGAGCGAGATAGGGCGGTAGTTCTTGAGTTCGGTGGGGTCTGCTGTAGGTTTCTTGAGAAGAGCGCTGAGTTCGGCGTGCTTCCAGCTCTCGGGGAAGGTGGCGGTGTCGAAGGAGGTGTTGTTAATGTCTCGCAGGTGGGGTGCGATGACAGCGTCGGCCTTGTTGAAGACGTGGTGAGGGCAGGGGTCGGTCGGAGATCCGGAGTGGACGGAGTTCATCATGCGGACGGTGTCTTCGTTGCTGATCGGAGTCCAGGCTCGGAGGGCGGTGGTGGGCGGTGTTGCTGTGGTCGTGGCTTGCGTCGGTTGGGTGCTGAAGCTGTTGTGTATGTCCGCGATCTTCTTGTGGAAGTAGGAGGCGAGGGAGTTGCAGAGGTCTTGCGAAGGGGTGATGTCGTTGTTTCCGGCGTTAGGGTTGGAGAGCTCTTTCACGATGTTGAAGAGTTCCTTGCAGTTGTGTGCGTTGTTGTCCAGCCGGTCCTTGAATGCAGTTTTCTTGGCGGCGCGGATGAGTTGGTGGTGCTTCCGGGTGGCGAGTTTGAGGGCGGTCATGTTGTCGGGTGTAGGTTCCTTTCTCCAGACTTTCTCGAGGGCTCGGCAGTTCTTCTTGGAGCTCTTGAGTTCGTTGGTGAACCATGGGGCTTTCTTGCTGCCGGGTCTGCTGGGCGGGGTCCTCAGGGGGGCGAGTTCGTCCGCGCAGTTGCTTATCCACTTCGAGAGGTTGTCGGCGGCCTGGCTGGGGTTAGCTGAGCTGGCAGGAGGGTGCTGGCTCAGGGAAGCGGCGAGTTGGTCGGCTGTGATCTTGTTCCAGCTTCTGCGGGCAACCTGTTGCTGGTGGTGGTGGATCGTCGTTCTTTTGAAGGTGAAGTGTACGCAGCTGTGGTCCGTCCAGTGGAGTTCTGTGGCATGGCTGAAGGCGATGTCTTTGCTGGATGAGAAGACTGCGTCGAGTGTGTGTCCGGCGAGGTGGGTGGGGGTGTTCACCAGTTGCTTGAGTCCAAGGTTGGCGAGGTTGGCGAGCAGGGTGCTGGTGTTGCGGTCGTTGTTGTTCTCCAGGTGGAAGTTGAGGTCCCCCAGGAGGATGTAGTCAGCGGAGGGGAGGGCATGCGGGCTGACAAAGTCGGCGATGTCCTCGCTGAATTGAGTGCGTGGCCCCGGGGGTCGGTAGATTAGGGTGCCTCTGAGGGTGGTCTTCGGGTCGGTGTGGATCTGGAAATGCAGGTGTTCGGCGGTGGTGAGGGTGTTGTCGGTGCTGGTCGTGATTCGGATGGTGTTCCTGTGGATGATGGCGATGCCTCCTCCAATCTGGTTGGCGGTGCGGTCCCTCCGGGTGATCTTGTAGCCCTCTGGGATGGCGATGGCGATGTCGGGTGCTGAAGAGGCGTTCATCCAGGTCTCCGTGATGAAGGCAACGTCAGGGGCTGTGGCGTCCAGGAGGTTCCAGAGTTTGATGGCGTGTCTGTGGACGGAGCGGGTGTTAAGCAGGATGCACTTGAGGCTGCTGGTGTTCGGCTTGGCAGGTGCTGGTGCCGGGCAGGTCCGGATGCAGGTGAACTTGCAGGCGTGGCAGCTGAAGGGTCCGTGGGTTCGTCTCGGGGTGGCTTGGTTGCATCCTGGGGGTCGGCCGGTGTTGAGTGCGATGAGGGTGGCGGCGTTGTATATGCACATATGTATTAAAGACTAACCATGATATCGCGATTCTGGCAAGGGCAGTTAGTGAGGCTGACAAGCAGGTAAATGTTCAGAGACGGACAAGCTTGCCTCTAGACTCTACTCTGCCCCGCCCTGACTCCACTGGGTCTCGGCAGAGTTCCCCAGCCATGAAAAAAACAATGCTGCTTAGAACTGATACGGAAAAGTGTGAGGAAAGGCTGCGCCAAATGATTGATGAGAAATTAACAGTAGCGAAGTTTGTGACGGAAAAAGGGAGAGCATATCTGGAAAAAACATTATCCATAGCACGTGCAAAGCTCTTAGAAGACGGTGCAGAAGCACATAGTACATACATACAACAGGCGAAAGCAAGTGGGTTAAGTACCACGGAAGCACCCCCATCTCTGCCTCTGCAATATGAATGGGACGTTTCTAAGTTTAGCTTTATAGATGCAGATCTGCAAGCATGGCCAGAAACAGAATTGAAGGATATTCTACAGTATGCAGTTGATAAACTACGACAGTGGAAGCAGCTAGTGCACACATTTGCGGTGTTAGAAGTGGTAAAATCATTACACCCACAGGCACCGCCAACATTAATCATGCCTTTAAGGGAGATGCCCCCACCGCCAGGTAGCAGGGATAATGCATATGTATTTGTGCCATGGTCCAGGCAAGATCTCATGATTTTCACGCTTGAGTTCCTGAAGTTAAGGGAGGAGCCAAGAAAGTGGTACACAGAAATAGATAAAATGTCTAAATTAGGGGGTCTTTTGTGGCGTGACTTTGATACCTTATTTAACATCATAGTGCCAAAGGATTTATGGGAAGAGTGCAAGGGAAAGGTGGACTGGCCGAAAGCAGAGCCACAGAGAGAAAAAGGCGGAGCTCCAGGTGGTGAAGTACAGGACAAATATGAGGAAGTGATTAAATACTTAAAGGAGAAAGTGCTGGAAAAGTAGATTGGAATAAAATTACCAATACCAAACAAGAGAAGGATGAGAGTGTAAATACATTCTTTTACCGTCTGTTGCAGGTATATCAGCAGAATAGTGGGTTAAAGAACCCCATGGGAGATGCAATGCCAGCGTTTGTAACAACATTTGTTCAGGGGTTGAGCCCACCAATAAAAACTCATTTACAGCAATCATTTGTTTGCAGGCAACAAGAGCAGATTGAATTTTTTTTATCTGCAGCGAGATATTGTTCTGATTATCAGGCGAATGCACAGTTGATAGAAGCTGAAAAACTGAAAAAGGAGAAAGTTAGATTGATGGTAGCACAGGAAAGATTCTACACAGGGCAACAAGGGAGGGGGAGAGATAGAATAAGAGGGAGAGGGGGTGGACGTAACTTTAATGAAGGTTCGAAATCCGTACCCCCACCAGGTACATCGTGTTTCAACTGCAAAGACCCTAGTCATTGGAGGTCTGATTGCCCACTGCTTAAAAAGAGATACGGGGATGACACAGCCTCACAGAACAGGGGGCAAAGTCAGAAAGGTTTTCAGCAAAACCCCCAGCGCCAAGAGCATAGGGACAATGACCAGTACAGACAGGTGCAATCAGATCCCCTAGGTCACCAGGACTGGACAGGGGCAGATGGGTGGGCGCAGAGAGACACTGATTTCCCACCACCGCCACGACCAAGGAGTTCATACTAGGGGTGCCTGAAAGTGGAAGACTGCCTAATAGCTCCAGCAATTGCAGTGGACCAATCAGGCCCATATGTAGAGGGATCAAGAATGGGACAAATTATACCATTTTTGATTGATACAGGAGCTCAAAGATCAATGCTTAAGGCATCTGAGATGTCTATGGCACCACTTTCTGGGACATTAATCACTGCAGTCGGAAGGACAGGACAGCCAATAGATGAGTATTTGACTCAACCACTAAAATTAGTGGTGGTCAGCATAACTGTTACCCATCAATTCATCTTCAGCAGATTCTGTCCGGTTAATTTACTAGGTAGGGACTTACTCTGCAAACTCCAATACACCATACACTGTTCACTAACAGGGGGTTTTCTGGAGAGTCGCCCAAATGGTCTGATGTTACAGGCTTACATAACATCCCCCAATCCTGCTTTACCCTCCAGGTTACGTGACACTGTGCCACCCAAGGTGTGGTCCACAAGTGCTAATGATGTAGGACAAGTCATAGATTACCCACCAGTACGAATAAAATCATAACCCGGATCCCATCTCCCAAGAGTACCACAGTATAAGATTTCCAAAGAAGGAGAGGAAGGAATAGCACCTGTCATAAAAGATCTCCTAAAGCAGGGTATAATCAGAGAAATACGCTCCAGTCCATGCAACACCCCTATACTTCCTATAAAAAAAGCATCCAAGGGTCTAGATGGGGCCCCTGTGTACCGTTTTACTCAGGACCTGAGAGAACTGAACAAAATAGTGGAGCCCTCATTCCCTGTGGTTCCAAATCCTGCAACAATATTATCAAATATCCCTGTATCAGCTACACACTTTACAGTCATGGATCTTAGCTCCGCCTTCTTTACAATACCACTACATCAAGACAGTCAGTACCTATTCAGCTTTGTATTCCGTTCCAAGAGATTCACTTGGTGTAGGTTGCTTCAAGGGTATACAGAGTCCCCCTCCATTTTCACAAATGAACTGAAAACAGACTTAGACTCCCTGGTACTTAAGGGAGGCTCCACTCTCATCCAATACATTGATGATTTACTTTTGGCCACCCCATCACAGGAGGCCTGCGAGGAGGACACTATTGCAGTCCTCTGCCATTTGGCGCTGAAAGGATACAAGGTGTCCCCGAAGAAATTACAGTTCTGCCTCACTGCAGTGAAGTACCTTGGGCATGAATTGTCAGAGGGAGCGAGAAAACTGTTGCCTGATAGAAATTCCACCATCACTGGTTTTCCCCGTCCACGCACACAGAAAGAAGTCAGGGAATTTCTTGGGGTGGCGGGGTATTGTAGGCACTGGATCCCAAACTTTTCCCTGATTGCTAAACCACTGCAAGCATTGACACACAAAGAGATTCCTGATGAGGTGCCATGTCCCCAGACTGTGAATTAGCATTCACAACACTGAAAAGTGAGTTGGGTGGGCCCCAGCACTTGGCTTACCAGATTACAGCAAGGAATTTCATTTGTTCTGTCATGAGAAGGGAGGGTGCTCATTAGGGGTGTTAAGCCAAATACATGGTTCCTACTACCGTCCTGTAGCTTACTACTCAGCCACGCTAGACCCAGTAACTTCTGGGTTACCACCGTGTCTCAGAGCGGTGGCTGCTGCAGCACTGGCGGTGGAACAGTCAGAGAACATTGTATTGGCCCATACCCTTGTTTTACACGTTCCCCATGCTGTGGATGTTCTGCTTACCTCCACTAGGACACAGCACTTGACAAATGCACGCCTCGCCGGATATGAGCTAGTGTTGTTGGCACCACACATTTCTATCAAGAGATGCACTACCTTGAACCCTGTATGCCTCTTACCAACAGAGCATGCTTTGGAGGATTTTTGCTCAGATGATGCCTTTCATGACTGCACCCTGGCTATAGACAGGCATACTAAGGTACCCCCAGACCTACTGGACACCCCGTTATCAGATGCTCAAGGGGACCTGTTTGTAGATGGGTCATGCCTGAGAGATGAAAGAGGGGATCTACAGACATCTTATGCGGTGGGTACCGCCAACAAGCTACTGGAGGGAGGGAGGCTGACAGCTGCCAGGAGTGCACAAGCGGCTGAATTCGTTGCACTGACAAGGGCATGCATCCTGGCTAAGGGTAGAAAGGTAAACATATATACCAACAGCCAGTATGCATTCGGTGTGGTGCACGACTTCGGTCAGCTGTGGTCCATGAGGGGGTTCCTCACATCAGCAGGGCAACAGATACAGCATGCGCAGTTGATCTGCGACCTCCTCCAGGCGATGCTGCTCCCATCCAAGGTAGCCATCATAAAATGTGCTACACACACATCATCTAGAGACTATGTGTCAAGGGGCAATGCATTCATTGATGGAGAAGCAAAGAGGATAGCACTGACAGGCTGCAATCTAACAATGGTACAGATAGAGAGCAGCAATAAAATGGTGGACGCTAAACAAGACTCATTGCATTTTGACCCAATCCACATCCAGAAACAAGTTGACATTGAGGAGATGACCGAGTGGGCAAAAGGAGGATGTGTGAAAACAGAGGAAGGATTATGGACTGGGCCCAATGGGAAGATATGCCTGCCTTCATCAATGCTTCCTTCAATGGCACGCCTCTTCCATGGCCCCTCACATGTGGGGAGAGATGGAATGATTAGGCTGTTTTTACAATGCTGGTATCATAGCAAATTTCGTCAAGCAGCTGAGAGACTTTGCAGACAGTGCACTATCTGTGCACAGTATAACACTGGTAAGAGTACCCATACTGCACCTGGCCACTTCCCTCCACCTCATGGACCGTTCGAAAACCTACAAATGGATTTCATTGATATGCCCCGCACCCATAAGTACAGGCATGTATTGGTCATCGTCTGTATGTTTAGTAAATGGACAGAGGCATATCCCACAAAGAACTGTGATGCATTAACAGTTGCCAAGTGTCTCCTGAAAGACCTGATCCCCAGATTTGGGATCCCAATCTTTTGGCCTCAGACAATGGGCCTGCATTCATTTCTCAGGTGATAAGGGGTCTATGCAAAGGGCTTGGGGTCACCCAAAAGTTACATTGCGCTTATCACCCACCAGCGGCAGGTGCAGTCAAAAGGAAAAATGGGGCCTTGAAAAATAAAATAGGGAAAATCTGCGCCTCCACAGAACTGTCATGGGTGGATGCACTGCCAATAGCTCTGCTGGCAATGAGAAGTACGCCTGACAGGATAACTAAATTAAGTGCACATGAAGTGTTGTTTGGCCGACCCATGAATATTGTGGGTCATATGTCCACTGCGCCTCTGCAAATAGTAGACAATTTGCTTTTGTGTTATTGTAAAAAACTAACAGAGACTTTACGTTATCTTTACCGCCAGGTCCTGCAGGCTCTTCCAGAAGCAGCAACTCCACCACCACATGACCTGCAGCCTGGGGACCGGATCTGGATCAAGGCCCACACCCGACGGCACTGCCTCCAGCCTAGGTGGAAGGGTCCCTACACCGTATTATTGACTACAGCGACCGCCGTGAAGTGCGAGGGATTGACTTCGTGGATCCACAGTTCCCACACCAAGCGGACGGCGGACCAGGACGACGGACGGCAAGCTCCGGCAGCATCACCAGCAGCACCTGAGGCGGACCATAGGTACAACCTCTGATCCACCAGGAAGGACCAGCCTGACCAGCACGACAGTGGATAAGGAAGAAGAGATCTCCTGCTGGCTGCTGGCCAACCCTCCAACAGACCGACCAATGCAACTATCTGCTGTGCCTGGCAGACACATCCTCCAGATGACATCATAGAGACACGTGCCTATCGTCTGTTATGTACTGGTAACCTCTGTCAGACCCAGCAAAGACGCCAATGTGTTTGATTTCAAATGGTGCTTGTATCAAACATAGGGATACAAGACCCTGCTAGTTAGACATTAAGAACTGTGAGCACAGCACGGGATAGTGAAGCACCAGAGGAACATTGAACTGTGGAAATAGACTATATTCAGCTACATGACTACCATCGCATATGGACCACCTTTGATCACAACAAGGAGTGGTAGATTGATGCAAATGACAATAGAGGTGCAAGAGTCAACATTGGTGATAGTCATACGATTATTGTGGCCAGGAGTTGAGAAGAAGGGACAAATCCAGTTGATTGTACCAAAACCACCACTGACGAGCAAGTTGACGGACTTGATATTGCAACAGCTTACATTTCCCACATTTGGCAGCCAGGCACCAACACAGGAACTGGCAAACACACGCCTTGACATCTTGGACAGTGTAATATCTGGCATACATCACATTGGCTGGGGGGCAATAATGGATGTCGTAACCACATTTTATTGATCTATATCTATACTACTATTATAAAGGAAGAACTTTGAACCTTTGAGGCGGGTAATCTCGGGAACCACAGCGCCAATTTACACACTCGATGCATCGTTGTAATGGTCAGGGTGTGCAGATGGACATAGGCTATATAAACATAATAAATATACGTTATTTAAAAAATGTACCGAAAAAAAAAGTAGTCCCTTGGAAAAAGGGCCGGCCACAACGTGCGTGCTGACGTGAGGAGCGCAGGGAGGAGCAGCATCCAGAAGCACGAGGACCGGCGGACATGGTGCGGGTAGGAGCAGCATACAGGCGGTGAGGAGCGGCGTACAGGCGGTGTGGAGCGGCGGACAGGCGGTGAGGAGCGGCGGACAGGTGGGGAGGAGCGGTGAGCGGCGGATGAGGTAGGTTATTTATTTATTTAGTTAGGAGCGGTGAGCGGCGGAAAAATGCAGCAAAAATGACAATCGTGAGCAAGAGGAAGCAAACGGAGCATTACAAAAGTGAGCCAAACGGTGCATTACAGGAGGAAAAATTACGTGTCAGGTTACAAAAGAGTACATCGTGAGCGAGAGGAAGCAAACGGAGCATTACAAAAGTGAGTAAAATGGTGCATTACAGGAGGAAAAAGTTACATGTGCAGGTTACAAAAGCGTAGAAAGTAAACATAGAGGTATAGGAGGAAGAAGTGACGTGTGCAGGTAGCAAGAGGAAGCAAACGGAGCATTACAAAAGTGAGCCAAACGGTGCATTACAGGAGGAAAAAGTTACGTGTGCAGGTTACAAAAGCGTAGAAAGTAAACATAGAGGTATAGGAGGAAAAAGTGACATGTGCAGGTTACAAAAGCGTACAAAGTAAAAGTAGAGGTATAATACTGCAATATATGGAGGAAGGCTCCGGGGGACCCACGGACAACGTCGGGGCGGGCGGGGGCTCTGAAGCCTAATTGCTCCCGGACAACGTCGGGACGGGCTGCTAGTTGCTAATAAAATTGAGATATGCAGGTTGCATCACCTGCAGTACACAGGTGGATTACGATACGGGTGGTGGAAGAAAGGGTGTTATATATAACAATAAGGTCAGCAGTGGCAACGTTATCACCAGGAGTAGAGGTAACAACTGTTCAGAGAGTAGCAGTGCCAAATCCCCCAATATTGAGAGGGCTGCAGACACTTATACTGAATGACCTTTCCTTCCCAATAGTTGGCTTCCTACCATCAGCCCAGGAGCTAGCAACAGCATGTACTGAAGTTTTACAAAGTATTATAATTGCCATAGAAAACAGTGGGTTACATATTGTTACAGACGTCAATTGGGGCGAAAATAATGGCTTATTCTTAATCCCATAAACGTCTATAATGCCTAGGACAAGGACAAATGAGCGTCGATGGCCATATATTCTGGCAGCTGTATTATCACCAGTGCCTGGGACAGTTCTGACAACCATGTGTATAATGTTTGCAGAGGAGTTTGACATCCCATTTCTTCATGGCAAAGTGGGTGATGAGAATAATACAGTTATACAACATGAGGAGCGAAACATAGTTGTGCCAGACCAGATTGTGTTGGGGAAGAAGGAGGTTACAGAAGAGAATGACAGAGAATTGTGGGAAGAATATGATAACAATAAATATGTTGAAATGCTGAAATTATATGTACAGATCATGAACATTTCAGGATGTTTTGTTTGCACCCACCTACCAACAGATACACAGCACAGCATGAGCTACATTGTACTACCAGTTTCCAAGTATATGGGTTGTATTCTGATGCATGAGTTACTCTCCACTGAACACAATATGTCAGTATTAGTTGCACCTCCCAGCACTGGCCTGGTGGCAGCCCCAAAACTGATTTTTTCCAATATAGAGGGTGTCAGACAGGGTGCCAGGGAGCCTAAAAAGAAATGGGCACCATGCAGGAATATGCACCCTACAAGATCAGATGCTTAGCACATTTGACAGGAGATCCAGGAACAGGGCTGAGGAGAGTGACAATGACCAGAGTGTAAACAAGGAGGTTAATATACCAAGGTTTAGGATTGAAGAGCTGTCCCTAGCCCCATCCTGCATCCTATATGATGAAGGGATGCAGCGGGACAGAGCCCCTAAATTACCTTCAGACATAACTATAGCACATAACTGCTCAACATAGCAGTCATGCATACCATACCCTTGTGTGTTGCAGGATCTACTGCAGGGACATCAAGGATTGTTGGCATGTAAGGACAGGATAAACAAGATGAGGAGGGTAATGGAACCTAGGAAGGTGAACCAGATTTTTGTGGGCAAAAGCAACTGCACACACATCACGAGACTGTCACGTATCAAGGACAGCAACACTAGGTCCTCACCTGGACTGGTCGGTTACAAGGGACTATTTTTTGTCTGTGGACCATGGGCATACTTTTACCTGCCTCCAGGTTGGTATGGCCGTTGCTACCTTGCATCAATATTACCACGTATGGTCCACTTCTCAGACATAGCACAGGCTAGAAAGCCAGGTGTGAGGCCTACAAGGATGAGAAGGTCAGCTGGATGGGCTGATCATTTTATGACAGCTGTTGGAGTAATGGTCCCAGGTGCTGGAGTAGTGTACACCTCCCAGAGGATACATGATTTAGCTAGAATGATTGAGGATCTGGCTGACTCCACTGCAGCAGGACTGGGTAACATAACAGCAGAGCTGTCCGCCATGCGGGCGGTAGTGATCCAAAATAGGGGTGCTTTAGACATCATCCTAGCCATAGAGGTTGGGCTTTGTCGGGTCATCCATCAGAAGTGCTGTTCATATATACCTGACAACAGCCAAAACATAGATAGGGCAATCCATAACATAAAGGATATCAGGGATGAGGCAGAGGGCATACACACTGGTGAGTTCTGGGATAAACTGATGCAGTGGCTGTCAGGTTGGGGCTCATGGATCATAAAGGCTGTTATCATAATAGCAGCTGTGTTGTTAACACTCTGCATTGTGATACAGGTCTGCCCAGTCTGCTGTGCATCCCTTGTCTCCTACTGCTCACGCTCTATGCGCTGTGGCAATAAGCACGGCCATGAGCCGGAGCAACAGGAGCTGCAGGCAGTGGCAGAAGTGCCAGCCATGGGTATGAATCAGTTGTCACACAGGGTATATTGATTAGGTATCAGATTTGGGAGATGTTGAAGCCATCTTTTCCTTTGATACCAAATATAATAGCTTCAGGCCTATTAACTTAGCCTACATCTAAAAACCTCCATCTTGGAAAGTTTTGCCCTTTCACCGTCTGAGAAATGCTATCCTTGCATTTCTCCACGCCCAGACGAGGTACGTGACACACGGCTTGCACAATACATTTTATTAACAAATAACACATTTCGCAATATTACTCATCGCCTTGCTTCTGTCGCAGTTTGTATGGAAATATACTAGGCCATGGCAGCTCGCATTTTGATTGACTGTCCCCAAAACTGCCCATTCTGATCACATGGTTAGCTACAGTATGTGTGCATCAAATATATCACACCTTACAAGGAGATGTCTTGTTACCGATCTTGTCCATTGGCTGTGGGATACTGTAAACTACGTATAATACATCTTGCTACGTGTCATATGGGTGGTCTTGTGGTTTGAGTCTATAAAGTATACCAAACTCAATAAATCTATGGACATTCTAGCTTCCATGCTGACTGTCACCGTGTTGCACGTTAAAATTGTTATTTGCTGTGGCTAATAAATATACCATATTCTGAGCTGACAAAAATCTGTGGTTGTGTCTGTCTTTCCTATCATTAATTATCCCTTGTATTTCAGACTCGCTTCTACAGTGGAACCTTATGTAAAGCGCTCTGATACCTCCGGGTCTAGCCAGCGCTATATAAAACTCAAATAAATAAATAAAAAAATAAAAAAGAAAAAAAAGAAAATAGACATGAGAAATTCAATGAATCATAGCAACCTGAAATTCTAAACTAAACAATCCACCAGACATGATTCCCTCCTCTCCTAATCCATGAAACTCTCGTGGCCATAATGATACTGGTGAACAAGCAGTTATGAACACTGACACTTCGCCCTATCCAATCTACTGCTTTATTCTTTGGTTGTGACCTGTTTTTATCCTGAGTATAAAGTTTTTGGTCTCTGTGCACTCACTTATTCAAAAGTATATACACACTGTAGAAAGTTTTCGTGTTAGCGCTGCACGTTGTTACACGATGCCTGTTCGTGTCTTTTTAATATGGCGGATTGTGTGAAAATTAGCTTTAACTTTCACTAACTGTGCGCTAGGTTTAACATGAAACTTGAAATGTTTCTTCTCTTATTTTTTATCTCCTTTGGAAAAAAGTTAATCACTTAGTCTTTTTCAATCAATTTTGACTTTTTATTGACTTATTTTTCCTTTTAAATTAGTCGTGCATTATCAGGAATTTTTTTTATATGCACCATTTCATTAATGAATCAATATATATCCATTATAACTCTGCCCAATGCATTTCGGGTCAGTACACGTGACCCTTCGTCAGGGGCGTGAGTTTGTATAACAGCTATCTCAGTTGTGCCGGAAGGGTTGTGGCAGACTAAGTGATTAACTTTTTTCCAAAGGAGATAAAAAATAAGAGAAGAAACATTTCAAGTTTCATGTTAAACCTAGCGCACAGTTAGTGAAAGTTTATCCTGAGTATGCCACACTGATGGAACATTTATTACCAAAGCCTTCCCTATTATTACACTTGCTTTTAATGGTCTGTTCACTTGGTGGGCAAGCATTGTCTTTATTTGAACACAAAGCTAACATTCACATCTTGGCAGACAATTCAGGACAGTAAGAAAATTGACGCTCCGTCAGTCTGCCGTCTGAACTGTTCGCCTGCCTGATTATATGTTGGTGGTATGATGGACGGAACTCCGTCAAAGTACCACCATTTCCGTTGCATGCTGATTCTTCAGTTGATGGAGTAAGAGCTGAAAAGCAGATGATGGAGGCATTACATCCGCAACTTCTCCCCTCCCAATCATGCAGTTGGCTTCAGGTGGCATAACCATTGCGGTTAAACGTCAACACCTCCCTGATCTGGTGAATTCAAACATTTAAAAGGGCTAAACTCACTTAACTTACATGCAACTTTTTGCCATGAATTTCATGTTTCAAGGTATCGCTTAGCTGCTGTTCACTATGGACGATGACCCACCACGTAGCCTCCAAAATAGGAGGCATGTGTAATAACATTTTCTTTTTCATTGCTTGTTTCCATTTAACCTACCTGTTCCAATACATATCTACTGTGTGCTCAGCATAGGCCCTGTGATCCAGACTCCAATAAAAAAAAACATATGCCAGCTCACAGACCCATACATTCACTCGCACACCTACCTGCACAGCCCCCACACAGCCACTCACACACCCAGTCACAGACTCACAAAACCACTACCATACTCACTCATAGGCCCACAGTCACTCTCACATCCACTCACTTATCCAACTGCACACCCACACAATCACTCACACATCCACCTATATACCCATAGAGCCACTAACATACCCACAAAACCACTGCCAAACCCAGGCACAGACAAACACATGCATACAACCACTACCACACCACACACAGACCCACAGTAACTTTCACACACATTCACACACCCATTTCAACACCCACACAACCACTCAGACACCCATAGAGCCACTCACACACCCACTCACAGACCCACAGAACCACAACCACACCCACTCACAGACCATCACAGATACTCACAAACCCACTTGCACACCCACACAACCAATTACACACCCACCCACACACCCATACAGCCACTCATATACACACACACAAACCCATTACCTCACCCAATCACAGCCACTCACACAGCCACTTACACACCCATTCACACAGCCATTTACACACTCACACAAAATCAAAGGTTACATGCACTTTATAGGTAAGAAAACGCATCAAAATACCAAATAAATTCCCTGAAAAATACAGAGGCTACATGGACATTAGTTTGGTTCTCATGTTCTCATGTTACACACTCAAAGCCATAGAAATGTATCATTTATAGTAATCTCAAATAACTATAACTCGTGCCGTAAGGTTATTCTAACTCGAACCCCAACCATGCACAGCTTTCTTATCATTAATTTTCACATCAAGCTTAGTGACCTCCAATGACCTCTCCTAGAGTATCGGACCACCAGCTCGGTGTGGCAGGTTACCTCCCATGGCCTCCCCTAGAGTCCCGCATTATATGCTCAGTGTGGCAGCTCAGGCACATCTCTCTGATAACATTAGGACACATCTCCATGGGCAAAGAAGCATGGGAGACAGGATCCACACAGTCACCAGGCCAAAAGAGCCCGTCCGAAAGTCATGGCTCCCAGCAGAGGGGCTGGCAGTCTCAGCCCCAGACAATGGGTATGTTCCCAGTTTCTACCGGAAGCAGGCCGGGTGCCAAGTATGGGGCTGACAGTTTCTGTCCTCAGATGCTAGGCACTGCTCAAGCTTCACGCCCCCGGGAGGGGGGAAGCTAGGCCACTAGGCACCAGGTATTTATTTATACATGGGTTTGGGGCTTGCCAGATTGGGCATGTCAATGCCCCCATCCCCAAAACATTGCCGCAGTCTTTCTGTCCCCACCAGGAAGCAGTTGGAGGTAGTAGCCCCTTATTTACCCCCTCAGGGGGGCAAAAATCCCACTAGGCACCAGGGATAAATTGTTTCTAAATTCAGACGTGGGGCCTACCTTGAATGGGTATGCCAATGCGCCCAACCCCCCAAAAGGCCCTGATTCTCCCCTCACCAGGGCATCAGAAAGACCACTAGGCACCGACTTTGTTTCGGAATGTACCTACCTTTGGATATTGGGTTTTAGCGCAACTGGCACCAAAGGAAACCTTGCAAACCTATGCATTTTTGAAAACTAGACACCCAGGGGAAACTAGGATGTGGTAACTTGTGGTGCTCTCACTAGGTTCTGTTCCCCAGAATCCCTTCCAAACCTCAAACTTTGTAAAAAAAACATTTTCCTCACATTCCGGTGATGGAAAGTTCTGGAATCTGCACAGATCCACGAAGATCTACCCACCCACCATTCCCCAAAGTCTCCTGATGAAAATGGTTCCTCACTTGTTTGGGCAGACCTACTACCTACTACCGCAGGAGTACACGGCCCAAAACGCAACGTGAACACACCACCTTTTTACAGTGAAAACGCACCCTTTTTTTTGCTAAGTGCCTAGCTTTAGATTTTGAACGCTAGCTCTACCGGCACCTATGGAAACTTAGAAAACCTATACATTTTTGAAAACTAGACAACCAGGGGAATCCAGGATGGGATAACTTGTGTGGCTTTCACCAGGTTTTGATACCCAGAATCCCTTGCAAACCTGAAACTTTGAAAAGAAAACACATTTTCCCCACATTTCTGTGATGGAAAGATCTGAATCTGCGTGGGTCCATAAACTTCGACCCAGCCGGCATTCCCCAAAGTCTTCTGATAAAAATCATAACTCACTTGTGTGGGTAGGACTGGTGCCTACAACAGGAAATATACCAAAACGCAACGTGGACACACCACATTTTGACAGTGAAAACAGAGAGGGGGCGTGGGTAGGCGCCTGCAGTGATGGCCGCCTGATTCGACTGCTCCGATCTACCGAACCCCCAACAGCCATAAATCCGCTCGATGCAAAGCTCAGTGAACGGCTTCTAGGCCCCGGGCGGTAGCGGAACCTCCGGTCCAACTCATGGTCCCGCTACGTGGCTCCACCACTGAACGCAGATCCTGAGTGCGGCGACCCCAGGGAGATCCAGGACCGGCAGTGCACGGCCGCTGGCCATTCCATCAGGAGAGTCCCCGGCTTGCGGCCTAAGTGCGGGGCGGCACGACCTTGGGGGCCAAAGGAGAACGCGACGCCTAAGCGAGGGACCGCGGTGATACGGGGGCCCTCTCTGCCGCTCCCATTGTGGGGCTATCACGGGGGTCGAGATAGGCGGCACGCCGGACGCCGTCACGAGAAGCAACGGCCTGGAGGCGGACACAGCTCGGCAACGCACGGCTGCCGACCACTCCACCAGGAAAGTCCCAGGCTTGCGGCCTGGGCGCTTCACGGTGTGACCCCACGGGCCACGGAGGAACGCGATACATCGGAGGGGGACCGCCATTACACCAGAGGCCCAGTCTGATATTCCCGTCTCCAGACCTCACACAGGAGGCTCGTTTGGCGCCAAGACTGCGTGCCGGCCCTGGGGGCGGCGGCTAGGGCGTACCCAAATCAACAGTGGAAGGCCACCGGCCACTCCATCAGGAGAGTCCCAGGCTTGTGGCCTTTGATAATGATGACGAAACCAGGTGGGCTGCAGGAGAGCGCGAAACATCGGCGGGGGGCCGCCACACTACAAGGGGATCACAACGCTATTTATAGTACCGGAGTGCCAGCGGACAGTATGCTTGAGCCGAGGTGCTGGGGAGACACCCCACGCAGACGGAGGGCCCGACCCAGCTAGGCTACAGTGGCACAGCGAGAACAGGTAACCTGCGTTCCAGCCTAAACCTTGGTGGTCAGTCTCCGGCCTAGTGACCAGTCACAGCCCCACATACTGATGAACACCTGAGAGTCGCCTGGGACGGTGCTGCTGGGCTTCGTGCAATGGGTGCAGCGCGCCCAGAACAAGTGGGCCTCGTGGCTGATAATCGCGCTGGGAGCGCTATTACCGCGCCGCCAAGCAGGAACCGGCTAAAGGACAATCATTGGGGGTGACCCTGGAGACGAAGATAGACCAGATATCTATAGAAGTTAACCTCCTACGCATGGACCTCAATAGGACGTCTGAAAAAAACAAAGTGAACAAGGCGGACATTGGAGAACTGCGGACGTCGACGAAACAGCTAGAGAAGCAGGTTGACGATCTGGTCCACCAGAACCGACAGATGGCGCTCCGGCTGGAGGATCAAGAAGGCAGGGCCCGAAGAAGCAACATACGCCTGGTTTGTGTGCCGGAAGAAAGCGAGGGGCCCAGTACCAAACTCTTTGTCGAGGACTTGATCCTCAATCACATTAAGCCTAAGCGTCTGTCCAAAATGTTTACAGTTGAGCGAGCACATAGGGCACCCATCCCTAAGCCAAAACCACGGGCGCCGCCATGGACAATAATTGCTAAGAACCTTAACTACAGGGACAAGGACGCAGTACTACAGGCGGCTAGACAAACCGGAGACCTGCACTATGAGAACGGTTTTTCCCGGACTTCACCCAATAGGTACAGAGAGAGAGGCGATCCTTTGCAGGAGTCAAGGCGGCGCTGAGAGAAAGAGGCATCAAGTACATGATGTTCTTCCCGGGAAAACTTAAGGTCCTTTCCGGAGGAAAGTCCTTCTTATTCAGGTCACAACTGGAGGTGCAAGACTGGATAGACAGAGAGTCGCCCACGGGAGGAGAGGGGACAGAGGGCAAAGGTTGGAGAGACACCCGCGGCGGATCTCCGGAATCAATGGCGGAGAGATCGGAACAGAACAGGCAGAGTCAGCGCTCCTGGAGATCCCGCTCAGCAAGCCCAAGATGGGACACTCAACGTGGTGCGGCTGGACATGAGACTGAGGGGCCCCTCCACAATTGAGTGGTAAACTGTATTGGTTTGTTTTGAGATAAACTTCGGGGGACCACACAACATTGGGGTGGGGGTTCCGCGTAGAGTCTTTGCTGAGTCCTGATGCTAGACACACTGGCCTGTATGCCTGATGCATAGACTATGTGCCTTGGGGGGGGATTCGGGCGGCGGGTGGGGCCGGACCAGCACACGCACCTGGAAAGGAGGTACACCAGGAGGGAGGACGGGTCACTCAGACTCCTAGTTCTTCTTTTCAGGTTAATTCGGGGCGAAAGGCACTCTGCTAATTGGGGATGTGATTAGTTTCAAACCTACGGAGCAGGGGAGCAGGGAGGGGGGTGGGGAGGGGGGGAGTTTGCCAGTTGGGTGGGTGGGTCGAGACCAAGGTAGGGTGGGAGGGTGGCAGAGGAAGGGGGGAGGGAGGTGGGATTTCATGGCACTCTGACAATTTTGTTGTTGTTGTTTGTTCGCACTTGCGAGGCACAGGCACTGGAGAGACACAATGGCAGGCACAGCACACAAGACCTTTACAGATCGTAAGGAAAGGTTAAGGCTGAACACTGGGAAAAAAGTCTCAAGGTACTAAGTTGGAATGTGAACGGGCTGCGGGATAAGCTTAAACGAACAATGGTGTTGCAATTCATTAAGCGCCACCTCTCTGACGCGGTGTTGCTTCAAGAGACTCACCTGCTGGGCAACACCTGTCACGCACTGAACAGATATGGATACAATCTGGTGGCCCACTCCGGCTTTACCTCAGGATCAAGGGGGGTGGGCATCCTTCTCCGGCGCAACCTCCCCCTCCTGAGTAAACACACAACTACGGACCCACAGGGAAGGTTTGCCTCGGTCTCGGGCACATGGGAGGGCCACGGGCTTACTTTGGTGTCGGGCTACATCCCACCGGGTTTCCAATTTCAGGCATATACAACCTAGGGAAACTCCTTCTGTCCCTCCCGGAGTGGCGATTATTCATTGGGGGAGACTTTAATGCGGTTGTATCCGGTGCACTGGACAGGCACCCACCAAGGGACACACCAATGGGCAGAGATGGCTGGGTGACTTGCTAGACACATTTGGCCTCACAGATTTGTGACGTATGGCGCACCCTACGGATGAACAGTAAACATTCTTCTCGGAGCCACACTGCTCCTTCTCCCGCCTGGACTACATCCTCACTCCGCTACACCGAGGCACCATGGTGCGGACAGCGACCCACCTGGCGAGGGGTATTTCCGACCATTCACCGGTCATGGCCCACTTCACAATGGGCAACAAGCGAGAGGGGTGTGTGGCACCAATCAATGCCTGGCACCTCCGTGACGAAGACCTACGTAACACACTGACTCAATAGATAACTACTTCACTCACAACGATGGTTCAGTGGACTCGGCGACCACACTATGGGAGGCATTAAAAACGGTCCTCAGGGGAGAGGCTCTCTCAGCAATTGCGGGTAGACGGAAAGGGAGGGAGGCACAACTGGTTGCGATTGAGGCTGACCTAGATGTACTGGAAGAGGCCGTGCGCTCGGCGGACACAGCAGGTGCTCGTCATTGACTTTCCCTTAAAACGGCTGAATATCGGGACGTGGCAACTGAGACGGCAAAGACTATCGTAGCCTCTAAGGAGGCCAGGATTTATGATCAAGGAGACAAAGCGGGCAAGCTCCTCGCCTGGCTCAATAAAAAGCAGCAAGCCAATAGAGTAGTAGCGGAATTGCGGTCGGAGACAGGCAGGTTATTCACTGAACCGCAAGAGATAGTAGCGGAATTCGCTCGCCACTTCCAAATGATTTTCAGTAAGGGGTCAGACCGCCCGGAAGAACACTCCATTGACCGGGTGGCGGACCTTAAAATGCCCTCCCTCTCTGATACGGAACGGATCCTAGATGGACAGCTCACCACGGCGGAATTGGCGCGTGCTATCAGGGACCTGCGCCCTGGGAAGGCACTCGGGTCAAACGGTCTCCCGATCGAGCTCTATAAGCTCAAACCGGAGGGCATTAGCCCACATCTGAAACGTATGTTTGACGAAAGCAAGTCCGTCGGTACACTGCCCAGGGACCAAAGGCTTGCAACAATTGTGACAATCCCCAAAGAAGGTAAACCTAGGGAATTGTGTACCTCATACAGGCCCATATCCCTGCTAAATGCGGAACCCAAAATCCTGGCGAAAGTCCTGGCGAACAGACTCCAGCCGGTCCTCCACACCCTGGTCCATCTGGACCAGTCGGGCTTCATGCCCCGCCGAAATACGGCACCAACCTCCGTAGACTCAACGGGGTCCTAGGGAGGTGCCACACTTTGACTGAATACGCAATGGTGGTATCGCTAGACGCCACCATGGCTTTCGACACCCTCGAGTGGCCGTATATGATGGCGGTCCTCCGTAAACTTGGGTTCGGGCCCCGTTTTATTGCCTGGGTTCGACTCCTTTACTCGGAACGCTGGCACAGGCGGTCGTGAACAACAAAGTGTCGGAGACATTCGCACTAGGGAGGGGGTCGCACCTGGAATGCCCTCTCTCGCCTCTCTTATTTGCCCTCTCTTTGGAACCACTGGCCACCTGGATTAGACAGGATGTCTCCCTGAAAGGACTCCGGTGGGCAGACGGCTGGGAGGATAGAATTTCCCTTTACGCGGAAGACATCCTCCTTTACCTTTCACGCCCTAGGAAATCACTGATAGTGGCCCTAGACATTTTCACCAGCTTTGGCAGGAACTCCGGGTACAGCATCAACTGGAGCAAGTCTCACCTGTATGTGCTCAATGGAGGCACCCCCATCCTGCCACGAAACTGTCCTATACAGGTGGCACTCGAAGGTTTCACATACCTGGGCATCTTTATGTCCAGAGACAAGGAGGCGATGTATGAACGCAATCTGCTTCCGCCCCTTCGGAGGCTCCAGCGTGACTCCGCCGCATGGCAGAAGCTCCCCGTTTCGCTACTGGGCCGTGCGGCGTTATTTTAGATGATGGCACTGCCACGCTTTCTCTACGCCCTACAGAACTACCCAGACCTTGTCCCACCCACCTACTTCACTGCGGTGGAGGCGGCTCAGCGAACCCTCCTGTGGTCTGGGGCACCTAGGATAGCGCTGCAGAAATTGACACTGGGCTGGTACGACGGGGGTATAGCCTTGCCTGACATCCGTAGGTACTACTGGGGGGCGCACATTTCGGCGATCAAGCAGGGCACCTACAGTGACGTTAATGACCTGGGGTATGGAATGGATAGGTGGCTACTACCGGGGGGGAACTATGAAGAGGCGCTTTACTCACGGCCTGGCAGACACGCTCTGACGGGGCCCACACTCCACTCGGTGCAACTGTGGCACAGGGTCGAACAGGTCATAGGATGGCACAACACGCTTACCATGGCAACCCCGCTTTGGGCCTCGGAACGACTCGGCCTCCTAGGTCGCTCTAAAGGGTTTAGGAACTGGGATCTGATCAGTATTTCCCTGGTAGGGGACCTTTTGAACTCTGGCGGGATCAAATCCTTTTCCTACCTACAGTCTACATACGAGCTTGGGACACGGAATACTTCAGATACCTTCAAATACGCCACGCCCTGCAACAGAATTTCCCGCAGGGTACAGTGCCCCGCCAGGCCTCCCCCTCGAAGACAGATTGTTGGATGGACATATACAAGAACATGCCATCTCGCTCACGTACAAGAAGTTGATAAATAACCTTCCCGATTTGCTCTTGGGCCTCAAAGAGAGATGGGAGGTAGATGGCCTGGAAATAGATGAGGAGGAGTGGAGGAGCGCGCTAGCCTCCCCTAAGGAGGTGGCCATTTTGTTGCGACTGCGACTTGTTCAACTCAAAATCCTCCAAATGTTGTGTATATATCATGTACCAGGCTCCAGAGCATGGGTAGAAGTGAGAGTGACATGTGTAGGAAAGGTTGTGGCTCAGTTGGCTCCTTCTTCCAAATGCTGTGGGAGTGCCCACTATTGCAAGCGTTCTGGGTGAGGGTGACCCGCTGTATGCAGGAAGTGTGGGAGGTAGAGATACGCCCAGAGGTGAAGCGCTGTCTGCTAAACATCTGGGAGCAGACGGATTTACTGGCAAGGGGCAGGGTCTGGGCAACGCTCGGCCAAATGGTGGCTAAACGCAACATAGCTAGACTCTGGGGAGCGGCCACACCGACGCGCCTCATCGAGTGAAAACGGGGCATGGACTGGTGCATGTTGCAAGAGAAGAGTGTGCATGTGACCCGGGGATGCCCCAACAAACGGGGGAGATCTGGAACAATTGGAACAAACACAGAGGAGCTATCTGTGAACCACCCTATCCCGGACACCCCACGCCCGAGACAGAGAGATAATGTTTTCGAATACGGCCGCCATACTTCCTGTGCTAGTGCTGCACTGCAACACCCTAGTTTGACCTGCTGTGTCCTCCATGTGCCTGATGTGACCTGCATACGTATTGTTTTGGTTTGTTTACTAGAAAAGAAATAAAAAACAGTAAAGGCCTGGGTTTAACTAGAACATTCGCTAAAAATCATATAATCCTGTTGTACACTGCATCAACTCACACTACCTCACGAATGCCACCGGACCGGGAGGTTGTCGGTAACTGGCTGTGTTAAACGTCACCTACTCCAATGATTACGCTGCCGGCCTCCGGGTTGTAGGCATCAAGTCGTGTACTTAACCATGTGTGAATAAAGGTCTTTCAAAAAAAAAAAAAAAGAACAGAGCCTTTCTTGGCAAAGTGCCTAGCTGTAGATTTCTAACCCTAGCTCTGCCGGCACCTAGGGAAACCTAGCAAACCTATATATTTTTGAAAACTAGACACCCAGGGGAATCCAGGCTGGGGTGACTTGTGTGGCTCTTACCGGGTTCTGTTACCCAGACTCCCTTTCAAACCTCAAAAAAAAGACACATTTTCCCCACATTTCTGTGATGGAAAGTTCTGGAATCTGCGAAGATCCACAAAATTCCTAGCTTGTAGGCCTTTAAACAGTTGGTTGTTATCACATTGTGTTTCAGGACATAGGTATTTCATTACATGTAATCTCACGGAATACTTTAGTAAGCAAGGGTTTTGGTGTTTGTCATCCACTCTGAAAAAAAACCCTTGAGGTCTTCACTGTGATGATTCTTGAAAGTCCCTGTTGAGATCTGTTGTATATTGTTTTGCAAACAGTATTTTTCTACATATTTGTAATGTTAAATCTGTATACATGGTGGTTACTAGTTTATGTGCACTTGAATACCAATTTTGGGTAAAGCCTAACGCCAATGGAAAAGGGTATAGGATTTACTGGTTTATTAGAAAAAAGCATGCCTAATTACAAAAGTTTGATCTGTTAATTATGAAACATTATGACTAAGCTAAAAGGGCTCACCTAATATTGTGAAAAGCATGCACTAAAGACAATATGCTTTTAAGGATGAACAGATATTTTTGTTACATGGAATTTCACAGAAAACAGCAGTAGGCAAGAGTTTTGGTGTGCTGATCCACCAGAGCAACATGTGGGGATAGAAGATATGCGCTATAATAATCCTTGTTAGGCTGTCTTACTGAAGATAATATTTTACCTTGCCAACTGTAACTTTGCAGAAATTCGGGCCTTTATGACTGTAAGCTGGATTGTTGCCTTGTGGAACATTACGCTCAGTACAGTGGGCTTGAATTGGTTATGGTGCTGCTCATTTTAACAGCAGTGCAGCGCATTCCCTGTGGCCACTTCCCTAGAACCATTATGGAATGCACTCTACCATAGTGTATCCTTGTTTTACCATTCCAAGATGGCAACATGTTGGTTCTAAATGTGGAGGACATGCTTTAACTATAAAACAAGGCTAGACTTTTAACCTCTTCGATGCTCATGACGAGCCCAGCTCTTCATAAGTCACATTGGAGCTGTGCTCATGACGAGCTGGGCTCGTCATAACGTCTCCGTGCCGTCCACGCATGATTGATTCCCCGCCTGTGCCGGTGAATTAATCAGTGGGCAGGGTTGTGATGAGCCCAACTCGTCAAGAGCACAGTTACACTATGACTCATCACGAGCTGAGCTAGTCACGATCACAGCGACGCCGTGCTCCCCCCCACCCCGCACCGTGGGAGAATTACCCTTGTGGCGAAGGGGTTAACATTATCTTTGCAAGGCTGACCCCTGCTGCTATGTTTAGTTGCGTTACTCAAAGCGTGTGCACACCATGTTCAGACACAAGCAGGTTTTCCTTACTCCCACTTGTTTTATTTTAATTTATCTTGCATATGTTTTTTAGTTTGTGTGTGTTTTAATGAGGTTGTGTGAGAGGGTGAGTGCAAGAATGAGAAAGTGTTTTGATGAATGCATACAAGAGTGCAAAGATAAGTGACAAAGTGCACAGAAGGAGGCTTATTTCGTGCCTAAACCCATTATGACTGAAAAGGTACTTTCAATCACAAGAAAGTCCTATTGCTATTGGCAATGCTTGTTTTTCTCTGGTAGGTAATTAAGCGTTAACCCAGAAAGGGCATTGCAAATGCCAGCATCCTTCTGCTAATGGGCTAACATTAACACTCCTTGGATAAATAAACCATCACACTAGAGCAGCGTGTCTGACATTGAGCAATGGCTAAGCAGTGTGCAGGCCGCCCTCTTCCCCAGCCCAGCCTCGGCCTGGTGGAGCTTCTGCAACACCTCTGGGATGCTCTCAACCTGAGCAGGTGGAGCATGTGGGGCAGGTGCTGCCCCAAAAAGGCTCCCTGTGGACACTGTAGCTTCCAAAAGACCCCTTTCACGATAGAAATCCTAGTCCGGTGCATTCTTCCCTGTCAACAGCCCATTGAATCCTGGACTTTCTCATTAGGTTTTTGCCTCTTCTCTGTGCTCTGCTGGTTGCTGAAAACACTAGACTGACACTGATATTAGCTGAGCAGACACGTAAACAAAGTAATTCCTAGAATAGCCCTCATGTGCACTCTGCAGTGATTACAAGAGACAGGCCCGGCCTGCTAGTGACATCTCCCCCTGTCCTCCAGCCTTTTCTCTTGATTGACTTTGGCGGGAGCCTGCGCGCGCTGCTCCCGGTGGCCTTGCTAACTCTATTGAGCAGACAGGTGGTGTAGCAGGTCAGTGCACAGTTTAAATTGGTTAAATACAAAAATGCTACACAGAGTTTATTGGACTGAAGAAAGGCTGACCAAGAATTGCTTCTCCCCTGTGCAGAAGTTAACCCTCCTGACTGTAAGCGTCTGACTCCAGAGTTACCTTTCTCCCACGTAAAGAACTCCCTTTTTAACCCAAATTAATAGATAACTTAATTCATGCGTTTCTCCCTAAATCTTCCTCTTATCACTTCACAAATATTTGCAAGTGTGTTATAAAAACACATTTTCACCTCTGCTACATCCGGAAAACGAATGGAGAGGCTGGCTACAAGCGACTTACATATGACTCCAGCTCAAAAGAAAACAACTTGATGAGCCCTTGAATTGATAACAAATCATTGTTTAGGATTGATAATCTAGTGTACAATGGAAGGAAACTTGGGGGCATATTTACAAGCCCCTATCACCACCACCACATCACTTTCAGTGATGTTAAGCATTAAGCAGCACAAATCAAAGTTAAAAAACAATATTTAAAGATTGTTTATGTGAAGAAAGGGAGACCGTCCTGCACATAAAAAAATCTTTCCCTCAAGAAAGAACACAATCATAAACAAACCATCAACGAAAACATGCTTGCTTAAGGTATCTGATTAGTAAAATGATTGTCAAGCCTTAACATAAACACATTAAAATATGTAAGAACATGTTCATCAATAAACATCAAATTTGGATGTGTATGAGAGACCAGGTCAAAAATTATAGGAAAAATATGAAAAAATATAAATGTGAAGTCTTATAGATAGCACAAAAACTCCATGCGGTCGTTTAGTCCGTGAGGTTTTATGGTGTTCAGACAACGAATCCAATGATTCACATTTAGTCTGTTGTTGTTATCAACTCCCTCTTTCTTGTCAATTACTTCCAGTATGAGAAATTTCAGTTGACAAATGTTATGTTGTTTATCTGTGAAGTAGGCTGCCACCACTGATTTCAAGTTCTTAGTACAAATGTTACTTTTGTGCTCCAAAATACGAGTTCTTATCTTTCTTTCTGTTTTGCCGACATAACTTAAGCCACATGGACATTTTAGTAGGTAGATAACATTTGGAGTTTTACACATAGCTGTGACCTATAGTTTGATTTTAGACCCTTTCAGGGGTGGGTTATTACTGGACCTTGTATTAAGTTGTGGCAATTTCTGCAGTTATAGCAAGGTTGTGTACCCTTATACGTGGTAGGAGGTATGTCATCAACAGGTTTGGTCAAAATCTCTTTTAGGTTATGACCTCTAGTATAGGCAAAGATTGGTTTGTTAGACAAGAGTTTGTTAAAATCTGGTCCTAGCGACAGCATGCCCAAGTGTTTGTTGATGATGTTTTAAAACGATGGCTTAAGATAGAATATTTAGAGACCACTACCATCCGAATCTGTGGTTGTTTCTCACTCTTTCTTAACAAATCACTGCGATTCCAGCTAATACATCTTGTCTTTGCTTCTTTGAGAATCTTATCTAGGTAACTACGTTCAGTGAATTTCGTAAGCAACACATCAAGTTGTTGTTCACATTGTTCGGAATACGATACTATTCTTTTAACTCGCAAGAATTGTGAGCATGGTAGGTTGTTTTTTAACGTAGGTTGATGGAAACTGTTGGAATGTAAGATACTGTTACGATCAGTGGATTTGCGAAAGATGTTAGTTTCAAGTTTTTCCCTTGCTCTTTGTACTTGTACATCTAAGAAAGTGATCTTGTCTTGCTGGGTGTCAAAAGTGAACTGTATGCGTTCATGTATGGAGTTGCGACCAGTGAGTGCTGATGTGAGTTCAATGAGTGTACCTCTCCATATAGTAACGATGTCGTCAATGAAACATAACAGTTTAGTGTGTTCCATCCATCTTGGTGTGTTCAATATGTGCTGTTCCTCGAAATGGTGCATGAGGAGGTTCGCATATGAAGGGGCAGCACAGTTGATTTGATTTGATTTGATTAGGAACTTATATAGCGCATACTGTCACCCTACGGGTATCCTGGCGCTTCAGACTACAGACTTAGACCAGAATAGAACAAGGTCGCAGCAGAACAGGATGGAGGAGTTGGCCTTACGCCTTAGGGAAGAGCCAAGTTTTCAAGTTCCTATGGAACTCTAGCAGGGAGTTGGCTTGTCTAAGGCTCAGAGGGAGTTCATTCCATAGCCGTGCGCCAGCCACGCTGAATGTACTACCTCCTAACCTCAAGCGTTTAAACCAGGAAATCATCAGCAGGCATGCACTAGAGGAGCGAAGCTGTCTTGTCGGGTGATACCGTGTGAACCTTTTCCGAAGAGGAATGGGACCTAGTTCATGCGCTACTCTAAAGACCAAGCAGAGAGACTTAAAATGGACCCTCTCCCTGATCGGCAGCCAGTGTAGCTCTCTCAAAGCCAGGGTAGAGGAGGAGCTCCGTAGACTGCCAGGAGCCAGTTTAGCTGCTGCAGACTGGATTCTTTGCAATCCCTGAAGAAAATAAGCAGGGGACCCAAGTAGAGAGATTTGCAATAATCCAGCCTGCTACCCACAATACGACTTACCACCAGAGAACGAGCCTCTTTAGGAAGTAGAGGGAGTATTTTCCGTAACAAACGGATTAAGGCAAAGCAGACACTGGCAGTCTTTCTTGCCTGAGATTCCATCTGGAGGTCGTCATCAAACATCAACCCCAAATTACGAACCTTCCTGACCGGTATTAATGTTAATGTTAATGTTACGGGTGTCTTATATAGCGCTCGGCTACTCCAAGGAGTGTCCCAGCGCTTTCTGACCCACAGCAAAGCTACAGAGAAGAGAAAGAGGTGAAAAAGATAAAAAAAACAGATTGATCACTGTCCATAGAGCCATGTTTTTAGACTTTTTCTAAAGGCCAGCAGGTTCGGGGTACAGCGGAGCGACAGGGGGAGGGTGTTCCATAACTGGGGAGCAAGATGTTTGAAAGAGCGTCCCCCAACCCTTGCTTTCCTAATAGCAGGGACAGTAGCCAAACCAAGAGATTCCGATCTAAGGGATCTTGTAGGTTTGTAGAAGGTAAGGCGTTTCTGGATGTATTCAGATCCCACTGCATGGAGTGCCTTATGCGCCAGCGTGAGTGCTTTAAAAACAATCCGCTTCCTAACAGGGAGCCAGTGAAGGGAGAGTAATTGGTCCGAGGCTCTCGCTTGGCGAGGTAGGCCAAAAATGGCCCAAGCCGCCGAGTTTTGGACCACCTGGAGTTTTTGTAGTGGGTAGTCCGGAAGACCCAAATATAAAACATTTGAGTAATCCAGCCTGGAACAGATTAGAGCCTGGACCGTCATCTTCCTATGCGTCAGAGGGAGCAAGGGAAGAAACTTGCGCAGCATTTTGAGGAGACCGTAGCAAGTGACAGTCATGCCCAAGATCTGGGACTTAAGAGATAGGCTGTTGTCGATTTTGACCCCAAGGTTCTTAGCCACCAAAGAGGAAGACGAGGAAGGGAACATGTTCACAGGCCACCAATCCTGCCACCTTGGGTCAGCCTGACACCCAAAGAAAAGCACCTCAGATTTGTCAGGGTTGCACTTGAGGCTGTTTCGCTGAAACCAGTCGAAAACAGCCCCAAGGCACCCGCGAATGCTCTCTCCGTTGAACTCAGCACCCCTACCACAGGTGAAGAGGAGCTGGGTGTCATCGGCGACTGATATGATCCGAGCCCCGAAAGACTCTGCCAGCACCGCCAGAGGGGTCATGAAGATATTAAAAAGAGTCGGGCTAAGCACCGACCCCTGTGGAACTCCGACCTCCAAAGGCGGCACTTCGGCCGAGTGCGGGGGGGCCCAGACCACCTGTCGGCGACCAGCTAGATAAGATCTAAACCAGCTCAACACCGACCCTCTCAGACTGATCTCATAAAGTCTGCTGAGGAGACCTTCATGAGGGACGGTGTCGAAAGCCGCCAACAGATCTAACATTACCAGTATAGCTCTTACACCTGAATCCAGTACTTCCTTAATGGCTTCATTTTACCTCCAGAAGAGCCGTCTCGGTGCTAAGATTGAAGCGAAAGCTCGACTGGGTGGAGTGAAGCAAGCCATGAGTTTAAAAAAAAGTGGATAGTACTGAATGAACATGCTTTTCCACTATCTTTGCAAGAGCGGGTAAAAGAGAGATTGGCCTATAGTTTGCATGACTCTCGGGATCAAGGCCCGGCTTTTTGAGGAGTGGAACAATCATAGCTTGTTTCCAAACCAAAGGGACAGCACCACTGGTCAATGATAAATTAAGAACTGGATTAATTAAAGGATCCTCCTCTGGTGTGAGTCTAAAGTCCGATGGAAAAGGTCTGGACATCCTTCCTGCAGAACAGTATACTGCCTCAGTCTTTCCACTATTAAATTGTAATGAGTTCCTCCTGAGCCAATCAGTCATCTGCTGCATGCAATGCTTGAACGCCTCCAGAGATATTGCATGGTCCCATTCAAAGGAAAAGGCTAGTTGTGTGTCATTGGCATAATTGCCTAGACAGACCCCGGAGGACTTTATGATGGAAAGCAGAGGTTGCAGGTAGACATTGAATAGAATGGGGCTGATCGCAGAGCCCTGCGGCACCCCATGGGCAACCAGAGATCTAACTGAGGAGAATGGTGCTAGATTTACCATCTGCTGTCGGCCTTCTAAATAAGATTGAAACCATTGCAGCACCCCGCCTTTCACTCCTATCCTCTTCAATCTTTCCACCAGTATGAGATGGTTCACCGTGTCGAATGTGGCCGACATATTGAGAAGTACTAAAACTGTAGCATTCCCGTTGTCGGCTCGCATCCGCAGGTTGTCCAGCATGGTGACCAGAGCCGTCTCAGTCCCGTGTCCGGGCTGAAAACCAAACTGGTCTATATCTAAAAGATTGTTCTCCTCCAGGAAACGTGACAGAGACCTACTGACCACCTTCTCAATTATCTTCACTGGGTAGGGGAGAAGTGAAATGGGTCTAAAGTTTGCTGATATTGACGGGTCCAGAGAAGGTTTTTTTATCAGTGGAGAGACCCCCGCCAGTTTCCAGCACTCCTGGACTATTCCTTCTTCCAAAGACTGATTGCAAATCTGCCTCAGCCATGGAAAGATATTACGCCCAAAAGATTTCCATATTTTGTGGGGAAGAGGATCAAGGGGGGAACCAGAGGATACAATATCTCCCAAACGGACAAACTCCTCTTCTGTTAGAGCTTGAAAATTATTTAGATAGACAAGCTGTTGTGGGACTGCCTCAATCTCTAGTTCCCACAACAGCTTGCCCATAGATGTACCAGATAGTTGTAAGAACCATTGTTCTTCCCATTTGAAATAGCTCTGGTATAACGTGAATTGCAATAGTTCCATTAAAACACTTGTAAGTCCTGGTCTAATGTACACTGTAGTAGTACATGCTCAATTGCTTCATGTGGAATGGAGGTGTAAAGTGCTTTAACGTCCACAGTACAACGCCAGAGTTCTTCACCGGGTGTGATGGTCACAAGGCTGATCTTGTTGAAGATAAAATAAACCTTTTGCCAGGCTCAAACCTTTCATTTTTATATATATAAGTTATCCCTAAGGTAGGCCCTGGACAAACCCAGAGGGCAGGGTGCAATGTTTTTAGACAGGAAAAGTACTTTTAAGATTTGCCTACAAAGTAACATACATGTACCAATTGTTGCAAACATGTATGATTATTTATTCATTGTTATTATATATACTAGTCATCATAAAAATACTTGAAAAAGGGGGGGGGAGGCACAATAATACATTCCAAATATCAATATCCTCTGTCTTCAATGATTCACAATTGATGTTTACATGAAATTATATTTCAGAGGATACTATAATGTATTATCTTACTTTATCTTTGCAGTGCAATAAACATTTCTATAACTCATGTGCAAACTGCAACTTATTATTGAAGATAAAAACAGATTGTTTATATGCATGACTTTTTTGTACAATATTTCCTACGCGCGTTTCGGCAGAAGCCTTCATCAGGATGCCATGTACATTTATGGTTTGGAAGCTAAAAGAGGGGAAAGGAGGTACAAGCAAACAAGAACATATATCAGTGTTGCCAAATTGGTCCATTTATTTTAAAGAGGTATTCTAAAAATGTAACAATAGTATTTTCTAAGGGTGGGCATAGTTCGCGTAGCCGCACTCCTCGAAACTACGCGAAACCGTTCTCGCACTACGCAAGCTTCGCAAGCTTGCGTAGTAGCTTGCTGGTCCCGTTCGCGAGCCGTTTTTCTTGATCGGGAGCGCGTAGTGCGTGTTCGGGGCGCTGTCTGCATGTTTGGGGGATTGTAGCGTGCGACCTTACCCATGTGGTGGGCTATGGGCGCGGCCATGTTGTTTTTTCAATTGTCCCGCCCGCCCGCGTCCCCTACTTCCTCTTCCGGGTCGCGAATAACGCATTCACGCGGTGCACGTCTTGTTCGGGAACACAACTACTTGTTCACACTGACAAAGTGCGTGTTCGCATGAAATCTCGCGAGAACTTACCCACGTGGTCGCGATGGGTGCGGCCATCTTGTTTTTCACACTCTATGCTATGGTTCTGGGCCTAGTTTTCTATCCACCTTATATCTCTTCAATCCTTACCTATTTTCACAGTTTTTCTTACTTTATTTACTTCTCATCTATCTCTCTCTGTCCCTAAGTTTATATTTTGCATTTTATTTCTACTTTTCCACCTTTTTTTAGCTTTTCTATTGTTTTATTTTACTTCTTTATTTAAGCTCCTACTTCTTCCCCCTAACTGTTTTTCCTTTTGTTCTAACTTTTCTTTTCCACCTCCACCTCCACCCCAGAACCATGGCAAAGGGGAGCAGCATAACCGGCTCGAAGGGCAAGGCGCCTGCGCCCAAGACCCGGCTGCCTTGCGGCAGAATGCGACCTGCAGGGGTGCAGGCCCGGAATCTTTTCAGGGAGGCGGAGGTGACCTCCCTGGTTTTTTTCATCCAGCACCACCTCCCCTTGACCTTGGCAGCAGGCGGCAGGCCAGTGTCCGGTTACCTGCCAGAGGAGCGTCACCGCCGGTGGGCGAAGGTGCGCCGGGCAGTCTACCGTCACTCAGAAATCCGGCGCACCCACCAGCAGCTGGCCCACCGGTGGGCAGACATTCTGGACAGGGAGCAGGACCTGTTGGACCTGATCGGTGTTGAAGTCGTTGGGCTTGGTGAGTAGCGAGTAATATTAATAATTTAATATATATTATAGTAGTATAAGTATTGTGTATAATTCTTGGATGAATAAGTAACACAGTTACTGGTGCGCTTAGTTACATTGCAGATCAATTCCGTCTCAAATTCTTCTGTTATTGTATGACACAGGTGCTGCTCGCCACTTCTCTTACTGGTTTGTAACTTAGCTCTAGCTTGGGCTGCTGATTATTGATGTTAGAGTTTTTAGAGAACTGAAGTTAGTTGATGCTATTGCTAGAGGGTAGTCCCATTGTCCTTTAGTGAAATAGTGGTGGATGGATAGTATTACTTCATATTTTTTAACGGTCTGCATGACGCCTGCTCTGTCACTGAATGCTTAGTTAGTTCTTATTTACCCCACCCCTCCATAGAACCGGTTTGAGTTTGTTTACTGAGTGGTAGGCTTAGCACAGCAATAGCATGGTCAGGTGAGTCAGTAGCAGTTCTGACGCAAGCAACCAACAATTATGTATATGTACAAATTTATGCATGTGTCCTCCATCTCATCATCTATGCATGTTTGCGGGCAAAAATAAAATTGAAATGCCGACTTACTGAACAATTGGCCAGTCTGGATTCTTGAATAGGTGGTGTAGGTCAGGTGGTACTGGCTTTGTTAGTATTCTGCAATCAGAATGTGTATGGCACATTTGATTAGTGTTGTATAAGTAGACGGTCTGTGGATCTTGCAAGCCAGTAGTCATTTATACTTCGAAGTCAATTTTATTGGAATCGTTGTTCCCTAAAATGTTTGAGAGGATTTTTGAATGAGGTCTTTGTTTCACAGCACATGCGGCCAGATTCAAGGACCACAATTGCGCTCGCAAAGGGCCAGATTCTCAGTATCTGGCCCTTTGCGAGCGCAACTTTTGCATTTGGGATTCATCATCCCAAATGCAAAAATCGGTAATAGCGAAGTCGCTAATTAGTGAGGAATTACATTTAAGGAATCTCTATTTGAGATTCCTTAAATGCAATTCATCATCCATTTTCAAAATGCGAAATCGCAATTTCGGGCTGCTATTTACCGCATGGTCAAACCTCGTGGTAAATAGCGAAAACTTAGAAAAATGCTTTTAAAAGCATTTTTCTAAGTTGCATGTTGCACACACACATGTCCTTTGGACATGTGTGTGTGCGCAACACCAATGCAGTTTATCTTTCAGGGGTGCTACAGGGTGTCCTTTGGACACCCCTAGCATCCTTGAAATCGCATCCTTATTTGCGATTAGCAAATTGCTAATCGCAAATAAGGAATAACTCCCCATTCATTCCTATGGGCCTTTAGGCCCATAGGATTGAATGGGGAGTTATTCCTTATTTGCGATTAGCAATTTGCTAATCGCAAATAAGGAATGTGTAGGAATCGCAATTTATTTAGCGATTCCTACATGAATCCCGTTTTGCGAGTCTGTATTAGCGATTCCTATTGAATCGCTATTACAGACTCGCAAAACGGGTCTTTGATGAATCTGGCAGTTAATGTTTCTCTTTCTTTATTATTTCTTACATGATCATCACCACCCAAGGGCAAGAAGACGGGGTCCGAGTTGGTGGGACAACCACAGGAGGAGCGCTCCTCTACCGCGGATCCTGCTGCTGGCCCCAGTAAGTCCTACAGTGCTTATATTATTAACAATTATATTTCCCTAACTTTTTAACGCACCTTATTTGTTCCAACCTATTAATCCTCCTTCGTAATTCAATGCTAGCAAAACCTTCTTTGGTCTTAAATTTGTTTTCCAAATTTTGCGTAACTATCCAATGCCATCCCTGACTTTCAGTTCCTTCAAACTGCCTCTGCCCCAAGACTCTCTGTGCTACTACTATTAGACTGTGTGTAGCTAAGCGTGCGCTGTTGGCCACTCTTTAGTTAAGGTATTCTTAACTGTAGCCACTGGGTCCACTCCTGTCTTTTGCGATGTCTTCTGTAATCTCCAGTCTTTGACAATTCCCACCAACAAAAATTCACAACCAGATGTTTGCCTACTAATTTTTGTTCAGTTATTTTACTTCTACTACTGTTGTGGTTATTATTTTCTCTCTGCACATACACATACAGAACTATGCACAAGAAAATAGGATGTTGTTGATGTTGGTGATAGGGAGGTTGGACCTTACACCCTAGTCACAGAACTCAGTCAGAAGAACCCATAATCCAATGACCGTCTAGTCTACCGACCTAAGTGTCTCGGTCATAGTCATTTGTCCCACTCCTGGCCCCAACACGAAGATAGTTAGATATATACCCAATGATTTTAATACACAACCCACGCCAGAACAGAAGAAGAAGAAGACCCTTTCGCTCACTCACTCGTTTCAGTCCACAGCACCCCAGACACTGAAAATATACCACAGAGTCTACGTGCAAGTTCAAAAACTTTATTTTTTAATAACAAGCTTTGTATTGTTGTAACTTGTAAGTATTTCCATGAAAAACATCCTGCTCCACCATGTAAAATGAAGAAGATTAAATACTGTACATTTTGTACATCTAGTGCACGATAGAGAAATGTGTGAATTGTGGGAGACCTCTCACCATTGAACGTATACTGTTAGTGGTTACACATGCATCTTTCGAAAGCTCTGCAAATCCCTTGTTTCGTAGAAGGCAATCTTCTCTTCTCATCTGCCTATGAGAAAAATGTTGCACGTTAGACAGTGAATACAACTATGCCAGTTTTTAGCAGTCATCACATGTCAACAAGTGCAACATTATGGATAAGCAAAAGGGACTAACAATACTGGTTTGTCATTTGTATGCGACACTCATTTGGCCTCAATGGTATCTTTCTTACTGTGCAACAAGCTGCGAGGTAACATGGGCAAAGCAGTAGACACAGATCTAAAAATGGTTATATGGCTCAGGCTAACTTTCCAAAGACTAGAGTAGGAGTAGATCAGATGACCCTAGGGACCATCTAATAAATTAAAACTAAACTCTGTCTAATATGACTGCTGTACATTGGACGCAATTTGGACTAGTTACACTGTCACAACGATTCATGTTGTACGTAACTGTTTTTTCAATCTTCCTTCCTGGTGAAAAAGGTACAACTAGTAAAATAGGGGGAGGTGTGCAGGCATCTAAGGTGTACTTGCTTTTATAGGTGCACAATCACTACCAACCACCAGTGCAGACGGGGCCAGCGGCGATGCTAATGCCCTCCTGGAGGGGACAGTGGCTGCGACACCTGCAGGAGCACCAGTGGGGGAGGAAACATCAGCGGTGGGCGGTGGTAAGTTATATTCATTACTTATTTGCATTACTAGGTGGTAGGGGAACATTTCCCTCACTGTGCTATGAGACTTACTAAGAAAGTATTGTACTGGACAATATACAATGGTTGAAGAAGACACCCTTTGTAGCATTACCATTTTGAGTTGAGTAAACAAGGCCTCTTCCATCAGACTCCAACTCAGCTGTGAAACATTTGGAGAAGACTAAAAGTCAGATCAGATGACCTTGAGGGATGTGTTGAACAAAAAGGTAAAGAAGTGAACAAGGGTAGAAGGAGGAAGGACTAAAGAGATGTAATAATAAGACTAACTACCATAGAAGGATACTTTGGAACGTTCATTCACATAGCTGATATGAATCAGATGCATGGGTTGTTAAAGGATGGGTAGAACTGTAAGGTTGAAGAAAATGCAGGCCTTGTTGGGCAAAAGAATATGGGCGCATGGATACAGTGGATAGCAAGAATCATGAGCGGAGTTTGTGTCAATGAAACCCAAGGCAAGGAAGGAGTGGACGCATGGGTGGTTGCTGGTGAAAGTGAAACCAGCTAAGCCGATAATAAAGAATGATAGACATTTACTTTTAATGGGTGGATGCCCCCAAATGTATTTGTATATTCATCATAGGTGAAGACTGTCACTGGAAGCAGAGTCTTACTTTGAAAAAATAAAAGGAGATACAAAAAAGACTTTTGTTCTTCTTATGTGTACTCAAGGCCACCCAGTACTAGGGCAAGTATAATGCCGGAAAAACTTCAACAAATGCTACAGGCAGGGGAAGCAGGAGGACAGATTAGATAGATACTAAAAGTTGACACCAATTGTATGTACTGCGCTTGGTAGTGCTACTATGCCACAATGTACTGTTGAATTAATTATGAAGAGTTTCAGTTACAATTCTGTTTCTTTTTTTAATAGATACTCATACTCCTTCCTCAAAACCATCGCGGAAGGAGTTGGCAGCCAGGGCCTGGCAAAGGAAACTGCAGGCCATTGTGGAGGATTACCGCAAGCTGGTGGCTGAGGCTGAGGAGGAGGAGGAAGAGGCGGCGGCAGCAGCTGCTGCCTCTTCCAATGCGTCTGGCCCCAGCAAGGCTCCACCTGCAGGAGTACGGCGCCGCGGCCAGGCAGCCGCTCACCGCCGGCATTTAACATCTGCCACCCCCACACACAATGGATGCAAATGTAGGTGCCATGCATTTCGGCAAAAACTTCTCCTCCGGATGGCCAAGCTGGAGGACCAATTAGAGGAGCGCGTAAAGATCATTGTGGACAAACCCTTAAAGCCCGCCAACTGTAATGGACCCGGACCCTGTTGATTTGCCCCTTTTGTAATACTTTTGTTGGTGGGTGGGAATTGGGTGTTGGGGTTATTTTTGTGGGACATTCTTTGGACTTGGACATTGGTTAGGGTGGGGATAGGGGTGGGATAGGAGGATATTTTTATACTTGAATAAATGTTATTTATTTTCAACTTACACAGATATGATATGATGTTGTTTTGTGGTGGGGTTACTGTTGCACGTCACAAGGTTTACTCTAGATGCAGGGCAGCGGCAAGTGTTTGATTGAAATACTTTATTAACTGACCACATGTGTAACATGCAAACAGATTGATGCTGTGCCCCTCACTCAGTTATATTTGTCCTATTGGTACTACCAGCCTCTCCTCCATTATACCTCACAGCAAACTTCTCTTCTTACCTGTGATTGATGATGATTACGTTTGGCACCGCAAGAGCTGCATGGTTTCCCAAGACAACGGAGAATATGCCGTGGTTGTGTGATAGTAGTAGACTAGACTCCTAGACACTGGCACTAGCATTGGAAAACAAAAACAAAGAGACAGTCATTTGCCTGAGAAAGAATGTGAGAGAAGTAGCACATAATACGGACAAAAAATACAAACAATATTGCAACTGCTAAACGAACTCAAAGAAATCAATGGTGTCGGGGACTGAAAAAGTAGAAGAAGATAACTATAGTTGCGTTGGAGTCATTAAAACACAATACAAATCGTAAACGTAAATGCTCTAAAATTAAATTCAAACAATGCCAGCAATGATTTACATGTATTCGTTGGGTCACTTTGGGAAATGAATTGCCTTGTACACTATTACATAAAGTGAGCTTGGGTGGGAAAGCAGAAGAAGATCCTCGCCCAGCCTCGTTGACATTTTTGATTCCATTAGCGTTGGTTTCACCACATCTACCCCAGCAAGCGGGTGATCAATTGTTGGTGTATATTTAATGTAGTAACATCACACCTCAATATAAAACCACACAGCCCATGGGAAGAGGGTTATGGTTTGATGAACGGATGGGAACGGGGGTTTGGGGAAAGGTTTGACAAAGAAAAACAGTACGCATGGAGACAACAAAAGCAAAACAATGAAGACGATGATTGGTGATCCACAATTCCCCAATAAATGTAAAGTCAATTATGAACAACGAAATGGATGCACGGTGAAGGTTTATTATTAACTGGATGGTTAATAATAAGTGGTAATTACTTAACTACTACTACACAATTCAAAGGAAGTACTTCTATGATATGACTTTTGCCTAGGCTGTATGCCCTCTGAAAAACCGTGATACCTGTTGTAGCGGGCTGAAAGCTAGCCAACCAAATTGAGATTCTTTAAGTGAATAATCAATTACCAAACACAAGCGTGAAATAAATGAAGAGGAAAAAGGAATCGAAGAAAAATATGAAAATGAGACTAAAGTTAATGGATTATCCAGGGCCAAATGTGTAGTTGTATCTCGTCATTCATTTTTTCCTCCCTTCCATGGACACTGTTGTGACTAATTGATTGATTATATCATTCTTGGGCGCCTCTGGCAGAATGATGATGAGGAGGAGGATTGGTAAGGTAAGTGTGAGTTGTTGCTTCACGTATAATAGTAGCGCTGGGTGAAAGGCCAGCCTGTAAGTGTTGATGAAAGAAGAAATGGGGTATTACAAAATAAGTTAACAGAATGAAAACATAAAAATCAATTACGGTGCAGTGCGAAAAAGAAAAGACTCGTGAGCGAGAAGATTTTCAGACTGAGGCTGCTTGGATACATTGATTAACTCTACTCTTCTAGTTGCACAGCAGTCATCGAAAAGAACAACAAGATAGGAGCCAGCACAGAACAGTTACAGGGCCAAACCACAACACCGGGACGTGGGTCTGTGGCCCAAACTCCATTTACCTACATTTTTTAGAGTTCCAGACAAAAGGCATATACAATACATCAACCCAGTATTTCCAAAACAAGTGATTAAGATAAATCAATGCGCCAATGTCAATCATACCACTATTCCATTCCACCACTGCACACACATGTAGTCCAGGTCTGCTGTGCTTCTTGTTAATTGGTTGTGTGTTACCTTGTATTCCACTTCCTGAACATATTCCATCGATCATCTCTGATCAAACTGACTGACAGCGTGCAAAGATGGTATGGTGGTCATCATCATCATCATCCGGGGTGGCACGTGTGCGTGTTCTCCAACTGACCAAAAACAGCAACTAAGTATGTAGTGAGTGACTACGATTAAGTCCAGACTGCACCTGCAGTAGTAGGAGTTCAATTGGATACATATTATTAAACAACATGGAAACATTGACCATCACTTGAGACACACGCACTTTGAAACTACTTCCCCATCCCTTTCTGTAGAAACCAAGCAGCTATTTTTTTGCTTGTGTCTGAGGAATCAGATCCTGTTGGTGCGGTTGTTGTTATTGTTTGTGTTGGTGACTGCTGGGAAGCAAACGCACTGCTCGCATGCTGTGAAGAAGAACTTGACTCTGTAGGATGCTCAGTAGTACTGTACTGGGCTGGCACTGGCAGGCCTCTAATTGAGAGCCGTTCGTTTTCTAAATCAGTGGCTTAATTGGCTATTACAGTTTTGTACTTGGAAACATCCACTTCTGAAAAAGGAATTACTGCATTACTGTTCACAAATAATTTGTACCGTGGATCCAAAATTGTGGCAGTAATGTAATGTTGATGTGACAAAATCTTATTTTGAATCCTTGTATTCTCAGATAAGCGGCCGACTAAGGACTTCACAAAATTACATGCTTCACGTTTTCCTTCCACACCTTCGTATGTTTCTGACACCTCCCTCAGCTCTTGCTCAAGCATTTACAACAATGGGATTGCTTGGCTAATAGTACAGTCCTCCCTGCTGACTGCACGTGTGAAGACCTCAAAATGAAGTAGCATCTCAGTCAGGCATTTAATGAGGTCCCATTGCCACATCTCAACGGTCAAGGCTTTAACAGTAGGATCCCCTGATCTTCTTGTCATGACATAAGCATTAAGTGGTATGTACTGCTTAAACAGCCGTTCGAGCATGTAATACGTAGAGTTCCAACGTGTTGGTACCTCCTGGATGAGTGCTTTGACTGGCATGTTACACTCACGTTGAATGACCCGTAGCTGCTTCTGGGCTTTAAAAGAATGATTGAAATGCGTGCAGATTCTTCTGCAAATGGTCAGTAAGTTGCTGACGTTGCTTTTATTTTTCAGAAAGTCTTGAACCACAATGGTAATGCAGTGTGCCAAACACGGGACCCTGAAATAGCAACCATCTTCCATGGCCTTAACTTCATTACGGCCATTGTCGGTGGCAACAAAACCAATATTGAGGCCTCTTGGTCGCAGCCATTCAAAGGCCTTGCTGTTGAACTCATCCAAAATGTTTGCAGCAGTATGTGATTTCTCCATAGCAAACATGGCTACAGTAGCTTGTTTGCGAGTACCATTAAAAATCTCAGTAGTGTCAATGCCTGTAGATATATTGTCTCTAACACCTGAAAAAGAGATCCAGTGTGCAGTGATGCACATGTAATCTGTGGCTTGGCAACTGCTCCACATGTCTGTTGTCAGGTGGATACTATGCACAGCACTCTGCTGCAAGGCTTTTCCAATCAATTCCAGCACATCGTGGTATAGTGCTGGAACAGCAACTCTGGAAAAATTGTAGTGGCGGGGAACATTCCATTTTGGGCAGAGGGTTGTCACAAATTCCAGGAAACCCATCCCTTCAACAAAAGAAAAAGGGAAAAGGTCCAGAGCTAACATTTTAGCAAGCTTAGCATTGTACAAACGTGCTATTGGGTGGTTGCACTCGTACTTTCCCTCCTGCCTAAACATGCTAACAATGGTACGCTGCTTGGTATTTCTTTCGGATATGCCCGATGCAGTACTTCCTGTCGCAGACTTCGCATCCGTACTCCTTGGTGTCTCCGGGTTACTACTCTTACTCTGGTGCCACACAGATGTTGCTGATGCGGAGGATGTGGGTTCTACCACTGCAGTGCTGGGGAGTGGGACAGGGGTACTTGGTGTACCACTACCAGATAGAATGTCTCCCTCTTCATCCTGTCCGGTTACCCGTGGACCTTCTACTGCTTCCCCACCAACATTAATGGTTCCTGCTTTTATGATACGTAGGTGGTCTTCCCACTTGATTGCGTGGTGTTTTTTCAAATGGGTCATTTGGCCTCCGGTACCATAGTTTGTACCAGGCTTACCACGACTAACAGAGGAATAACAAATGGAGCATATAGCAATGTTCTCCTCATTTGCGCTAACTGTAAAGAAGTCCCACACTGGGGAGCTTAACTTTTGTCTCCTGCTAGAGGTGCCACTTCCAATGCCGGAGGGATTGGAGGTTGTGTGGTGAACTTCACTATGTGGCTGCGCAGTAGTACCACTACCTACTTCTGATAAGGTGGAACTTGTGCTGGATGTAGGACGCTGCCGGCTTTGTGCAAATGTAAAATGGAAGCTGGAGGTAGTTTTGGTGTGGCCTTTGTTGGTGGTATGCGTGCTACTACATCCGTAGTCGCAGCCATTCTGGATAGGGTTAAAATGTTGGTCTCCATGTCCTCAGGGCCAGGGGTAATGCTTGTGATGACTGGGTCTGACTCATCATCACCATCATCATTATCCGGCTGCTGAACATTGCACTCCATAAGTGGTAGGCTACCTGGAACCTTTCTTTTCCCTAGCATGGTCTTCTTGGGATGTCTCTCCCTCTCATGCTCAGATTGTTCTGGCTCCCAATTGAAGTCAAGATCATCAGAAGGGATTCTTGGTGAAGAACTCGATGGACTAACCCTCCTTTTCCTTGGTGGGGATTTGGAAAACAATAGATCTCCTGCAGAAGGTGCTGCCTCTTCTTGCTCTGCATCAGGCTCAATTTCCTGAACTGCCTCGACTTCGGGAGGAACAACAACTACTATTGCCGGTGGTGGTTCTTGAACAACTATTGCAGGCGGTGGTTGTGGTAGTTGTTTTCATTGAACATCTACTATTGTGGGCGGTGGTTGTGGAACAACTACTATTACAGGCGGTGGTTGTTCTTTTCGTTGAGCATCTACTATTGCGGGCGGTGGTTGTTGAACATCTACTGTTGCGGGCGCTGGTTGTTGTTCACCACTTTTCTGCTGTGTTCCCTCTTGCGTGGAATGTGTACTACTTTGAGATTGAGATAAGTTCAGGTCAGGCTCAGTATCACTGCTTTCCACCATTAGGCTGGCTACCTCTTGCCCACTCAACTGCTTGGGCCTGGGGTGGTGGCTTGAGCCCACTGATGCGGAGGTGCTGGCCCCATATTGGACCCCGGTCACTGCTGCTGCAGGCATACTTTTTTTTCCCCAAAAAAGGTTTTCGGGTCAACACCAGACTTAAGTGTCACTTCCTTCTTCTGTTCTTCCTTCTTCTCAGCAACTTTCTTGGTCTTGGAGGGCCTAGTACCTGCTTTCTTTGTCAGGATCAGCACTCTAAAGGATTCGTTTGCAGCAATAAGCTCCACCTCCGGACCTCCCCAACACCCTGATGGTATATACACAGGGTGTTCGAGCGATACAGTGAGGGAAAAACCCCAAATGGGGAAATCCCAAGGAAGGAAAGGAGGGGACAGCAGGGAAAGGATGCTGCAAAACAAAATGACACAGATTAGTACACTTCCTATGTCTACTCTCATTAAGGTCTCACTAGAACAGATTATCACCTGTAGAAAGCATGGATCAATCTTCAAACGACGGCACTCTTCCCTTTCCCTCCTATCCCTACACAACACAATAAGCACAGTTAGCATACATGATTATAGCAACACCCTTCACACTATATATAGTTATGATTCATTGCCTTAACATACCCCCAGAGTGAGATCACTCAAAGTAATGTAAATCATACTGCCAATAGCATCTTGCACAGTATTCTGCTTCCAGTCACCAGCAGATAATGAAAGTACAAAACCAAAGCAAAACTGTAGGGAGCTTATTCCAATTCCATCGACATCAATTGAATCATTAATATCCAAGAATTCCACACAAGCCTCCTTGTTCTCTAACAACCAAATACGGAGAGGTTTAGCGCCAAACCACTTGCCTCCCGCTTTGGTACTTGTAATCCAACCCGAGTTAAACAATCACTCGACATTAATTCATGACGGTAATGAGGAGGTTACCTTCCCTCTTCATTCCGCCACTTGCAGATAAAGCCCCTTCGGATCGGAGACAACAATCACCAGTACTGCCCTAGCCAGGGAAGGCATTAAACCACAAACAGATCTAGGATCGAGTCAAAACCGACTCGTGCAGTTTCTGAACATGAGCGTGCGGCGCTCCTTAACCGGAAAGCGAAAAGCAAAGAGAAAAGGTTACAGAGTACGATACCAAGGCTCGGAACTCTAGGGAAGCAGCGTTCCAACCAGCCCCCTTCTCCCTGGATGATGCAGGAGAACCGAGAGCAGCCGCTTCCGCTGGAAACACAGAAAATCACTGGCGACGAGCAACCCGCTCACTTGCGCTAAATCACGATGAAAGCAAGGGTTCATGGGAGTTGTAGTTCCCGGCCCGTGATAGATGGGAAGTGTCGTTTTTTAGGCAGGCGCGAGGGCTAATTCCTGACATTCTTTGGACCCATCTTCTTCAGATGTCAGCAGCAGCACTCAGTTGCACAAGTTGCTGAGAATGATGTCTGGTCAGGTTAGTCACTCACACCACACGTGACGTAGTAGAGAAGGACGTTTGTCTGGCAGTAGAACAGGCGATGAATGATGACAGACACCTCCTCTTCAGGCTTTTGTGCACCTACAAGCAAAGAAGGCAGAACAACATCAGTCGAATATGGATTCTTTTTAGCTTTAATTACTACTAGAAGTATTAGTACATCCAGTAAGAGTAAGAATAGCAAAGAATTAAAATGCAAATGTAGTGGAAGTGAAACTTGTTTATCCTTAATTTGTGCATCATTTTGGATAGATGCAGCATCAGTGACCTGCAGCAGATAGCAATGGGGATGTGAACAGTAGTAAGCCAACAGAAACAATGGCAAGACACAGGCCAATTTGTCAAAAACAAAACAGCACACCACTACTACCACCACAGCTCCACATGGGCACTCTCATCACAGGTACATGGGTAAAGGCCAGAAAAAAATAAACTCAAGCAGGCCTATATCCCTCCCTATATGGCCAGAAAAAGGAGGATGCCTACATCACAGATCAATGCAAAAAAGAAAATCCCCATGGCTACAAGGTTTGAAAGTTACACAACAACACAAACAACAAAGGCATTTGGAGATTTGCCCCAAACAGTTAACTACACCCGAAACACCACATTTAAAAATTCAATGCATTTGCCACCCATGCCCTAAATGATGTTAAATTGAATTTAACAGACAAAATGGAAACCGCTACATCAAGCATCCCCGCTGACTATCTCTGGGACTCTAGGCCTACTGGCAGAAAAAAATCACACAACTTTGTAGGCCTGCGGCAAAAAAACTAAACCAGGATGGAAGGTCACACAAAATGGCCGCTCCCACGTGGCCTGGCCAGTACCACCCCCAAAAACATGAACAGAAAGAGAAGTCAGACAATACATTACTATGGCAAAAGGACAATGCTTGGCTTGAAAAAATGGCTGCCAAGCCGCCCACATGGTCAGGCCACCCCCAAACCACAAAGTACATAGAGGACAGAAACAGAAAGTGGTCCATGCTCCAAAAAGTACAAGCAAATGACAACCTGAGTAGTTTCTTTCAGCAAAATGAACATCATCTACATTTTTGGGAACGTTTTAGGCAACTCGAGAGATATTGCGCGCGATATTGCAAATTCGGCGTGTTTGGCAGTTCGAACTGTACAAAACGTCGTGATCGCGCGGCCGAGCACGCACATTGAGTGCGCGAAGAAGACAAAAACTGTAAGGTCGCGTTGTAGCACTGTGCAAAGTTACCAAAACTATGCGAGCTGCATTCTAGGGTTACCTAGTGCGCATGAAAAAGCCATATTATTCAACAAACACCCAAAACCTGCAATTCAACACCAAAAACACATTTTGCTAATTACTCCAAAGCCATCCATGACCTACATGATGTTACACTTACAACTTAAACACCCCTATAACAGTTGAACAACTTTCATGCACCCATGATGAGGACTCTAGTAGTACCCTTGGGCCTACCTACTGGCACAGTAAATGTAAATGTATAGGCATTTATATAGCGCACTACTTACCCGTAGGGTCCCAAGGCGCTTCGACCGCTGCGAAACCCTTCCTGGCTTCCCTGAGAGATGGTCCCTTAATGGGTATCTCCAGGGTGAGACCAGGCATCCCCGGCGGTCTGGTGGGGCCGTTAGTGAAGATGAGGCAAGCTAATGCCCAGAGTTGCCGAGTGTGATCGCTGATCAGAGTGGGCACCAAGGCGAGAGAATTATCGAGTCGCTGACTCTGGTCCAGAAACCTGCCGTGCCGGGAATCGAACCCTGGTCCCGGGCCGTCCTCTGCTCTCGGGTCTGCCGCCTCTAACCAGTGAGCCACACTACTTCACAGTAGGCCACAAGCTTGGAGGCCTATGGCAAAAACACAGTGGATACAAATACAAAATGGCCACCACCACCTGGCCCAGCCACCCACAGAAAGTAAATGAACTCAAGCAGGCCTACACTAACTACGTGAACTACTAGGGTTACCTAATTTTACAAAAAAAAAAATTAAATTCCACTACAACAGAGTATGCAATTAAATCCATGAAATTTCAAACACATACAACTTGGCCCCTCATGAAAGTACAGGCCTCCCTCAATAATAATTTTTAAGAAAGATTGAGAAGCACAGAAAACTGTAGTTAAAAAAAAAAACAAATCAAACTATCATTTACAGTACACCAATTCTCAATTCTCAATTCTCAAACTTACTTGTAAAAGAAAAGTTCAAATCCAAAATTCCTCAATAAATCCAATTAAATGCTATGATGCAGCAGACATAAACAAAAAGTGATCCTTCCAGCTCCAATTCCAAATGAAAGTGAACACCACATGGACAAAGCATTGGGAGGAGCCTGGTGGACAGGAACAGGAAGTTGGAGACTCAGGGGCACTTCCTTTCTCTTGAAAAAAAGAGTAGAAACAAACAGAGGACTCCAAGCCCAAAAAAATACTGCCAAATCACATTATGAGGGGTTAAATGAACATTTTTGAGAAGATTTTAACATGCTCGAGAGATATTCTGTGCCACATTGCAGTTTCTGCGTGTTCGGAAATGCGATCTTACCAACATGGCGCTGCAAAGAGGATCGCGCGTCCCAATGACCGCGACTGGGAGAGAAAAGCGAAAAGCGAACGCAGAACCACGGTAAGACATTACCGCGCACGCGAGAATGCTATTGAGCGCGCGAGGAAGAAAAACTACTACGCTACGCTGTAGATTGCGAAGTAGTCGACAGCTTTGCGCTCTCCGCGAAGTTGTCGAAAATTCGCAAAGTCCACGAACGGAGCGTATTTCTCCGCCCAGGCTTAGTATTTTCGCAGTGAAAAATACACTAGTCACTAAAAGAGAATAGTATGAGAATTAAGGCAAAAAAGGGAATTTATAATGTGGATGTGTATAGATTGACATAGCATTTTTGTGACAAGAACCTCTAAACCCTCACCAAAGTGAAAAGTCAATCTCATATTATGCTACAAAAAAAGAGAAGGGGGAAAAAGAAATTTAGACTGCGGTCGTACACTCCTGTGTTTTCTGAGAGTCCAACAGACTTATTTATAATGAAAGTTTCTAATATCTCATGTTCAGTATTTAATCCTCTTGATTGTTTCTGTTCAGATTCGTTTTATCCATATCAGAAGTAGTTTTGCAATCTAAGAAGAAGATGCAATGTTGTTATATTTATCCTGTTCTGTATGATCTGACTAGTAGGTATGTGGATATGCCTATTACCTCTATGTAGGACAGAATTGTATATCCATATATGTATCCACTTGGTTATTCTGGACGACAGGATAATCTGATTGTCTGCATACTAAAGGTATATCTGAATAGGGCACAGACAAGAACAAGAACCAATTTAAATAAAACTTGTTTACTAAGACAGTTAAAGTCTATGTGAACCCCAAGTGATTCACAGCTTGGTGAGTTATGAAAAGCACTTGTAAGCACATAATGTATTGAGCAAGGCATATCATCACAGACTATCTACTCACAAGATGATCTTAGCGAATGCATGCAAAAGGTAGTCCAATTGTATATTAAAAGAGGGAAACCCTATTGTGCAGGCTCCTATTCTATTTATCTTAAGGTGACCTGTTAGTGTCATCTTATGTAATGTGGGAGAAGAAAAGCATTTTAAAACCGAGAACCGATTCAGATGTTATACTCTAACCCCTTCCATGCTCATGACGAGCTCAGCTCGTCATGCAGCACAGTGCTCGTGTGCTCATGACGAGCTGAGCTCGTCATGACCACACCCACTAACATTATGGCCCAGCACAGGAGGGGAAACCTGCACCCAGCGATGTGGTTAAGGAGGGAGGATACCTACCGCTCACAGCGGTAGTGCCTCTGCCTTGCTTTGCTGCTGACCGCAGTTCGAGGTCCTGTGCCTTGCCCTCGATCTGCTCTGCTTTTAATACCGCCTGCCTGCCTTCATTTCTCTGATCTTCTTTCTCCATTTTCTTTACCACATTCCTCTTGTTTACCTTCATTTCTCTGATCTACTTTCTCCAAATTCTTTACAACATTCCTCTTTTTTGCCTTAAATTCTCCGATCTACTTCCTCCTTTTTCTTTACCTCATTCCTCTTTTTCTTTTTCTTTATTTTTTCTTTTACTTATCTTTATTTAAGATTTCTGCCTCCCTCTACCGCTTTTTCCTGCCACTGCTGACCTGCCCTGGCGGCCCCTCCCACTCCTGAGCTTACCGACACCTGCCACTAAGCTGTCCCCCCTCCCCACCCCTACTTACTGGCAGCTGCTGCGTGGCTGTGCAGTGGACGCACGCAGTGGGTGCGATGCTTGTGTGCTGAAGGCACGCCAAAGACAAGCCTGTCTGCACCGGTCCACGACCCGATCACGACCAGTACCAGGAATCCTGGTCCTCTGACCTGCCAGCACTACAGCTCCTCAGCTCTCTACACACTCACTGTCAATAAGAACTACGACTGCAAGCTCTCTTCACCTTCTGACACACTAGGATCCTTCTCCTGCCAACACTGCGGCCACTCCTTCACCTTCACAGAGACTCAGGACCCACCTCAACACTCCAACCACAACTCCATCACACCCCAAACCCTGAAATACATTCTCTTCAATGTCCACTGCCTCCATAGACAGCCATGGAAATCTGCGACCTCTTCAACTGCACCACCCCTGACGTTGTCTTCCTTACCAAAACCTGGACGTATGCCACCTTTGGGCCTGACATCGCTATCCCTGAAGGCTACAAGATCACCCGGAAGGACCGCCCCAACTGACCTGGGGAGGCATCACCATCGCTCACAAGTACAACCTCCGTCTGAGCACCTTCACTGACGGGCCCACAGACTTGATGGAACACCTCCACTTCAAGATGCAGACTGACCCGACCACCACCCTCTGAGGCACCCTCATCTACAGACACCCCATACACCCTTCTCTAACTCCATCACTTACATCATCACTGTTAGACGGGGACCTGGAGGGTTGGCCGAGGACAAGGGGAGAGGCCTCCGGGGAGGACCATCCCCCAGCGATCGTACAGACAAGTAACTTCCCCCCCACAGATGGACACCACACAAGGATAAGGTTAACGCTTTTTATATGCAGTTCTTGAAGCAAAGTATCACGGTACAGTGAGAACAGGACACGAGGGTCCTCTCAATTCTAGTCTCTGGAAGGGAAAGGGGGTAGCAGGACAGTCTTGGTACCAATCTGGTATTGAGGTGGGGTGATGGGTAGCTCACAATCCTCAAGCTCGGAGTTCTAGAAGGTCAGGCCGCGGCAGCGCCAGCAGGTCCCGATGCGGATGTAGTTTGCAGAGGGCCGCGGCAGCGCCAGCAGGTCCCGATGAGGATGTAGGTTGCAAAGAGCCGCGGCAGCGCCAGCAGGTCCCGACGAGGATGTAGGTTGCAAAGGGCCGCGGCAGCGCCAGCAGCTCCCGACGAGGATGTAGGTGGCAAAGGGCCGCGGCAGCGCCAGCAGGTCCCGACGAGGATGTAGGTTGCAAAGGGCCGCGGCAGCGCCAGCAGGTCCCAACGAGGATGAAGGTTGCAGAAAGCCGCGGCAGCGCCAGCAGGCAGGACGACGGTTCACAAGGCAGGGCTGTGGCAGCGCCAGCAGTCCGTCAAGGATGAGTTCTTCACGGTGTCTCTCGACTCCAGGATACAACTGCCTTCCTGCTCTGGAGCTGCCCCAGTTATAGGTCTGGTGCCCTTTGATGTCCGGACCCTCGCACTTGGAGGTCGGGAGGTCCGGGATGAGGGAGTCTAGACACCCAGCAGGGGGGTGGAGCCAGCGCCCGGGGCGATCGGCACCTGGCGGGGGAGAGCCATCGACACTCCTCTCTCCCATTGACCAGCCAAGTGGTCCGTTCACCTCCTGGGTGGATGGTGGTGCCGGGATGTCGGGGCCTGGCCAGGCCCAGGGTTGGGGTCGAGCTGAGGCCACGCGTCCTCGTGGTGCAGGGTCCAAGATGGCGGCTGGGCCGGGCAATGGTGCTGACGGTGGCCCGGGCCAGTGATACAGAGATGTCCGGGAGCAGGCGTCCCATAGGGGACGGGTTGCGGGTTGCTTCTGTGGGTCGTTGGGGTTGTTCTTCGGGTAGCACCTGGAGAGCCGGTGTCTGGGCTCTGTCATGCGGGGAGGGAGCGAGCCCTTCCTGAGGCCTGTCCAACATGCGTCCCCCCCAGCTGAAGGCGGGAAGAGTCTCCCATCCTCTTGGGGACTCTCCTCGTCGAGGCGGAAAAAGCGTGACAGGCCATCCGCGTTGGCCTGGTCCTGGCCAGGGCGATGCTCCACAGTGAAGTCCATCCCCTGCAGGGAGATGGACCATCGCAACAGTTTGGGATTCTCCCCCCGCATCTGCATCAACCATTGCAGGGGTCGATGATCTGTTTGTACCCGGAAGTGGGTACCGAAGAGGTAGGGCCGGAGCTTTTTAAGGGCCCACACTACTGCAAAGGCCTCCCGCTCAATGGTACTCCAGCGCTGCTCTCGGGCCAGCAGGCGTCGGCTGATGAAGGCCACTGGCTGGTCGACTCCCTCGGGGCTTAGTTGGGAGAGGACGGCCCCAATGCCATGGTCTGAGGCATCAGTCTGGACGATGAACTCACGGCTGTAGTCGGGGGCCTGGAGCACAGGGGCAGTGCACATGGCGGCCTTCAGCTTCTCGAAGGCCGCTTGACAGTCTGGGGTCCAGTTGACTGTTTTTGGGTATTTCTTGGATGTGAGTTCCGTGAGGGGCCCCACAATGCTGCCATAGTCCTTCACAAACCGCCGGTAGTATCCGGTGAGCCCCAAGAGGGCTCGGACCTCGGTTTGGGTGACGGGTGGCTGCCAGGACTGGATGGCAGCGATCTTGAGCTGGAGAGGGGCCACTAGACCGCTCCCCACTTGGTGTCCGAGGTAGGTCACGGACCCCTGGCCAATTTGGCACTTGCTGGCCTTGATGGTGAGGCCGGCCTGTTGGAGGGCGTGCAGGACCTCTCGGAGGTGGTGAAGGTGGTCTGTCCAGTGGCGGCTGTATACCGCTATATCGTCCAGGTAGGCGGCGCTGAATTCTTCGAGGCCCGCCAATACCTGGTTCACAAGTCGTTGGAAAGTGGCTGGAGCGTTTTTCATGCCGAATGGCATCACTTTGAAATGGTAGTGACCATCCGGGGTAGAGAAAGCGGATTGTTCTTGGGCTCTGGGGGTGAGGCCGATCTGCCAGTAGCCCGCTGTCAGATCAAAGATGCTCAGGTAGCGGGCAGCCCCCATGCGGTCAACCAGTTCATCTGCTCGGGGAATGGGGTGAACGTCGGTTCGGGTGACAGCGTTCAGACCCCGATAGTCGACGCAGAATCGGAGCTCGGGGGTGGTGCCCGGGGCAGCAGCTTTGGGGACCAGTACGACTGGGCTGGCCCAGGGGCTGTCTGAGGGCTCGATGACTCCGAGTGTGAGCATTTTGGAGACTTCGTCTTGGATGCAGGCGCGCACCCGATCTGGTACTCGGTATGCCCGGTGTCGGATAGGGGGACTGTCCCCAGTGTCCACGTCGTGAAGGCACCAGGGGGTGACCCCGGGGTGAGGGAGAACAGGTTTGCAAATTGCAGCAGGAGAGCCCGACAGTCTTGGCGCTGCTCCGGGGTCAGGGCATCGGAGAGTCGGACCCCGTCCACCGAACCATCTTTCTCACGGGTCCTCAGTAGGTCAGGGAGGGGCTCGGAGTCTTCCTCTGCCCCACTGTCTGTGGCCATCAGTAGGCTGAGCTCCGAGCGCATGAAGTGTGGTTTGAGTCTGTTGGCGTGAAGGACCCGGAGGGGGTTCCGGGGGACTCCATGTCGATTAGATAGGTGACGGGGCCCTTGCGCTCGACCACCTTGAAGGGTCCTGTCCATTTGTCCTGCAAGGCACAAGGCTCGATGGGAGACATCACCCATACCTGTTGACCAGGCTCGAACTCGATGGAGGAGGCATGTTGATCGTACCATTTCTTCATGTCCTCCTGACTGGCCTCGAGATTGGCTTTAGCGATATCCCTGAATCGCCGGGTCTGGTTGCGGAGGGTCAGGAGGTACTTATACACGTCCGGAGGGGTCTTCTGGGGGGCCATTTCCCATTCTTCTTTAACCAGGCTGAGGGGCCCTCGGACAGGGTGTCCGTACAGGAGCTCGAAGGGGCTGAAACCGAGGGATTTTTGGGGGACTTCTCGGTAGGCGAAGAGGAGGCACGGGAGCAGCACGTCCCACTGGCGGCGTAGGGGTTCCTCCAGTCCCATGATCATCCCCTTGAGAGTGCGGTTAAACCGTTCGACCAGTCCGTTTCCTTGCGGGTGATAGGGGGTCGTGAACCGGTACGTAACTCCGCACTGCTGCCAGAGGGATTTCATATATTTGGAGATAAAGTTCGTGCCCCTGTCGCTGACGACTTCCCGGGGGAAGCCCACTCGAGAGAAGATCCCCATTAAGGCTCGGCCTACCACTGGTGCTGTTACGGTGCGAAGAGGAATGGCCTCGGGATAGCGGGTGGCGTGGTCCACCAGGATGAATCGATGCCCTTGTGCTCTTCGGGGGTCCAGGGGCCCCACAATGTCTATTCCCACCCTTTCGAACTGGGTGGTGACGACAGGGAATGGTTGCAAGGGTGCCTTGAGTTTTCGGCCGCTCTTCCCGCTGGCCTGGCAGGTGGGGCAGGCCCGGCAGTGGTTGGAGACGTCATTTCGCATTTTGGGCCAGTAAAAGTGGGTTACCAGGCGGTTATACGTTTTGTCTTGCCCCAAGTGTCCAGCCAGGGGGACATCGTGTGCCAAGTTCAAAAGGAAGTCTCTGAAGCGGAGGGGCACCACCAGCACCCGACTGGCTCCCAACTCTGCGATTCTTTGCTCGCTGTATAGTAGGTCATTGTCCCAATAGATCCAGTGGGCCCCTGCGGTGTCTCCCGTGCTCTGGGCAAGGGCTTGCTGTCGGAGTCCCTCGAGGGAGGGACAGGTCTTTTGCTCCTGCCGGAATTGTTCCTGGGTGGGTCCCCCCTCTTGACGCCACTGAGCCAGTTCTGGAAGGTCTTGGAGCTGAGCGGGCCCTTCTTGGGTTTGCTCTGGAGGGTCAGTACGGAGGGTGTCTTCCTCTGGAGTGATCGGGGGAGGAGGTGCTGGCCATTCGGGTTCTTCGGATCTGGGGATGGCGCGGGCGGCCATGGACCGGGTTGTTACCCACGCCCAGTCAGGGAGGCCCAGCATCCCCAGGTGCTCTCTTCTTTCAACGGCCGCCCACGGGGAACTCTCGAGGTCGTTTCCCAGGAGGCAGTCCACTGGGGCATCATCGCGGACAGTCACTTTTAGCATACCGGACACTCCTCCCCATTCGAAGGGGACGCAGGCCATCCGACACAGGCTCTCTGAATTGTCGGCCGATCGGACGGGGCAAAGAACGTTTGGCAGGATTTGTTCCGGGGTCACCAGGTGACAGCGGACTGCCGTCACACTGGCCCCGGTGTCGCGCAGGGCTTCGGCCTTGCGCCCATTTATGTTCACCCACTGGCTGTATTTTCTGGTGTTGGCGGGTAGGGGAGCCCGCGGGATCATGTCTCTTCCCCCTAGGCAAGCCAGGACCATGGCGGCAGGTTCCCACTCGGGCTGTTCCTGCTCGTACTCTTCATACTCTTCAGAGGTTTGCTCCTCTCCTAGGGCGGCGGCAGCGACCTGGCGGGGCACGGGAGTCTGGTTCTTTGGGCAGTTCGGGTCGCTGGCATAGTGGCCGATTCGCTGGCACCGGTGGCAAGTAACGTTGGCTCGGAACCCTGGGCGCATCGGGGGGTTTCCACGACCGGCCGGGGGCGGGGTGTTGCTGGCGGGAGCTGCCGGGACAGCATCTCTGCCCCGGCCCTGGCCTCCTCCTCCTCCTCGGGGGCGATGGGTACCTTGGTTGGTTCTGTTTTGTTCACTTGGCCCACTCCGGGCCACTCGGGTGCTTTCCCATCGGTCAGCTTCAGCGGCGAGCTGCCAAGGTTCAGTCAATTTACTGTCGAGGAGGTGCTGCCTGAGCTCGACGAAGCAATTGTTGGAGAGGTGCTCCCACACAATGAGGTTAAAGAGTTGCTCGTAGGTGGTTACGTGGCTGCCCTTGATCCACCCCTCGAAGGCTCGGCTGAAATAGTTCACATATTCTACCCAAGTTGTACCCGGGATCCGTTTGCAGTCGCGGAACCTCTGGCGGTACATCTCGGGCGTGAGTCCATATCGAGTGAGGAGGGCGGCCTTCATGTGGTCATAGGATGTCATCTGGTGGTCCAGGAGCTGTAGCAGGGCATCGCGGCCTTCATTGACGAACCTCCCCCATAGCCCGGCTCCCCAGTCACTTCGATCAATCCGGTGGGAGGTCATGGCGATCTCGTAGGCCTTGAACCACTGTTGTATGTCGTCGTTCCGATAATATTCTCTGACGACATCCTTGGGGATGTGGACCTTTGGTTCGGTAGTGCCTGGGGTGTGCGGGCGCTCGGGCACCCCTAGATCTTTGTTCTGTTTCCGCATTTCTATTTCTGCTAGCTTGCGCTCGTGTTCGTATGCCAGTTTTTTCTCTTCGAGTTCTCTCTGCCTTTGCTTCTCTTCCCGCTCCTCTCGGAGCCGTAAGTGTTCTAAGTTTATCTTTTGTTCTGCCAGTTTCAGCTCTCCGTCCAACCGGAGCCGTGCCAACTCTAATTCATGGAGTCTGCTTTTCTCTCATTCTTGGATCTCTTCCAGGGAGAGACCCGCTCTCCTTTCTTCGGTCGGAGTGGTGTTTGTCTCTGGTGCCTCGAGGTTTTGGTTCCGGGGTCTGGCTGCACCAGTTTCTGCCCAAGATTCTAGGGCGTGTTTGAAGTCCTCTTTTGTGCTCAGCCCGGTGGTAGCAATGCCTAGTTCCATGCAAAATTGCTTTAGCTCTCGATGGTTGTACTCTTCTAGTTTCTCCATCTGGAATTTCTCTGTGGATCCGCTCTCTTTTGTTGTCATTGTGGTTGAGTCGTGGGGTGAGTACTCTTGTCATGACTCTCCAATCTTGTCTCCCCGCGCAGATTCGGACCCTCCGTCCCACCATTCTTATGGCATGGCATTTTTGGTCCTTAAAAAACCCACCCCTTTCCCGTGCACCCGCACGTCCTGATTATCAGTATGTGGTAATGTAATGTTTTTCTATTATTGTACATGTTTTCTGCAATTATTATTGGGAAGGCACCTAATATGTTATACAGTTTCTTTGTATTTACATAGGGTTTGATTGGCTTTCTTTAAACTTGCACTTGAATTACCAGAGAACCGTCTTTTATGCTGACTGCTGCAATGCCCTGAAAGTGTATGACATGTATCACGCTAGCTGCGCTAGGCTGTCAGCTTGCGTGACAGAGTGCACGTTACTTCTAGAGCTTTCTGGGTGCGGCCCTATTTAAACTGCACCCAGCTTTCTAGAAGACGCTTTGCCTTTCATCTGACTCGAGGAAGGATCCCGTCTGGAAATTCTCCGTGGCACTGACCTTTTAGATGACCCTGAAGCTGTCTGAAGTCTTCATTTCGGATTTTCCTTCATCTCGGCTCCTGCAAGGAAGAAAGGAAAACAAAGTTAAGTGCAATTTTGCTATTATTTCAGGCACCCATCGCAAGAAAGACTCGAACTATTTTGGAACATTTATTTCCTGGCAGCATTACTGGAAAGAAGTAATCTGAGACATTTTAACATTTTGACACTGCAAGAAGTTATTGTGGTGTAGGAATTTCGCAGTATTTTATTGTTAGTAACAATATTGTCTTGGCAGAAATTGAATGCTAATTAGGAAGGCTTCAAGGAAAGTGAGGTCAAAGTGCATTTTGTATTTTTCTCTGTGTTATTTTGTTTTCTTAAAAGAGCAGGCCAAGACTCAAGAGCTCGCAGAACCCCTTTATTAGAGTTAAATGAAAAACAATTTCAAGTAAGTTTGCAATAGGAAGCTTCTTGTATGTAAAGAGAGAAGACTAGGAATAGTGTTTAACTGAATGCATTTGTATATTATAGCAACCCACTTCTTGAACTACTCACCAGAGAGAAAATCTGATGACTTGAATTTCAAGACAAGACAAAGACATACTGGACGTTCGCCAAGACAAGACTGTTCGCAGGTAGGTTTATGACTAAAACTCTTCCAAGGAGTAGATAGGTTAAACCTTAGATTTGTAGTCTAGGAAGTAGTGAATCAAGTAGGTCTTGTGTTTACAACTTTGATACTTGTTGCCTCGCAGGTCGACAGCAAGATTCATTCTACCTATCAACGTCCAGTACCGGCCCTCCTCCCCTATTTCTAGGTTTATTTTTACTGTGAATAAAATTTCAGTAAGAGTATAGTTAGTCATTTGGGAAGTTGGTCCCTTGCGTCTCTGCGAAAATCATCTACGTCATTCCAGAGGGCTTCGCTATCAGGACAAGGTAAGGGACAACGTAGCCTGGTCTGACAGAAGGCAAAAGCCCACGGATATTTTTTCGCCCAGACACAATGGACCAAGTTTCTTTGCAGGATATTGCAGCTATCCTAAATGACCTGAGAGAAGAAAATGCTTCTTTACGTAGGGATATGTCTTCTTTACAGGAGGCGATTCAACACAAGCCTATTTTGAAACCAGCAACTTTCCATGGAACGTCTTCTGACTCAGGACCCCAGACTCAAATCCAAGTGGTAACTCCCATTCCCACTCCCTTAGCGCAGCCAGAGAGGTTTTATGGGGATAGTAACAAATTCTCCATATTTGTGCAGCAATGCCATTTGCATTTTTTAGCAAAAGTAAGCGCCTTTCCTGACGATTCCTCTAAAGTGGCTTTTATGTTCTCCTATTTAGGAGGCGATGCAGCTCTTTGGTCTGTTCCTTTAGTGGAGAAAGATGACCCTCTTTTATACAACTTTAGAAATTTTGAGCGAGCACTAAAAAAGATTTTTGCTAAACATGTTTTCGTGCAGTCCGCAGACAATGAACTTCTAGGTTTGAAGCAAGGTTCTTCGGATTTGCTTCATTATATCTCTCAGTTTAATCGTCTGGTTCTAGAAGCTCATTGGCCTTATGAGAAGAGAGTCTCAATATTTTACAGGGGTTTAAGGGACGATTTGAAAGACATGGTCTCTCAGATCCTAGAACCCCCGGAAGACATCGAAGAGTTCATAGATTTGGTGGTTAAGTTAAACCATAGGCTTCTTGAAAGAAGAGGAGAGAAAGGGAGATCTGACCACAAACTGGTTTTCTTTAAAGAAAAGACCACATCTTCATCTCGAGAGAACAACTCAAGAGTAGATCCTGTAGAACCTATGCAGATAGGCTCTATAAGAGGTCCCTTATCTAAAGACGAAAAAGAAAAGAGACGAACACTAAATCAATGTTTGTATTGCGGTAAGACTGGTCATTTCGTTAAAGAATGTCCTACACGACCTAACAAGACTAAGACAAAACAAACAGAAATTGCTTTAACTCAGGAAGTGTCGGAAAACTAGAGAACTCGATGAAGGAAGAGGTCAGTTTATCGAGTAAGAATTCTAGTTTGGCCTCCACAGTTCCTCCCGTTAGTTGTAAACATTTTTGTATTGTAGTGATTTTAAGGAGTTTACTTCCAACATCACATTCTAGGAAAGTTGAAGCAATCATAGACTCAGGAGCAACAGGAAATTTTATTGATTCGCACCTTTTCACTCAATTAGGTTTTACCTCAGTTCTTAAAAGTTGTCCAGAAACCGTAAGGGCTGTAGATGGAAAGGAACTGACTTCAGGTCCAATCGACAGACAAACTGAACTGCTAGAAATGGACAGTTCACCGATTCACAAAGAGAAAATCCGATTTGACATCATAGATGCCCCTCAATTTAAATTAATTTTAGGGATTCCTTGGTTAGTGCAGCACAACCCAAGGATTGATTGGGTCACTAAAGAATTAACGTTTAATTCTACACACTGTTCTAATCATTGTTTCCTTTTAAAGAAACAAGTGGATGTAATACAAGGATTTGACTTTACGACCGAATCTACCAGTGTTCTAGCCCTTGATGGTGTCCCTTCTGTTTACTCAGATCTTTTGGACGTTTTTGATAAAAAAAAGGCTAACACTCTTCCTCCTCACAGGGACTTTGACTGTAGAATTGATTTAGTACCTGGAGCCACTCTGCCCTGTAGTAGGATTTATGCCCTTACAGAAAACGAAAATGTACATCTTAGAGAATATCTTGACGAATTCCTGGCAAATGGCTTTATTCGACATTCCAAATCCCCTGTGTCATCTTCTCTTTTTTTCATTCCGAAAAAAGGAGGAGAGTTGCGTACGTGTATCGATTACAGAGCTTTGAATAACGTTACCATTAAGAACAGGTATCCTTTGCCACTTATTCCTACTCTGTTAGACCAAATAAAGAAAGCAACCATTTATACTAAATTGGATTTGCGCGGTGCATACCATCTGGTAAGAGTCCGAAAAGGCGATGAATGGAAAACAGCGTTTCGTACAAAATTTGGCCTCTTCGAATATCAAGTTATGCCTTTCGGACTTTGTAATGCACCTGCTGCTTTCCAATTTTTTATAAATGAAGTATTGCACGAATTCATAGATGTATGCTGTGTGGTATATATTGATGATATTCTTATTTTTTCCAACTCTGAGAAGGAACATGTACAACAAGTTCGTGCCATTCTTCAAAAATTGCTTTCAAATTCTTTATACGTAAAACTGGAGAAAAGCCTGTTTCATGTGTCCAGGGTAGATTTCCTAGGTTATGTTATCAGTCCCAAGGGAATCGAGATGGATCAGAAAAAAGTCGACGCAGTAACCTCTTGGCCAAGTCCAACTTCCGTAAAAAATGTTCAAAGCTTCTTGGGCTTCGCAAACTTCTACCGTCGCTTTATACAAGACTTTTCTCAAATTATTACTCCCATCACGAGATTATTGCGAAAAGGAGAAAAGTTTGTGTGGTCAGATTCAGCTGAAAAGGCTTTTCAAGAACTTAAAAGGAGATTTACATCTGCTCCAATTTTAAGTCATCCCGATCCTAGTCAGCCTTTTATTGTGGAAGCAGATGCTTCACAATTTGCCTTAGGTGGCATTTTGTCTCAAAGAAATTTAAACACAGGACAAATGCACCCAATTGCTTTTTATTCAAGGAAATTTTCCCAAGCAGAACTAAATTATGCCATCGCTGACAAAGAACTATTGGCTATAAAAGCAGTCTTTGAGGAATGGCGCCATTACTTGTTAGGAGCTTGTCACCCTGTAACAATTTATACAGACCACAGAAATCTCCAGGCTTTGCGGTCTGTAAAAGCTCTGTCAGCTAGACAATTAAGATGGTCAATGTTTTTTAACAACTATAATTTTGTCATAACATATCGTCCTGGAAAAGAAAATCTCAAAGCTGATGCTTTGTCCAGATTAGGCGAAAACAATGTCGAACAACTTTCTGAAGTTCATCCTGTGATTCCCACATCATGTTTTCAAGCCAGTTTATTAGTATGTGACATCATTGTTGATATCAAGAAGGAAGTGCAAAAGAAAGGGGTAGACGAATGGAAGAGGGAGTTTCCCTATCTTCAGGAAAAAGATAAACTAATTCTGGTACATGATCTCATTATGGTTCCTACAAAATCTCTTCAAGAGACTATAATTCACTTACACCATGACACTCCTTTAACGGCTCATCCAAGCATTATAAAGACCTACGAATTAATAAAACGAACCTTCTGGTGGCCATCCATGTTAAAAGATGTTCAACATTTTGTAGAAACTTGTAGTCTTTGTATTCAGAATAAGGTCTCACATCAGGCTCCTAGTGGTTTATTAACGCCTCTTCCCATCCCACCTCATCCATGGCATACAGTCTCTTTAGATTTTATAGTGGAGCTTCCCAAAACTCAAAAGGGTCATACAACCATCTTGACTATAGTGGACCAATTTTCTCGTATGGCCCATTTCATCCCTTTAAAAGGTCTACCTACAGCCATGGAACTGACTCATCTTGTAATGGAAAATGTTATACGATTGCATGGCATCCCGTCTGTAGTAATTTCAGACAGGGGGTCCCAATTCATATCACGTGTTTGGTGGAATTTAGGTTCCCTCTTGAATATGGATGTACGATTATCATCTAGTTATCACCCCCAAACTGATGGTTTAACTGAACGCACCAATCAAACTATTGAACAATTTCTTCGCTGTATGTTAGCACATTCAGCCGAAGATTGGTCAAGTCTGTTAAGCCCTTTAGAATTTGCTTATAACAACGTGAACCATGCTTCCTTAGAAATGTCTCCATTCTTTTGTAATTATGGTTTCCATCCCAAATGTTTCCCAAAAAATATCAAGGACTCTACTCCTGTTCCTGCACTCACTGAATATGTGTCAAAATTATCTTCTATCCAAGAACAGGCTTCTTACAATTTGGCACGTGCAAAAGAGTATCAAAAGACTTCTGCAGATAAACATAGAACTGAGCAACCTAAATACTCTCTTGGAGATAAGGTCTGGTTAAGCACCAAGAACTTAAAGATAAAAGGGAATCGCAAATTCAACCCCAGATTTATTGGTCCTTTTCCCATTGAAAAGATCATTAACCCAGTTTGCGTCAAATTAACTCTTCCTCCACAATACCCGATCCATCCTGTGTTCCATGTATCGCTAATTAAACCTTTTAACCCTCTTACTAGGTTGATTCATAATCCCCCTCCCATCATGGTAGAAGGTAATCCCGAATATGAAGTTAAAACTATTTTAGACTCTAAACGATTGCGAGGAAAACTCATGTATTTGGTAGATTGGAAGGGGTACGGTCCTGAGGAAAGATCATGGGAACCTTTGGAAAACCTGAAGAATGCTCCAAAAAAGGTTAGAACCTTTCATTTACAACATCCTGATAAACCTAAACCTATCTCACCGGTTTTAGGAGGGATCTTGAGGAGGGAGTACTGTCATGACTCTCCAATCTTGTCTCCCCGCGCAGATTCGGACCCTCCGTCCCACCATTCTTATGGCATGGCATTTTTGGTCCTTAAAAAACCCACCCCTTTCCCGTGCACCCGCACGTCCTGATTATCAGTATGTGGTAATGTAATGTTTTTCTATTATTGTACATGTTTTCTGCAATTATTATTGGGAAGGCACCTAATATGTTATACAGTTTCTTTGTATTTACATAGGGTTTGATTTGCTTTCTTTAAACTTGCACTTGAATTACCAGAGAACCGTCTTTTATGCTGACTGCTGCAATGCCCTGAAAGTGTATGACATGTATCACGCTAGCTGCGCTAGGCTGTCAGCTTGCGTGACAGAGTGCACGTTACTTCTAGAGCTTTCTGGGTGCGGCCCTATTTAAACTGCACCCAGCTTTCTAGAAGACGCTTTGCCTTTCATCTGACTCGAGGAAAGATCCCGTCTGGAAATTCTCCGTGGCACTGACCTTTTAGATGACCCTGAAGCTGTCTGAAGTCTTCATTTCGGATTTTCCTTCATCTCGGCTCCTGCAAAGAAGAAAGGAAAACAAAGTTAAGTGCAATTTTGTTATTATTTCAGGCGCCCATCGCAAGAAAGACTCGAACTATTTTGGAACATTTATTTCCTGGCAGCATTACTGGAAAGAAGTAATCTGAGACATTTTAACATTTTGACACTGCAAGAAGTTATTGTGGTGTAGGAATTTCGCAGTATTTTATTGTCAGTAACAATATTGTCTTGGCAGAAATTGAATGCTAATTAGGAAGGCTTCAAGGAAAGTGAGGTCAAAGTGCATTTTGTATTTTTCTCTGTGTTATTTTGTTTTCTTAAAAGAGCAGGCCAAGACTCAAGAGCTCGCAGAACCCCTTTATTAGAGTTAAATGAAAAACAATTTCAAGTAAGTTTGCAATAGGAAGCTTCTTGTATGTAAAGAGAGAAGACTAGGAATAGTGTTTAACTGAATGCATTTGTATATTATAGCAACCCACTTCTTGAACTACTCACCAGAGAGAAAATCTGATGACTTGAATTTCAAGACAAGACAAAGACATACTGGACGTTCGCCAAGACAAGACTGTTCGCAGGTAGGTTTATGACTAAAACTCTTCCAAGGAGTAGATAGGTTAAACCTTAGATTTGTAGTCTAGGAAGTAGTGAATCAAGTAGGTCTTGTGTTTACAACTTTGATACTTGTTGCTTCGCAGGTCGACAGCAAGATTCATCCTACCCATCAACGTCCAGTACCGGCCCTCCTCCCCTATTTCTAGGTTTATTTTTACTGTGAATAAAATTTCAGTAAGAGTATAGTTAGTCATTTGGGAAGTTGGTCCCTTGCGTCTCTGCGAAAATCATCTACGTCATTCCAGAGGGCTTCGCTATCAGGACAAGGTAAGGGACGACGTAGCCTGGTCTGACAACTCTCTGTACGATTACGCGTCGGTTCGGATCGCACCGCTGGCCACCAATGTTAGACGGGGACCTGGAGGGTCGGCCGAGGAAAATGGGAGAGGCCTCCGGGGAGGACCGTCCCCCAGCGATCGTACAGACAAGTAACTTCCCACCCACAGATGGACACCACACAAGGATAAGGTTAACGTTTTTTATATGCAGTTCTTGAAGCAAAGTATCACGGTACAGTGAGAACAGGACACGAGGGTCCTCTCAATTCTAGTCTCTGGAAGGGAAAGGGGGTAGCGGGACAGTCTTGGTACCAATCTGGTATTGAGGTGGGGTGATGGGTAGCTCACAATCCTCGAGCTCGGAGTTCTAGAAGGTCAGGCCGCGGCAGCGCCAGCAGGTCCCGATGCGGATGTAGGTTGCAGAGGGCCGCGGCAGCGCCAGCAGGTCCCGATGAGGATGTAGGTTGCAAAGGGCCGCGGCAGCGCCAGCAGGTACCGACGAGGATATAGGTTGCAAAGGGCCGCGGCAGCGCCAGCAGCTCCCGACGAGGATGTAGGTGGCAAAGGGCCACGGCAGCGCCAGCAGGTCCCGACGAGGATGTAGGTTGCAAAGGGCCGCGGCAGCGCCAGCAGGTCCCAACGAGGACAAAGGTTGCAGAAAGCCGCGGCAGCGCCAGCAGGCAGGACGACGGTTCACAAGGCAGGGCTGCGGCAGCGCCAGCAGTCCGTCAAGGATGAGTTCTTCACGGTGTCTCTCGACTCCAGGATACAACTGCCTTCCTGCTCTGGAGCTGCCCCAGTTATAGGTCTGGCGCCCTTTGATGTCCGGACCCTCGCACTTGGAGGTCGGGAGGTCCGGGATGAGGGAGTCCAGACACCCAGCAGGGGGGTGGAGCCAGCGCCCGGGGAGGCTGGGGGCGATCGGCACCTGGCGGGGGAGAGCCATCGACACTCCTCTCTCCCATTGACCTGCCAAGTGGTCCGTTCACCTCCTGGGTGGATGGTGGTGCCGGGATGTCGGGGCCTGGCCAGGCCCAGGGTTGGGGTCGAGCTGAGGCCACGCGGCCTCGTGGTGCAGGGTCCAAGATGGCGGCTGGGCCGGGCAATGGTGCTGACGGTGGCCCGGGCCAGTGATACAGAGATGTCCGGGAGCAGGCGTCCCGTAGGGGACGGGTTGCGGGTTGCTTCTGTGGGTCGTTGGGGTTGTTCTTCGGGTAGCACCTGGAGAGCCGGTGTCCGGGCTCTGTCATGCGGGGAGGGAGCGAGCCCTTCCTGAGGCCTGTCCAACAATCACCTCTCAAGCCATCACCTCCACCAACTATACCTTACTGAGAGACCTCAATTTCCACTTCGACAACCGCCAAGACCCTATCTCCAACTCCCTGCTGTACATCCATCAGACCGGACCCAAACAGATCGTACCAGAGCCCACAGACTCAGCAGGAGATACCCTCAACCCCATCTTCACAGCAGGAAAGTCCATCACCTTCAGCAACACCTCGGAACTCCCATAGACGGACCACTGCTGCGTCCATTTCACCTTCAAAACAAACACCTCCTACAGACGCCCACACCAGCATCAATGCAGGAATGAGAAAAAGATCTCTGACGAGCAGCTTGACAAGCCAAGGTGGTGCATGTGGCGATGCTGTGTTGCGAGGTCCTGATGCTTCGATGTTGAGGATCCTGTCAACAGAGCTTGCGATGCACAACCTGGTGTCAGGAATGTGAGGTTCAGTCGAGGCAATGTGTTGGTTTCAATAGGCAATGCAGAGTTTCACCGTCGTCGAGACTGCCATCAAGGAGGAATGCGAGAAGCTTGCACCAGGAAATGCATAGCACAGTAGCAGTTCTGAAGGTCACTCAATCAATCAATCGAGGGTTTGTGAAGCACAGCTACTCACCTGAGAGGGTATCAAGGTGCTGGGGGGTTGAGGGGTGCGCGCAGCTCCTGGATGTTCATGGTGATTAATCAAAGAGCCAGGTCTTGAGGTCCTTCAAGAATTTGGAAAGTGTTGGTGTTTGTCGAAGTTGGAGAGGGAGGGTGTTCATGCCTTGGCCACGAGGTGGTAGAAGCAGCGTTCTCCTGTTCTGGTCTTCTTGATGCATGGTACCATCGTGAGAGAGAGCTGGGCAGAGCAGAGAGCTCTTTGGGGTACGTGGAACGAGAGGCAGTGGTTCATGTCGGCCGGTCCAGTGTTTAGCAGGGCTTTGTGACCAAGGGTGAGAAGTTTGAAGGTGATTCTCTTCTCCACTGGGAGCCAGTGTAGTGTCCGTAGGTGTTGGCTGATATGGCAGTAGCGTGGTAGGTTGAAGACAAATCTGGCGGAATCGTTCTGGGTGTTCTGGAGTTTGCAAGTGACGTTCTTGTTGCTCCTGGCATAGAGTGCGTTGCCTTAGTCCACAGGAATGTTGTTAAAAGTGACGATCCTGTGGCGCAGTGCCCTTGTAAATATGCCCCATTGTTTGTATTCATAAGTTTAGGAAGGCCAGACAAGGGGGTTGAGCCTTCTCCGTCAAAGCGGCCCAATTCTGGAAAAAACTGCAGCCATCCCTTAAATCCTCAACAGATCTGCTGCATTTCAGGAAAGCTCTGAAGACATTACTTTTCCCTAAATAATTCTACCTTATCTCCCCCTGATGGTGGTATGTTGGCAGTCTGCACCCACCTACATGCGTCTTAGCAACAGGATACCAGTTTTGTTGACAGTTAGCGCTCAAGAAATGAAATAAATGAATAAATAATGTGCCGGATGTATGATGTTACAACGCAGGCTATTACAATGCCTGCCTTTACAACGTGGTTTTTACATCGCATACCTTTACAACGCATAGCGCTTAGAGGTGCTGGATAGTGAAAAGTTTAATTTTCTATTCCAGTCCCCGTGGACACTAGGGAAGGTGTTGGATAGAAAATTAAACTTATTCCCTATCCTAGAGCGCCCCCCAGCGCAATGCGTTGTAATGGTTTGCGTTGTAATGACCGCGTTGTAATGGTAGTGCGTTGTAAAAGTTTTGTTGTAAAGGTTGTTCCCCAATGTGCCATGAGGAATCACAAACTCAATTGAAACGAACCTAGAAAAAAAATCATAATGATCGAGAGCAAAGGGCAGTCACTTGGAACTAAAGAAAGACCTCATCGCCTTGCACGTTTACATGAACATTTGAACTCACAGGAAGTATCAACTAGTAACGGATGGGGGTGGTGGGCGGGGAGAAACGTGGGATTACTTAATTTAAAAAAATGTACCTTATAACGGCCAGCCGACCGCTGCCTCCCCTGCATCCTCTTCCTTCTTCCTCAGCAGTCCAGCCGGGAGCCGGAAGCAGCCGACACACAGGCTCCTCTGAGCCAATCATGTATGTAATGTAAATGTAAATGTATAGGCATTTATATAGCGCACTACTTACCCGGAGGGTCCCAAGGCGCTTCGACCGCTGCGAAACCCTTCCTGGCTTCCCTGAGAGATGGTCCCTTAATGGGTATCTCCAGGGTGAGACCAGGCATCCCCGGCGGTCTGGTGGGGCCGTTAGTGAAGATGAGGCAAGCTAATGCCCAGAGTTGCCGAGTGTGATCGCTGATCAGAGTAGGCACCGAGGCGAGAGAATTATCGAGTCCGCTGACCCTGGTCCAGAAACCTGCCGCGCCGGGAATCGAATCCTGGTCCCGGTCCGTCCTCTGCTCTCGGGTCTGCCGCCTCTAACCAGTGAGCCACACTGTTGTGATTGGTCTGAGCGATGTGGATTGGTGCTCAGACTCGAACCGGGAGCCTGTGCATGTTCTTAGCAGGTTGTGTAATGCAGCCTGGTAGGGACAAGCAAAGTGCGCATGAACAGATTGGTCAGCCCAAGAGGGCCGGCCAAACAATTCATGCGCACCTTGGGAGTGCACACCACTCCTCCCGCTGCGCTGCGCTGCATAGCCCCGCCCGCCCCGCCCTACACTACACACAGCCCACTGACTCAAAAGGAAAAATAAAATGACAATAACGATACGTTATTGTCATTTTATTTTTCCTTTTTGCGCAGTGGGGCAACGCTCCTCCGCCTTAGCGGAGGAGCCGCCTCTGCAGGACCTACAGACAAACAGTACAATTGCATAGCGGTTAGATCATGTCAGATAGCTGCAGAACATTACACTTTATATTAAAAAATGTCCAAACATAATAAGTTGTTGCCATAACTGCTGTCTTGAGTGTCTCCTCTGGCCCTTTACTCTTCACCTCGTCCTCGTGCACTAGAGCTTGAAGAAAGTGAGCGTTAACCAAAAACAACCTACGTTGTGATTTACTTTTTTTTGAAGTTGTATATAGCGCATAGTAGACCCGAAGGTATGTGAGTGGTCACGCTTAACATGAACACCAATTACGTTGCATAAAAGCATATTCTTTTTTTCCTTTTTTGGAGGGGACAGGGAGATTTAGGGGCAGATCTACAAGAAAGTGCTGCAGCGTGGCCACCGCAAGCCCGATGGCAGTGCCGCGCTGCGGCACTTTCAGAGCACAGGAATGCGACATATCTACAATGATATGTCACATTCCTGTGCTCTCCCCTGTACTGGCACACAAACAGATGTCATGCGCCGACTCAGGCCCCCTTGCACCATGGCGAGATTGTTTTTGTGCAGGAAGGGGCCTCTTCCTGCACAAAAACAATCACTACAGGCATTTTCCTCTTCGAATGCATGCTGTATGCAGCACGCATTGAGAAAAAGAAAAATGAGGAGAAATGAAACCATTTCTCCTCGGTGCGCCTGGCTATGCCACCATAGGGGTGTTGTAGCAAACTGACGCATTTCCAGGTTTACGATTTCTAGTAAATCTGGAAATGGGTCTGGTTCCATGGGTGTTGCGTGGGAACACCCACAGCAACACCGATGGAACGCCCCTTTCGCGCAAAGTGCTGCATGTGAAGGGGAAATATTTACAAGGAAAGGAAAAGCCACGCAGGGTAGCTTTTCCTGTCCTTGTAAATATGGGGCAAAGAAATGCACTGCCAGTGTCTCATAAAAAGTGACGGACCGGTGCCTCAAGGTGCTTGTAAATCAGCCCCTCAGTGATTTGCGCTGATTCACAGGATGTTGGACGATTGGAATTTTCTTGGGTGCAGGTAACCGGTCTCAGTTAATAATACGGCTATGAACTTTCGCTGTTTTGCTGTCGTATTTTCACACAACGGCTGTTGAGAAAGAAAAATAACTCTAGGTGGCAGTGTGGTACTATATAAAATCAAATCGAAATGCGAGCAAATAATTCCATGAAACATAGAAAACTCATTTAAGATAAAACTTGCTTTTTCAAACCAGGCATCCTCAGCGTTCGTCTCTTCCTGTCAGATTAACTCAATTAATGACAATGGTGATTGTGGATACAGAGGTTTAAGACTCCTTGATTTGTATCCTCTGGTTGAATTGTTAGTGTTAATTTTGTTTCCTTGTTGACCTGTGACAATTGTCACAGTCAAGGTGTCTCACAGGGTCAGAGCTTTGTTGCACTGGGTTTAACGGTCAAAAGGGTTTACAAAATCATACATAAAATTAGTCTTTTTCACTGAGCTTCCAGATATTCTGGAAATACAAGGCGCCACTAAGGCTCATAATGCATCTCGGAGCCATGGCAGCAGGTGACAAAATACTCTGACCTGTCGGTCTGGGATTGGGAATCTGCTTTCTGTAGAAACACAATTACTTTTTGCAGGACACACTTCACTGCTTGCCTTATTTTTACTTGTTTGCTTTGTAAAACCTACTTCAAATGTGAAAATCGAATCATACTGTCTTCTTGTTTACCTTTTCGCGTAAATCCTTGGAGCTTTTATTTTTCATTCTCATCTTCTGAGATTCCAAGGAGACATTTTGCCTGCTGCCAACACAGCTACATTCAATGGATGTTTCTTGACAACATTATTTATTTGAAAGTGTTTAGAATTGTCATTGAACAACCTTTGAAATACAGAAGCTACCAGGCTCGGACTGAGATAGACTATAGGGGCAGGAAAGCACTAAGTAGCTTAGGAAATCAAACCGAATCAGAATTTGGAAGGGTGTCAGTTTAAAATGCAGATTCCTTATAGTATTAATGTTTTGCGACTGAAATCCATCCATCAAACAATATTATTTTACTGAATACGAAAGAAAGAGGAGGTATGAGGCCTGGTGCTTGAAAAGCACCATAAACTTGCTGAATCTATGCCTCTGAGGCAGTAAAACACTGGTGCTGTCTCATGAAATCTCACACTGTTGATGCCCATGGGTTATCAATGAAGCAAAACCAAAGAGGATGATGGACGGAGTGTTGAACATTGCAAGCACTCACCCCCCCAGTCAACTGATCTGGGTTTAATCCATCATCATTCTTTAGCTCACTCCACCACCCCAGTTCAGAAATGACCATATGCAAATCAGACTGACCCTGTGCCTCTTGGGAACAGTCCAGGATGAACTGCCAATCAATTTATTCCCTGGGCCGGAAACAAGCATCCTGGGACCGGTTTCTGACTATTCAGCCGTCATCAGCCAGGCTAGCTTGAATCCAGTGGCAAAGTGAGCAAAGGACCCATGTCTGGGCATACCCTGCCAACTTGGGGTGAACAAAACAATGGGTTATTAATGAAGCATTTAAAGAGGAAGCTTGCATCACTGTTCTGTCCCCTTATTTTGTACATGTTAAGCTTGCACCTCTGTTGTATCCCTTTGTTTTGTATATGTGAAGCGTGCACCTCTGTTCTATCCCTTTATTTTGTATATGTGAAGCTTGCACCTCTGTTCTATCCCTTTATTTTGTATATGTGAAGCTTGCACCACTGTTCTGTCCCTTTATTTTGTATATGTGAACCTTGCACCTCTGTTCGATCCCTTTATTTTGTATATGTGAACCTTGCACCTCTGTTCTATCCCTTTATTTTGTATGTGTGAAGCTTGCACCACTGTTCTGTCCCTTTATTTTGTATATGTGAAGCTTGCACCACTGTTCTGTCCCTTTATTTTGTATATGTGAAGCTTGCTCTACTGCCTGTGCTGCACAAGTTCGTTTGTATTCAAAGATGACCCTATTGTGTATGTGCCACCCTCCGTCACTGCTGCTGCCTGCAGCTTGAGCTGTTCTTCATGAGGTCAAAAGTTGCTTTCTGGCTGCTGACCATACTGTGCTTGAGTTGTGTGAGATAATTATGCACTGCTGCTGTTCAGTACTGTGCCTATTCTGTGTGTGGTAGGAGATGTGCACTGCTGCAACTTGAACTATAACTAGGTGTGTGTGCGCGCACATGTGTGGGTGTGTGTGTGAGGATGAATTACTGCAACAGATGTTGCCTGTTTTTTTTGTATGACGTGGATGCTTGCACTATCTATGCCCATTATGTCCGTGCCCTACAAGTTTGAAGGGAGTGAGCACTATAATTTCCCATTTCTTTCCTTCTGGCTAATGACGGACGTGTGCACTGTGACTGTGACCCTTTTGCTGTGGGTTCTGTTCCTGGCATGTATGAGTCAAGCTCCCACAGGCGCACACTGACGCTGTATCTGTTCCTTGGGTGTGAGGCAAGGTTGCAGTCCTTCTCCTGCCGGGTACTTTACTTGTTGCTCGTGTTTGATAGAGTCTTTCTTAGTATTACATCTTTTTATAGCAAAAAGAAAGGCTCTTTCACAAAGCAGAGAAGTTTCGTTGTTCAAAACATGTGGCAAGCTGTCGACTTTCATAGAAATATTAACGAAACACCACTGTAGGGTACATCCACACCGTCCAATAGTCCTCGGAAGTTGCGGGCCATCAGTTGGAGCAGACACATTGTCCGCAGAGTGGCAACAAGAAACAATCCCGCCCCCCCCCCACAACTTCTCCCCGACCTACCCACCCACTCCCTTGTTCTGGATACAACGTCCCGCACCAAACATACAACCATACACACCTACACAATTCAGTCATCCGTGTGTGATAAGCGGAGTAATCGTAAATACCTTGGGCAAGTCACCTCTCTAAATTCAGTGGCCAATAGGGATAGAAAGGGCTGCCACAGCTCCCATTTTTAGCCCCCTCCCCTGCCTTCACCAGGGATAGTTTTTCCATACCCCGGACAGACCAGAGCCGACCCAACCAACCCTGGAAAGTGAGGACCTGCGTAGTGCGCCACAGAGCCAACAGAGCCTGAACGGCAGAACCCAGCGCTATCGCAATTAGTCGGCCCCTGCGTGCTCTCAAAGGGAAGGTAAGGGCATTGGGAAGCCCCAACAGGACATAGGCCGGGAATCGCTGGATCTCTGTCTCGAAGTGAGTGTCCACCTCGTCCAGGATCACTTTCCAGTAGTCCTGGATGTGCCTAAAGTCCCACAGGAGGTGTGTCAATGTGCCCCTGTCCACGCAGCCCCGCCAGCAGGAAGCATCCCAGTACGGTCCATCTGAGGCAGCCGTTCAGGCGTATAGTACCAGTAGGTCACTAGTTTGGTAAAGGTATCCGTCAACCCCATGTGGTAAGCCGAGTGTTGGGCGCGGTAGTAAATGTCGTCCCATTCCTTGTTACTCAAGTTCAGCCCCAGTTCTCTCTCCCACCTCACCCATCCTGCGTTATAAACATGTGAATACCTGTCCAAGAGTAGTCGATAGATGTCCGAAATGAGTCGTTTATCTGCAGTGCGCGAAAGAAGCCAATATTCATATTGACTAAGCTTGCGATTCGCTTCCCCACGGGTTAGGGGGTGGAGCACCCAGTGTCGCACCTGAAGATAACGAAGGCGCTCTGTTTCCGGCAAGCCATAGACGTTCCGGAGATCCTCGAAAGGTGTCACTCCATCACACGAATACATGTGAAAAAGGCATCCAGCGCCCACGGGGCGCCAACGTGCGAATGCTCGAACATCTCTACCCGGGCCAAAATCAGGGTTCTATAACATGGGCGTGAGGGGAGAAGGAAACGTCGTCAAGCCGTACCGGGTACAAGTTTGATCCCGCACCTCAAGCGGGACTCTTGTGATAAACGAGGCATACAAGTTGGGGGGTCGGTGGTGTCGACGAAGGAAGGGCACCTCCTTTAGAGGCCACCCCTCTCCGGGGGAAGCATCGCCAACCTCAGCTTTATCCTAGGCCGTTTCCCATTCCAAACAAACTGCGCCAGCTCCGATTGCATACAGCGGATCCAGCCCTCAGGGGGTGAAGCGGGATAGCCCGAAAGATGAACAAGATCTGCGGGAGGACCGTCATCTTCACCGCCGACACCAGCCCTAGCCAGGAAAGCGGGAGATGTCGCCACCCTCTCAATTACGTGCGAATGGTGCGACTGAGGTTGGCGTAATTAATAAGCACCGTGTCCTGCAGCGTGGCTGCCAGCTGTATCCCCAGGTAGGGGACGGCATCGCCCGCCCAACGGAACAGGAACTGCGCTTCCAATGAATCACGTGTCTGTGTTTCCTGGGAAAGATCAAGGGCCAATGATTTTGCCATATTTACTTTAAAGCCGGATGCCTTTGCAAACGCATCCAGGACCGCCACGCCGGCCGGTAACGAAGTTGCAGGGGAGGCAAAGGAGAGAAGGACGTTGCTGGCGTATAAGCTGATCATGTGGATATATGCCCCAAATTTAATCCCTCGCACCTTGGAGTCCATTCGCATATCCTGTGCCAGAGGTTCCATGTACAGCGCGAAGAGCAGGGGGGAAAGCGGACACCCCTGCCGAGTTCCGCGCTCGATGGGGAATGTGGGCGACGAACAGCCGTTAACCTGCACCGATGCTGTGGGGAAGGTGTAGCAATTCAGGACCCATGTGCGAAATTTAACTCCCAACCCCGCCCTGGTAAGCACTTGTTCCAAGTACGGCCAGTGGACACGGTCAAACGCCTTCTCTGTGTTTATCGCCAGCATCATGAATTCACCTGGCAACCTCATGGCCCGCTCAACCAGGTGGAGCGCCCTTTTCGTGCTATCAACCGTCTGTCACTCCGGGATACAGCCAGCTTGATCCGGGTCGACCAATCCCTGCATGAACGGACACCAGTATACTAGTATAGAGTGATGTAGGCCGGAAGGCTCCACATAGCGTTCGATCCTTCCATGGTTTAGGGATAACTGATATTGTGGCACCCATCTGATCCCTTGGGATAGCACCGGTATCAGAAAAGGAATAAAAAAAAGGGCGGTCAATAACGGGGCTATCTGGGAACAGAAAGTCTTGGAGAAGATGGCAGTGAAGCCGTCCGGACCAGGTGCCTTAGCAAGTTTGAGGCGAAATCGCCGATATAACCTCTTCAGGACGGATCGCCCTCTCCAGTAGCTCCGACTGGTCTGACGACAAGGACGGGAGGGACACCGAGTCCAAAAAGACAGTGCTGTCTGCGGGGTCAAGGTGAGCCCCCACATATAACGTGGTGTAAAAGTCGCTAAAGGCTTTTGCAATGGCTCCGTCATCTGTCACTTTCTCCCCTCCCTGTGTGTGAATCTCCTGCACCATGTGTCGCTGCTGTAGCTCATGGAGGGCACGCCCCAACAGTCGCCCGCACCTGTCACCCCTGTTTAATATGCGTGCCGCACTCGCAGCGCCGCATATTCTGCTCAGTCCTGGTCCAATGCTGCCAGCTGTTGACGCGCTAGGCGCAGCTGTCTCCAGACCCGCGGCGCCCCCGTCCATTGATGTATCTGTTCCAATTCCTTCGTGCGGGATGAAAGCTCCTCCCTCTTGCGCGCCCGCTCCGCGTTTTCTGCCGCCGCGATCGCTATGAACTTGCCCCGCAGGACCGATTTGAGAGCCGCCCAGTGAGTCGCAAGGGAGGTATCCGACGGCCGGTTGTGCGTTAAGTAGTCAGTTATAGCTCCTTTAATTTTGGCCACTACATCCTTCCAATGTAATAATGTATTGTGCAATCTCCAACAACGCGTGCCGCGCTTAAGGGGTGGAAAGGAGAACACTACAGAAAGTGGTGCGTGATCAGAGAGCGTCACCACCCCTATCTCTACGCTAGACGCTAGCGCCCGAAGTGAGGTAGATGCTAGGATATAGTCAAGGCGTGCATAGGTCTTGTGAGGGTTGGAGTAGTATGTGTAATCACGGACTCCCGGGTGAAAGCTTTGCCACTGGTCAGTCATTCCTAGTTCTTCCAATCTGCTCCGCCCCCCCTCTGAGAGGGTGCCCGCCTGCGTGGACCGCTGAGCTGATCTGTCAAGAAGGTTGTCAAATACTAGATTAAGGTCCCCCCCCCACTAAAATGTGTCTGTCAGGTGCGGAGGCTGCCTCACTAAGCGCCTGGTGGAAAAACTTCTCCTGCCCCTCATTTGGTGCATATACCGAAATAACCGTTTCTGTTCTAGTGAGAATCTGCAGGACAGTAAATGCCCTTTAAGCTCGGTTCCCCAGTGTAACACCCTCCCTTAAACCGCTGGGACACCAGGATTGCCACCCCTGCCGTCTTCGTGTGTGCGGAAGAAAAAAATTGTATTGGGAAGTGACGGGACTTGACCCTGTGGCAATCTTTGGACAGCAAGTGCGTCTCCTGGAGAAGACAGATATCTGCTTTGGAATTCTCCAGTTGGGACAGTACAGCCCGGCCCTTCACGGGGTTGTTGAGCCTGCGTACATTTAGAGTGAGGATGCACAACTCAGTCGCAGGCATAAGGAAGCATCCCCCTCACTCGCTCTAACACATAGACAGCTGGCCTACTCGCCGGCCGCAGCATGTTCCTCAGTCGTTCTGGCCACCCATGACTTCTTCACCCCAGCTTCTCACCAACCACCCTCACCCCATTAATCTCACACACCCCCAGCCGTACTCGGATCTGGAACCCCCCATCCCACCAAAACTGCCCGCCCAACCATGAAGTAAAACAATTACAACTATCCCCCTTCCCAAAAACCCATAGTCAATGTCCATCATCCTAGGATGAATGGTAAAGTGTCACCTCAGGGAAGATCGACTGCACCACACTCAACGAGTCCCGGCCTCCCGCCAACAGCAGGTCCATTACTTCCAAACCGGCCCAATCAGTGTAGGGCATGATTCGGCTCTCAGCTGGGCTGGACCACCTCCGGACTGGAGGACACCGCTGCCCCTCCTCGATCGCCGCTACCGGAGGCTTGTTGAGTCGGAGTCTTCTGCGTTGCTGCTGCCATCGGGTCCTTCCATCGTCTCTGTCCGGTGTGGGTTCCGCTTCTCCGTCCGTCTCCTCCGGTGGGTCGATTCCCAACAATCTGCAAGCTTCTGTCAGGGATCTCAATTGGAACAGCTTGTTGTCCTTCTTGAACATCAGTCGGAAGGGGTGACCCCAGCTGTAGGGAATTTTGTGCTGCTGCAGAAAGGCCGTGACCGGCCTGAAGAGTCATCGCTTTTGCAATGTAATGGTGGACAGGTCTTGATACAAGACTGGAGCTTGTCCCTTGTAGGAAAGAGGGTGCAGATGCCTAGCCTTTTGCAGGATCTCCTCTTTAGTGCGGAAGTCCTGTACAAATGCCAGGATATCAGGCGGGGGGGGCCTTAGGAGAGCGCGGCGGGCCCACTCTATGTACACGGTCAATACGTATCTCTTCCTCCGGCAAGCGTCCCAAAATGTGATTGAAGAGACCACTAGTGAAGCCCAGGAGGTCCTTGGTGTCTTCTGCCAAGGTCACTCCCCGAATGCGGACATTATGGCGCCGGGAACGGTTCTCAAGGTCTTCCATATGGGCTTGCAGGTCCACATGTTGGTCATGAAGGTGGCCCACTTCTTGGCGCAGCCCCTCTATCTCCAAGTCCCTGGAGTCGCTTTTAGTTTTGAGATCCGCAACCCTTTCCCCAATACCGTCCATGTCTCTACCGGACCTCCTTAATCTCGTCCGTGAACTCTTTCTTCAGACTCTTGGGGGGCGTGGCCATTTTGGCCACGCCCCCCAAGAGTCTTTCTTAAGTGCTGCCTCGTACAGCACTTGTGGCATGTGTTTAAAGGACGTTTCCTGTAGTGCTGCCCACTGCTGCATGTATTCAGTCTTCGAGGCAAGCTTGCACCGAAGACTTAGCCCTGTGTCTGTCTGTGTGCTGAGGCTTGCACTGCATTACCTCTTGATTTAACTTTTGATATTCACAGAAGTTAGGATTTTGTCTTAAGTTTGTCTTAGGCCAAACTTAAGAAAGACTTAAGACAGACTTAAGTTAGTATTTTGTCTTAAGTCTGTCTTAAGTTTGTCTTAAGACAAACTTAAGACAAAATCCTGACTTCTGTGAATACCAAAAGTAGTAAGTTCATTCTGTGAATACCAAAATAGTAGTAAGTTTAAGATTGAGTCTTAAGTTCATTCTGTGAATCGGGCCCACAATGATTAAATGGCTGCAAAATGAAGCCCAGATGGCAGTGCTATTAACGAACTGTCTTTATTATTTAATGATCTGCCATAAAAGCGCCGGGACTTCAAAGCACTGTCCTCTAGGTGTTACCTTTGCCTAAACCAATGGCACTTTCTTTTAGAGTCCTTGAAGGGATGGGGAATAAGGAAGGCAGTGCCTACAGTCCTCTTACTTACTATCCTGCCACGAGCCGCTTATTTGGTGGCAATCAATGACATAGGTTGATACAACTAGGTCATAGTTCAGTGTTGCACAAGGCAGGCTTTTATGGACTGTATGCAATCCTGTTAAACATAAAAGACAAGTCAGTAATCCTACCAAACACTGTGGTGAGTCATAGCAATCAAGTTTTGAGTTTGCCTATGTGTGACATGTTCATGTTTGCACCCTACTAATGAGTGACCTTTCATTATTGACCTCCAACGTAAGACTGCACCCATCAACAACACAAATTGACACAGTTGTCCTCAGCACCATGAGTCGTGGCCACTTCCAGCACCAGGACTCCCCTGCGAGCACCACACACACGCCCGCCAGCACTTGCCTGGCTCAGCTCCTCCAGATTTTAAGCAGGCACAACTTCTGACATTACCCCTGCAGGCCCTGCCTCCCCATCGGCTTGCCTGCAAGCACTAACATGTGTTACAACCACATTTTCTGCAGGCACCTTCAGGCTTTGGTGCTGCTGGTTGCAGCTTTCTGAGTGAGGTTGAGTCCTTGTTTTGAAACACAGAGCAGCCAATGCTGTGTATTGCTGCTTTGGAGGCTATCAGTTAGACAAAGTTGACCTTGCAGATATCAGCGGAGAGTGGTGCAGTGGTCATGTATGTGGAGTGATGCTAATCTTGACAAAAGAAAATTGTCCAATCCTTTTTATGATCCATTTGTGAGCTGAATTCCAGATTACTGAGGATTTTTCATTTCTTAATACATCTTCTAAAGCGCTTGGATACCCTCTGATAGCGCAGTACTTTGTAGAAGATGCAGGGAATGCTTCACCATCAGCATCCGTGCTGTGCCATGGGAGCAGTAACTGATGCAGCACTATTGGGAGCATAAGATAGGCAACAAGATTCATGGGCACCCTGAGATCAGCTTTCGATGCTACATAGGTAAGTAAGATTGGTTTACTATACTGCTGGACTTTGGATATGTGCCGCTTGTATAATAATAACTTTTACGACAAACAAAAGCCCACATCCAGCTTAGTGGACCAGTGGTTCGATGTCATGAATGACATCTTCATTCCTCCCTTTTTAGTAGACAGCACCTCACACTTTCCAATTGCACCGTGAAAGTAAGGCTGTGCCACAAGCAGTGGAAGACTCCCTCACATAGATCACTTGCACCCTCAATTAATGACCATGACAGATTGCTGCAAATGTATGTGTCAGGTCCTCTGCACACCAGTAGGTCCTCTAAAGCTACCCTGGAAGGTAAAATACATGCCCTTAACCTAGAGGGTGCTCTGCCTTAGAGTGAGATGCTGGGCCTTGAACCTTTCCACTCACACGCAGAGCAAGGGAAGGGTGACCTCCTGAAAGATATTTCAAAGACCCTGTGAGTAAACAACTCATCTAGTGGAAACATATGGACAATACTTCAGACAATCTAATGAAGAATTATTCCTTGTTCCTTGTCCGCCCTACTCATATAAATTCTTGTTTTAAGGCACACTACAAACAACCCTCTTAATCATCCTACTGATTTGGAGGAAGCCTCATAATGCAACTGTTGAGATGTCCATGCCAATACTATGAGCAGGATGAGCAAAAAGACAAATTTCTCACCCCTGCATCGAAATGTATTCCCTACAGCTGCTACCACAGTTGCTAACTGGCAGCTCTGACCGCAACAGAACATTTGCTCATGAAGAGTGAGAACCTGATTCACAAAGGCAAATTTGACTTTTGTGTACAATTGTTTGTTAGTCACAAAGGTATGTTACTAGTAGTATCTTTACAAGTTCGGAGTCTCTAATAGGGCTGTCCAATCTTTTTATGTACGGAGACTTCACACTCATAAAAATAGTACTCATAAATCCCTTTGTGAATCCCAAATAATCCTAAATGTACACAAAAGTGTATGTTTACCTTTGTGAATCAGGCCCTGAGTACTTTGAGAGTGTGTGGCTGACCGCACAGAAAGATGGCCACACTTCCTAATGAGCTCCGCTCATCACCTTTGAGCCAACCCCATACTGTCCCTGCTGGGAGCTGTTCAGAGGAATGGCAGAGCCTCCTGATCTGCCTGCACCATAGCGGTAAATGGGACACAGGTTCCTTACTGACCAATAGATTTTTTACGAAACCAACATATTGGATTTATGATGCTTGTTTGCGCGGTCGTTACGACCATCAATCAAAAGGAGTAAGCCTGAGTTCTTTACTGGATCTAATACATATGCATGAAAGTGAAGGAGAGGTGTCATAATTCGATTTATGACCAAGTGTGCTTAGTATTGGCATATATGAAATATACCCTTGTTCTATTTTGCCGATCGCTGCATGATACGATTTTAATCAAGCATAGTGGGTTAACACTTGGTGTCAGCCTAACAGATTACCTGTGTGAAAACATACTTCTTTATGTCAAAACAAATGACGATAGATGCGATACGTAAGATACTGTGATGAAATTGAATTTTCAGTGACTAGGATATGCAGTGCACAAGATTGAAGCATTTTTTTTAAATATGAGGATTCTCTGCTCTATTTGATTTACAGAATGTATCCTTCAAATGTCAGTCATAGTGTAAATATTGTCTGAAATCTGAAAGCTCATAAATTGTATCAATAACTTTGTATTCCACAACTGCTATGTCTGTGTCTCCATTAAGAGTGACTAGGATATGCATTGCGCGAGAGTGAAGCATTCCTTAAACACGATGATTCTATTTGTGGAATGTATCCTTTGAATGCCATATATGGTGTAAATATTAGCTGAAATTTGAAAGCTCATAAAATGGATTGAATCTGTTATCTCACAACTGCTATGATTGTGTCTCCATTAATAGGTTTTTTCAAATATAATGTTCACTTTCAATAATTGAGAGCTTCTTTGGGTGTTATATATACTATGTAGACTATCCCGTCAATGGATAGAGACAGTATTTTAATTATTAATCTGTTATCGTTTCTAGGGTACTCAAGTTATGAAATTCATGTCCTGAGGATGGTCTCTCACACGAAAGAATAGAGACCGAAACGTCGACTGTGGCTTTATCTACCATTGAATGTTTAATTAATTTTGTGATAGGTAGAAAAGCTTGAGCAATTGATGTAGCAAGGCCTGTGTTGATTAATGTATTTTCCCTTCTGCGTCATTGTTTTTCATCTTGTACCCAACATTTTAACTTGATTTGACAAAAGATTAAATACTTTTTTTAAATATACACCCGTCTTTCAATCCCTTTTTGCTCTCTTCTTTTTCTGATCACTCATAAGTGACAGTTTTGAATATATGTAAATCTCTGTTGTTGCATAACTAGCACCAGTGGGCTCAAATCACTAAGCCCACACGATTTCATTCCTTAAGTGATTCTAAAATTCTTGTTTTACTAAAATCCCTTGAAGGTATCTTGAAGGTATCTTCACCCTATCATACTTTTGCCCAAACCCTCAAGGGTATACTGGGTTGCCCACTTTCAATTCTGATGTCGTCTGTGGCAGCGATGAGGGCTGTCTCGGTGCTGTGGTTTCGTCTGAATCCGGACTGGGACGGTTCAAAGCAATTAGCTCCTCAAGAACACTAACAAGGGAAACTGGGCGAGGAGCTGGATGCCCAAGGAGTGACTGGGCCAGCCCCCTAGAGGACTAGGCCTGTTTGCTGGCTCTACTGTGTTGGTGTACCCCAGTGGGGCGCTCCTGAGAAGGCGTCCTGCTGGCGCCTACCTACATGCATCTTAGTGATAGGATACCATTTTTGGTGACAGTTAGCACTCTATAAAAGTTATAAATAAATAAATAACGTGCCATGAGGTACCACAAACTCAATTGAAACGAACCTAAAAAAAAAATATATATATCGAGAGCAAAGGGCAGTCACTTGGAACTAAAGAAAGACCTCATCACCTCACACGTTTACATGAACATTTGAACTCACAGGCAGTAGCGGCTACTACCGGATGGGGGTGGTGTGCAGGGGGAAATGGGGAGTAATAATTCATTTTTTTAAAACTTACCTTATAACGGCCGGCCGGCGGGCCGCCGCCTCCCCTGTATCTTCATCCTTCTTTTTCTGCAGTTCAGCCGGGAGCAGGAAGCAGCCGACACACAGGCTCCTCCGAGCCAATCACAATGCTGCAATGCAGTGTTGTGATTGGTATGAGCGCTGTGGATCGGTGCTCAGGCTCGAACCGGGAGCCTGTGCATGTTCTTAGCAGCCTGGTTGGGACATGAAAAGTGTGCATGAACTGATTGGTCAGCCCAAGAGGGCTGGTCAAATAATTCATGTGCACCTTAGGAGTGCACACTACTCCTGCCGCTACTCTGCGCTGCCCAACCTGGCCCCGCCCCACACTACACACAGTCCACTGACTCAATAGGAAAAATATTCCGCTCGAGGCTTCAGACTTTGGTGCAATCTTTCTGGGCTGTTTCCTGCAAGTAGCTGCCTGTTAATCTTACCTGGACAAACGCTGACTTGGGGCTCTTTCCTCCACTGCCGCTGGACTGCGAGGACCAGGTTGCTCAGCGCCTCAGACACCGGCCGCACCTGGGTCCTCTTCCCACTTCGCACCCCACCACTACTAAGCGCCTCGCAGTCCCCACTTCGCAGGAGCCGCTCGAGGCTTCAGACTTTGGTGCAATCTTTCCGGGCTGTTTCCTGCAAGTAGCTGCCTGTTAATCTCACCTGGACAAACGCCGACTTGGGGCTCTTTCCTCCACTGCCGCGGGACTGCGAGGACCAGGTTGCTCATCGCCTCAGACACCAGCCACACCTGGGTCCTCTTCCTGCTCCACCCCCCACCAATACTAAGCGCTTCGCGGCAGCTGCTCGAGGCTTCAGACTTTGGTGCAATCTTTCCGGGCTGTTTCCTGCAAGTAGCTGCCTGTTACTTTCACCTGGACAAACGCCGACTAGGGGCTCTTTCCTCCACTGCAGCGGGACTGCGAGGACCAGGTTGCTCAGCGCCTCAGACACCGGCCGCACCTGGGTCCTCTTCCCGCTCCGCCCCCCACCACTACTAAGCGTCTCGTGGCCCCTGCTTCGCGGGAGGCACTCGAGGCTTCAGACTTTGGTGCAATCTTTCCGGGCTGTTTCCTGCAAGTAGCTGCCTGTTAATCTCACCTGGACAAACGCCGACTTTGGGCTCTTTCCTCCACTGCCGCGGGACTGCGAGGACCAAGTTGCTCAGCGCCTCAGACACCGGCCGCACCTGGGTCCTCTTCCCGCTCCGCCCCCTCAGCACACACTATTTATGAATCACTTGGTCACGTGCACGCGGGACGCGCGCGGGCTAAGCCTGGGCAAAGGGCGGGCCATCTGTGGCCATCAGGGGCCGGACAAGGCTGGGCTGGGCCACCCCCCTAAGACTCTGGTTAACATACTGTTCCACTCTCAGGTGTTCTAGTCGTTTTGACAACTACTACGGGCTAATTTGTTTTGTGAACTCGATTTGGTTATACGTCAATCAAATCACCGGAATTTTGTTCTATTAACATGGCCGCTCAGACGGATACAGGGGGTAAGTCTGGACTTACATCGACCAGTGGAAGTCTAATGGGAACTCTAGACAATTATATTACTCGAGTCGCAGCTGCCCTGGACCAAGAAGTAGTTGATGCTGAAAAAAAATTGTCGACTGAAATGTTTTCCAAAAGGTCATCTTTGGGATTAATACAGCACCCCATTACTCCAGAGAATCGTATAAGCCAACGTTTAAGTGACTTGGGACTGCCACAGACTAGCATAGAGTTAGATTCGCTCAGTAATATTTCCTTGGGGAATAGCTCTCAAAACTCACAGACAGGTAGCGCTATTCAGGTGTCAGCTGTCCCTTGTGTAACTCCTCCCTCGATTATTCCTGTTTGCCATATAGTTGATTCTCCATCTTCATGCAATTTACCTACAGGCAAAAGAAAGCGAGGGTGTGGTGGACAGAAAGGTAAAAGAGCAAAAATCCCAAAGCTAGTGTACAAAGGGGCCAAACCCCAGGGCACTTCGAATCATATTTAGCCTGTTACTTCGGTACAACCTCACCCAATGTTTAAGCCAATAGCTGCCGTACAAGGAGATGGGGCTTTGTTGGGGCAGTTAGAACACACTATTAGATCTCTAATACTCCCCCTAATAGAGAGATTGAAAATAATCACTGCTAGTTTAAGTAAGTTGGAACAAGCCACTATTAAAAATTCTGAAATGTTACTAAGCATGGGCGGATTCTGCAGATCCACGATCCGCGGATTTTGCGGATTTGCGGATCGTGGATCCGCAAAATCCGCGGATTTTGCAGATCCGCGGATTTGGGGCGGGTCACTGAATTTGAGCATCAACTAGTTCGAGCGACCATGTGTGTGTTACTATGCAATCGCCCCGACGGGCGCAGGGGTCCCTTGAGTGAGCTGTCCATCATAGTGGGTGAATGGCGGGCAGACGGTGCAAACCGCGAGTGTGTTGGCGGGGCCAAACGGGCAGGGCTACCATGCGAGTTCACACATGCGGTGTGTATAAAAGGTCTGAGAAAGATCAGTTCAGCAGATGAAGAGAAAGAAACCCCTGGTCACAAGAACAGCACGGGTATTGTGCTCGTGAAAGTCAAGGATGCAAAGGCCTCTATCCAGCATCACAGCTGATTTTCCACTGTAGAGTTGGGAAGAAGGCACACCTGTCCAGCCTCGACGACGCTCACGATTGTTTTTGGGCTAATGAATGAGTCACTGAATTTGAGCATCAACTAGTTCGAGCGACCATGTGTGTGTTACTATGCAATCGCCCCGACGGGCGCAGGGGTCCCTTGAGTGAGCTGTCCATTATAGTGGGTGAATGGCGGGCAGACGGTGCAAACCACGAGTGTGTGGGCGGGGCCAAACGGGCAGGGCTACCATGCGAGTTCACATGCCTCTTGTGTGTATAAAAGGTCAGAGAAAGATCAGTTCAGCAGATGAAGAGAAAGAAGGTCCTGGTCACAGGAACAGCACGGGTATTGCGCTCGTGAAAGTCAAGGATGCAAAAGCCTCTATCCAGCATCACAGCTGATTTTCCACGGTAGATTTGTGAAGAAGGCACACCTGCCTCGACGACGCACAGGAAGGGCATGTTGTAACTATTTTAGGATGGCGCCGGCAAGCTGCCAGCGCCATCCTAAAATACTTACTAAATTAGCTTCAACAGGAAGCTCTAATAGATAAAATAAAGCAGGTGCGAGCACCTGCTTTTTATTTTATCTATTAGAGCTTCCTGTTGAAGCTAACTAAGTAACTATTTTAGGATGGCGCTGGCAGCTTGCCGGCGCCATCCTAAAATAGTTTCAAGTTGACAGGCCTGCCAGGCTTCAACTTTTGCCCCCGGAATCCGCCGCTCGCGGATTTGCGAATTCGCGGTAAATTCGCGGGAGTTCGCGGATCGCGAATTTACCGAAAATTCGCAAAATCCGCGAGCGGAACGGATTTTGCGCTCATACTTAAATGTTACACTCCTTAGCTGCTAATAAAAAGGCGGGAGACTCTACACAATTAGGTGAACGGGAAGTCAACAATAATTCCCAATTAATATCCCCTTGCAAAACTGTTCCCCAAATAGTAAAAGGGCCTGCGATAAACAGTGACAACAGAGTAACTGACCCGAGGGGTAGAGATCTGGGCATTGAGGCAGGCCAGTGCCTCACAGGGGGTCTGCAGTCTCATCAGGAAGTCGGTGCTCAGCCATCTAAACCAGCCATGGGCCCAATTTATTCTAACAAGTCGGCACAAGGTATAGACAACCGATCTACCTTAGATCTACCCCCCCAAAGCACTCCTTTAGTGGTGGTTTTGGCCAAAGTCCCCCCTCTCCGTCAAGGGGAAAGAGAGAGGTACTATTTTCAATTAAAGAATAAGGTTACTCACTGGTTTTCACAAAATATTGAGGATGGGCATATGCTAGGTTACAATATAATCATGGCCCGCCGAGTTGCATGGTTGGGAAGCTCCAGGGAAAATCGAGAGGGTAACTGTATAGTCATAAATTTTAACAGTCTGAAACCAGTAGCTAGGATCCTTAGGGAGTCAGAGCGAAGTACAAATGGACAGGGGATAGAAATACTGCCCGTGGGTTTTTTTTACAGACCAGGCAACCAGGGTAAATGTAATCACTGGAATCCCATGAATAAGACACCTGCAAATAATTTTCGCTTTCCATTGGGAACAGGAGGGTGGAATATAATACCCATGAAAACAAATAGAGCTTGGCACAGAGGAGACCCAGGATATATCACAGAAGCTGAGGTCACAAATAGATTTAATATCCTCTCAGGCCTCAACGACTGCGACTGACTGTGTAATAACCAAGCCAACTGTCACTGGCAGGAAAATACTAATCCTCTTCCTGTTTATCCTTCATTTCGGGTTGATATGATAAATGAAAACACTGATCCTGTTGCAGTTATCGGATACGTAACGGCCTTTTCTACTCCCCCAGTAGGTATCCCCCCAGGTCTTTCTTATGGTGAGAGGGATGGTTTGGGAAAGCTAGTTTCATGGAACATAGCTGGCATGGGCTTTAAACAGGATTGGTTAAACTTTGCTAATACTTTCGACGTGTGCATTTTCCAGGAGACGTGGCTGTGTGAACCCTCCTTTGCCCTGGGGTATCTGAATTATTCGGTTCCAGCAACGAAAGGGCCTTCAGGGCCGCCCTATGGGTGGCTTGACCATCTGGGTCCGGCAAAGCATGTTGCTATCTATCAAGGTGGTCGAATTTGGAAGTAAAGATATCCAATGCATTAAAGTGGATTTGGGTCCTCTAGGACGGCTTGACATTTATAATATCTATGCCAGGGGCAACAAGGGTGGGAGGTCAGAAGTTTTAGCGGCTTTGGCCTACCTCCTTGAAACCCTTTCGCCGGACAATAACATTATCATAGCCGGTGACTTGAACCGCACTTTTGAACCTTTGGCCATTTGCGACGACTTTGTTAGGGAGGAAGAGGACAGGCAATGGGGGGTCCCCAAATTAGAACTGAATACTGTCACTCGATGGTCGAAAGACATTGTCTGTTTAAATGCTATTTGCCTCGAAAGGGTCTTAAGGGCACTTAACAGGAGGACCAAGAGTGACAAGGCGGGGGCATGCACCTTTGACAATGGGCGATACAGGAGTAGAATAGACTATGTCATGTGTAGCTTGAAACTGTGGAAATTAGTCTGCGATATGGAAGTTAAATGGAGGATCGAAAGTGATCATAATCCGTTGTGCGTTGAGCACAAATGGTGGACACCCGACAATGAAACCTCAACTTCAGGGAGGGGTAGTGCCCCTTCGGTTGTCCCCACAAATGATATGCGTAGATTAAAATGGCCTTACGTTTTGTCCAACCAATGGTCTATGGACTACATTAAGGCTGAGGCGGCTAAAGCGATAACTGCCATGGAGCAGGTCAATCCAACCATATCATGTCCAAATACAGTAACAGAAATCCATCCCAATTGTTTTTCTAAAATTAGGAACCATTTTCTGAAACTAATAAAGAGGACTAGTAGGGTAACTATCAAGCCAGCAAAGTGGTATAACTCCCAGTGTAGGAACGCCCGCTTGGCTTTAGGCACCGCAATCAAGAGGGGAGAACTGAAGGCTATTCATATTGCTAGAAAGGCCTGTAAGGATAGCATATTCACAGCCAAGCAAATGTGGGATGAATCCCATTGGAATGAGCTAAAGAATGTGAGTGGGAAAAAAGACTCCAGGCTCTTTTGGAACATTGTAAAATGGGGCAGGGGTGGTGTTTCTGATCCTCCTGACAATAACGTATCGGAGGAGGAGTGGGTCAACTATTTTAAACCCGAGTATGCTGAAACGCAATTTTGTCGGGAGATGGCTGGGTTTAGGCCGGTTTACTTTAAAGATAACTCCTTTAGTAATAATGAAGTAATGATGGCCCTCAGTTCAGTGACTAGCGGCAGAGCCCCAGGCTTAGACAGGGTCCCGGCGGATCTCTTTATTAATGATAAAGAGCTGTGGTGTAAATATATTTTTCTTCTTGTTAATGCAGTGGCACAGGGTGCTCCCGTACCGACATCCTGGCAAGGTGCAATTATAATACCTGTATTCAAGAAGGGTGATCGATCCAAACCCGGGAATTATAGACCCATAAGCTTAATTGACACCATCCAAAAGGTGGTGGGGAGGATGGTTGTCAATAAGCTTTTGATCTGGGTGGAGGAGAACAACGCCCTGTCTCTGTTCCAAGCCGGTATTCGGAAGTCCATCAGTACGATGGACCAGGTATTCCGATTTACCTTACTGCAGTGGCGAACTGTGTTGCTGGGCGAGGGCAGCCTGTACGCAACATTTGTCGATTTGCGGGCTGCCTTCGACCTGGTACCAAGGACTAAGCTGTGGTCGGTACTGAGGAACCTGGGTCTGCCAGAAGAATTACTGACAATGATAATGCGGCTGCATGAAGCGAACTTTGCCAAGATTCAGTGGGGGGGGCAAGGAGTCATCACTGCAGACTTCCCGGTTGAGCGGGGTGTCCGGCAAGGATGTTCAATGGCCCCCACACTCTTTTCCCTGTTCATTAACGGAGTAGTGGCTCGCATGCTATCTGCTAACGTGGACGCTCCCTCTTTGGCTGGTATTAGGATACAGATTTTAATGTTTGCAGATGATACCCTGATTTTATCTAAGACTCCGAGCGGCCTACAGCGAGCATTATTTATCTTTGATAATTTTTGTGGGGAGCATGGCTTAGAAGTCAATGTGGCGAAAACTAAGCTAATGGCCTTCAACCCCCATTGAAGTTTTAGATCTAAGCTGAGTATGAATGATCGCCTTCTAGAGATAGTCAAAGCTTTTATGTATTTAGGTATTTATGTAACAGATGACCTTAGATGGTCCCAGCATATAGACATTGCAGTCCTACGGCATAGGCAATTGGCTGGTGCTCTTGGCTCGGAGCACAGAAAATCTAGGACTAAACCAATTAAGCCAGCACTGCAGATCTACGAGGCCAAGGCCCTCGGCTTTGCACTATATTGTGCCGAGTTGTGGGGCTTTGAGAAGCTTGAGCCATTACAAACATCAGAAAATAAGTTTCTCAGGGCAATCACTGGTCTCCCCAAAAGTACTCCTTTACTCCCACTTAGGTACGATCTGGGTAGAAAGGCTGTAGTAGATCTAGCGAGGCTCCGTCCAATCCTATATTGGAGGAGGCTCTGGACCACTCCTGAGCTTCACCACTATGCCGAGGGATTTGAAGCTATAATTAAAGCGGATGTGTTCCATAAAATAAGATGGCTAAATGTCCTTAGAACTATGCTGGGTGATCTTGGTCTCCAACTGCTCTGGGATGACCCGTCAGGGGCCGCATTCCCAAGCAAAAAAACTCTAAAGGATATTTATTGGGAATATGTGGCTACTCGGAATTGAAGAGACACCAAGGCTGGTTCTATGGCTGGAGGCTTTTTAGAAGCTAAATTGTATCCCAGTCTAGAACTCTACCTGGGATACTATAACCTCGCCCAGGGATAGGAAGCTCTTCTTTCAAATTAGAGCTGGTGCTCTCCCCCTTAGGTCTTTAACAGGCGGGTTGGGGGGTTCATCTAATAGCAATTTTCCAGCCTGTGGAGCACACAAGGAAACAATTGGTCATTTTTTATTTGCTTGTAGAACCTAGGTAGAACCCAGGCGCATTTGGTTAACACCAGTGTGCAAAAACCTAGGTACCACCAGAAGGGATGTAGCTTTAAGAATTATTTGCACTAGCACTTTTGTCCCCCTAGTTATAGCTGCAGCCAAATATCTTGGATGGGCATGGGCTATCAGACAGAGGGTTTTAGGCAGCTGATTGTTTTTATTGTTCTCAGGGATTGTCTGTATTTTATTCTACCTGTATATTTCATTTAACAATTTTATATATGAATTAATGTCTTCTAAAAGTAGTGGTGCTTTTTTACAGATGGTTTTATATATGTGATTGTATGTGCTTTTATGAGAAAAAACTCGAATAAAGCATCTTAACAAGGAAAAATAAAATGCCAATAAAGATACGTTATTGTCATTTTAATTTTCCTTTTTGCACAGTGGGCAAAGCTCCTCCGCCTTAGCGGTGGAGCCGCTTCTGCAGGACCTACAGACAAACAGTACAATTGCATAGCAGTTAGATGTCAGATAGCTGCAGAACATTACACTTTGTATTAAAAAAATTAGTAAACATAATAAGTTGTTGCCATAAGTGTTACTGCTGTCTTGAGTGTCTCCTTAGGCCCTTTACTCTTCATCATGTCCTCTTGCACTAGAGCTCTGGAGAAAGTGAGCGCTATGCAAAGACAAACTACCTTTTGATTTACGTTTTTTGCCGTTTTATATAGCGCAAAGTCGACCCGAAGGTATGGGAGTGGTCGCGCTTTACATGAACACCAGTTACGTTACATAAAAGCATATATTTTTTTCCTTTTCACTTTTTCTGACCACCAGCAGTGTAAAAAATGCACCATGTTGTGTCATATTTACAAAGAAACGCACCTAGGTAAATGCGTCACTTTGTAAACACCTGCTCCACATTATACCTGCACCAGGTATAATGTATGCATGGTGGGCATCCCAACGCAAGAAAGGGTCGTAGAAGTGACACAGTGAAATCTATAAGATTTCTCTGCAACACTTCTAGGAAGCAGATGCGTCAATATCTTACGCCTGCCTCATGGCAGGCATAAGACTGACGCAGGCACATTTAACATGGGATTTGCCCATGTGTAATGACCCATTGCAGGAGTTGTGTCAATTTTGTGACACATTACAGCAATGCGTCATTTTTGCAACTACAGATACGTCAGAAATACTGACGTATCTGTAACTCCTTGTAACATGATGCGTCATACTATAAATATGACGCATCATTGGTGTCGCAAGGGCGGCGCAATGAAAAGTGACGCATCGCTGTTTTCTCGCTGGGATGCGTCACTTTTCATAAATGAGGTCCAAAGTGATTTGCGCCGATTCACAGGATGTTGACCCATAGGAATTTTCTTGGGTGCAGGTAACCTGGTCTCAGTTAATAATACAGCTATGAACTTTCGCTGTTTTGCTATCTTATTTTCACACAACAGCTGTTGAGAAAGAAAAATAACTCTAGGTGGCAGTGTGGTCCTAAAGAAAATGAAAGTGAAATGCGAGCAAATAATTCTCATTTAAGATTACATTTTTTTTTAAACACAGGCATCCTCAGCGTTTGTCTCTTCCTTTCAGATTACCTCTGACAATGGTGATTGTGGATACAGAGGCTTAAGACTTGAGACCTAACGGTGATATGTGCGCTATACAAGACTTTTTGACTCGGACTTTGACGAGACATTACTTTGAATTCTCTGTTGGCATTTTTTGTGTCAATTTTGTTTTTTTGTTGACCTGTGACAATGCCACAGTCAAGGTGTCTCACAGGGTCTGTGCTTTGATGCTCTGGGGTTAACGATCAAAAGGATTTATAAAATCATACAAAAAATATGTCTTTTTCACTGAGCTGCTAGACAGTCTGGCGATACAAGGTGCTACTAAAAAAGTCTCATAATGCATCTAGAAGCCATGGCAGCAAGTGACAAAACAATCTGACCTGTCTGTCGGTCTGGGATGGGGAATCTGTTTTTTTGTAAGAACACAATCACCTTTTGCAGTATGCATTTCCCCCCTTGCCTTATTTTTTCTTGTTTGCGTTGTAAAACCTACTTCACATGTGAAAATAGAATCGTACTATCTTCTTGCTTACCTTTTCGCGTGAATCCTTGGAGCTTTTATTTTTCATTCTCATCTTCTGGAATTTCAAGGAGACATTTTACCTGCTGCCAACAGAGCTGAATTCTATGGATATTTCTTGACAACATTATTTATTTGAAAGTGTGTAGAATTGTCACTGAGCAACCTTTGAAATACAGAAGCTACCAGGCTCGGACTGAGATAGAGTATAGGGGCAGGAAAGCACTAAATAGCTTTAGAAATCAAACCAAATCAGAATTTGGAAGGGTGTCAGTTTCAAATGCAGATTGCTTATGGTATGTATTAATGTTTTGCAACTGAAATCCATCCATTAAACATTAATATTTTATTGAATACTAAAGAAAGAGGAGGTATGAAGCCTGGTGCTTGAAAAGCACCATGAACTTGCTGCATCTATGCCTCTGAGCCGGAAAAACACTGGTGCTGTCTCGGCTGTACACGTCTCATGAAATCTCACACTGCTGATGCCACGGATTATCAATCAAGCATTTAAAGTGGAAGCTTCTAGCACTGTTCTGTCCCTTTATTTTGTTTTGTGTATGTGACGCTTGCACCTCTGTTCTATCCCTATATTTTGTATATGTGAAGCTTGCACCTCTGTTCTATCCCTTTATTTTGTGTATGGGAAGCTTGCACCACTGTTCTGTCCCTTTATTTTGTGTGTAGGAAGCTTGCACCACTGTTCTCTCCCTTTATTTTGTATATGTGAAGCTTGAACCACTGTTCTATCCCTTTATTTTGTATACGTGAAGCTTGCACCTCTGTTTTTTCCCCTTATTTTGTATATGTGAAGCATGCACCACTGTTCTATCCCTTTATTTTGTATATGTGAAGCATGCACCTCTGTTCTATGCCATTATTTTTCATATGTGAAGCATGCACCTCTGTTCTATCCCTTTATTTTGTATATGTGAAGCTTGCACCACTGTTCTATCCCTTTATTTTGTATATTTGAAGCATGCACCTCTGTTCTATGCCATTATTTTTCATATGTGAAGCATGCACCTCTGTTCTATCCCTTTATTTTGTATATGTGAAGCATGCACCTCTGTTCTATCCCTTTATTTTGTATATGTGAAGCTTGCACCACTGTTCTGTCCCTTTATTTTGTATATGTGAAGCATGCACCTCTGTTCTTCCCCTTTATTTTGTATATGTGAAGCTTGCACCTCTGCTCTATCCCTTTATTTTGTATATGTGAAGCTTGCACCACTGTTCTGTCCCTTTATTTTGTATATGTGAAGCATGCACCTCTGTTCTTCCCCTTTATTTTGTATATGTGAAGCTTGCACCTCTGCTCTATCCCTTTATTTTGTATATGTGAAGCTTGCACCTCTGCTCTATCCCTTTATTTTGTATATGTGAAGAATGCACCACTGTTCTATCCCTTTATTTTGTATATGTGAAGAATGCACCACTGTTCTATCCCTTTATTTTGTATATGGGAAGCATACACCTCTGTTCTTCCCCTTTATTTTGTATATGTGAAGCATGCACCACTGTTCTATCCCTTTATTTTGTATATGGGAAGCATACACCTCTGTTCTTCCCCTTTATTTTGTATATGTGAAGCATGCACCTCTGTTCTTCCCCTTTATTTTGTATATGTGAAGCATGCACCTCTGTTCTTCCCCTTTATTTTGTATATGTGAAGCTTGCACCTCTGGTCTATACCTTTATTCTGTAGACGTGAAGCTTGCACCTCTGTTCTGTCCCTTTATTTTGTATATGTGAAGCATGCACCACTGTTCTGTCCCTTTATTTTGTACATGTGAAGCATGCACCTCTGTTCTTCCCCTTTATTTTGTGTGTGGGAAGCTTGCACCACTGTTCTGTCCCTTTATTTTGTATATGTGAAGCTTGCACCACTGTTCTGTCCCTTTATTTTGTATATGTGAAGCTTGCACCACTTTTCTGTCCCTTTATTTTGTATATGTGAAGCTTGCACCTCTGTTCTATTCCTTTATTTTGTGTATAGGAAGCTTGCATCTCTGTTCGGTCCCCTTATTTTGTATACGTGAAGCTTGCACTACTGCCTGTGCTGCACACGTTCCTACAGTGTGTGTGTGCCACCTGCCGTCACTGCTGCTGCCTGCAGCTTGAGCTGTTCTGCATGAGGTCAAAAGTGGCTTTTCTGCTGCTGACTGTACTGTGCTTGAGCTATGTGAGATAATTATGCACTGCTGCTGTTCAGTACTGTGCCTATTCTGTGTGTGGTGGGAGATGTGTACTGCTGCTACTTGAACTATAACTAGGTGTGTGTGTGCGCACGTGTGTGGGTGTGTGTGTGAGGATGAATTACTGCAGCAGATATTGCCTGTTTTTTTTGTATGACGTGGATGCTTGCACTATCTATGTCCATTATGTCTGTGCCCTGCAAGTGTGAAGGGAGTGAGCACTATAATTTCCCACTTCTTTCCTTCTGGCTAATGAGGGACGTGTGCACTGTGACTGTGACCCTTTTGCTGTGGGTTCTGTTCTTTTGCACTGGGCCAGGGACAGACTAATTTGCATGTAGTCAGGTTCTGAGCTGGGATGGTGCAGTGAGCTAAAAAACGATGATGGATCAAGCCCTGATCTGTTGACTGGGTAGGAGTATTCTGCTTAATTCAGAAACTCTGTCCATCACCACCCCCTTTTCTGAATCGTGGGTTCTGTTCCTGGCATGTATGAGTCAAGCTCCCACAGGCGCACACTGACGCTGTATCTGTACCTTGGGTGTGAGGCAAGGTTGCAGTCCTTCTGCCCGGTACTTTACTTGTTGCTTGTGTTTGAAAGAGTCTTTCTGAAGTGCTGCCTCATACAGCACTTGTGCCACGTGTTTAATGGACGTTTCCTGTAGGGCTGCCCAGTGCTGCATGTATTCAGTCTTCGAGGCAAGCTTGCACCGAGGATGCCTAGCCTTGTGTCTGTCTGTGTGCCGAGGCTTGCTCTGCATTACCTCGTCTATGAATAAGAGAAGCTGCTCTGATCATTGGCTTCACCTTCACGCTAAGCCGCTCACCTTTCTATAAACGTTTGCACATTTCACTCTGTGGTAGAAATAGAGGAAGGTTTAGCCTCCTGGCCAAACACAACGGGAAAAGTGACCACAATGATTAAATGGCTGCAGAATGAAGCCCAGATGGCAGTGGTAATAACGAACTGTCTTTATTATTTATTGATCTGCCATCAAAGAGCCGGGACTTCAAAGCACTGTGCTCCAGGTGTCAAGTCAAGTCAAGTCAAGTCATAAAATTTGTATAGCGCACTACATACCCAGGGGGTTTCAAGGCGCTTAGGAAGGGGAGGAGGATTATTTGTCAAATATCCACGTTTTAAGCTGTTTTCTGAAAGCTAGGTGTTTCTGGGTGAGGCGAAGGTAGGCGGGGAGTGAGTTCCATGTTTTAGCAGCCAGGTATGAAAAGGATCTGCCTCCCATGGTGGTCTTGTTGATGCGAGGTACAGTGGCGAGGGCTTGGTTGGAAGAACGTAGTTGGCCGGAGGGGGTGTAGAAGGACAGTCGAGAGTTGAGGCAATCTGGTCCGATGTCGTAAAGTGATTTGTGTGCGTGGGTTAGCAGTCGGAAAGTGATCCTCTTATTGACTGGTAGCCAGTGGAGGTCTTTAAGGTGACCAGAGATGTGTTCGTTGCGTGGGATGTCTAATATGAGCCTGGCTGAGGCGTTTTGGATTCGTTGGAGTTTCTTCTGGAGTTTAGCGGTGGTACCTGCGTAGAGGGTGTTTCCGTAGTCCAGTCGGCTCGTGACCAGAGCGTGGGTGACTGTTTTCCTTGTTTCGGAGGGGATCCAGCGAAATGTTTTTCTGAGCATGCGAAGAATGTTGAAGCAGGAAGAGGATACGGCGTTGACTTGTTTGTTCATTGAGAGTGAGGAATCCAGGATGACGCCAAGGTTCCGTGCGTGGTCTGTCGGGATGGGTGCTTTTCCGAGGGCTTCCGGCCACCAGGAGTCGTCCCAAGCAGAGGGGGATGTGCCTAGGATGAGGACTTCTGTTTTGTCTGAGTTCAGTTTCAGACGGCTTTGTTTCATCCATTCGGCGACTTCTTTCATTCCTTCGTGCAGGTTAGTTTTGGCGGTGTTGGGGTCATTGGTGAGGGAGAGGATCAATTGAGTGTCGTCCGCGTAAGAGATGATGTTGAGGTTGTGTTGGCGTGCGATGGCCGCGAGGGGGCTCATGTATACGTTGAAGAGGGTGGGACTGAGTGAGGATCCTTGAGGTACGCCGCAGATGACTTCAGAGGCCTCGGACTTGAATGGAGGAAGGCGGACTCTCTGGGTTCTTCCGGTGAGGAACGAGGTGATCCATTCAAGTGCTTTTCCTTGGATTCCGATGTTATTGAGGTGATGTAGGAGGGTGCTGTGGCAGACTGTGTCGAAGGCTGCAGAGAGGTCGAGGAGGATGAGGGCGACTGTGTCTCCATTGTCCAGTAGAGTGCGAATGTCATCTGTTGCTGCGATGAGGGCGGTCTCAGTGCTGTGTTTTGCTCGGAAGCCAGATTGTGAGGGGTCGAGGGATTTGTTGGCTTCGAGGAAGGCGGCGAGCTGGTTGTTGACGGCTTTCTCGATGACTTTGGCCGGGAATGGAAGAAGCGAGATTGGGCGGTAATTTTTGAGTTCGGTGGGGTCCGCTGTTGGTTTTTTCAGAAGGGCGGTGAGTTCAGCGTGTTTCCAGTCTTCTGGGAAGGTGGCGGAGTTGAAGGAGCAGTTGATGACGTCTCGGAGGTGCGGTGCTATGACGGAGTCTGCTTTGTTGAAGATGTGGTGAGGGCATGGGTCTGTGGGTGATCCTGAGTGGATGGAGTTCATCAGTCGGATGGTGTCCTCAGTGGAGATTGGGTTCCAGTCGTTAAGGGTGTTCACGGGGGGGAGATGGACAGCAGAAGGTAGGGTGGGTTGGTTTCCGGGTTGGTTGTCAAAGCTGTTGTGGATGTCTGCAATCTTGTTGTGGAAAAAAGAGGCTAGGGAGTCGCATAGGGTTTGAGAGGGGGTGATGTCGTTGGAGTTGGCCGAGGGATTGGAAAATTCCTTGACGATGTTGAAAAGTTCCTTGCTGTTGTGAGCGTTGTTGTCGAGTCGATCCTTGAATGCTGCTTTCTTGGCTTTTCGGATTAGTTGGTGGTGAGTGCGGGTGGCGTTTTTGAAGGCGTCCTTGGTGCTGGTGGTTGGATCTTTTTTCCAGGCCTTTTCAAGGGAGCGGCAGAGTTTCTTGGATTTCTTGAGATCATCGTTGAACCATGAGGCCTTCTTGCTGCCAGGTTTGTTTTGACGTTTTTTCAGTGGTGCTAAGGTGTCGGCGGTGTTGGATAACCATAGGGTGAGGTTAGCGGCGGCTTCGTTAGCGTTGGAAGAGGGGGCTGGTGTGTGTTGAAGGAGTGATGCGGAGATTTGGTCCGTGGTGATTTTGTTCCAGTTCCTTTTCAGGGTAGGTTGGAGGTGGATGCTGGGTTTTGGTTTGTTGTAGGTGAAGTGAACGCAGCTGTGGTCAGTCCAGAGGAGGTCCGTAGTGTGGCTGAAGGAGACATGGTTGCTGGAGGTGAAGATGGGGTCGAGTGTGTGACCTGCGATGTGGGTGGGGGAAGTGACTAGTTGTTTAAGTCCTAGGTTGGTGAGGTTGTCCACGAGGGTGGCGGTGTTGTGGTCGTTGATCTTATCGAGGTGAAAGTTGAGGTCTCCCAGAAGGATGTAGTCTTTGGAGGTGAGCGCGTGTGGGGTGATGAAGTCCGTGATGTTCTCACTGAATTTTGCGCGAGGTCCTGGTGGTCTGTAGAGGAGGGTGCCTCTGAGTGTGGTCTTGGGGTCGATGTGGATCTGGAAGTGAAGGTGTTCGGAGTTAGCGAGGTTGGCGTCAGAGCTGGTTGAGATGCGGATTGATTTCTTATGGACGATAGCGATTCCTCCTCCTGTGTGGCTGGTGCGGTCCTTGCGTGTGATCTTATAATCTTCAGGGATGGCAATGGTGATGTCTGGGGCGGAGGAAGCATTCATCCAGGTTTCCGTTAGGAAGGCGATGTCCGGAGAAATGGTGTCTAGTAGGTTCCATAGGTCAATGGCGTGCCTGTGGACTGATCGGGTGTTGAGAAGGATGCATTGTAGGTGGTTGGGGTCGGGAATCTGAGGTGTGGTCGTAGCGGAGATGTTGTCGGTGCCGATGAATTTGCAGGAGTAGCAAGAGAAAGGTCCATGGGTGTGTCCAGGGGCGGCTTGGACACAGGTGGGAGCGCGGCCGGGGTTAAGGGCTAGGAGGGTGGCGGCATCGTAGGTAATGCGGGGGGGCTGGGCAGCGCGAGGGGCAGGGGGTCTGGCGCTGGGCGCGGTCCAGGCGCGGACGGGCGTAGACGGGCTTACCTTTGGCGCACCTTCGGTGCGGGTTGGGCGCAGTCGCTGCGCGTAAACGCTGCGCGCGGGAACTCCTGTCATATATGGATGGTGGAGGGGGAGGGGCGAGGGCGTCTCAGCTGGGAGGCGGGTCGGGCACACGAGGAGGAAGATAAACAAACAAAATGGAGGCGGGGGAGGAGCAGGTCGGAGCGCTCTGGGCAAATGCGCATACAATGTTAAAAAGCTGCCAAATTGATTCACTATAGCGCTAATAAGGCAAAGCGCTACACAGGGCACACAGCAGGTCAAAGCAATTCCAAGTATCACACAGATATTAGCAGAGCAGCGCTACGATACCAGCTTGAAGTCAGGGGCACAAGGAGCGACCACTCTATCCGTGAGGAGGAGTGAGTCACAGCGTTTGCAGCAGAGCAGCGCTGTATTAAGCTCGTGGGAGGGCGTCTCAGCTGGGAGGCGGGTCGGGCACACGAGGAGGAAGATAAACAAACAAAATGGAGGCGGGGGGAGGAGCAGGTCGGAGCGCTCTGGGCAAATGCGCATACAATGTTAAAAAGCTGCCAAATTGATTCACTATAGCGCTAATAAGGCAAAGCGCTACACAGGGCACACAGCAGGTCAAAGCAATTCCAAGTATCACACAGATATTAGCAGAGCAGCGCTACGATACCAGCTTGAAGTCAGGGGCACAAGGAGCGACCACTCTATCCGTGAGGAGGAGTGAGTCACAGCGTTTGCAGCAGAGCAGCGCTGTATTAAGCTCGTGGGAGGGCGTCTCAGCTGGGAGGCGGGTCGGCCACACGAGGAGGAAGATAAACAAACAAAATGGAGGCGGGGGGAGGAGCAGGTCGGAGCGCTCTGGGCAAATGCGCATACAATGTTAAAAAGCTGCCAAATTGATTCACTAAACTAGGTGATAGTTCAGTGTTGCACAAGGCAGGCTTGTATGGACTGTATGCAATCCTGTTAAACATAAAAGACAAATCAGTAATCCTACCAAACACTGTGGCGAGTCATAGCAACCATGTTTTGAGTTTGCCTGTGTGTGACATGTTCATGTTTGCACCCTACTAATGAGTGACATTTCATTTATTGACCTCCAACGTAAGACTGCACCCATCAACAACACGAATTGAGACAGTTGTCCTCAGCACCATGAGTCGTGGCCACTTCCAGCAGCAGGACTCCCCTGCGAGCACCACATCCACGCCCGCTAGCAGTTGCCTGGCTCAGCTCCTCCAGATTCTAAGCAAGCACAACTTCTGACATTACCCCTGCAGGAACTGCCTCCCCATAGGCTTGCCTGCAAGCACTAACATGTGTAACAACCACATTTTCTGCAGGCACCTTCAGGCTTTGGTGCTGCTGGTTGCAGCTTTCTGAGTGAGGTTGAGTCCTTGTTTTGAAACACAGAGCAGCCAATGTTGTGTATTGCTGCTTTGGAGGCTATCAGTAAGACAAAGTTGACCTTGCAGATATCAGCGGAGAGTGGTACAGTGGTCATGTATGTGGAGTGATGCTGATCTTGACAAAGGACAATTGTCTGATCCTTTTTATGATCCATTTGTGAGCTGACTCCAAGATTACTGAGGAATTTTGATTTCTTTTTTTTTTAGTTTGAAAATCTTTATTGAGTAGATTAAAGCAATGTAAAACATCAGTACAATAGCAATACAAAAAATTAGGAGAACATTTGAGAAAAGTAATGGAAGACATTGCACCAATAAGACTAAAACCCCAGAGGGGGTGAGCAATGTACTAAGGATAATATGCTTTTATAAGTTTACATTTTGGGGGAAAGAAAGAAGGGAGGAAGGAGAAAAGAAAGGAAGAGGGAAAGAAAGAAAAAAATGCAGCAATTAAAAAATAATTACAATGAAAGTAAGGAAAGGATATTGTAAAATATAAGTATAACAAGTAATTATGTGGTACATCTAGATTAAAAATCCGTTAAAGGGGACCATAATAAATCACGTTTGATCAACAGGGGGATGGATGAAGCACATGCACGATCTAATCTATGATGATGACAAAGTAAATTCCACCAAGCATTGTAAACAACATTCTTAGTATCTTTCCAGTTGGTTGTCATAATTTGAAAATCAATAGAAATACAGAGATCAATAAATTTACGAGTATGGGGCGGGACATCCCAAACAAGGGCCATACCACCCAGAAAAACAAAAGAAATATCAAAAGGAACAGTAGTAGATAAAATATTGTTAAGTGTAGACCAAACTTGCGAACACATTAGTTGAACTTTAGGGCATATACTAAACATGTGTAGCAAATCACTAGTAATGCAAGAACAAGACCAAAATTTTTTAAAGTCTAATAATTTGAATTTAAATAGATCACAAGGAGTATAGAAAAGTCTATTATAGAAAAAGTAGAGGGCCTGCGTGGTACTGGCAGAGCGAGAGGCTGAGTGTAGTTTGGACCAAATGGAATCCCAGGTGAGCTCAGAGAAAGTGTGACCTAGGTCCAACTCCCAAATAAGTTCAAGTTTAGTTTTAGGTCTATCAATTGGGGAGGGAGAGAGTAGTTTATAAATGGCCGAGGCTCTAAGAGGGACATGAAAATTTGGAGGGGAGGCAAGAAGAGGAGGAGAGAAGGAAGGAGGGATGTCCTGTTGGATAATAGAGGATAATATAGGGAGAAGTGCATTGAAATGTGAAAAGTGTTTGTTGGAGATACCAAAAGAGGAGCGGAGTTCCTGATAGGTTAGTAAAGCCTTATTGGTAAGAAGCTGTCTATAAGTAAGAATTCCTTTATCGATCCATTCCTTCCAGAACAGTGCTCGATTGCGCAGTTTAAGGGATTTGTTATACCATAATGGAGTATCCAAGTGAAGAGAGGAGGGCAAAGAAAATGAACGGAAAAGGCCAAGTGTTAAAGCTTTAGAATGTTTAAAAATAGGCAAAGCAAACTTAGGGGGAGGCTGGGTGAGATTAGAAGCAATAAGAAAAGAAAAAGGGATAATTTGAGCTGATTCCAGAGAGCTCCAAGCTGTTATAGGTCAGGAGGTGGAGTCAAGAAGAAAAGGCCAAATTTGTTTGAGAGAGAAGGCAGAGTGAAAACGTGAAATGTTCGGGAAGTTAACTCCACCGAGATGTTTAGGTTGTTGAAGGCGAGCCAGAGAGACTCTAGCCTTACGCTTATTCCATAGGAATTTGGAAAAGAGACTATTAATGGACTTAAAAAAGAAATGAGGGAGGGAAATAGGGAGCACAGAAAGACAAAAGTTCACAATAGGAAGGAGCATCATTTTGATTGTAGAAAGACGACCCCACCAAGAGAGGAAGAGGGGAGACCAGCGTTCTATAAGGGAAGAAAGTTTTTTAAGGATGTCGGAATGGTTGATTTTAATAGTCTCTCTAATAGTGTTGGCATAAAGGAGTTCAAGACATTTGATGGAACTAGAATTCCACTGAAAACCAGAGCCATGAAACATGTGAGGAAGACAAAACTTATTAAGCGGGAGAACTTCTGTTTTATTAATATTTCATTTGTAACCAGAAACGGAGGAATAATCATGTAATAAGGAAAAGAAAGCAGGAAGGGCAACAGCAGGGTTGGAAAAAGCAGTGAATTTAATCTCTACATCCTTGTAGACAAAACCGGAATAAGAAGGGGATTGTCGGATTTTTTCAAGGAAAGGTTCTAGCGCTAAAATAAAAAGGAGAGGGGATAATGGGCAACCTTGCCTGGTTCCTCTGTGGAGGGGAATGTAAGCGGATTGCAAACCATTAATCCAGATAGAAGTAGAGGGAACAGAATATAGTATTTGGACAAATTTGAGGAAAGTGGGGCTAAGACCATGCCATCTCAGGGCACCAAACATAAAATCCCAATTAACACGGTCAAAAGCCTTCTTGGCATCCAGGGTAATGGCTGCTATAGGGTTCTCCATTTTAGCAGAGAGATGAATAATGTTGAGAAGGGTCCTCGAATTGTCGGTAATAGACCTGCCTTTGACAAACCCAGATTGGTGAATATTAACTAAATCGGGAATAATAGGATTGATACGTAAGGCCAAAATTTTCGCATATATTTTACAATCAGTATTGATCAGGGAGATGGGTCTGTAATTTTTGCATAGGGAAGGATCTTTATCTATTTTAGGGAGTAGAACGAGCATAGCCTGCGTGAAGGAACCTTTAGACTCACCTGTATTAATAAAATGATTAAGTAATTGGAGTAGATGGAGAACCAAGACAGATTTAAAATGTAGGAAGAAACGAACTGTAAAGCCATCAGGGCCAGGCATCTTATCAATGGGGAGGAGAGAAAGGGCAGCAAGAATTTCTTTGTCCGAAATTGGGGCATCAAGAGGAGAGAAATCTACCGAAGGGGTGGGAGGCTTAGGGATGGAATGAAAGAAAGAATCCAATTGTTCAACAGAAGGGGTAGACTCAGGGGTATAAAGGGTGGAGTAGAATTGAACAAAACAATCAAGAATTTTAGAATCAGAGGATTGAGGAGAGCCGTGAGGGTCCGTAATGGTAACTATCGTAGATTTCTGTTTTGTAACTTTGAGATAATTCGCTAAAGCTTTACCAGCCTTATTACGGCCACCATACATTTTTGCATTGAATTGGAGAAGCTGATTAGAAGCAGAGTCCCAAGAGTGTTTATGAAATTGCATTTTAGCAGTAATGAGAGAAGACAACGAATCGGGAGAGTTGGTAGTATAATAAAGATGCTCAAGTTCCTTGATACGTTTAAGAAAAGAAGAGGACTGTGAAAGTGCCTTCTTCTTTTTGCGCGCCACAAAGTCAATGATACAGCCACGAGCAGTAGCCTTAAAAGCATCCCAAAGGAATCGAAAATCAGAAGAGGTGTGTAAGTTATTAATAAAGAAATCATCCATGAAGTGAGTAAAGTGTTCAGTGAAAGAGGGATCAAGTAAAAGGGAGTTGTTAAAGCGCCATCTACGGGACTGGGGTGAGGGGGAAGGATAGTCCATATCCAAAATAACAGGGGCGTGATCAGAGATAAGGATAGAGCCTATTTCAGAATTGGTCATGAATTGGAAGGCGTGGTGGGAGAGAAAGATGTAATCAATGCGGGAGAGGGAGGCATGTACAGGGGAAAAAAAGGAAAATTCAAGAGAATCAAGGGTGTGAGATTCTCCATGAATCTATGAGACCTCTAGAAGAGATGGATCTGTGGAAGGACTTCTGCATTTTATTGGGAACATAATGTGCCTGTGATTTGCGATCCAGAAAAGGGTCCATCAATTGATTACAATCCCCCCCAACATTCATATCTTCGTTAGCATTAGAGGAGAGGAGGGAGGAAAAGTTATTCCAGAAGGAGGGATCAATACCTTTCGGACCATAAACATTGCAAAGGAAGAGGTGAACATCGTTAACCATACAATCTAGGAGCAACCACCTACCATTAGAATCAGCAGATTCTTTTTGTATTTGCACAGACAGAGCTTTGTGAAATAGAATAACAACACCATTCTTATGATTAACAGCCGGAGAACAAAAAACATCCCCAACCCACTGTCTACGTACCATTGACAATTCCTGAGTAGAAAGATGCGTTTCTTGAAGAAAGGCAATTTGACATTGTAAACGGGCAAGATGAGACAAAACACGTTTCTTTTTTTTTTTTTTTTAAACCTTTTTTGTGCAGATAGTAGCATACAAATACGGGCCTACAACCAATTAGGCCGGCCACGAAGCAATCTGAAAAGCACGTAAAGCAATAAAGAGGTTTCACAGCAGTCACCCAGTATATTGCAAACAAGTAGTTCAATCGTAGAGGAGCTGAGTGGGACCGCCGGAAGCAGGATCAAAGAAGGTTAATTTTATAATAGAAATTATAGCCGGATCAGTTGCAGTTTAATCATCTGAGTGCCCATGGCAGGCCACGAATCAAGCAGCAAGACATTAAGGCATCAATAAAAATGGTAAGCAGCAATAGTCTACAGCAATCAGAATATAGATGCCATATTTCCAATCAGTACCCAGCGTAGCCCTCCATGTGCACACAGACCACCAAATTATTATACTTATACCTAACTGAATAACCAGAACGGCAAAAGGAGTTACAGGCATTCTCTATTTTGACCCAGAAGATAAGAAAAAGGGGGAACACTAAAAAAGAAGAAAAGAAGGAGGAACGCCGTGCTGCTGTACGCGCCCCCACAGCGATAAGGGCGAGCAAAGTGATTGGGGACCACGTTATTGGGGGTGGGGCGTTCAAGTCAGGATATCCGTGCAATCAATATGGTATAAAGTAAGAATACCTCACCCTCCCACCCCAAAAGCAATCACACCGTGGGAAACATGCACAGCCACGGCGTCCTAAGAAAGGGACACAAAAGAGCCGTAGAAACTAAAAAAAAAAAAAGGTCAGAAAAAGACCCCAACCCAGCCACCCCACCCTGCACCCCTGCAGAAGGCTACGGCCTACCCCCCCCAGCAGCGTGCCTGTCGCCCTAAATAGGAGACCCAAAATATAGGAAAAGTTAGAGAAAGGGAGAGGAAACAAAAGAGACAAAAAGGAAAAAGAACCTAGGGGAGAGTAGAGCCATCATTCGAACCTTCCGGCCCCTACCCCCCGCCATCACACTCATTGATGCAACATCAAAACAAAATCGACATAGTCTCAGGTATCATAAACCTTCGAAGGAATCGTCCATAATATCATGGTTGAGGGCACTCCTCATCTCCATCCGCCAACCATTAGTCCTCCGGGTCCAGAACCGGCTCACCCCTGTCCTTTCCTAGCCATCGCTACCGCGCGCGGTAGAGTTGCGGGTAGCAAACAAATCAAAGTGGAGAGGCCCTATGGTCGAAGCAGGACAGACCAGGGGAGCAAACCAGAGGACTCCAGAAACCAGTGGCCAAGCAAGAACTTTGTGCGGCAGTCTAGACGTTTCAGCAACGACAACGGGAACAACAAACAGTGTGGGTACAGTCTCACCGGCCAGGAAAGTAGAGTCGTCCCCGCAGGATAACACTGGGGTCTCGCCGGGGCAGTCCGAATCGGCAATCTACGTTGTGCCCCGATCAGTCGAGCAGGAACGGGCTCCGACGCAGTGCCCAAGCCCGCGCCTGCCACGAACAAGGCAACCCCGGGATCCGGGATCGCTGGTGTATAGTCTTGCCGATGCACAGTGACAGAACTTCTCACGGCAACAGAGGGGGACGAAACCGCACACACTCGGAGCCGAGCCGCGTCCATGAGGGACGGCCCGACAGCAATGGCGTCCATCCTTCTATCCAGCACAAGGGGGTCGAGGGCCAGGGTTGCGTGTAAAGTCTTTAAGGCATCAAGGACATCACCAAGCGTGGGCTCCCGCTCACATGACCAAACCCCCGTACACTTCGGCGACACAAATTCGCCGACCTGGTTCAGTCCGTGACTCAGGGCGCCGGCCGCCATCTTGTAGATCCAGCCGCGTCCCCGTGCGCTTCAACTTCTGGAGCGGGCTCTCAAGCAAGGCCACCATGGGAGCCCCCTCGAGCCCGAGGAATGGCAACCTGGGTGCAGAAAGGAGAGCCACCAAAAGGGGGACTGCTAGCGCCACCGCCCCGCGGGCGCCACACGCCGAATCCGGGCGCAGGGCTTCAAGATGGCCGGACAAGGCAACAAAGGGGGGAGCCTCCTACACGGTCTTCCCCCGTCCACGGCGTGCCGCACCTCACCACGGGACCCTCCGGCCGCTGGACCGGGCCCAATCCGTTGCCATCGGCATAACCGCACTACGTCCTCTCCCAGCCGACCTCTCCTCTCCACCAGGGGCCGCCGTCGACGCCATCTCGCCGGCTGACCTCTGCAGGCAAGTCCCTGGTCTCTACGCCGCGGAGGCCCCAGACCAAGCAGGGGTGTAACTTCGGATCCGCCGCTCGCAGGAGCCCCTGGGACAGATGGTGAGTACAAGGTTTCCTTCGTCTTTCTGAGTCTTCCCGAGTATGTCGTCTCGGGGCAGGATGCGTGTCAGGATATGTGTGCTGGGCAGGAAGGCTAGCGGAGCCGAGCTACATTGCGGCCATCACGGTTGCGAGCTTGGCTCCTCCCCCCAACACGTTGTTTCTTAATAGGGTTGCGGAGACCCTTAACATTCCAAGAAATGAGTCAAAAACCTTTCATAGGAAGAGAGTGAAAAAGGAATAGAGTAAGAAAGTAGTGCAGGCTGTAAGAGAAAAAAGGCAAGAAAATAGAAAGAGGTAACTCGCAACAAACATGATGAAATTAAAAGAGGAGCAGAATAAACCCCAAACATAAAAGGAAAGAAATATCAAAGAAAGACGATACAATACCATCATAAGGAGGTGCAAAGGGGGAATGAGAGAAAATGAGAAGAAGGGATTAGAGGAACTAGTACCATTGCATCGGAGAAGAGGAAAGAAGAGTAATAGGGGAAGGATGAGTGAAGTAAAAGATGCTGAGAGAAATCAAAAAGGAGAAGGAAGGAAAGGGAAGTAAGTAGGAAGGAAGAAGGGAGCCAAAAGCAACCCTAGAGAAGACAGCAAGAAGAAGGATGGCGAGAAGAACCAAAAAGGTTTCAGCCTTACAGAACATGTAACAAAAAAGGACAATGAAGTGAGAGCGGGAGCAGCGAGAAAAGACGACCGCACAAGAAGAAAAATATAAAGGTCGAGAACACAGTCCGAGGAACTAAAAGAAGAAAAGACTAGAAAAAGAAAAGAAATACAAAGAGAACCAAGGACCGAGCACGACATAAGAACAAATGAAGGAGACTTACCAAACAAGTATGCAGGGAATCAGCATACTGGGATGACGGAAACGAACGATGACACAATACAATGGAGAGGAGGGCAAACGAAACAACAGGAAACTGACCTAAGGAACGATAAAAACAAAAGAGTGAGGTGATATGAAGGAGGCAACAAGTCAACACATGGTAGACAATAAAAAAAACACAGAGACAGAGACATTGTAAGCTAAGAGCCGCTTTGCTCCATGGAATCTTCTCTGTGGGAATGGATGAATCTGCGGAGATCAGCCGGATCTTCGAAGCTGTAAGACTGTTCCTTGTATGTAACCTTGAAAAAGCAAGGATGAATTAGACCATATCTAGCATTCATGGAACGAAGCGTAGGCCGCAGATCCAGAAATTCTTTTCGACGCGTCGCAGTCGGTTTGGAGACATCCTGAGAAAAAAATTGTTTGTGGCCTGACCATAGCAGTTGCTTGTGTTGTTTGGTTGAATGGAAAATAGCCATGAGGTGAGAATAGAAAAGAAAATAAGCAATAATGCCTCTAGGTTTTGAAGATGAGGAGGAGTTTTTAGGACCCAGACGGTGCGCTCGTTGAATATTGACATCCACATGTTTAGGCATACCAACAATTGGTAAGACTTGGGCTTTCAAAAAAAGGATAATGTCGGACCCTTCAGAATTCTCCGGAATACCATAAATACGAAGGTTGTTGTGTCTATTTCGATTTTCCAAATCTTCAGACGTTTTCTTGAGGACCTGAACCTCCTTGGTGAGATTTTCCAGTTTGGCGGCAATATCTTGGGCGTCACTGATTTGTTGCTCAACAACAGTAACCCTTTTGTCAAGATTAGACCACTTATCATCCAGCCTTTGCAGGGTAGCAGTAGTGTCTGCAATAAAAGGGCGAATTAAGCGAAGTTCTTCCATAAGGTCCTCAAGAGTGACAGGGAGCGGAGACTTGGAAGGAGATGGTGGGTCCTTCTTCAGGCGTTTGCCCACAGGTGTAGAATCCTTACGTGGGGTGGGAGCAGCATTGGAAGCTTTTGTATTATGTCCGTGCTCCATATTGGCAAAGCCAAAAAAAGAAAAATTAAAGGCGTAAGTTAAAGTATGAGCAGCGTACCGTAGGATGAGGGCTGCAAAGTACCAAAAGGAGCAATGAAATGCTGAATTAATGTGCCACTAGGAGTCTGCAGAGCACAAAAAGGAAGTTGGAATGGGCCCAGGAGATGCAAAACCCCAACAGAACATTGTCCAGGCAAGTGTTGAGGTAAATAGTAGAAGCCAAGGTCGGACGACAATGGGGAAGCCAAGAAAAAAACACCAAATGCCACAAAAGAGTTCAAATGCCCTTAAAAACCATTGTAATAGCAAAAAAACAAGGACATTGGGTGATATTCCTGAAGTGGGCACATTCTGGGTGGTTTAGAAGCAAAATAAAAAAAAAACAATGAAAAAAAAAATGGCGGCCGTTTCCAAAGTAATTGCATTTATGCAAAAAAAATGACCAAAACGATCAGGAAAGCGTGCAGAAACATACCCATGTGCTGGGGGGCAGTTCCGACGCTGCAAACGGCCGTTTCCGCCGAGAAACGCCTTCTAGAAACAGAACCTACACAGCAGAAGCACCGCTGAAATCGCGGAGCTCAGGGGGGAGCGCCCATCTTGATCGTCGCGTTGCGCGCCCTCTCGGAATTTTGATTTCTTAATACATCTTCTAAAGCACTTGGAAACCCTCTGATAGGGCAGTACTTTGTAGAAGATGCAGGGAATGCTTCACCATCAGCATCCGTGCTGTGCCATGGGAGCAGTAACTGATGCAGCACTATTGGGACCATAAGATAAGCAACAAGAATCATGGTCACACTGAGATCAGCTTTCGATGCTACATAGGTAGTGAGATTGGTTTACTATACCGCTGGACTTTGGATATATGCTGCTTGTATAATAATACTTCTTACGATGTTCAAAAGCCCACATCCAGCTCAGTGGACCAGTGGTTCTATGTCATGAATGACATCTTCATTCCTCCCTTTTTAGTAGACAGCACCTCACACTTTCCAATTGCACAGTGAAAGTAGAGCTGTGCCACTAGCAGTGTAAGACTCCCTCACATAGTTCACTTGCACCCTCAATTAATGAACATGACAGATTGCTGCAAATGTATGTGTCAGGTCCTCTGCACACCAGTAGGTCCTCTGAAGCTACCCTGGAAGGTAAAATACATGCCCTTAACCTAGAGGGTACTCTGTCTTAGAGTGAGATGCTGGGCCTTGAACCTTTCCACTCACCCACAGAGCAAGGGAAGGGTGACCTCCTGAAAGATAATTCAAAGAGCCTGTGATTAAACAACTCATCTAGTGGAAACATATGGACCAATCCTTTAGACAATCTAATGACGAATTAGTCCTTGTTCCTTGTCCGCCCTACTCATATAAGTTCTTGTTTTAAGACACACTACAACCAACCCTCTTAATCATCCTACTGATTTGGAGGAAGCCTCACAATGCAACTGTTGAGATGTCCATGCCAATACTATGAGCAGGATGAAGAAAAAACAAATCTCTCAGAGTAAACCCCTGCTTCAAAATGAATTCCCTACAGCTGCTACCACAGTTGCTATCTGGCAGCTCTGACCGCAACAGATAATTTGCTCATGAAGAGTGAGAGCCTGATTCAAAAAGGCAAATTTGCACTTTTGTATACAATTGTTTGTTAGTCACAAATGTATGTTACTAGTAGTATCTTTACAAGTTCGGAGTCTCAACTCACAAAAAAATGGGACTGTCCAATCTTTTCATGTACGGAGACTTCATAGTGCGAGGAACAAAAATGGCACCCACATGCTGAGGCGGCAGAAAGTGAAGCTTTGCAGGTGACAGGGGTGTGCTTCTAGCCCTGTCAGGGCTTTGTGGGCTAGCAATCAATCAATCAATCAATAAATCAATCAGAGTACTTGTAAAGTGCGCTACTTAGCCGTGAGGGTCCCAAGGCGCTGAGGGGGGGGGTGCTGCTACTGCTCGAAGAGCCAGGTCTTGAGGAGTCTTCTGAAGGCGAGTAGGTCTTGGGTCTGCCGTATGTGGGTAGGAAGGGTGTTCCAGGTCTTGGCGGTGAGGTAGGAGAAGGATCTGCTGCCGGAGGTCGTTCGTTGGATGCGGGGGACAGCGGCGAGCGCGAAACTGGCGGAGCTGGCGGGTGGGCGTGTGGAAGCTGAGTCTGCTGTTCAAGTAGGCTGGTCCGGCGTTGTGGAGTGTTTTGTGCATGTGGGTGAGGAGCTTGAAGGTGATCCTCTTGTTGACGGGGAGCCAGTGTAGGTCTCTCAGGTGGGGTTGATGTGGCTGTGGCGGAGGACGTTGATGATCAGTCGGGCGGAGGCGTTTTGGATGCGTTGTAGTCGTCGTAGGTGTTTGGCTGGGATTCCTGCATAGAGTGCGTTGCCGTAGTCCAGTCTGCTGCTGACAAGGGCCTGTGCCACCGTTCTTCTTGTTTTGGTTGGGATCCACTTATAGATCCTGCAGAGCATGCAGAGGGTGTTGTAGCAGGAGGAGGAGACAGCGTTGACCTGCTTAGACATGGAGAGGGAGGAGTCGAGGATGAATCCTAGATTGCGTGCATGGTCGGTGGGTGTTGGTGTTGTGCCCAGTGTGGTCGGCCACAAGGAATCGTCCCAGGCTGAGGGGGTGGGTCCGAGGATGAGGATCTCCGTCTTGTCCGAGTTCAGCTTCAGACGGCTGCTCCTCATCCAATCGGCGACGGCCTTCATTCCCTCGTTGAGGTTGGTTTTGTTGCTGTGTGAGTCCTTGGTGAGGGAGAGGATGCGCTGGGTGTCGTCAGCGTAGGAGATGATGTTGAATTCGGGATGGCTGCGCACTTGTGTGAAGGGGGCCATGTAGACGTTGAACAGAGTTGGGCTGAGGGATGAGCCCTGGGGGATGCCGCAGATGATGTCGGTGGCTTCAGGTCGGAAAGGTGGGAGGCGGACACTCTGGGTTCTGCCGGAGAGGAAGGACGTGGTCCAGTCAAAAACCTTCTCTTGGATTCCGGCTTCTAGGAAGCGTGTCTTCAAAGTGCGATGGCAGACCGTGTTGAAGGCGGCTGACAGGTCCAGGAGGATGAGGGCTGATGTTTCGCCGTTGTCTAGTTGGTGCCTGATGTCGTCTGTGGCAGCGATGAGGGCTGTCTCCGTGCTGTGGTTTCATCTGAATCCGGACTGGGACGGGTCCAAGCAATCAGCCCCTCAAGAGCACTAACTTGGGAAACTGGGATCGTGTGAGGAGCTGGATGCCCGAGGAGTGACTGGGCCAGCCCCCTAGAGGACTAGGCATGTTTGCAGGCTCTACTGTGTTGGTGTGCCCCAGTGGGGCACTCCCTGAGAAGGCGCCCTGCTGGCGCCTACCTACATGCACCTTAGTGACAGGATACCAGTTTTGGTGACAGTTAGCACTCTATAAATGATATAAATAAATAACGAGCCATGAGGTACCGCAAACTCAATTGAAACGAACCTAAAAAAAAAATATATATATCGAGAGCAAAGGCAAGTCAATCAATCAATCAATCAATCAAATCAAAAAAAAATTTGTATAGCGCGCTACTCACCCAGTAGGGTCTCAAGGCGTAGGGGGGGAGGGGGGGTCCTTTACTGCTCGAAAAGCCAGGTCTTGAGTTGTTTCCTGAAGGAGAGGTGGTCCTGGGTCAGCCGTAGGTGAATGGGGAACGAGTTCCATGTCTTGGCCGCCAGGTAGGAGAAGGATCTTCCTCCAGCATTGGCTCTGCGGATGCGTGGTACAGTGTTGAGGGCGAGGCTGGCCGATCGTAGCTGGCTGGTGGGTGTGTAGAAAGTGAGGCGGTTGTTGAGGTACTTCGGGCCCATTTCGTGGAGAGCCTTGTGTGCTTGGGTGAGGAGTCTGAACTTGATCCTCTTGTTGACGGGGAGCCAGTGCAGGTCTCTTAGATGGGACGAGATGTGGCTGTGGTGAGGGATGTCCAGGATGAGTCGTGCGGAGGCGTTCTGTATGCGCTGGAGTCTTTTCTGTAGTTTGGCAGTGGTTCCCGCGTAGAGGGTGTTCCCGTAGTCCAGTCGGCTGGTGACGAGTGCCTGGGTGACTGTCTTCCTGGTTTCGGAAGATCTTACAGAGCATGCGCAGGGTGTTGAAGCACGATGACGACACGCCGTTGATTTGTCTGGTCATCGAGAGGGAGGAGTCCAGGATGAAGCCCAGGTTTTGTGCGATGTCCGTTGGTTTGGGGGTGGTGCCCAGGGCAGGGCGCCACCAGGAGTCGTCCCAGGCGGAGGGCGATGATCCCAGGATGAGGACTTCCGTCTTGTCTGAGTTCAGTTTCAGGCGGCTGTTCTTCATCCACTCGGCGACGTCTTTCATCCCTTTGTGTAGGCTGGCTCTGGCGATGGTGGGGTCGTTGGTGAGGGAGAGGATCAGCTGGGTGTCGTAGGCTTAGGAGATGATGTTGAGGTTGTGTTGGCGTGCGATGGCTACGAGGGGGCTCATGTAGACGTTAAAGAGGGTGGGGCTGAGTGAGGATCCTTGTGGTACGCCACAGATGACTTCGGTGGCCTTGGATCTGAACGGGGGGAGGCGGACTCTCTGGGTTCTTCCGGTGAGGAACGAGATGATCCACTCCAGAGCCTTCCCTTGGATACCGATGTTGCTGAGGCGCTGTACTAGAGTGCAGTGGCAGACAGTGTTGAACGCCGCAGCTAGGTCCAGGAGGATGAGGGCCGCAGTTTCGCCATTGTCGAGCAGGGATCTGATGTTGTCGGTGACTGCGAAGGGTCGAGGGATCCGTTGGTCTCAAGGAAGGCGGCGAGCTGTCTGTTGACGGTCTTCTCGATGCCTTTGGCAGGAAAGGGGAGGAGCGAGATGGGGCGGAAGTTCTTGAGGTCGGTGTGGTCCGCTGTTGGTTTCTTTAGGAGGGCGCTGAGCTCGGCATGCTTCCAGCTCTCCGGGAAGGTGGCGGTGTTGAAGGAGATGTTGATCATGTCCCAGAGTTGGGGTGCGATGATGGAGTCGGCCTTGTTGAAGACGTGGTGGGGGTAGGGGTCGGTTGGTGATCCGGAGTAGATGGTGTTCATTGTGCGGGTGGTGTCTTTGGTGCTGACCGTGGTCCAGTTGCAGAGGGTGGTGGTGGGGGGCGTTGGTTTGGTGGTTGGGTGCGTGATCTGTGCGCCGAAGCTGTTGTGTATGTTGGTGATCTTACGGTGGAAGAAGGTGGCGAGTGAGTCGCAGAGGTCTTGCGAGGGTGTGATATCGTTGTTTACGGCGTTGGGGTTGGAAAACTCTTTGACAATGCTGAAGAGTTCCTTGCTGTTGCGGGTGTTGATGTCCAGTCGTTCTTTGAGTGTTGTCCTTTTGGTGGTGCGGATCAGCTGGTGGCGTTTGCGGGTGGCGTTCTTGAGGGCAGTCATGTTTGCTGTGGTCTGGTCGTGGCGCCATGCTTTTTCAAGGGTGCAGCAGTTTTTCTTGGATGTTTTGAGTTCGTCGGTGTACCAGAAGGTTTTCTTGCTGCCGGGTCTGTAGGGAGGATTCTTCAGTAGAGCGAGGTCGTCGGCGAAGTTGGTGAGCCACTGTGTGAAGGTGCGGGCTGCTTCGTTGGGGTCCGTTGCGCTGGCGGAAGGGTTCAGGCTGGGATCACACCAGGGGAACAGTGAGAGAAATACAAGGCGCAAGAACCTACTATACAAAACGAAGCACTAAACAGTAAACAAGCGGTAGGAATACAGAACACTGAAAACTGGGCACAGAGGGGCAGAAAAACGGAAAAAACGGTCGAAAAGAGCGAGCAGCAGCGAGGGGTCACCGAGGTCAGGGAAGGACCTGTGGTACTAGGGGGAGCCGCGCCTACAGCTGGTGGCCGTGCGGCGTGGGGGTGTCCTGAGTCAGGTCACTTGAAACTAAAGAAATACCTCATCACCTCACACGTTTACATGAACATTTGAACTCACAGGCAGTAGCGGCTACTACCGGATGGGGGTGGTGTGCAGGGGGAAACAGGGAGGATTAATTCATTTTTTTTAAACTTACATTATAAAGGCCGGCCACCGCCTCACCTGCATCCTCTTCCTTCTTCCTCTGCAGTCCAGCGGGAGCAGGAAGCAGCCGACACACAGGCTCCTCTGAGCCAATCACAATGCTGCAATGCAGTGTTTGGATTGTCTGAGCACTGTGGATCGGTGCTCAGTCTCGAACCGGGAGCCTGCATGTTCTTAGCAGGCTGTGTCATGCAGACTGGTAGGGACATGCAAAGTGTACATGAACTGATTGGTCAGCCCAAGAGGGCTGGCCAAATAATTCATGCGCACCTTGGGAGTGCACACCACTCCTCCCGCTGCGCTGCGCTGCCCAACGCCGCCCGGCCCCACACTACACACAGCCCACTGACTCAATAGGAAAAATAAAATGCTAATAAAGATACGTTATTGTCATTTTAATTTCCCTTTTTGCAAAGTGAGGCAACGCTCCTTCGCCTTAGCTGTGGAGCCGCTTCTGCAGGACCTACAGACAAACAGTACAATTGCATAGCAGTTAGATGTCAGATAGCTGCAGAACATTACACATTATATTTAAAAAAATAGCAAACATAATAAGTTGTTGCCATAAGTGTTACTGCTGTCTTGAGTGTCTCCTTTTGCCCTTTACTCTTCATCATGTCCTCGTGCACTAGAGCTCTGAAGTGAGCGCTACGCAAAAACAAACTACGTTTTGATTTACGTTTTTTGCAGTTTTATATAGCGCAAAGTCGACCCGAAGGTATGGGAGTGGCCGCGCTTTACATGAACACCAGTTACATTGCATAAAAGCATATTTTTTTTCCTTTTCACTTTTTCTGACGCACCAGCGGTGTAAAAAATGCACCATGTTGTGTCATATTTACAAAGAAATGCATCACTTTGTAAACACCTTCTCCACATTATACCTGCACCAGGTATAATGTATGCATGGTGGGCATCCCAACGCAAGAAGGGTCGTAGAAATGACACAGTGAAATTTATAAGATTTCTCTGCAACACTTCTAGGAAGCAAATACGTCAATATCTTACGCCTGCCTCATGGCAGGCATAAGACTAACGCAGGCACATTTAACATGGGATTTGCCCATGTGTAATGACTCATTGCTGGAGTTGTGTCAATTTTGTGACACACTACAGCAATGCGTCATTTTTGAGACTACAAATACGTCAGATAAACCGACGTATCTGTAACTCCTTGCAACATGATGTGTCATACTGTAAATATGACGCATGATTGGAGTCGCAAGGGGGGCGCAATGAAAAGTGACGCATCGCTGTTTTCTCGATGGGATGCGTCACTTTTCACAAATGAGGTCCTAAGTGATTTGCGCCGATTCACAGGATGTTGAACCATTGGAATTTTTTCGGGTGCAGGTAACCTGGTCTCAGTTAATAATACAGCTATGAACTTTCGCTGTTTTGCTCTTATTTTCAGACAACAGCTGTTGAGAAAGAAAAATAACTCTAGATGGCAGTGTGGTCCTATAGAAAATGAAAGTGAAATGCGAGCAAATAATTCTCATTTAAGATTACATTTTTTTTTAAACACAGGCATCCTCAGCGTGCGTCTCTTCCTTTCAGATTACATCTGAAAATGGTGATTGTGGATACAGAGGCCTAAGACTTGAGACCTAACGGTGACATGTGCGCTATACAAGACTTTTTGACTTTGACTTTGACTTTGATGAGACATTACTTTGAATCCTCTGTTGGCATTTTTTGTGTCAATTTTGTTTTTTTGTTGACCTGTGACAATGTCACAGTCAAGGTGTCTCACAGGGTCGGTGCTTCGATGCTCTGGGGTTAACGATCAAAAGGGTTTATAAAATCATACATAAAATCTATCTTTTTCACTGAGCTTCTAGACAGTCTGGCAATAAAAGGTGCTACTAAAAAAGTCTCATAATGCATCTGGAAGCCATGGCAGCAAGTGACAAAATAACCTGACCTGTCTGTCGGTCTGTGATTGGGAATCTGTTTTTTAGTAAGAACACAATCACCTTTTGCAGGATGCATTTCCCCCCTTGCCTTTTTTTTACTTGTTTGCTTTGAAAAACCTACTTCAAATGTGAAAATAGAATCGTACTGTCTTCTTGTTTACCTTTTCGCGTGAATCCTTGGAGCTTTTATTTTTCATTCTCGTCTTCTGAGAATCCAAGGAGACATTTTGTCTGCTGCCAACAGAGCTGAATTCAATGGATTTAGTTTGGAAACATTATTTATTTGAAAGTGTGTAAAATTGACACTGAGCAACCTTTGAAATACAGAAGCAACCAGGCTCGGACTGAGATAGACTGTAGGCGCAGGAAATCACTAATTGGCTTTAGGAAATCAAACCCAACCAGAATTTGGAAGGGTGTCAGTTTCAAATGCCAAATCCTTATGGTATGTATTAATGTTTTGCGACTGAAATCCATCCATCAAACATTAATATTTTATTGAATACTAAAGAAAGAGGAGGTATGAGGCCTGGTGCTTGAAAAGCACCATGAACTTGCTGCGTCTATGCCTCTGAGGCAGTAAAACACTGGTGCTGTCTCAGCTGTACACGTCTCATGAAATCTCACACTGCTGATGCCACGGATTATCAATCAAGCATTTAAAGAGGAAGCTTGCAGCACTGTTCTGTCCCTTTATTTTGTGTGTGGGAAGCTTGCACCTCTGTTCTATCCCATTATTTTGTGTATGGGTAGCTTGCCCCTCTGTTCTATCCCTTTATTTTGTATACGTGAAGCTTGCACCATTGTTCTGTTCCTTTATTTTGTGTATGTGAAGCTTGCATCTCTGTTCTGTCCCCTTATTTTGTATACGTGAAGCTTGCACTACTGCCTGTGCTGCACAAATTCCTTTGTATTCAAAGATGATCCTATTGTGTGTGTGCCACTCGCCGTCACTGCTGCTGCCTGCAGCTTTAGCTGTTCTGCATGAGGTCAAAAGTGTTCTTTCTGCTGATGACCATACTGTGCTTGAGCTGTGTGAGATAATGATGCACTGCTGCTGTTTAGTACTGTGCCTATTCTGTGTGTGGTGGGAGATGTGCACTGCTGCTACTTGAACTATAACTAGGTGTGTGTGCGCACGCCTGTGGGTGTGTGTGCACGTGTGTGTGTGGGAGGATGAATTACTGCAGCAGATGTTGCCTATTTTTTTTTGTATGACGTGGATGCTTGCACTATTTATGCACTATTTATGCCCATTATGTCCATGCCCTGCAAGTGTGAAGGGAGTGAGCACTCTAATTTCCCTCTTCTTTCCTTCTGCCTAATGAGGGACGTGTGCACTGTGACTGTGACCATTTTGTTGTGGGTTCTGTTCCTGGCATGTATGAGTCAAGCTCCCACAGGCGCACACTGACGCTGTCTCTCTTCCTTGGGTGTGAGGCAAGGTTGCAGTCCTTCTGCCCGGTACTTTACTTGTTGCTCGTGTTTGAAAGAGTCTTTCTGAAGTGCTGCCTCGTGCAGCACTTGCGGCATGTGTTTAAATGACGTTTCCTGTAGTGCTGCCCACTGCTGCATGTAATCAGTCTTCGAGGCAAGCTTGCACCGAGGATGCCTAGCCCTCTGTCAGTCTGTGTGCTGAGGCTTGCACTGCATTACCTTGTCTATGCATAAGAGAAGCTGCTCTGATCATTGGCTTCACCTTCACACCAAGCCGCTCACCTTTCTATAAAGGTTTGCCACATTTCACTCTGTGGTAGAAATAGAGGAAGGTTTTCACGCGAGCCTCCTGGCCAAATACATCGGGAAAAGTGAACACAATGATTAAATGGCTGCAAAATGACGCCCAGATGGCAGTGGTAATAACGAACTGTGGGGCATATTATCAAGGGGGTTTCCATCCGCTTTTTGGGCTTTAAAAGCCAAGAAAGCGGAGATAAAATTATCTCCCTATTACCTAGCTGTCGCTAACACCAGTTAGTGACAGCTAGTAGGAGATAGCGACCATCTTGTGCCCCGCTTTGCATGTCAGTGAAATTTATCACTAATGACATGCAAAGTGGGCGTGCCAAGATGTTAGCGACTGGAAACAGTTGCTAACATCGCTATCTCCTATTACCAGCTAAGCACGAATATCTCCAAAAGCTAACACCTGCCCCTGAGCAGTTCTTATTTACAACAAGGGGTGGTGAGGGACAGAGTCTCTGAATTAAACAGAATACTCTCACCCAGTCAAGAGATCAGGGCTAGATCCAACACCGTTTTTAAGCTCACTGCACCATCCCAGTTTCAGAACCTGGCTGTATGCAAATTAGTCTGTTCCTGTCCCAGTGCATGATGGGAACAGGGCAAACCAAACTACAAAAGCCAATTCTTACACTGGGAAGGAAACAAGCTACCGGGGACCGGTTTCTGGCATTTCAGCCGTCTTCGGCCCGGCTTGCTTGAATCCTGATGGTGCAATGAGCAAGGGACTCACATCTGAGTATACCCTTCCACGCTTAGGGTGGACAAAAATATTTACAACAAGGGGTGGTGAGGGACAGAGTCTCTGAATTAAACAGAATACTCTCACCCAGTCAAGAGATCAGGGCTAGATCCAACACCGTTTTTAAGCTCACTGCACCATCCCAGTTTCAGAACCTGGCTGTATGCAAATTAGTCTGTTCCTGTCCCAGTGCATGATGGGAACAGGGCAAACCAAACTACAAAAGCCAATTCTTACACTGGGAAGGAAACAAGCTACCGGGGACCGGTTTCTGGCATTTCAGCCATCTTCGGCCCGGCTTGCTTGAATCCTGATGGTGCAATGAGCAAGGGACTCACATCTGAGTATACCCTTCCACGCTTAGGGTGGACAAAAATATTTACAACAAGGGGTGGTGAGGGACAGAGTCTCTGAATTAAACAGAATACTCTCACCCAGTCAAGAGATCAGGGCTAGATCCAACACCGTTTTTAAGCTCACTGCACCATCCCAGTTTCAGAACCTGGCTGTATGCAAATTAGTCTGTTCCTGTCCCAGTGCATGATGGGAACAGGGCAAACCAAACTACAAAAGCCAATTCTTACACTGGGAAGGAAACAAGCTACCGGGGACCGGTTTCTGGCATTTCAGCCGTCTCCGGCCCGGCTTGCTTGAATCCTGATGGTGCAATGAGCAAGGGACTCACATCTGAGTATACCCTTCCACGCTTAGGGTGGACAAAAATATTTACAACAAGGGGTGGTGAGGGACAGAGTCTCTGAATTAAACAGAATACTCTCACCCAGTCAAGAGATCAGGGCTAGATCCAACACCGTTTTTAAGCTCACTGCACCATCCCAGTTTCAGAACCTGGCTGTATGCAAATTAGTCTGTTCCTGTCCCAGTGCATGATGGGAACAGGGCAAACCAAACTACAAAAGCCAATTCTTACACTGGGAAGGAAACAAGCTACCGGGGACCGGTTTCTGGCATTTCAGCCGTCTTCGGCCCGGCTTGCTTGAATCCTGATGGTGCAATGAGCAAGGGACTCACATCTGAGTATACCCTTCCACGCTTAGGGTGGACAAAAATATTTACAACAAAGGGGTGGTGAGGGACAGAGTCTCTGAATTAAACAGAATACTCTCACCCAGTCAAGAGATCAGGGCTAGATCCAACACCGTTTTTAAGCTCACTGCACCATCCCAATTTCAGAACCTGGCTGTATGCAAATTAGTCTGTTCCTGTCCCAGTGCATGATGGGAACAGGGCAAACCAAACTACAAAAGCCAATTCTTACACTGGGAAGGAAACAAGCTACCGGGGACCGGTTTCTGGCATTTCAGCCGTCTTCGGCCCGGCTTGCTTGAATCCTGATGGTGCAATGAGCAAGGGACTCACATCTGAGTATACCCTTCCACGCTTAGGGTGGACAAAAATATTTACAACAAGGGGTGGTGAGGGACAGAGTCTCTGAATTAAACAGAATACTCTCACCCAGTCAAGAGATCAGGGCTAGATCCAACACCGTTTTTAAGCTCACTGCACCATCCCAGTTTCAGAACCTGGCTGTATGCAAATTAGTCTGTTCCTGTCCCAGTGCATGATGGGAACAGGGCAAACCAAACTACAAAAGCCAATTCTTACACTGGGAAGGAAACAAGCTACCGGGGACCGGTTTCTGGCATTTCAGCCGTCTTCGGCCCGGCTTGCTTGAATCCTGATGGTGCAATGAGCAAGGGACTCACATCTGAGTATACCCTTCCACGCTTAGGGTGGACAAAAATATTTACAACAAGGGGTGGTGAGGGACAGAGTCTCTGAATTAAACAGAATACTCTCACCCAGTCAACAGATCAGGGCTAGATCCAACACCATTTTTAAGCTCACTGCACCATCCCAATTTCAGAACCTGGCTGTATGCAAATTAGTCTGTTCCTGTCCCAGTGCATGATGGGAACAGGGCAAACCAAACTACAAAAGCCAATTCTTACACTGGGAAGGAAACAAGCTACCGGGGACCGGTTTCTGGCATTTCAGCCGTCTTCGGCCCGGCTTGCTTGAATCCTGATGGTGCAATGAGCAAGGGACTCACATCTGAGTATACCCTTCCACGCTTAGGGTGGACAAAAATATTTACAACAAGGGGTGGTGAGGGACAGAGTCTCTGAATTAAACAGAATACTCTCACCCAGTCAAGAGATCAGGGCTAGATCCAACACCGTTTTTAAGCTCACTGCACCATCCCAGTTTCAGAACCTGGCTGTATGCAAATTAGTCTGTTCCTGTCCCAGTGCATGATGGGAACAGGGCAAACCAAACTACAAAAGCCAATTCTTACACTGGGAAGGAAACAAGCTACCGGGGACCGGTTTCTGGCATTTCAGCCGTCTTCGGCCCGGCTTGCTTGAATCCTGATGGTGCAATGAGCAAGGGACTCACATCTGAGTATACCCTTCCACGCTTAGGGTGGACAAAAATATTTACAACAAGGGGTGGTGAGGGACAGAGTCTCTGAATTAAACAGAATACTCTCACCGAGTCAAGAGATCAGGGCTAGATCCAACACCGTTTTTAAGCTCACTGCACCATCCCAGTTTCAGAACCTGGCTGTATGCAAATTAGTCTGTTCCTGTCCCAGTGCATGATGGGAACAGGGCAAACCAAACTACAAAAGCCAATTCTTACACTGGGAAGGAAACAAGCTACCGGGGACCGGTTTCTGGCATTCTGTTCATCACCACCCCCCTTTTTGTAAATCGTTTTTGGCCACTATAGGTGTGGCAGGGTATACTCAGACATGAGTCCCTTTCTCACTGCTCCATCAGGATTCAAGCAAGCCGGGCCGAAGAAGGCTGAAATGCCAGAAACCGGTCCCCGGTAGCTTGTCTCCTTTCTGGTGAAGAATTGGCTTGGTAGTTTAGTCTGCCCTGTTCCCATGATGCACTGGGCCAGGGACAGACTGATTTGCATATAGCCAGGTTCTGAGCTGGGATGGGGCAGTGAGATAAATAACGGTGATGGATCAAGCCCTGATCTTTGGACTGGGTAAGAGTGGTCTGTTTAACTCAGACACTCTGTTCATCACCACCCCCTTTTGTAAATCCTGAGCAGTTCTTAGCCATGTTATCCAATGGTAGGTGGATAACATGGCTGAGAGCATTAGCTCGGTAATGCATGAATATCGCGGACTTTTCAGCGATATTCATGCATTTCGGCCGATTTTTATCGTTTAGGAGATAAACCTTGATAATAGCAATGTTCCTAAGTGATAAAAATCGCCGCAGCTCGGCGATAAAAATATTGCTGCTAAGCCAACATAGCGATAATTATCGGTAATTTGCCCCTTTCTTTATTATTTAATGATCTGCCATTAAAGCTCTAGGACTTCAAAGCACTGTGCTCCAGGTGTCACCTTTGCCTAAACCAATGGCACTTTTTTCAGAGTCCTCGGAGGGATGGGGAATAAGGAAGGCAGCGCCTACAGTCCTCTTACTTACTATCCTGCCACGAGGCGCTTATTTGGTGGCAATGACATAGGTTGATACAAGTAGGTGATAGTTCAGTGTTGCACAAGGCAGGCTTGTATGGACTGTATGCAATCCTGTAAAATATAAAAGACAAGTCAGTAATTCTACCAAACACTGTGATGAGTCATAGCAACCAAGGTTTGAGTTTGCCTGTGTGTGACATGTTCATGTTTGCACCCTACTAATGAGAGACATTTCATTTATTGACCTCCAACGTAAGACTGCACCCATCAACAACACGAATTGAGACAGTTGTCCTCAGCACCATGAGTCGTGGCCACTTCCAGCAGCAGGACTCCCCTGCGAGCACCACATCCACGCCCGCTAGCAGTTGCCTGGCTCAGCTCCTCCAGATTCTAAGCAAGCACAACTTCTGACATTACCCCTGCAGGCACTGCCTCCCCATCGGCTTGCCTGCAAGCACTAACATGTGTAACAACCACACCTTCAGGCTGGTTGCAGCTTTCTGAGTGAGGTTGAGCCCTTGTTTTGAAACACAGAGCAGCCAATGCTGTGTATTGCTGCTTTGGAGGCTATCAATAAGACAATGTTGACCTTGCAGATATCAGTAGAGTGTGGTGCAGTGGTCATGTATGTGGAGTGATGCTAATCTTGACAAAGGACAATTGTCCGATCCTTTTTTTGATCCATTTGTGAGCTGACTTCCAGATTACTGAGGAATTTTGATCTCTTAATACATCTTCTAAAGCGCTTGGAAACCCTCTGATAGCGCAGTACTTTGTAGAAGATGCAGGGAATGCTTCACCATCAGCATCCGTGCTGTGCCATGGGAGCAGTAACTGATGCAGCACTATTGGGACCATAATATAAGCAACAAGATTCATGGCCACCCTGAGATCAGCTTGCAATGCTACATAGGTAAGTAAGATTGGTTTACTATACCGCTCGACTTTGGATATGTACCCCATGTATAATAATACCTCTTACGGCTTAGTGGACCAGTGGTTCTATGTCTTGAATGACTTCTTCATTCCTCCCTTTTTAGTAGACAGCACCTCATACTTTCCAATTGCACAGTGAAAGTAGGGCTGTGCCACAAGCAGTGTAAGACTTCCACACATACTTATGTTATGTTATGTGTTGGTTCTTTTTAAGCTCATATATCACCCTAAGGTCTCAGTGCTAGCCTGAACACAGAAACCAAAGGAAGAAGAGAGGGGGGACAAACTCTGGAGAGGATGGGCTCAGAATAGCAAGGTTTTTAGGGATTTATAGAATTTCTTGTGGTCGGTCTCCGTACGAAGATGCAGAGGCAGGGTGTTCCACAAAGTGGGTGCAAGTTTAGAAAACTATCTTCCGCCGTTCTTAACAGTGCGGATCTTCGGGAAAGTTAGGATGTATTTATTGGCCGATCGAAGAGTTCTGGCTGTCTGATACCTTTTCAGTTTGTTTGTTAGATCTTGGGGACCATGTCCACTAAGGATTTTATGTACCAGCAAACTTTTAAGTTGATCCGCTTCTTGACTGGAAGCCAGTGAAGGGCTTTCAGATGGGTGCCGAGGGAGAGTGAGGGGGTAGGTTTAGAACCAATCTGACTGCTGTGTTCTGCAGGACCTGGAGCTTTGTTAAGTGCTCTTCATTTATGGATGCCAAGAGGGCATTGCCGTAGTCCAGGCGGCTAATTATTAATCCCTCGACCAGTGGCTTGCGAGAAGACAGCGGGCCCATTTAAAGATTTTACAGAGGCTACGCATTAGTCCATGACAAATGCGGGCCATGTGATTGACGTGGGTAGACATAGAGAGTTTATTGTCAATTAGCACTCCTAGATTGCGGGCTGCCGTCTTAGGTGAAGGGCATGTGCCTGGGTGAAGGCCACCAGTCATTTCTCCACAACATTTGTGCATTACTGAAAAAGCAAAATTTTGGTTTTGCTTGCGTTGAGTGGGAGATGATTGTTTGTCATCTAGTCGTGAATGTCTACCATACATTGCCTGAATCTGTGTTTGGTGTCAGTTGGATGTGGTCCAAGGGTGATTAGCAGTTGAGTGTCATCAGGGTACGACACCTTCAAAGCCATGAGCTTTAATAACATTGGCTAAAGGTGATACATACAGATTAAAGAGTGTGGGACTCAGGATGGATCCCTGGGGAACACCCTTGTCAATTGGTTTGCTGCTGGAAGTAAAAATCTCCTATTTGCAACTTGGTCTAGCAATCGGTCAGGTAACTCCTGAGCCAGCTCAGCGTGGAGCCCTCGACACCCAGTTCTCACAGGCACTACAAAAGAATGCAATGGGAGATGGTGTTGAAAGCTGCCGACAGGTCAAGTGGGACCAAGGTGGCGGATTGTCTGACACCAAAGTGATTCTAAGACTTTCCCGAAGAGAGGAAGAAAAGATATTGGTCGGTAGTTATGGGGCTGTTTCGGGTCTACGGTGGGCTTCTTTAGAATAGGTCTGACTATGGCCTCTTTCCAACTTGAACGCACAATAGAATGGGATAATGAAAGATTGAGGAGTTTAATTAGACTTGGAAGGAGGGCTGGTCCGATTTTAGACAGAACCTGGGAGGAGACTGAGTCGGTAGGGGAGCCAGATTTAACCCTCCTAAGGGTGGATGAAACGTCTTCCTCAGTGACTTTGTCTAATTCCTTGAGAAGAGCGGGAAGCGGGAGGTGATTGTCGGCAGGTCTCTGATTTTGTGGTTCACTGGCTGTGTGGTGGAAGAGACTATGTATGCTGTTGATTTTATCTACAAAGAAAGATGATAGGGAATCAGCCCACTCTTGCGAGGCGATCTGATGGGATTACAAGGGGGTGGGGGGGTTGGTGAATTCTTTCAGTATCTTATACAGTTGTTTATGTGAGTTTGAGGCCTGATTAATTCTGTCCCCTAAGTAGATCTTTTTAGCTGCGGCAATGTGGTCAATATAGCGCCTGTGTAATGTTTTTTAGTCCTGTCTATCTTAGGCACTTTTTGAGTGTCTCCACTTGCGTTCAACCTTGCTAGGGGCTAATTTGTCTATTTTTAGGTCTGGGGTGTACCAAGGGGAGAGTTTATGAGGACGTTTGACTTTTTTTTGGGGGGGGCGATTCTATCAAGGGTCTGGCAGAATGTTTCCTCGAGGGACTCAGTTGCCTCATTATGGTGGTACAATTCTGATAGGGGAGGGGGAACAAAATGTGAGGAAAAGGAATCTAAATGTATTTTATCCCAAGACCTGCTTGACATAGGTTTTTCCAAGAAATCTTGACGGGTCGGAGTTACCTGTATATGGAATTTTAGTAAGTGATGGTCAGACCAGAGAACAGGAATTGGTGAATCGACCTTCATGTGGGGCGAGTTAGTAAATAAAATATCTAAAGTGTGGCCTGCTATATGGGTGGGACCTATCATCAATTGATTGAGACTTAAGGTGTTTAGGCTAGAAATATGATTGTTAGAATGCGGGTTGCATGAGAGTTCAGCATGGTGATTAAAATCTCCAATAAGAGAAAGTTATTGGCGACCAGGACAAGTTTACTTGCACCGTCTAATAATGAACGTGACAGATTGCTGCAAATGTATGCGCAAGGTCCTCTGCACACCAGTAGACCCTCTAGAGCTACCCTGCAAGGTAAAATACATGCCCTTAACCTAGAGGTTACTCTGTCTTAGAGTGAGATTCTAGGCCATGTGCCCAGAGGAACCTCTCCACTCATCCACAGAGCAAGGGAGAATGACCTTCTAAAAGATATTTCAAAGAACCTGTAATTGAACATCTCATCTAGTGGGAACATATGGACCTATCATTTAGACAATCTAATGAAGAACTAGTCCTTGTTCCTTGTCAGTTCTACTCATATAAGTGACAAATTCATGTTCTAAAGGAACACTACAACAACCCTCTTAATCATCATACGGATATGGAGGAAGCCTCACAATGCAACTGTTGAGATGCCAATACTATGAACAGTAGGAGCAAAACAACAAATCTCTGTGAGTGAACCCCTGCTACAAAATGTATTCCCTACAGCTGCTACTACAGTTGCTAATAGGCAATGATGCCCGCCACAGGTAATTTGCTCATGAACAGTGAGGGTCATATTCACAATGGCAAATTTACACTATTGTGAAAGTTTACAATTGTTTGCTATTTTCAAAGGTATGTTACTAGTAGTATCTTTACAAGTTCGGAGTCTCGACTCATATAAAAATAGGACTGTCCATTCTTTTTATGTATGGAAAATTCACACTCATAACAATAGTACTCGTAAATCCCTTTGTGAATCACAAATAATCATAAATGTACAGAAAAGTGTATGTTTACCTTTGTGAAAAAGGCCCTGAGTACTTTGGGAGTGCGTGGCTGACCACACAGAAAGAAAGCCACACTTCCTAATAAGCTCCACTCACCACCTTTCATCCGACCCCATACTGTCCCTGCTGGGACCTGTCCAGAGTAATGGCAGAGCTTCCTGATCTGCCTGCACCATAGCGGTAACTGGGACAAGGGCCCCCTGAGTACAGCAGCAGCTGAGATGGGTTTAGAGCAGAGTCCACTTCTCGCAGTGCGAGGATCAAAAATAGCACCCACATGCTGAGGCAGCAGAAAAAGGATCCTTGCAGGTGACAGGAGTGTGCTTCTAGCCCTGGCAGGGCTGTGTGGGCTAGCAATCAGCCCCTCAAGAGCACTAACATGGGAAACCGGGATCGTTTGAGGGGCTGGATTACCGAGGAGTAAATGATCCAGCCCCCTGGAGGACTAGGCCTGTTTGCAGCCCTACTACGTTGGTGTGTCCCCACTGGGGCACTCCTGAGAAGGCGGCCTGCTGGCATGAGAATCACAGTGGCCGAATGGCCAACAGAGGCACTTGGGGTAGGACAGTAAGGCCCCTGCATCAAAATGCTGATTGAGACAGGTGAGGGGTGAGCCTAGTCTCCCTGCTGCCCCACACAGTAACTTGAGAGGTGACCAACGTGCACCTGTCATGGAGGGGCTGGACATCCCTGGAATCCTCTGGATCCCTGAGACAGACACTGGCAAAGCACAATCACAGACTGGGAGTGATAGCGAGTGAGTCCTGATGAGGACTTGACAGTTGGACACCCCTTGCCTGACTACTACCCCCCCCCCCCACCAGAGTGGAGTCACAGCACCGCTGGCCCACGGACCCTATTTGTGGTGGACTTGACATTTTGGACCTATTACTTAGGAAGAAGGCACATCTTCCCCATTTCTCTATGAGATGCATACATCTGCCAGTTATGTTTAAGAATGCACAGAGCACACAACTTAAATGACAGTTAACTTCTTGGTTAGTATAAAGTTAACTTTTTTGTACCTATGCTTTTGTCAGATATGTGTTTGGTTTATGGCGGTCAACCATGACATATGCCATTGTTATAAATGATGTCGTAGGTTGACTGGGGTATGATCCCTGGTCAAGCAGCAACCACACTGGTTGTCAGGGTAAGAGGTAGGCAAGCCCTAAATAAACCTGTGCTCACCCAATGGTAACTTGGCACAGAGCAGTCAGGCTTAACTTTGGAGACAATGTGTAAAGTATTTGGTCAACACTTCCAACAGTAAAACAGGGAAAACATCACTAAAAAGATTCTAGATTAGACAAATAGCTCTTGATTCAATAAATAAAACAAGACCAACATGACAAAAATCTAATAAGTAGAACACAAGATATCAATGTTAAAAGAATTGAAAATAGTGCAAAAAACACAAAAGCACCAATAAGGGACATCTGGTCAGAGTAAAGAATTCAGGTCGACCGCTAAAGAGTGCAGGCCAGCTACAGGGACCCGATTGGACCTGCTAAGCAAAAGTGCCTAGGTCCCCAATACATTTCGGGTCTGTTAGGTACTTCGTCAGGGGGGATTTTGCTGAAAATTATGATAATTATGTAATCAAATGCTCATAAACAAACAGCAAAAATTCATACTGGTGACTAAAATATTAATAAACATGTCATGTAAATGAGATGCAAAACAATAGCTATGATTCTAAAACAGATGCAGAAAAACACACATGAACAAGCTTTCTGCGAAGTAGCTAGTTACACATTTTTAAATCCTTCAACAATAATCTTATCAAATAAAAAATAGATGAATGGTACCAACCCTAGAAACTAAGAAATTGATGATAAGTAGCGACCCTTGAAAGAAAGAAAGCAAGCATTGTGCCTAAAGTGCATAAACACATGTGCATAAACACATGAAAATTCTCCCCGAAGCTACTCTTGCTGAAAGCGTGATTGCGGACAAGAACAAATGAAACTGCACTCCAATGTCACCCATTTATATTGTGAAAATAAGAGTCTAGTGTACAGTCAATTCTGGTCAGTACACTTAAGGGTGAAAACTGAATATTAAAGACTTGAGCTATCCTACCAAACACTGTGCTGAGTCTGCATTGCTGCAAGTTTTGAGTTTGTGTATTTGTGACATGTTCATGTTTGCACCCTGCTAATGAGTGACATTTCCTGGCCTTATGTGTGACATTTTGAGTGATCCTTTATAGCAAACACACTTATTGACCACCAACTTGAGGATGCAGCCCATCCACAGCAAGGACTGACACAGTTGCCCTCAGCACCATGAACTATAGCAATGAATCATGGTCACTACCATCACCAGGACTCCCATGCAAGAACCGAATCCACCCCCCCTGCCAGTATTTGCCTGGTTCAGGTCCTCTGGTTACTGCACTGACACCCTCCAGATTCTAAGCAAGCACAACTTCTGAGCATTCTCCCGCAAGCACTGCCTCCCCACCTGTCGTGTAGTTCCTATAAACCTATATAGGATCTGCATGTTTATAAAACATAAACTGTAGGATTGGTGTCCAGACTGATTCCGGACACCCCCACCTGGTATGTTTACCTGTATACCAGCGAGCTCACAGTGCCACCGTAAACTCCTCTTACCAAGGAGAGAATAGTTCTTGGCAACTATCAAACATGACAACCCTGTCCCATCAGGGATCGTGGAAATAGTACAGTACTTTTTTGCTCAGTCACTCATGCTCACTTTGTCTCAGAGAGAGATACACAGAATTAATAATGGAGACATTTTTCAACAAGTATTTATTTAACCAATGTCATAGGTGTGCTGAAACAACCAACAGATAGAAACATATATAAATGATTGTAAGCACCAACAGAGTAAGTGGATGGTAGATTTCTACTATAGTGCTAAAATAATGAATATATGCAAGCATATAAATACATGACAGTAATAATGCGTACTCCTACAATGCAACCCTAACTTGATGTGCCTAAGTGTACCTAGCATAGGTGTAGAACCAAGAATCCCCCTACGCTGAAGCCAACCCCATTACCTCAAGTGAGAGACTGTGGGACCCCATCTTGGTCTCGAGATGGATGCCCTGCGAGGGATGTCAGACCACTGTGAGCTGGATTGTCTGTGTGCAGGAACCTCAGCCCCTCGGGTCAGTTCATCAGCATGGAAGTCTTGTCTCGTCTGCCTGCCTGGAAAAGATATGGTGTGTATATACCCAAGAGGTGCCCCCAGGGGACTCTAACTTGCTGTGTCATGCCGGCTGAGGCTGACGGAAGGGATGACCTTTATACATAGTTATTATGCAGAAGATGGTAATCCTGCTGTGATTCTGGGAATCCACATGCCTAAGTAATGAGGCTAGTATTGGGGGGAAAACCACGCAAGATTCTTGCAGTGCTTAATTAAGCAGAAGGTCCATACCAAAAACCTGTTATGTAGTGTAGTGGTACAGTAAATGTAGGTGAACGGTTAGGGGACTACTCAAGCCTATATTGGAGTACCCTATGAAACATAACACCCACTCCTCATCTGACAGGATTACATAATAAAAAGGGAATGTCCTTCTAATCAAACATTTAAATATTGTTAAAAAGGTGTTAAAAAAGCTTCTAAAAATTCATAACATCTTAAAAAAATATACTCTAAAAGTCCTATAAAATATGTTATAATATATAAATATAGTCTGAGCCACTGAGTATGTCTGAAAGCCATGGAGCTCAGAAATAGTATAGAAAGAAAAAGTTGTTTGTTTCGAATTCCAATTTCAGTTGTTTTGGAAAAAGGCAGAATTCTTCCCAGCATACGGACAGACAAACGTTTATATGTCCTGTGTGAGAGTTGCAAAATCACTTGTGCTTATCTTCGATGACGACACTCCCTATAACACCTCACAGATCAGGTCAATTGAAGAAAGATGATCTTCCTCATTTCCCACAGCCGATGCTGGGGAAGCATTGGCAACATCCAAAGCCTGTGTGCCTGAAGTAGAGCTAGTACCCATCCAACTGGAGCTGAAGCATCCAGTGGAGGCTCTAAGAATACTGACATTAACATTGGATTAAGCTCGGGACACTGCAGTATATGGACCATTAACGGGTCTAGCAATGCATCCACGTCCAGTGGCGCAACCAATAAAAGTGTTAGACAGAGGTCAACACGCATTCATAGCTGCAGAACAAGCAGCGGAGGATAGGCAAAACCCAGTCAATCTGTTGTGGTCGAAACAATAGGCACCAAGACTCGCTTAGCTCCTAAGGTGTGCCAAGATGGAGTACCATGCGATCACGGTAACGCCTCTCCAAGAGCGCTTTTTTGATTTTCTTGGTGGCTGGGACGTCCATTGCATTAAAATCAGAAGAGTAATCAAACATTTCACTTGTTGAAAATGCTGCAGACAGTTCTAAATCAGACAACATGTTATTAACAGTTTCAAAATCCCTATCGTCAGAATATGTACTTGAGGTGATGATATTTTTTAAATACATTTTAAATACATTTTGTATTTTTAAGAGTTCAGTGGGACCAAATACATCATATGAAACCGTATCGCAAACTATTCCATCAGGAACTGGAACTGCTGTAATGTTCACATAGGACAGGTCTCTATGTTCACAATGAGATGACGTATGAGGTTTCACTACCAAGTTCACTTTTGGTAAAGCAAATCGTTCTGGGAGAGATTGTCCATTCATGATCAAGGAAAAGACAGTCACTAAACCTATCCAGAAAAATAGGAACATTATACAACTGCATATCCAGAGCTGTAGCCATGGTATGACTAAGTATGTCTTTTTCAGAAAAACATAAAAATCATGAAGTTGTTTTTTGCGTGACACTGGAGCTGGTGGTGTCTCAGGTTCACTTGGATCCTGGGAAAATGTGTCAAAATTGTGAAGTAGCAAGATGCAGTTTGTTCTATCTTTGGTAGCTCAGCAGGTTTTGTTGAACTGGCAGTTGTCTCCTGAAGAGGCATATTGATGTAGATGTCAGTGGTAGGCTGAATCGATATTTGTGCTTCACTTGAAGTTTGTTGTTCAATTTCAATTGGAATGAGTTCCATTTCATTGTTGTAGATTCCAAAACTTTGAATTGCAGACTCTTTGAATTTTATAAGTCCTTCGGTCTGAACTTTCTGTATGGTAGCTTGGAGAGAGCGGCAGCTGCCCAGGAGCCCACGTGGCCTGCTATTCAGGATCGGTCACATAGTGTGGTTTGATCAGATAAATGGAGACAATTATCTTTTCTTTCTTGCCAGCAAGAGGCGGAAGAAGTACAGTTCTTGTTCCTCTGACAGTCAGGACAGGGACAGGTTTTATGCATGATGGCCCAAATTCTTTTTTGTCCACAATTTTTTCTTTGACCAGATCCTCAACTATTGGGATTCAGGCAGGTCTTGCTGTTACTGATTTCACTTCCCCAGTGGTGGTGCGTTTTACTTGCAAGTTGCTGTGTAGTACCCGGAAATAATTAAGATCGTGTAAAACAGCAAAACGTTTATTGATATATCAAAAGGGTTTTCATCCGCCACTGTGAATTCATAATAAAGTTCAGGTACCCCCATTCATATTCCAAATGGGACTTCGTAAGGGTGACACATCCCAAGGAAGTTCTTGGCATATTATTTAATTCCCTCTGGACCTCGTATAGGTGATTGACCCAACTACCATCCAAACCTAATTCCCTTGCTCGTAAAGACTGCTTTAAGCCCCGGTTTTTCCCGTCCACAACCAAATTTCCCTCTGGATAGTATGGAGAAGAGTACTGCAGTGCAGCTTCCTTGTAAGCCCTAGAGCTTAACGTGGGGCCACGGTCAGAATGCAATGTTGCCAACTGTGAATGTCCCTCTGAAGACTCGCAAATCTTTTATAACAGTTCGAGCATCAGCAGAGCACTGAGGAAAAACCCACAGGAGTCTAGAACATGAATCCACTCCCACCCCACCAAGATGTACTTGTAAGCCCAGTCAAATTGTAAGGGGCCATTGTGGTCCAAATAGACACATGCAAGAGTTCTGTCTGATATTAGTAATGGTGTTTATGGTGGATGTGCTGCGGTCGAACCCTTCATCTGCGGACGGATGTTGCACTTAAGTACAAACGCTTTTGTCTGTTTGGTTGGATCTGGCCAGCGCGCGCAGATCTCAGACCCTTGTTTGTAGCTAGAGTTAAATCTAACCTGCGAACAATGATTGGTATTACTCCATCCCCCACAACTGGAATTTGAGCATATGGAATATTTTTTGCTTCTAACTAGTTGGTCTACTTGAGTGGAATACCTTTAGGCAAGGCTGTGCTGCTTTTGCGTGAAGCAAAGGCAGCTTCCATTATCTGTCCATTTATTCTCGTACTAGAACGATAGATTGCAGCTACAGCAGCAGTTCATACTGCCCCTTTTGCAGCTTCATCAGCCAATGAATTCCATTCAACGTGAACGCCATCTCGTTGATGACTCAGCGTGTGTATCATGTGAGCCAGCGGCAAGTTTATTTTCTACTCTGCCACTTGTTCCCAAAGCATTTTGTGCTTTATTGTGCAACCTTTTGAGTATTTACACCCATTCAGAACCCAATAGTTAAGATATTCATTGTAAGACTGGACACAGTAAAACTAATTGCACTCTATAAGTGTGTGGATTTGCTGATTCGTTTGTATTAGTGCCGGTAATAGGTTTTTAATTCTGCCATGTGTGCTGTGCAATCTACTAAAGACTGTGGGCCTCATTTATGAGGCCATGCATCACTTTTACGCTGCTGGTGCTACACTTTCTGTGACGCACCAGCAGCGTAAAAAATGTGCCTTGATGCACCATATTTACAAAGTCACGCATCTACATTATACCTGCGCCTGGTATAATGTATGCAAGGGGGGTGTTCTGCTGAAGAAAGGGTCATAGAAGTGACGCAGTGAAATCTATAAGATTTCACTGTGCCACTTCTAGGATGCAAATGTGTCAATTTCTTATGCCTGCCTCACAGCAGGCATAAGACTGATGGAGGCCCTTTCACATGGGGCTTGCCCCATGTGAAAGGACACATTGCTGGAGTTGCGTCACTTTTGTGACACACTCCAGCAATGCGTCACTTTTGCGCCATACATATAAGTTAGAAATACTGATTATCTGTAACTCCTTGCGACATGATGCGTCATGCAGTAAATATGACGCATCAATCATGTCGTAAGGAGGGCGCGCGTCACTTTTAATAAATGAGGCCCTCTGTATTCGTACAGCTAGGATGGAACTTGCTGTCCTGCTTACATCCTTTCACAATCGCACAAGCTGCGCTGTATTGTTGTTTACTACCTATGGCAGGCTGAGCAGCACTGTAAGTTTAAATAATGAATTCATACTGATCCAAATGCAATATTCCATTTGGGAGAGTTAATTCCTGTTCGTATTGCAGAAATGCCTGTGTTTTTAGTGTAGAATCAAATTTGTAGTCTACATCTGTTTCGGTGAGAGAATTAGTCCATTGTATCCAGGGAGTATGTGGCTCATTTGCATTCGGAACACTTGCTTTTGTAACAACATCTAAGGCCGGTACAGGAGTCACAATTATACTTTTGCCCTGAGCCAGTGCTCTTTCTCTTACCGTCAGAATTGTCTCTGTAGAAGCAAAAAGCATTTCAGCTTTTGTGCACAAGTGTGATTTGTATGCTATCGGCACTGTTTCTCCTTCTATGAAGGTTATGTAGGTGCACCCTGATTGACCCGCTGTTACACGGATAACTAAATCTGTGGTACTTACACATGTGTGTAGGTGTTTTGAAGCTATCTTGTCAGCTTGTAAGGAACAAAGTATATCTGTATGTTCCTGTGTCCAATTTCTAATTGAAAAATCAGGGCTGATCAAGTCGTAGAAAGGTTTTACTCTTTCTGTGTAATCCAAAATGTATGTTCTACCAAAATTTAGGGATCCCAATATAGATTGTAAGTTTTTTAGAGTTTTGGGAGGTTGGAGCAGCGCACACTATTCTAAAAAGTTAGCTGCTAGGCTTTTGCCTTCACTTGAAAGCTCATATCCCAATAATAGGACATTGAGGTGGCCTATTTTTGATTCATGAAAGATGAATTTAAGGCCCTCAAAGGTGAATCCTAAAATGATGTTGCTCACCCTGGTCAAGTGATCCTTTAAATAATCATCCGTCAAATAAATATCAACATAGAACAATGCCTACTCATCCAAATTTTGAAGTAACTCTGTTACCCTAGCTGAGAACAACCCGGGGCTACCCCTATACCTGAGAACGCTGTCAAATATCTTGTCTCATGCGCTGTATTGTGGCAGAAAAAATCCATTTGAGATGTTTAGTGCTATTTTGTATTTTTTCTACACAATGTTATTCATTAATGTGGCACTTTGTGCATTCTGTACAGCAAATGACTTTGTGCAAGTGTACAGATGTCTGTAGTTTAAAACGAGACAGTATGAATTATTGGGTTTCATTACAGTAAACAAATGATTATTCATTGAAGAGGTGCAGGTTGATAGAGGGAGATTTATTACAGGGTAGAAGGGGTCAGGGGGCTGGGCGTAGTGGCTCTGAAGCCTGCACTGGAAAGATCGTGAGAGAGAACTAGGGACAAAGGAGCAATTTGTACCGGGGTGTGCAGGAACCCTTGCTCTAAAAATAGAGAAAACAGATATGTGAGCTGTGGAAACTGAAGCTGAAAGGTTAACAGTTTTATTAAGAAGATACAACTTCTAGAAACATTAATATAAAGGCATACAAATCACAGAGTTCTGGATCCACGGCCCTGCATTCTCAGATAGCCTCATGGACCAGATATCATTTACTGAATGACAGTTTAAAACAGTCAGAGAGAGCCTATACCTTAAAAGCTTAAAGACACCTTTATAAGTTGAGATAAAATACATTCAACAAGCAAGGCACATTTCATCCGGGAATACTCACATCTGCCTATAAGTGAGAAATCCTGAAAATACAATATAAACACTTCACATATAATGAGGAAAAAGCAAGGTTAACAGAATATATAGCAAAGGCAACATTTCAAATGTAACATTTCATAAGACAGAATATAACCTAAAGCATCATAATTAATGTACATGTACTAATACATACGTTCTCAAATAACCCTTGGGAATAACTCACTTACGTGGAGTAATTCAAAGATGTCTTTGTGAACCTCCCTTTTATACTCTTTAAGATGGTGAGGGGTCTTATGCTAACGTCATCTTGCGCCACTTCGTGCTATTTATTCTCACTGCATCATTTATGGTCTGTTCCGTACCCTTCCCATCCATATGTTCAAAAAGCAGCCCTTTCCGCAAGCATGGTACTGTATGCTAGGCCAAAGGTCATGCCTTGTTGACTTGAATCTTACCGTAAATTAGCTTTAGTTGTAGTTTAACAGAAAAAGCGCCTTACAGTACCCATTATGTGAGGATATACCATCTGTATATCCTGTTACGACGCCCATCACAGCTGCATGGCTGGGCTGAGGGGCTAAGTTCCTCTTTTCTCAAATACAGTTTAGAGGATGTGGCCTCCTGTCATGTCGAAAGAATTTGATGGAAGTTGACCTTTAGCACACAAGCTGGGTGGGGGCTCTAAGACAGGAGGAGAAGCTTTGCAGACAAGTGGCGCTGGGTGAAGTCTTGGTCAGACCTGCTTTCTGCTTTCTTAACCCAAAATGGCAGTACTACAAAATGGCAGTACTCTGGCCAATCTAAACAAGGCCCAAAATGCTGAAGAGTAGGGCCTACACATAGGTTCATGCTAGCTAAGTGATAAGAACGTCCCAGGATATTTATATAGTAAAATCTTCCCCTCTCTCATTCCCTCCTCTTGTTCATATTATTGAACAACATTGAACATCATTTGATCTGCATTTTTAGCCCGTGCCGGGGGTAGTGGCCATGGTGAGTCATGAAGAAACGACTCTTCGGTGTTCAGGGCAGTTCCTAAATCTCCATGTGGTGCCCCTGATATGTCACACATTGTCTCGTAAGGATGTACCAAGTCTCTCCCCAAGGGAAGTGGTGGGCCACTATGAACCTGGACCTGGTAGTTACTATCCAGAGGAACCTGTGATGTGCGAAAGTCAGGGACGGTAAGCGCTACTATGTTTAACATTGCTAACTCTTCCCCGTCCCCTTGTCCCGTGCGTATTCCTGTGTATTCTCCTGAGTCTTCATAGTTCATCTAAACTACCTTAGACCTCAATCTCTTAACACAATACAGCATAACCTGTGTCCCAAAACACATCAGCACCAACACACATAATATAGGCATTATAAGTGTTAGTACTGTAGATAGCCATGAAGGCATCCAGTCCAAGTTGGACCAATTACGTAAAACATCTGCTTTTGCACCTCCTTCCTCAGGCATCTGTCTCCCCAAATTGTCCAAGTCCTCAATAGCCTTTGTAAGTGTTTGGTTATCCGCATCATTGGCCAAAATGATGACACAGCAGGACGACTTTCCCTCTTTTGCGCATCCACCAATATTCATCGCAGTTAGCTGGTCCAGAACATAGTGGTGTTCCAGAACCATGAGTCTCGAAGGTCGTAGTTCTTCTTTCACGGCGTTGAACCCATCACGGGTGTTGTTGATAAGCTGCATCAGCTCGTACCTGGTCACTTGGAGCCAGCGAGCATTAGCTTTGGTCTGGAACAGGGGGATAACGCCCCCGAAGAAAAGTTCAGCATCGTTGAAGATTCAGAATTCTTGTGGAATGTCCTGAAATGGGCTATGTGAGAAATACTTCTTGACTTTGTTTTTCTGGTGGTGGAGCAGAGTGACATCATCTGTCATTGGGTGGGTATGAATGTGAGAAATGTTTGCTGCTGGAACAACCAGATGCAGTTCATGCATCGTCACGACGGAACAAAGTCCTTGCCATTGGGGAGGCAGCTGCAGATAGATGTTTTCTCCACAGGCCCAATAGATGTCCATGAGGCTGGAGGTGCCGCACTTAAGGGCCGAATTAAAAAGTGTGTTACTGCAATTAGTATTTCGACCCACAGGAACTGTTCCGTTACCTAGGAAGCAAAAGAGAGGAGACTTTAGCTTGTATGCTCTTTTTGGTTTGTATGGTGTACCCTCATTGAAAGTGTATATTCTAGTTTCCTGGGCCCATATCTCAGCACACTCCCTCTCAATATCCTTATTGAAATCATGTTTGTGCTTTTGTCCTACAAATGGGCTCCCTAAGGAGGCTGCCCTACATATTAGGTCATGTGGACCATTCCACTTGCTGTTGAAATAAATATTGGCCTTCAGGTGCAGAATTGGTCTCCACTGACAAGGGCATGTGTCATGTGTATGGTTAGCTCATTGATGTTCGGGTGAGTGGCATTTCGATGGGGGCGTTGGGAAGGTGAAGTACCCTAGTATCTTATAGTAATGTTCCCAAACATGCATTATGTCGGCAGGTACTTTCATATCACTGTAAAACTCCATTCTCCTTTCAATTTCCAATGGATTAGTGATGACCGTAAATGTTACAAACTTGTCATCCCACTCTGTGATATTTACAAATGCATCATCCACTTTGGCTGAGTGGAGCTGTATCTGACCATGAATGCGGCAAAGAAACAGGTGTAAAAGACATTTGGCTGTGGGCGGTGGGACTTCTTTGGGAAAGATCAATCTATCTGAGCCTACAGTGTGAGGAATGTGTGAACATACAAAGCATGACTCATTTGTGACCTTCCTTCCAACCTCCCTCATGTCTCTGTACCACATGTTGTCTAATAGAACGTTGTGAATCTCCTTATCCTCTGCTCTCTCACTATCAAGTATAGTGTGCTGGTCAAAGGTGTAAACAACTGTTTTTTGGAAATTACTGACCCAGTCTGAAATTTGCAAAGCCTGTTCTTCCTTACGTTGGTTACACGATGTATATCTAACTGGCACTTCCTCATGACCCATTTTATCTTCGTTTATTTTGGCGGGAACTTTTAGGGTTACCTCTCATAGGGGGATTCAGCGTGAGATCAGGTACCAAGTCCCATTCTGTGGGGTCTGCTTGGGGTGAGGAAGGTGTCAAGGTGGGTGGTGCATAGGTGTCATAGCTACTGCTGGTGCTTATCCCAGTTTGCTTGTTATCAGGCAGTGTCTTGAACATGGGGTACCCTGTGGTTGTTACATTTTTAAGGTCGCTGGTAGCTCTTTTTTCTTTCTCTAATCGCACTGCTAACCAGTGGAATATGGCTACTGAAGCTACAAACATAACAAATAAAAGAATTGCAATTGTACATATCTTTTTCACTGAAAACTTGACATGGGAGGTGGGTCTGTTGCTGCTTCTCAGTCCGTAGGCCATCATACGATCTCCATACTCTCGTTCTTGGATAGTCGGGTGGTACATGATGCCCTTCTCTCAGTCAATGTTCAAATCTCGGATGGTGCCGGGTGGACCCTCACGTGGCTGAGATGAATCCATTCCTTTTTTGGCTATTCGGACAGCCGTGGGTGAAAAGTCAATTTTGCAAGTGTTCGTTGAATTTGAGGTCTCTCCTCTTCCGGACTGCTTCTTTTACAAAGATGTGTGTCCCAAAGCAGATAGGCGAAAGTTCATTAGAAGTAGGACCCTTGTTCTTTGTCTTTGATATCTGAATGGAAAGGAACTTTGAAGCATGCATTAGGGCACATAAATGAACAAACAATTCATCTTCCACAATATCAGAAGAAGGCTCAGTGTCTTGTTTTAAGTCTGGTGGAGAGAACAACCATATTCATTGATCTGTCAGTGACAAGCTGGTGAAGTGTGAGGTGATGATCAGAACTGGGAGTGTTTGTAAGTGTAAAGAAAGCGATGGGAAGGTAATATAGCCATTTCTTGGGAATGCTGTTGACAACATGAGGCATTAATGAACAAAGAGTTGTATATGCTCATATGCATTGGGGATGAACCACTCTGTCTGCAAAGTTGTGGACATGATATCACGAGGGACATGTGTAGGAAGGTGCAACTAAGTGAGTGCTACTTGCAAAATCCTTCCTGTCATTGTCTGTCTATAAATAAATAAATAAATAAAATCTGTGTACTCCCCTCTTCTTCCACAACTCTTTCTCTTTAGGTGGGGCACTTTCCCTGTATCTCACTGAGGTGCAGTTGTGCAATGAGATCATATTGCTGTGTACTATCAATTGTGTATGGAAGTGATGGATCCTTGAATGCGTTGTCGTGGTGACATAAGCAGAATCACAATATACAGTAACGCTATCATCAGCTCCATGTTTGAGTGCTGCAATCAGTGCCACTAACTCTGCTGCTTGTGCTGAGTAATGTGATGGCAATGCTATCTGCTGTACAATGTCTAGAGAGTCTGAGCATTTATTCTGATGTGCTCTGGCTACTGCAGCTCCTGTGTATTTTATTCCACTTTCTTTATCAATGGTAGAAGAACCATCAACAAAGTAGACTGTACTGTCTGTAAGGCAGAGCAGTTGTATCCTACCGGCACTCTTGCTCTGTGGTGCTACAGAGGAGTATATTTGTCATCAACATATTGTAGCAGAGTGCTGCCACATAAGAAGTTTGACAAATCATCTTTGACAGCTCTGTTGAACACACTCTGGGGGACTCACAGTAGTTTTAATGTAACCTTTTATATGTGAACTGCCTATTTCAAAAATGAAAATGCGAATAAATACTGGCTGTCAGCGTGCAATGGGACACTGAAGAGGGCAGTCTTCAGACCTATGATCGAAAAATACGGTATAACTTGAGGAATTTTTGTTTGACAGCCATCATTCTGGTCTGTGGTGTATCAGGAATGAAGAAAGTCATTGTGAGGTTCTCACTGAAATATATTCTCATATTTAATTTGGCCAAGAGATCACGTCCCAAGATATTTACTGGGGACTGTGTTGCGTAAAGTAAACGCTGTTGAATACATTTACCTCCTATTTATATTGTTACTGACTCGGTGAAAGGGACCCTTTTTATTGCCCCAGAGAAATCTAGTGTGTTTGTGCTCTCGTTGGAGATGGGCAGTGCCCCCTCCTTGATACAGGAGAATGCAGCACCTGTGTCAATCAAGAAACTATACGTGTTGTTATTAATCATGACATGCACAACTGGGTCCTCTCTAATTTTTGTGAGACATGACAATACGGGACACACTAGAGTTATCTGTGGGCTGTCCTAACTTGAATAACCTCCAGCCTGGTACTGCTGGATGATGCCCTGTGAAACCGAATTGATGGGGGGCAGTACTATAGCTCCCTGTGATACAAGAGCTTGCGTCTGGGGCACCATTTGGTACACAGGCATGTGTTGCTGAGGTAGCTGTTGTTGTATGTGATGTGTTGTTACCTGTGTGTTACCCTCTAGTACATTTAAGGCACCTTGTGAAAAATTAGTGACAGTAGTCACTTGACTCACTTGTGTAGCTACCATAACTGCATCAAGAGTCTCTCTTTCCTTTAATTTTAGCTGTTCTTTTTTTTTTTTTTAAGTTTTATTGTTTTATTGCAAGGAAATACAGCAGGGCGTTATACTAAGCAACATAGACAGAAAAAGAACATGTAAATAAAAAGGCAAATTATTTCCAAGAAAAAAAGCAAGTTATATGGCAGAATTTTGGCAGAAAACAAAATTAGAATAGCAACTGTAGAATACATAGATTTAAATTAAATCCAATCAGCAATTGGTGCCCATATTTTTTCTCCCATGGTTCTTTTTTTAACCCCCTTGAGCTTGTAGATAGCCGATTCCATATTAAACATAAATAATAATTTTTCCTTCCACATAAAAAACGTAGGGGGATCCTGGCTAATCCACTCTTTAGTGATACATGATCTAATTGCAGCCATGCACAGAAAAAGAAAATAAGAGATTGGTCTAGGCCAAGTTACAGTATGATCTATACCTAGCAGTACTAATTCATTAGTTATCTTTATGTTACATTTCAAAATAGTAAATAAAAAAATTTCAGTTTCTTGAAACAATAATGATAACTTAGGACAAAAGAAAAACATATGTAATTCATCAGCTGCATACAGTCCGCATCGGCTACAGTTCGTACCTGCCATCGTACTCCATTTAACTACTTTTTTGGGAGTATAATAAAGGTTGTGGATACACATAAAATGTTGGGATTTCATCATCCCGGTTATGAGACATTCTGCAGCCATTCTAATTGACAGTAAGACATCGACATTTGCTATACCTAAACTATTGGACCATTTAGTCTGGCATTGGCCTAGATCATCACCAAATTCCTGCATTAAACTTAAGTATATAGGGCCAATTCGAGGTTTCCTTTGTAAAAGCTCTAATAAAGAATTTTTTATCAGTGGCATAAGAGGATGGCCCTGTAGAAAACTGCGAAGTTGTAAGTATTTAAAAAAATCTACCCACGGAAAAATTGGTTATTAATTCCTGAAACGAGATCATTTGCCCATTACAAAATAAGTCCCCCACGTGCTTTATTCCTTTCTGCTGCCACCTGTGCATAATTAAATCAAAGAAAACTTCTGGGAATAACTCAGTTGATATAAGAGGAGCATAGAAATTTAATTTCGCTAGTTTAATATGTTTTCGAATTTTCTGCCAGATTCCAAAAGCAGATTTCAAAGTCTTATATTTAGTTTTTTTATAGTAGCTAGGTTCTACTATTCTCAAGAAGCTGCCCTTAACTTTCTCACCCAAAAGCAATTGATAAATTGATGGGGTCTGGCATTCCGCAAATTCAATTCTATCACCCAAAATAAGAGGACCAATATATTGTAAAACAGCAGAAAAGTAATAAAACAGAAAATACGGTACATTCCAACCGCCACATTCCTTACTAAGAATCATTTTTTTAGCTGCTTTTCTATGGCGTTTATAGCCCCAAAGGAAACGAAATGTGGTTCTTTCTAAAATTTTAAGAGAGTGTAATGAAAAATCCAGAGGAATTGTGCGAAATAAATATAGTACCTTCGGTAGGACCAGCATTTTTAAAATGTTAGAACGGCCGAAGAGGGACAATCGCAGATGGTCAAGACGCTGTAATAGGGTGTTAATTTGAGCAATAATAGGGTTTAAGTTACGCTCTGGAATTTTTTCTATAGGTAGCGAGATTTTAATACCTAAATAAGTGACTTCAGAAGAAGTGGGAATATTAGCAGGTAGGTTTTCTCCAACGCACAAAACTTGGGTCTTATCTAAATTAAGTTTGTAGCCCGAAAAGTATCCAAATTGTTTGGCAATTTGATCAATAATGGGTATAGCTGTTTGAACATCTGTAGTAGAAATCACGATGTCATCGGCGTAAGCAAGGACTCGGTAATTAGTGTTGGCTAAATGTATGGGTTTAATATTCGTTTCCAAAAAAAACCGATTAATTAAAGGATCAATATAAAAAGCAAAAAGTAAAGGAGAACAGGGACATCCTTGACGGGTACCTCTAGAAATTAATAAGGGTGAAGATAATTGTCCATTAATTCGAATATATGCTTTAGGGGTAATATATAAAGTTTGCAAGGCTTTAACAATCCCCTGCCCTAGTCCCTTCCTAAGCAAAATATCCCAAAGATAGTCCCAAGCAACCCGGTCAAAAGCTTTTTCAGCATCTAAAAATACTAATCCAATATTAGACCGAGTTGCTTGGGACCAATCCAAGAAAGAAATCACCCGGCGAATATGATCAGCGGTGTCTCTAGCTGGGATAAACCCATGTTGGTATTTAGAGACTAAAGGGGAAATAATATTGCAAAGTCTACCCGCTAGGATTTTAGAAAAGATTTTACTGTCAGAGTTTATAAGTGAAATGGGGCGAAAAGAAGAAGGCGATAAAGGAGGTTTACCTTTTTTAAGGAACACCGTAATAATAGAATCATGCCACGATTGTGGGGAGTTACCTTGCTGTGCATTTAAACATAACTCTAATAATTCTGTTTTTAATGCATTCCTGAAGTGTTTGTAAAATTCTAGGGGAATGGCGTCGGGTCCTGCAGCTTTTCCTGTGGCTAGGGACATTAAAGAGAGTTCTATCTCCTCCCAAGTAAATGGCAGATCAAGTTTCTCCTTCTCTTCAATAGAAAGAATAGTATTCAATACTGGATAAACAAATTGATTAATCTGGTCTGAGCACTCAGGACGAGCTTCATCCGTATACAACTGAGAATAAAAATCTCTAAAAACTCCCAGAATGTCTTCAGCTCTGCTAACTGTTATCCCTAAATGATTATCTATTTTATTGATACAAGCGTAAGCTGCCTTCTGCCTTGCCCTCTTTGCCAAAATTTTGCCTGAATTTTCACCCACTTCATATAGTTCTGTCCTATATGCAGAGATCTGTTGAGCAAGTTTCGTAGCATGTCGTTGGTAAATCGTATTTTTTAGAGTTACTAATTTCTTTGTAGTATTCTCCGTAGGTAACCCTTGCTTACATAGTTGCGTAAGTTTAATTTCTAAAGCTCTAAGGGGCATATTATCAAGGGGGTTTATCTCCGCTTTTTTGGCTTTAAAAGCCAAGAAAGCGGAGATAAAATTATCTCCCTATTACCAAGCTGTCGCTAACACCAGTTAGTGACAGCTAATAGGAGATAGCGACCATCTTGGGCCTTGCTTTGCATGTCAGTGATATTTATCACTAATGACATGCAAAGTGGGCGTGCCAAGATGTTAGCGACTGGAAACAGTCCCTAACATCGCTATCTCCTATTACCAACTTTTGGAGATATTCGCACTAAGCGGGAATATCTCCAAAAGCTAACACCTGCCCTGAGCAGTTCTTAGCCATGTTATCCAATGGGAGGTGGATAACATGGCTAAGAGCATTTGCTCGATAATGCATGAATATCGCTGACTTTTCAGCGATATTCATGCATTTCGGCCGTTTTTTATCGCATTTGCGATAAACCTTGTTAATAGCAAGGTTTATCTGCGATAAAAATCGCCGATGTGCGGCGATAATTTTTGTGTCTAAACAAGTTAGAGACAAAAATTATCGCTAGTTGTTGGTAATATGCCCCTAAGATTTTTAAGTTCAGAAGTTACCTGGTTTCGTGTCTCTTTTTGTTTACTCAAAGAGTAACTGAGTGTTTCACCCCGAACCCCACATTTAAAAGTATCCCAAACTATTTCTGATGATGTAGTATCTTTATTATTATGAAAAAATTCTGGGATCCAAACGTTCATACGCTCAACATAGCCAGGGTCATAAAGTAATTTGCGATCAAAGGACCATGCGTGTATAGTATTAACCATATTTAGGGCAAGCTTAATTATTAGAGGATTGTGGTCTGAGATGACTTTTGGGAGAACCTCAAATTCAATTTGTGCTGGATCGTCGTATAGTCCCTTATAAACAAAAAAGTAGTCTAATCTAAAAAATCTTTGATGCGGTGCAGAAAAAAAAGTATACCCAAATATGTTTCCTCGCTTCTCATGCCCTACATCAATTAACCTATACTCTTCGATGATCCCTTTAAGTGCTAAAAATACCTTCTTCTTCCTCCCCTTGTACGAAGCCCTACTATTAATGTCAAAATTTTCTTCCAAATGCAGATTAAAGTCTCCACAAAAAATAATATTAGGTGACCATTGTGCCAGCTCTATATTTAAAAAGTCCAATGCACCTGCATCGTCCAATATAGTTCCATACAAGGAGCATATAGTAACTAACAAACCTCCAACTTTAAGTTCTGCAATTACCCACCGTCCAGTTGGATCCTCTTTAACTCTTTTAACTTCGCCTATTTCACGTCTCTTAAGTATTGCAACCCCACGTGTATTGGAGCCTTGGCGAGTGCATCCTACCACTTCCAACCCAAGATCTTTTAGGGTCCCTCTATTGGGCCAAGTGATATGGGTCTCTTGAATGCAAACTACATCCACCCGCATAGTTGATAACATCTGGGCAAATATCCCTCTTTTTCTTTTATCATTTAAACCACATATGTTAATGGAATATATTGATAATTTAGCCATTATAAAGTGTATTTGAGTAAACTAAGCTGAACATACACAAATAAGCATCCCCTACCAAAATTCGATATCTGCCAAAACTAAGCCTTGCACAATAGTCACCTAAACATTCCAACTGTATAACCTTGCACCCCAAAAAAAAGAAATCTTCCCACCCTCCCACCCCGTTGTTTCCCCCCACCCCTCCCTTCCCACACCACCCCCCCACCAGAAGCGTAAGGGCTAGTGCCCTCATTGATGGAATGTGAGTATCAGCTGTGAGCCCCCCCCCGGATCTGACCCTCCTAGAAAAAGAAATAGCCAAAGAAAATGCAGTAAGGAGAGAAAAAAAAACGAAAGAAGCAACTAAGCCCAACACTGCTAAGAGGATCTACCTATGCGGGGTAGCTAGATCATAACCAATTAAACATAGCTTGTTCCTATAATATTTTACTACTACATAGTCTCTAGGTATTGTTGAGCTTTCATCTCTGATACAAAAAATATAGTTCTTCCTTTATGCACAACTTTGAGTTTAGCAGGGTTAAGTAAGAAGGTTTGACCCCCCTTAGCTTGCATTGGCGCCATCAACTGTTTTAATCTCCAACGTTGTTGGACAGTTGCAGCACAAAAATCTGGTCTCACAAAAAATTCATGCCCCAAACCTTTTCTGGGTTTCGAAGGTCTTGCCAAGTCATACAGAATCTCACGGAGAAGATAATTCTGCACACAGATGAGGATAGCTCTTGGATATTTGTTCCTGCCTTCCTGATCAGTCTTTTGGTTGAATGGGAACCGATGAGCTCTTATAATCTCCTTATCCCAGTCCCATCCAGTGAGATCCTGAAAGGCATCCGCAAACAAGTCTATTACAAAGCGTCGAATGTCTTTCCCTTCAGATTTTTCTCCAATTCCCAGGACACGCAGGTTATTACGTCGAGCGCGATTCTCTAAGTCAGTTAACTTCCAATCCACGTCTTGCCTGGTGCTATCCAAATCTTTGATTGAATTCTTATGTAGCGTTAGCTCATCTTCTACTGCTGAAATACGCGTCTCCGTCTCTTGCACTCTTGCATTAGTATCCGTGCTAGACTTGGCCAGACGCCGTACTACATTTTGAAGTTTTCGAACTGCTCCCTGAGTCCGAAGACCTTCCGCCTTAGTTTCTTCTCTATGAGTTAATATCATGCGATACATCGAGGCCTGTAGCTTATATATAGATTTTAAGGTAACCTCCTCAGACTCTTCTAGTAGCTCACGAGTCTCAGAGTTTTCGTCATCAGCTTCGTTGTTATTAGCACCGGCCCCGTCCCATTGAGGTTGGTCCATGACTGTTGTATTCTCCTTAGTTTTTCCCTCAAAGACCTTGCGGACTGTGTTTGAAGCTCCTTCATTGGTTAGAAAGTCAGGGCCTAAGATATCTTCCTCTGTGACTTGATTACACTCCTCCGCCCAATCTTTGAACTGAGAATGTTCTTCACTGAGGAGTTCCTCCTCCACCATATCGCCTTCCGAAGCAACAGATAGATCAGACATAGAGAAGAATTGCCCCCCAGACTCTACCGATTCTGCGTCATGTTGTTGTTGCGAGTCATTTGGTCTGGGTGAGACTCTAACTCCCTCTACCGCAAGACAAAGCTCTGAAACAGCGTCGTCGTTGTTTCCTTCCCCCCTTACACCATCCTCATTGCCATTTAAGTTAGCTCCAGCTGAACCGGTGTCGTTTTTGGAAAGTTGGTTCAAATTGGATTTATCAGGATTAGAGCGTCCGGTAGCCCTTGCTGGGGTCGCTTCAATTGTAGAGCTTTTATTAAGGGTAGTCGTAAGAGTAGATGTAGGTTTTTTCTTGAATAGGTCAGGTATTATGGGCTCTTTTAAAACCCCATTACGAGGTTCCAAATCTATTGCTGTGGTGCTGTTTGCAGCATTTGCAGAACTTGAAGCATTTGTAGGATTGACTAAATTAGAGGCGTTCTTTTTTGTAACTCTGCCTTTGGGAGCCATGTTGAGTATTTTTATACCAAAGAAATCCTTTTCTCAAAGTTCTCTAGAAAGTACAGTTTTTATCTAAGTTTTGCTAACTGCAAAAACTGCCAAAGGAAAGTACTTTTGCTAGGTGCAGCTGGTTCCGCAGTACACACAATGTAGCAAGTTCAAAAGAAAATAATGCGTTCCTCACTCACCGATAATTAAGCATACGGCAGAAGGAAGAAAATTGCTACATTTAAGAGCAACTACAGCCAAAGTTGCTTGAACATGTCACGTCTGTGCGGTAACCAAAGCACCTTCAAATCCTCCTTGAAAGTAGTGTTGGCAACAAGTATCCGTGAACTTTCCACAGTTATCCGCGGTGCAACAGTGTGGCAACAAACGTCCGAGTGTTGCCTCCAAACACTCCACACCGGCTCCGCAGCGGTTCTGCAGTTCAATCCGCCCGGTCCCACAGCTGACTCTGACCTCTGGGCGCCGTGGCTGAGAACGCCGCAGGCGCTCGAAAAACGCTCAGGCCCCCCACCAGCCGGCAGGGAAGGCGGTCAGCGCAATCCGGTAGCCGGGACCGGTGTAGCGTGTAGGAGGGTCAGCCGAACCTTCTCCTTTCTTCTTTCTCCTCGGCGCCGCAGCAGAAAGCCTCTCAGCTCTCAGCTCCACGAATCCAGTCGGCAGCAGCAGCAGAACGCCTCTCTCACGCCAGGACAGGACAGACCTCCAGGGGGAACACGCGCAGCTCCTCACACGGCTGCAGTAGCGGCCGCCATCTTGCTTCTAATTTTAGCTGTTCTAATTTAGGAGCTGTGTTCTCAATAGCTAATTGCCTTGTTTGTGACATTAGAGATTCGATGTCTGAGACATCGGCAAACTTCCGGCGCAGTTTGTTCCATAGCGCTGATCTTATTTTATTGAAAGTATCACCATCTAATTCTGAATTAGTGGTGGAAAGTCTTGTGTTGATGCGTAAAAACATATCCTCTGCATCCTCTCCAATCAGGGAGGTGAGCAGACTTTTCACATCCCTAATACCCAATGACACACCTGCGGTGTCATTTTATTTTCAAAGGCTTGTATCCACTTTCCTGCACCCTCTGTGAGGGGTGGGAGTTCATTTTTCATATTTTCTTTGTCCGTTAGGTACCAAGTGACCGAGATGGAGGGGTCATTGACCTCTTTGGACAGCAGGGGCAGCTGGTGTGATACCCCTGTGGGTCTTGTGTGACCATACCTGCGTGCGTATTTCTGCCAGACCCTTAGCCTTGGCGCATGTAGGTGTAGTTCCAATCGTCATCTCCTGCCTCCTGCAAGATACATTCTTCAGCAGTGGCCATTTCCTCTCATTCAAAAGATCCTTCTCGGGGCCAGACATTCATTTGAGGTGCATTAGCTTCTGCCAAGCCTGCCAAATTGTCTGAGAATGGATCGACATAATAGTCAGACCCTTCTCCAAGTACTACTATCTCAATTGGCGTCAGACCATTGGTCAATGGCGGTCCTGGCCTGTTAAGGGCAATGTGGTGCAGTCCTCTAGATCTGGCTGTGCTCAGGCGTGCTGTACCTGATACATCATATTCCTTTGGGATGTCCTTAGGTCGCCCTTTGTTACCTAACACTGTAACATTTTCTATCTCTGTTCTTTTCTGTTTATTCCACCTATTTTCTTCTCTTTCAAGCACATTTGACAGGTCCAAATTGTCTAGGTATAGCTGTGGTGTTTCTAGCCTATGTGGTCAAACTAATGTTGGTGATGCCTGGGGTATGAGCGTAGGTGGTGGTGTCACCTGAGTGTTATAATTAACGACTGTAGACCGAGCTTGGGGTACACTTAAGTAGTTGACTGTGAGAGAAGCTGCTGTGTTGCTGTGTGTTGTGGCTGCACTTTGGGCTTCCTGATGTAAGTCTATCCATGGCACTTGCTATGGCATGATAGTTGGGATCCCACCACTGTGTGACCCTGCTAGGCTTGCAGCACCCGCTAATTCATTGAGTGTTTGTTGTTGCTTATTAAATTGGCCCAAGCCACCCATCAGTTCAGTCATTCTATCCTCTACCCTGCCTATGTGTAATGACAGTTGCTGGAGTGTTGCTGTATTGCCAGTTGGCCTTCTCCAGTACTGTTCATGTGACATGTCCCCTGCTTCTCTACCCGGTCTTAGGCATAGGTCGTGCTCTGTCCTCTTCCTGCTAATGTCTCCCTCAGTTACTACCTCAGGGGAATACTGTTCACTGCCTCTTTTTACTTCATTGAACTGTAGCAGGTATTCTTCCTTTCGCTTGGGACCAGTGTTAAGGGGCTGCCACTCATTCCAGTGTGTCTGTGTATTGTAATGCTGCTGGCTAGGGGATCGGAATGGGCCATAATGTCTAGTTCTTGTTCTTGAGGGATTATGGTCCTCAGTGAGGGATGTGGGGGCCGGGCGGTTAGGTCTTGGGAGTGGAGTCTGGGAGCTATACTGTGAACCGCCAGAGGCCCCATTGCTCTCTTGGTCCTCTGCCTGCTGGGTGGCTGCAGAGTTGGAAGCATTTGTCATTTTTATTGTAAATAGCGTGTCAATTTGACCTGGCATTCCTGATGCTGAGCCCTGCAGTACTGAGTTTTGGGAGCTCGGGGATAGCTGGCCCTGTCTATTCTCTGGTCTACTGTCTTGTGAATCCTCTGAGATGTCTGGGACTGAGACATAGTCATGGCCTATGGCTGTCTTGTCATTTGATAAGTGTTCTAGGTCTGTCTTGATAACCTGTCCTGGATACATGCCATCTGCGTCATAGGCTGGTGAATTTGCTGTGGGTGTTGGCATTCTTCTTCTGCGTTGTGTGTAGAAAGGAGTAAGGGTGTAACTCCACTATGTGCTATAGTCAATCTCACCCGCTGCAAGTTTATTGTGTCAATTCAAAGGGCTGATATTAGTGTCCAGATGACTGTATGCGTTAGGGGCGAGACCTGAACAGATGATGGTGTTGTATCCTCAGAAAGGGCAATAACACGACCGTTCTCTATGTGTACCGTGATCTGTAGTCTTGTGTATTGTGTGGGCTGTCTGTTCATCTCTTAGAGCTACCTTTGAGGTGAGAAATCTGTGGCAGTGAATGTGACAATATTATTCTCCTTTTAACTGGCGGTCTTGTAAATATACTCACACTAATGGGTAATGCGTTGTGGAAGGATGTCTCTGTAACAGCTGTATGGGACTTGGTGAGGACTGTTGCACCAGTTGCTCATGTATTCCTTGGCGTGATGCTCTCAAACCAGGGCAAGTTGAGGTCGTATAGTGCCTGCAGAAATAATGCGTGATGCTCACAACCTTGTGGGGCGTGAGTATCTTGTGAATCTCCCTGCCCCTTCGGGCAGTTGGTGCTTGGAGGAGGCGGTGTGAATGGAAGCTGGTGGGCGAGATCAGGGCTTTCGCTATTTCCTACACTACCTAATTCTGTGGGGGGGCTCTTCAGTAGTATATGAGGTTGATGGGGACACCAGTGGTAGGTGTAAAGCTGTGTCTTGAGTGTCTTCCACAGAAGGGGAGCTTTGTGAGTACTGTGGTCCCTCAAGTGCAAGGTGTGGACTATCGGTAGGGGATGTATAGATTCGCGCTGGGAGGCACAGTCTCACTAGATGCAATGCAGATGCCCTTATCTCAGTACCCTGTGTGAGTGGGATTCCCAACAAGTTCCACGCTCTAGATATCACGGAAATTTGGCGTCTGTCAAATTTTCTCAGAGTTTGTGCGCTAATGTTCTGTACTGATATAACTTTATTATCTAATATGTGCATAACTACCTCAACTGGTTGCTGTCCACTATAGCTCATCCGTATTTTGTAGTGAAATATATATATATTTTTATATGTACTATCGCTGCCCTTATGTGTCAGTTGTTAAAAATGCAGGATAGTCTAGTACAAGTTCATCCCCTAATGCCTTTTTGATGACTAAATAGAATGCCTCTTTAATCTCTTCTTTATCTGGGCCGTTATAAACACCTTCTGGAGAGAGGTCGGGGAATTGTAGAGCACTAGGGTGTTCGCCCAAGCAAGCAACGTGGCCTTGCTGCGCAAGGGGTTGCGGGGCCACGAGGTGATCACAATGGTGGGTATCTCTAATCCTGGTGTGATCATAGAAACATGCACATGTATTGTGTGTGCAGTCTTGCATGTTCTGTAACACTGTATTCTATTCATTGGTGTGAAAATGTAACTGAAAAGAAAAAGATTTTCTGTAAACCTAAGTGACACCTATATATTTTAAATGGCAGTGAGCTTCTCTGGCTTCTCCTGCAGTGCTGATAAGGAGGGGGCTAGTCTGAATGCACCCTGAAAGGTAATAGCATAAAAATAGTATGTCTGTGACAATTATGGTGCTCACGATGTTTAGCTTACAGAATCTCTTCAGTTAGTCAGTGGCAGATCAATACACATGGGGATACATAAATGCATTTACAATCTCCCTAGTTATTGAATCTCACTAACGAACCAGTCTTCTGCATTTGGCAGTGGCCTTCAATAATGTTCACAAAATGTTTTTCAGCAGTATTACTCCACAATTAATATACGTGTGCGTATACTTAACCAACAAATCCTAAAAAAAAAAAAAAACAATGTGTGCCTAGATATTATGGTCTAACTAAGGTCAGCCTCTGTACCAGCCAGTGACTTCCAATTCAATGACCATGAAGAAATAATAATAATAATAATCACAAAAAGTTCTGTAGCTATACCTAATAAAAACCTCTATACATATATCACTAAACACCAAGCTGTGACATGTAGTCCTAAAAGTGCCTACTAAATAGCGATCATTTATTCATGTTTCTCAAACATATTTTTAGTGTTTGAATTTCTTTAAAATATTGCGCACTTTGCCCACTAGAGGACGTTAAAGGGCTTCCTATGTAAATGGTGTATAGAAAGAGAACAAAAAAATGCAAAAAAAACTTTTAAATGGCGAAAATACAATACTTTCAACAACGGGGAATCACTTAGTTCACTTAATTATTTACATAAGCGCCATCAGAAAAACCATTGGCTACGTGGATTTCCGATTTAGCTTCTTCTCCATTGACTATTGAAATGGAGGGTATATCTCTTTACTATACAGAGACTTCACTTAGAAACTTCACTTAGAATCATTTAGAAAAGCAAACAAATACTGGGTTTTATCTCTATTATACAGAGACTTCACTTAGAAACTTCACTTAGAATCATTTAGAAAAGCAAAAAAATACTGGGTTTTATCTCTATTATACAGAGACTTCACTTAGAAACTCCAGCTAGGATCACTTAGAAAAGCAAGAAAATACTGGATATTTTTCTCTATTTATTATACAGAGACTTCACTTAGAAACTCCAGTTAGGATCTTTAGAAAAGCAAAAAAAAACCTGGGTATTTATCTCTATTATACAGAGACTTCACTTAGAAACTCCAGTTAGGATCACTTAGACAAGCAAAAAAATAAATACTGGGTATTTATCTCTATTATACAGAGACTTCACTCAGAAACTCCAGTTTAGGTAAATATTGAAAAGACGACTGCTCCAATCCTTTCCTTCCCTGTCTTCCTATATCTATTGGACAGAGGATCTCTTAAAGAGCAAAAAATAAGCATTTGAAAGATGCCAGACGCACCTTCCCTTCCCTGACAATCTATTAGATTAGTCAGAGGCCCTCGCTTTTATTCAGAGAGGCTCAGAAAAAGAATGGTCATTGAAAGATACAAGACGCAGTCTTTCCTACTTTGTTTGTACAATGTACAATGTCCCAACTTCACTTTCAGTTTTCAGAACCTCCCCTCTCTTAGAAAACAAAATGCGTAGCGAGACCACTAGACAGCAAGAAACTGATAACCTGTAAGAGACACAGCCGCTCCACAAAACACAACCACCTCTCCACTGTAGCCCAGAAAAAGACAAGCACCAAAGCAGTCCAGTTATAAACTTACCCAGTGCGTTGTTCTTCTCCTATGGCTCAGTCAGAAGGGCTGCACGTCTGCTCTAGCTGCCTGTATTTCCTACAGGGCCAGATGCTTCCTGTCTGTTGGTGCTGCTAATCCGAAGTCACGGCTCCAAATGATAGAGGCAGATTTATTACAGGGCAGAAGGGGTCAGGGGGCTGGGCGCAGTGGCTCTGAAGCCTTCGCTGGGAAGATCGTGAGAGAGAACTAGGGACAAAGGAGCACCTAATTTGTACCGGGGTGTGCAGGAACCCTTGCTCTAAAAATAGAGAAAACAGATATGTGAGCCATGGAAACTGAAGCTGAAAGGTTAACAGTTTTATTAAGAAGATACAACTTCTAGAAACATTAATATAAAGGCATAAAAATCACAGAGTTCTGGATCCACGGCCCTGCATTCTCAGATAGCCTCGTGGACCAGATATCATTTACTGAATGACAGTTTAAAACAGTCAGAGAGAGCCTATACCTTAAAAGCTTAAAGACTCCTTTATAAGTTGAGATAAAATGCATTCAACAAGCAAGGCACATTTCATCCGGGAATACTCACATCTGCCTAAAAGTGAGAAATCCTGAAAATACAATATAAACACTTCAAATATAATGAGGAAAAAGCAAGGTTAACAGAATATATAGCAAAGGCAACATTTCAAATGTAACATTTCATAAAACAGAATATAACCTAAAGCATCAAAATTATAGTACATGTACTAATACAAGGGTTCTCAAATAACCCTTGGGAAGAACTCACTTACGAGGAGTAATTCAAAGATGTCTTTGTGAACCTCCCTATTATACTCTTTAAGATGGTGAGGGGTCTTATGGTAACGTCATCTTGCGCCACCTCGTGCTATTTATTCTCACTGCGTCATTTATGGTCTGTTCCTTACCCTTCCCATCCATATGTTCAAAAAGCAACCCTTTCCCGCAAACATTGTACTTTATGCTAGGCCAAAGGTCATGCCTTGTTGACTTGAGGCTTACCGTAAATTAGCTTTAGTTGTAGTTTAACAGAAAAAGCGCCTTACAGTACATATTATGTGAGGATGTACCATCTGTATATCCTGTTACGACGCCCATCACAGCTGCATGGCTGGGCTGAGGGGCTAAGTTCCTCTTTTCTCAAATACAGTTTAGAGGATGTGGCCTCCAGTCATGTCGAAAGAATTGGATGGAAGTTGACCTTTCTCACACATGCTGGGTGGGGGCTCTAAGACAGGAGGAGAAGCTTCGCAGACAAGTGGCGCTGGGTGAAGTCTTGGTCAGACCTGCTTTCTGCTTTCTTAACCCAAAATGGCAGTACTAGAAAATGGCAGTACTCTGACCAATCTAACCAAGGCCCAAAATGCTAAACAGTAGGGCCTACACAGGGGTTCATGCTAGCTAAGTGATAAGAACGTCCCAGGATATTTATATAGTAAAATCTTCTCTCTCAAAGTTTCTATTACATCTTGGTATTCACGTTGACCTTAGACCTCCCTGACCTGTTTCTTCACTTCTTCTTTAATAGGGTACTGTCTCTGTGGAGTTGGAGTGGTTTTTACTGGGATTACATGGTGAGGTAACTCAGCATCCCACCCGACGTGGTACAATATAAAGCTGGAACTAGTGCTACAGCCCACTCCTGCGCAAAGTGGCCGCTACCGGTATGGCTTAATTAGACCTTTGAGGAAGATTTTGCCACTCCTTCCTTTTCGTGCTAGGGGACTGCTGGTCCAGGCTCTTATTCTATCAAGGCTAGACTACGCCAATGCAGTCTATCTGGGTGCCCCTAAGGGGACTATCAGCATTCTACAAGTAGTGCAGAACTGCGCTGCGCGACTTCTGCTTAATGAACAAAGACGGGCCTCTGCCCGTCCAGCCCTGGTTCAATTACACTGGCTGCCAGTGCAACAAAGAATCTGGTTTAAGGCCATGTGCACTGTGCATAAGTCGATCACCGGGAATGGCCCTCCGGTGATCATGCCTATGCTTAATCTCTATTGAGCGCCTAGGACATTAAGATCAAATAACAAAAACCTTCTGACGGTTCCTAGGATCCGGCGAGCACGTATGGGTGGCCGTCGCTTTTCGCTTCACGCCTCTAATCTGTGGAATGGGCTTCTCAACTCCATCTGCCTGGAACCTAACCATCTCCTCTTTAGGAAGATGTTAAAGACCTTCATCTTTCCCTCTCTATGAGTAGTGGTGTCGTTCTATAGTTCCTGAAGCGCTGGGATGCCCTTGGGTAGCCATGCACTATAGAAATCCGTATTCATTCATTCATTCATGTATGTTTTAGGTATATAGGAACGAGGTCGGAAAATGCCGGTAAAATTACCATTTCTCCCTTTGAGCACTCCATAACAATCTCAGGTGGCCAATCCTTTTCAGCCAAATGGATATTATAGTCGTAGGTCAGGAGACTTTACATTTTTTGAGTTTGTCCCCCTTCATTTGGAGTGTTATTTCATATAACGGGTGTTAGACACTTACCCTGGTATCAGGTGTCTCCACTGTGATGTCTTCATTCAATGCCACTGTCACCAGAAATTCCATGGGACTCTGGTGAGATATTGTTTCTTCTGCTGAGCTGTCTAGCATCGTCAGAGCCAATTCCCCGTTCAGAAGTTGAGTCCACAGATTTCTGGGCATATCTAACTTTAAAAAAGATTCTTCTTTTTAAATTGAGGTTTTGATTTTGATTTATCTTCTTTTTTGATATTATAGTCCGAAGTACGCTGTGTGTCTCTGGACTTTGTCTGTTCTTCTTGTCATGTTATGACCGTCCTTCCCTCTCTGAGTTTTTTGATGAACCCTGAAAGGAACGAGAGAAACATGTATCAGTATCCTGCTACCTGTCAGGTTTTTTAATGTTATCACAATTCCTAAGGTTGTACCTCCTTTCGGAGACCTCCTGTTGAGGAGACCCACCCCTGGATTGTGACCTATTCTCTCTATTCTTTTTCTTTTTATAGTCCCTTTTTTCTTCTTAGAAAAATCAGAACCTAGCTTGGTTTTATCCTTTTCAGGACCACCCTTGAGTTGAAGTTTTGCTGCACTAGCTCTCAGATTATCTCTCCCTAATTCGGCATATGTCTCTTCGGTAATTCTAGGTAACTTGCGCTCCTGTTCTAATGGAGTGAAGTCTCTCAGATACTGGAGCATTGCTACTGCTGCTGCCTCCCCTTTTATGTTTGCTAATATATTAGTTGATCCCTGGGCAGAATTTCCTAACCCGTGCGCAGCAGGGCAACCGGGCATCTCTCTGAATGACAGCTTGTAATCGCTATAAATTAAACTGCTGTGCTGGAGCACATCGATCAGTGCCTTACTTGATGCAGGGCCAGGCAGTGAAATGCTTTAGTCTAACCCATATTCCGTGGCACTTGGCAGGATGATGAATACTTGACTATCCAACATGGCTGCAGGTGAGAATTGTATTCCACCTCTTACATACCGAATATCGTGGTTCTTTTTAAGAATGCAGACCACTTTATCACTGAATTAGTGAGTTTCTTTGCTACTACCTGTGGAATTTAGGAGAAGGTCAGTGTTTTCACTAAAAAAGAAACCAGGGTGAAAATATTAAACTAGAAAGACACACAAAAAGAAAATGTTTCTGTAATTTGAGGCGTTCCTCAATTGCTATAGTTTGTTAGAAAACCAAACTAAATACGAAACCACACCACTTTACAAAAATAGAGTAATATTTAATAAATTATTTGACAGCAAAATGACAAAAATCATATATTCTTATATCTTAAATGACATAATTCATGGTACTGCTATTTACATAACTCCATAAACCTTACATAGTTTAAAAAAAATCTGTAGGAATGTGCTGCATGGTTGGCCATGTGATGAGTTGGACTTACTACAAAAGTGTAAATTGCTAAAAAGGTGTAAGTTACTAAAAAAGTGCAGTTTGTGAATATTGAAAAGAGGTACATTTTCTCAAAAGTGTAATCTTACACAAAAGTGTAAGTTACTTTTGTGAATCAGGACCACAGTTTCTACCAGCAATATGGGTTATCAATAAAACCAATAATAATGGTACGAAAATTAGAGAAATGCAAACTCCATTCTTAAGGCAAAATGTTTGCATACTTCTGCCCATCTAAAATAATCCTAAAGCCATCCTACATATCTCCCTATATTCAGTTCTCATACCTGGCATGCAGTAATATCATATTTGATAGCAAGTTATCCCTGGAACATCATGTTACAAAAGCAGCAGGCAAATGTTTTGCAATTTTACGTAGCCTTGGGGAGGTGCTACCTCTGCTGCCTACTCAAGCTCAATCATGTGTACTGCATAGCATCATACTCAGTCGACTGGGCTACTGTAAGTTCTTGTTACCCTGAATACTTGCTCTACAGACTATATAGAGTTCAAGCAGCTGTAGCCAAACTTGCCTTAAACAGACCCCGCCAATCAGCAGCATCTAACGGCCTGAAGGACCTGTACTGGCTGCCTCTGAAGCAGATGATCTTCTTTAAAGCCATGTGAATTGTGTTCAAGGTGCTACAAGACACTGGTAGAGTGCCACTAAAACAATGACTGAAGAGATATGCTCCAGGGCAAGATCTTCACTCCAGCATTGCAAACGTAGGAGCATATGTACAATGAAATATCGGAGCGCTGAGCTGTGCCAAATTTGGCAGCACCGCACTCCGAAATTTCTAAAACTCAATGATGCGCCATATTTACAACAATCTGGTACACCCCTGTGTTTTCCTTAGTTCCAACGCAGGCACCCTTGCACCATAGTGCAAGGCTGCCTGTGTTGCAGGTAATGATTGTTTATGTGCAGGAAGTTGTCCCTTCCTGCACATAAACAATCCACAATGGCACTTTGTTATTTCTATGTGTGCTGCATTCTGCAACACACATAGAAGTAGCTAATCGTCATTATTTAATTATTGTTTATGTGCAGGAAGGGAGTCCTTTCTGCATATAAACAATCATCTATGGAGTTTTGCTCTTTCTATGTGTGATACAGATTGCAGCACACATAGAAAATAAAAAAAACGAGTAGAAATACAAATCATTTATCCTGGTTTTGCCATTCTAACACCTGCTCTAGCATGGCGTTAGTTTTAGGCTCTGCGTTAGATTTACAAATTCTTGTAAATCCGGGGCAGTGTCAAAAAGCGATGGGTGTTGCGGTGGAATGCCCAGAGCAACACCCATTGCACGCCTCTGTCACATAGATACCTGCGTGAAAGGGTACCATATTTGCAAAACGGCGTTAAGCCATGCAAAGTGGATTAACACAACTTTGTAAGTATGGTGCAGGGCATTTCGCCATGGGAATGTCATTAAAAGTGACGTTCCTGTGGGGCAATACCCTTGTAAATATGCCTCATGGTTTGTATTCATAAGTTTCGGTAGGCCAGAAAAGGGGGTTGAGCCTTCTCAGTCAAAGCGGCACCTTTCTGGAAAAAAACTGCAGCCACCCCTTAAATCCTTAACAGATCTGCTGCATTTCAGGAAAGCTCTGAAGACATGACTTTTCAACGAATATTTCTGCCCTATCTCCCCCTGATGGTGATATGTTGGCAGTCTGCACCCACCTACATGCGTCTTAGTGACAGGATACCAGTTTTGGTGACAGTTAACGCTCTACAAATGATATAAATAATTAAATAAATAAATAATGTGCTATGAGGTATAACAAACTAAATCGAAACAAACCTAAAAGAAAAATCATGATTATTGAGAGCAAAGGGGACTCACTTGGAACTAAAGAAAGACTTCATCACCTTGCACGTTTGCATGAACGGCTGAACTTACAGGCAGTAGCGGCTACTATTGGAGGAGGGTGGTAGGTGATTGGAAAGAGGAGGATTAATTAATTTAAAAAAAGCTTACCTTATATCGGCCAGCTGGCCGACGCCTCCCCTGCATCCTCTTCTTTCTTCCTCTGCAGTCCAGCCAGGAGCAGGAAGCAGCCGGGACACAGGCTACAATGCTGCAATGCAGCGTGGTGATTGGCCTGAGCGCCATGGATCAGTGCTTAGACTCGAACAGGGAGCCTGTGTATTTTCTTAGCAGACTGTGTAATGCAGCCTGGTGGGGAACATGCAAAGTGCACATGAACAATTTGGTGAGCCCAAGAGGGCCGGTCAAACAATTAATTCGCACTTTGGGAGTGTAAACCACTCCTCCCGCTGCACTGCCCAACGCCGCCCCTCCCCACACTACACACAGCCCACTGACTCAATATGAAATATAAAATGACAAATATGTTATTGTCATTTTATTTTTCCTTTTGGCGCAGTGGGGCAACGCTCCTCCACCTTAGCGGAGGAGCTGCCTCTGCAGGACCTACAGACAAACAGTACAATTGCATAGTGGTTAGATGTCAGATAGCTTCAGAACATTACACTTATTTTAAAAGACTTAGCAAATATAATAAGTTGTTGCCATAAGTGCTACTGCTGTCTTGGGTGTCTCCTTTGGCCCTTTACTCATCACGTTCTCGTGCACTAGAGCTTGAAGAAAGTGAGCGCTATGCAAAAACAAACTAAGTCGTGATTTACGGGGCTGATTGACAGATCTGTGACACAATCCTAAACGTACTACTTTTGGTATTCACAGAAGGCAGTTAGTAGTGGTAAATTTAGTAGTCCTAACTTTACTACTAGGCCCTGTGGAACCTCTCCACTCACCCACAAAGCAAGTGATTAAACAACTCATCTAGTGGGAACATATGGACCAATCCTTCAGAAAATCGAATGAAGAATTAGTCCATGTTCCTTGTCCGCCCTACTCATATAAATTCTTGTTTTAAGGGAAAACTACAACCAACCCTCTTAATCATCCTACTGATTTGGAGGAAGCCTCACAATGCAACTGTTGAGATGTCCATGCCAATACTATGAGCAGGATGAGCAAAACAACAAATCTCTCAGAGTAAAGCCCTGCTACAAAATGTATTCCCTACAGCTGCTACCACAGTTGCTAACTGGCAGCTCTGACCGCAACAGATAATTTGCTCATGAAGAGTGAGGCCCTGATTCAAAAAGGCAAATGTACACTTTACAAATGTTTGTTAGTCACAAAGGTATGTTACTAGTAGTATCTTTACAAGTTTGGAGTCTCCACTCATATAAAAATAGGACGGTCCAATCTTTTTATGTAGGGAGACTTCACACTCATAAAAATAGTACTCGTAAATCGCTTTGTGAATCTCAAGTAATCATAAACGTACACAAAAGTGTATGTTTGCCTTTGTGAATCAGGCCCTGAGTACTTTTGGAGTGTGTGGCTGACCACACAGGAGGATTGCCACACTTCCTAATGAGCTCCGCTGACCACCTTTGATCCGACCCCATACTGTCCCTCCTGGGAGCTGTCCTGATCTGTCTGCACCATAGCGGTAACTGGGACACGTATGCGGGAAGGTATAAGTTGGCAAAACGGAGCGCAAATTAAAAACCCGTGTTAATGAACACAAATCGAACATTCAAACAAAGAATCTCAAATCATCAGTAGCGTCACATTTCCTGGATATGAACCACAATATAGCCCAGCTGAAATTTATGGCATTAGAAATCATTAAAAAATTAGAAGGAAGAGATAATAACAGACTGTTATTACAACGAGAAAATTTCTGGATTTATAAACTGAATTCAATTAAGCCTTATGGCCTAAATGAACGAATTGAGTACTCATGTTATCTGTAACTTTATTGCTATTTTGAATAACAGCACCACTGGTGCCTTACAGTTCTGGACTAGTCTCCGCATTGTGGATAACCATTATTGTACATTTATATATTTATCATATAGTTCTTTTGAAATGTTAGATTGCATATTAGTTACTTATTCATTTATATGTATCCGCCCTTGATTACTCTGATAATTCTAATATGCTCACTTTAGTGGTATCGCACCACACTAACACACCCTTCCTTATCTTGATTACGCTAGTCTCTTTTCTTCCTCTACACATTGCGATCACGTGACTCACTCACTCGTACGGCTTCTGTTTATGAAGCGCGTATCTGCACTTCCGGGTTAACCTTGCCGGTTGCGGTCGGCGTTTTGAAAGGCTGTGAACTCCGATAATCGTAAGTTAGCAAGACCCCCGAGCACCGCTTTTTTGGCGCGCTTTCACCTCTGTTTACGAACGGTAGTAATATCGTATTGAAACCACGATTTTTATTTTAGTTTGTAACATGTTTATCTTACCGCGCTCTCCCACCTACCTCTATTATTCTTCTAGTTTATACCCACTTAGATCTCCACGTCACTCTGTGTCACCTTAATGTAACTGAACCTTAGGCACCTTAAACCGTCTTTTTCACAAACCTTTTGATGAAGCACTGGGTTAAGGTATTCTTTCAGCTTTTTATAGTTTTTGTCATATTTTCGCCATGATGGTTACAAATATGTTCGTCTTTGTTTCTAGAGGCTCCCCGATGAAGGGCTAGAAGCCCGAAATGCATTGGAGCAGGAGTAATAATATGGATTCCAAAGTTGAATATACTTCTTGAAATTGGATTGTCCTTTTGGAATCACATTAATGGATATGAAATAAATACCATATACTTGAGAAGGAAATAAAATATGGTTGAAAATACTCACCTTTAAGCGAATTATTTGGAGGAATACACCAATTTGAGTGCCTAAGGGATGTCATCAATGTTCCTATTGTGTGTGTGCCACCCGCCTTCACTGCTGCTGCCTGCACCTTGAGCTGTTCTGCATGAGGTCAAAAGTGGCTTTCTGGGTGATGACCATACTGTGCTTGTGCTGTGTGAGATAATTATGCACTGCTGTTGTTCGGTACTGTGCCTATTCTGTGTATGGTAGGAGATGTGCACTGCTGCTACTTGAACTATAACTAGGTGTGTGTGCGCGCACGTGTGTGGGTGTGTGTGTGAGGATGAATTACTGCAGCAGATGTTGCCTGTTTTTTTTGTATGACGTGGATGCTTGGACTATCTATGCCCATCATGTCCGTGGCCTGCAAGTGTGAAGAGAGTGAGCACTATAAATTCCCACTTCTTTCCTTCTGGCTGATGAGGGACGTGTGCACTGTGACTGTGACCCTTTTGCTGTGGGTTCTGTTCCTGGCATGTATGAGTCAAGCTCCCGCAGGCGCACACTGACGCTGTATCTGTTCCTTGGGTGTGAGGCAAGGTTGCAGTCCTTCTGCCCGGTACTTTACATGTTGCTTGTGTTTGAAAGAGTCTTTCTTAAGTGCTGCCTTGTACAGCACTTGTGCCATGTGTTTAAAGGACGTTTCCTGTAGTGCTGCCTAGTGCTGCATGTATGCAGTCTTCGAGGCGAGCTTGCACCGAGGATGTCTGTCTGTCTGTGTGCTGAGGCTTGCACTGCATTACCTCGTCTATGCATAAGAGAAGCGTGCTCTCATGATTGGCCTCACCTGCAAGCTAAGCTGCTCACTGTTCTAAATAGTTTTGCCTCATGGTGGGCCAGCTCGAACTCCATCTTGCCAGGTAGAACTATAGACATTGTAGAGAAAATGAGTATTGAGCAAAAAGAATTTTGGAAAAATCATAAATGTCAATAAGAGTTATAGCGAACACTAAATTAATTACTATATGGTATTGAACAAACACAAGTCCTGTAGTAACCGCTGATTACCAATGTTACAACTGGGTGTTCATCCATAGGTAGCGTCACACAGAGCAGGCGGGCTTATCTAAAGAGGCAATGTGTAAATTATTTGTGTGACACAGACACACACTGTAAGACAATGAAACATCACAAAAAGACTCCAAAAAGGTTTAGGAAAACACAAAATATTTTATGAGAAAATAAAGATCAAAACAATTAAAATCCAATTAGTAGAACCGAAGGTATTAATTTTTGAAGAATAAACCAAAAATAGTGCTTAGAAGTTAATAGCACTAAAATGTTTCTTGAAGTCGTGCTAGACCGGGTGGACCCAAAGTTCAGGTTAACCGCGATTAAGGACAGGCCAGCGACAGAAATCAGACAGGTCATCTAACAAAGTACCTTGGATGGAGCAATGTGCAGACTTTAAGGAATTGAGGCATGGAATCGGGAGGCGCCCTGCCATCATCGTTCCTGTGGATGGCGGCGAGCATTGGCACCTATCCATGCCATAAATGGACTCTTTGTCAACCAACCCATGTACGATGCAGGCACTGGTTCATCATTGAGCCGCGTTGTCCGTCATCGTCGAGCCTCAGCGGCTGTACGATCTCTGTTGTCGAGTGGCCGCTGCGTCAGCGTTGAAGATGATGCATCAGTTCCTATCGGCGCAAAGTCACTGCTGCGCTGACGTCTGTTAGAAAGTCATCCTTCTGCCTTGCTCATCCCCATTTGTTGTTGAATGATACTGGTGGTATCTGCATCTGACTGTACCTTGGGCTCTATTAACCAGGTCCAGAACCAGTGCTATGTTTAAAAAGGTGCATGCAATAGGGTACACTTATAAATTACAATGACAGAACCTATAAGTCCCTAGTAGATAATAGGGCCAAAGGAAGCATTTTACCTAGAAGTTCTTAGTATATAACTGGGCACAGAGGTTTAAAGGCCCAGCACATTTTCTGCACTTGCATATTCTCACTGCTGTGTGTTGGCTGTCCTTTTAAAAGCAGTGCCGCCTTGACGCCTGTCTATAAATGTAAATTCTCACAATGGGTATTGGCAGACCCTATAGGTCCCGAGTATATGATAGGGCTAGGAAGTTCAAACTACCTGTAAGTCCTTAGTATATATAAGGGCATGGCAGTTTAGAGGCCCAGCAGATTTCCTGCACTTGCATGTTTGCACTGCTGAATACCTGCTGACATTTTAAAGGTAGCCTTGCTTTGCATACTGTCTTTAAAAGTAAAGTGTATGCACTTTAAATGATTTTATCATGTGCCTTGTGGGAATTGTAGTGCAGACATCCGACAGAACATCTAGGAGATTCCAAACCTTTGAATTGGTGTTTTGGACAGTTGAAACCTACAAGGATACCTTCGGGCAGCACCTACTGAAGTTTGGAGAACATTTGTGAAAAAGCTCCAGGAGGTGACCATCCCGACGTCAAGAGTCAAGCCGACTACCTTGAACCATGACCAGGCCAGGTTCATTCCGCCGAAAGCTCTGGAGATCCAGAATTCTAGGATTTTACTGGGGGCCATGCAGAAAGTCAAGCCAGCGAACCCTTACTGAATCAGGCCTTCTGTGGAGGGCTAAAAAGCTCCAGAAAGGTTTCTTAGTGTATCCGACTAGGGTTCCATTGCGGTCAGTATTAACTTTGACTTTGTCCCAGTCAAGCCTAACCGGATGTCCCAAAGTGGCGCTATAGATATTTAAGCACTAGAAAGTGTTAATTCTGTAAAAAAATGATATCATCAGTTCCCTACATTGGATTTGTGTCATTTTGCTGTCTATTTATTCATGAAAAATACAACCTATTTTCATGAATTGGTGTAAGATCTTTATTGTGTTTGGTGTCTTACTTTTTTGGTATATTGGTGTTTTTAAATGCTTTACCCTCTTGCCTCCTAAGTTAGGCCTGACTGCTCGCTTCCAGGTACCAAGGGTTGAGTAAGGGACTAATTTATTGAAACCATTACTAGATCTTACACTGCATTAGAGGGCTTTTTACTTATCCCTACCAATAGGCCACTGTCCAACAATTAATTGCTATCTCAGGTAGGTAGCCTTCTTTTATAAGGAAGAACGCTTCATCAGATTCGTCATGGTGGGAAAAACAATGAGCTGGTGTGGTATATGGGTTATTATTGATTGGTAAGTGTTTATGTACATAATCTGTATTTGCTTGATTTAGCATGGAAATTAGAACTTCCATATGCCCATTCTACGTTCTACCTTTATTTCCCTGTGAGTGGAATCTTGTAACCAGATGCTGGGCTCTCTTGGAGAGTGAACTGTATGCCCTGTGGGTTGGCAATAAAGGATTATACTAATACTACTTTTCCTGTGTGACTACTTTGAAAATCACTACAGAAATTTGGCGATCATTTGGGAAGCCAACCCTGGACCCACAGCGTGTTTCCTTTTCATTGGTTATCCTGTTTAAGACAGACAAACTTTTACAGAAACCTGACGAAGATTTATGGAAACTTTGACTACTTTTTGCTGAATTACGAAGTGAGTGCTCTGCTACATACAAGTCGGGTAGATAAAAAAAAAAATCATTTCCCTCAACTTACATTTTTTTTTTCATTGCAGTTACCAGTCTGCCGTTGCCCTCATTTTTCAAACGAGCTCGCACTCACCGACATCTTTAACATTCTACTTCTGCTTCATGGTGCCAATGTCTTCTGTGTTCTGAATGATGACACATTGGCGCACACGCAAGGTATTCTGGGATACTTTAGTGGGTCACGCTGCGTGACCTCTACGTGCCGCCATTTTGCTGCATTGCGTTGCGAGTCTCTTAGCAGCCTTCCTGCTATCTTCGTGTCAATTTCTGCATGAAGTACGAGCTCCTTACTTCTTGCCTGATTAATCGATTACAGCATGTGCCAATTTTTTAGCGCATCAGCTACAGTTAATAAATACTGGTTGGTTTTATTTATTCATTTCTTATTTCTAATTGTGCATGTTTGAAATAAATATGGAGGAAAGTTCAGAAAGCACATCTTCTCTTCCTAATGTTGTTAACAACTTAATTTTGGGTATTAACCTGAACACTCCCAGAGAGTTTCGCACTAATCCTGGTGAGCCTGTTCTCACATGGGCAGATTGGAAAGAGTATTAACTCAATTATATTGCCACATTAGAAGACAATAGCGGTACTCTTTCACCTGACAGAAATAAAAGAATTCTCATGCACCGTCTTGGACCTGAAGGTTTGAGAGTTTACAACCAAATGCAGAAAGCGGAAAGAGCTGGCGGTGTTGATATTTTTAAGCGTGCTATTCTGGATTTGGATAATCATTTTTCTCACATTGTGTGCATAGCCATTTCCAGACATACATTTTATTAAAAAAAACAGCAGCCAAATGAATCCATTGAGGATTATATTTCTTGTTTGAAAACTCTGGCAATTCCTCGTAAATTTGGAACACTTCACAACAATATGATATGAAATCAACAAGTTGTTTGTCAAAAAAATAAAAGTATACGACGCAAGCCCTGGATCGAAGGAGACTCATGCCTTAAAGATATAACTACTCTTATTAAAAAAGCTGAACTGTCCAAAAGGAGCGCAAATGCCATTTCAGCTAGTACAGAGAAACCTTCAGACAGTTTAGTTTCATCTAAACCTAAGGGAAAGCCTAACTTAAGTGTTCCGCAGGAAAAACGTTTTGTCAACCACAAGTTATCTGACAAAAGTACTCCAAAATCTCAAGGAACTGTTTATAACTTTGCATGTTACAGGTGCGGCAGCACTAAGCACAATGCTAGTTCAGATAAGTGTTATGCTAGATCTGTTAAATGCATCAATTGTGGAATTGTAGGCCATTTGGCTAAAGTTTGCAGAAGGAAAAAGAATAAGAAATGTAACCAAGTTGCTTGTATCACTGAAAATTCAGATTCTTCGGAAAGTGATTCCGAGGATTCGGAAGGTTCTCATTTTAGTTCCATTCCTCCTTCCAACTTGAAAAGTGTTGTTCTTAATATCACTGATTCTGATAAAAGTAAACCTTTGTGCATTATCAATTTTGGAGGTATTCCTTTACAGGTGGCTGCTGATTCCGGATCCCCTTTTACTATTATTGCTCGTTCCATTTGGGATGACAAGGTTGTAAGTGTTTTAGGTCCACATTTAGAACCTTCGGATATTAATCCTGAAAGCTTTACAGGTGAAAAAATAAATATGCTAGGTTATCGTTTACTTAAATCTCAATTTATAGGAAGACATGCATTATGCAAACTTTATATTGCTTTTGATGGTCCCTCGGTTTTAGGATGGAAGGACCAGAGAGCTTTGAATATCATTCCTGAACCTGATAGTCTGGAACAAGTGTTAGTAGCTTGCGAGAGTGAAGAAACAAAAAGATGGGTTTAAAATGAATTTTAAAAAGTGTTTAATAGGAAAATTGGCAAACTTAAAGGGTTAACTCATCTCATTAGTGTCAAGCCTTCTGCCATTCCCAAAATTTACAAAGTGTGCAATATTCAGTTAATTGCAATAGAAGAAGTTAAACTTGAGTTAAAAAAGCTACAAGATACTGGTATCATTAAGCCCCTAGAGGCTTCTGAGTGGATTACTCCATTGGTTGTCGCTAGACGGCCCAATGGAAAAGTTTGTTAGTGTGTCGACCTCAGAAGCTTAAATGAGAATACCTTTGTAGACCAGTTTCCTCTCCCGAGGATTGATGAAATGCTTTCAATGACCAGAGGTTCCAAGTGGTTTTCCACAATCGACCTTTCCGGGGCATATCACTAAACTGTACTACATCCATCATGCAGAAACGTCACTTTATTCTGTGCTCCTTTTAGATGTTACTAATTTCGCAGAATGCCTTCTGGTTTGGCTTCAGCAGCCGTTGTATTTCAGAGGTTAATGACTCAATTATTTGGTGATATGCTGGGTATTACGTTCTTTCAAGACGACATTCTCATAATGGGTAATAATAAATCTGAACATGATAGCAGATTAAGAAAAGTCTTGAAGATCTTGATGTCTAAAGGTCTTACTGGTAAAATTTCAAAATGCAAGTTTGCTGAACGCAGTGTAACGTATTTGGGTCATGAAGTAAGTTGTAATGGTATCAAACCCAAATCTAAACTCATTAAGGCTATTGTTGATGCACCTTCACCTAAGTCTAAGGATGATTTGCAGCCATTGTTGGGCTTAGCAGATTTTTTTCTCTAACTTTGTTTAGAACTTTTCAGAGAAAACTCATGCAGAGATGTAAAGCTTTATATTGGTGGCCAGATGCTGATACTGCTGTGGAGCGATTTATAAGAGAGTGTGTCAATTGCGAAATTGCAGATAAATCTCATAAAACTCATAATCCACCTTTGTTTCCTTTGCATTGTCCGAATTCTCCTTGGCAGGAGATTGCTTTAGATTTTATGGGTCCTATTTCTTGGCAGGATGGTTCTACCAAGTACATTATTGTTCTTGTTGTTCCAAATGGTTTGAATTAAGTATTGTGGAGAGTGTCAATTCCATTACTGTTATAATATTTTTGGAATTAGTGTTTCTTAGGCAAGGTTTTCGTGCGTATATTCTCACTGATAATGGGGTCCAATTCAAATCCAATGAAATGGTTCAGTATTTATGTTGTTCTGGGATTGAACAAAAATGTACTGCACTTTATATTCCTAGTGGGAACAGTGTAGTTGAAAGAATTAACAGAGCTATCAAAGGAATTATTCAACTTTCTAATAAATCTAGGGAAAATGAGTTGGTTAAAATGACTTGGTCTTACAGAGTGACTAGTCATCCTTCTCTAGGTTGCAGTCCTTTCTCCATCATGAGGGGTAGGATTCCTTTTCCAAAGAAAAATCCTAGTTGGATGCAGACAAGTAAATGTGTTCATTCCGATTAGAATAGTGTTAAACATCACATTAAAATGTCTCAATCTAAGAATAGGGTTTATTTTGACTTGAAGCATGGTAGCAAACGTTGTGATCTTCCTGTTGGTCAATTGGTTAGTGTTAAACTTGCTAGAAAAAATCCTAAAGAGGTTAGCAGGTTTAGAGATCCTCATCAAGTTGTTAAAATCAACAATAATACTCTTGTTCTTGAAAATGGTGAAGTTTGGCATATGTATCTTTTAGCTATCAGTAAAAATGTTTTACAAGATTTGGTTGATGTTCCCACTTCAAAATAAAATTGGTGGATGTTGGAGTGTGATTTGTGTTCAAGTTCCAGCAATCCTCAAGTGTCTGCTCAAGATGATTCTCAACAAAGTACCAATGATTTTATTTCAGGTGCTTTAACATCTGCACAAGATATTTTTCAACCTATTGCTGATGAAGGTGTTTCTTCAAGTTTTCAAGTTGTTACTCAAGATTTGTCTCAACCTGTTTCTATTCAAACTTCTTTTACTATTGAGGGTTGTTCTACATTTGATGAACCAAAAACCTCCAGGACAAGGATTATTAATACACCATCTTGTTTTAATGATTTTGAGTGTGAATAAAGTTGATTTTATGTTATTTTAAAAGCGGAAGGATGTGTAGTATATGGGTTATTATTGGTTGGTATGTGTTTGTGTACATAATCTGTATTTGCTTGGTTTAGCATGAAATTTAGGACTTCCATTTGCATGTTCTATGTTCTATATTTGTTTAGCTGTGAGTTGAATCTTGTAATCAGATGCTGCTCTCTATTGGCGAGTGAACTGTGTCCTGCAGGTTGGCAATAAAGGATTATACTACTACTACTTTTCCTGTGTGACTACTTTGGAAATCACTACAGGCTGGTTTTCTCTTGTGGACATTCTGACAACTTGACGAAGATATCACGCAGGGAATCTCTAGACGGGATATCACGCGGAGAGCCTCAAGAGATGGCATGAGGAAGTAACAGCCACGTTCAAAAGGAAAGGGGGTCAAATTATAAGAAAAGGTTGGTTTACCTTGATGTTTGGTGAATTAGTTTTATGTTTGATATCACCGCAACCAGCATCCAGGCTAAGAATTACTTTCCAGTACCACTGATATCAGATCGGAGGCACTGTGAGTTGGAGTGTAAGATTAAAGGTTTTTGAGATGAAGGTTCAATCCAAAGCAAGTTGTCGCCAAATCGAATAAGTACAACACTCTCAAATATCGATTACGGAGGTATATTAGGTAGAAAGTTTTCCACTCCAGCCACAACATGACCAAGCTCCTGGTCCATCTCCACAATCTCTTCCCCTCAACATGGTAGCCTTTCATGAAGTTCCATGGTTTACATTCTAAACCACTGCGTCACAGCTAAGGCAGGATACTATAACAGGGCAGATTCTAATCCATTAATATATAAGGTGAATAAAAAAGGGGCAAATATACACCCTTGACGCACCCCTCTAGAGGACTTAAAATTATCATTGAGTCCCCCTTCTTGGGTGAATCTAACTGCAGCTGTGGTATGGGCATAAAGAGTCATTAAAACATTTATAATTGCTGGCTCAGCTCCTAGCTCACCAAGTAGCAGCCACCATTTGTTAGGATTCACACTATCAAATGCTACAGTAGGGTCCATAAAACCCAAGTAGAGTGGGCCGCTTCGACAATCTGATGTTTGGTGCACACACTGGCTCCACCCACATGCGGAACTCCATGGAATCTGCAGAGTTTTTCGGAAACTCCACAAACTTCGTCCTGGATTACTTGTGTGAGTGGCACAACCAGTGATGTTGGCCCTGGATATACAGTACGCTCTTTACAAGGGACTTATCAGTAAAGTAAATATGCCAATCATAAAGACCCCAAACATGTTGCGCAACAGAAGTAAAATACATAAACATTCATAAATAAATAGTGTAGAATATGTTCCTATGGCTTCAACATATACAACTAATAATGAGAAGATGGAAAGCAATAACCTAAATGGGCCAGTGCCCTGACACAAACATTCAATATATATGCATCGGATGTGTGGCGCCCAATGTGATCAAGCAGCACCCACATTTAACAGGTATGTCCCATAATTATTATCATGATACAGCCAATCTCAGACTCAATTTCCCAAGTATGGAGAGTCAATTTTATATCGTGAGTCTGTAGTGAATGGTCCATATAGGTCTCTTGGGTAGGGTACAATATCTGAAGCAAGTTGTTTTGCACTAACATGCACTATCAGATGTCACTTCGCTCTCCGAGACCATTACATTGATGTAACTTCGGATGTTATCAACGATGTATTGATAACATTTTGCAATTTTTATGTTATCCTATGTAATCTCTCATTGTGATCAATTATGCTCTCCTTCGGAACCCTTAATATTTGGGCACGTGTGCGCGGCATTGCACACACAGCCTGCTTTCCTTAGGGCATTGGGGAATAGAGCAACAATAGAGCAAAAACAGAGATTAATTTGAGTAACTGCAAGCGAGGATTTTATTTAATAGATTAGAGGCTTCGTTCAGTCTCGCCCTAAACAGTACTTGGAGGTATATTTATTTTATTGAGGATGTGAATTATCAGCATGACCTAAATTACAGACGACTATTGAACATTATTAGAAATCTGTTCAACAGATAGGTATCACTTCCTCATACATTGATGGGGCCGATAGCCTTAATTAAAATATTAGTACTCCACTTATTTATGTTTTAAATCGCAGCTCCACCATGCTTTCTTAATTTTAACTTTTCTGCTGAAAGAAATTAATTGATGTATTTAAAAAAAATAAAATAAAGCCAGCCCATGGATTGCGCTATACACTTTATATAGGTCCATGGGCAAGGGGGCCAGACCTCCCTTGCTTCAAGACTTATTTTTTAGCACATTTTGCTCAGTATATGCAACGATTTAGTAAGTCACATGATGCATATAGTCACCTTCAGAACATACTTGTTGATAAGATGTTTGAAGAATACAAAATTGGAAATCTTCTAATATTTACTAAATACCCTCAAAAGTCCTTAGTGGAAAATGTGAGTATTAAGAAAATAGGTCCTTGGGATTGATACTTCTTGTCCTGTGGGAAAACAGCCCTTTATGCGCAAATGTCGGCTCTGAGATGAGAGTGTGATGATATCTAAGTAGGACTAGTCAAGAAGTAATGAGTTAAATTTTTCACCCTCTGGAGGGGACAACCTATGTAAAATACAATATTTTACTAAATGGTTGGTAGAGAGGACCCCCCCAGTTCTTGCATAAATTAAACCAGAACTGCCCTAACCAGTGCTTTAGGTGTGCATTGTGAGATGGAGGATGGTGGGCCAACCTAGTATGATACTGCATTAAACTCAGCAGTTTTTGGGAAAGTACTTATATATTTGCTGGGGATCCAATTAACACAAAATAATGCACTGGCTCTGGTCGGCGTATGACCAATGCCGGGTATACAAATAAGAAGGCTGTTACATAATAATAATAATAATGATACTGAAATTTATTAAGCGCGACAGCTACCCCCAACACAGGGGTGTCCCGGCGCTAGAAACATCAGGTGAGAAAGCGACAAAAGGAGTAGTACGCTTATTATTCATTCATAACAGCTGCCCTGCAGAGCCACATCCTCAGGGTCTTTTTAAAACAGGATTCTGACTTGGCATTCCGTAAGAAAACTGGTAGGGCATTCCACAGAGTGGCTGTTCTGACCGTAAATGCTCTCCCATCAAGCCGGGATTTCTTAAAACGTGGGGTCTGTAGCAAGTTAAGAGAGTTTGAGCGCAACACCCGGTTTTGTTTGTAGGGGCGTAATCTTTCTTTCAAATAACTCGGGCAATTTCAGTTCAGAGCCTGATAGGCCATTGTCATAGCCTTGAATATGATTCTTTTCTCCACTGGAAGCCAGTGGAGTTTATGTAAATGCGGAGAGACATGGTGTTGGAATGGTATACATTAAACCAGTCTCACAGCCGCATTTTGAATCATCTGAAGGCAGTGAATTACATGTTTAGGGAGGCCAAGATACAGAACATTGGCATAATCTAGCCTAGAAGTTACTATGGCATGTACTACTGTTTTGCGGCAATCTTCTGGTAGAAAATTTGCTGAAACAGGTCGCAGAGACCTGTTGTATTTTAGCTGAGAAGGAGAGATTCACTTCCCATTTCACACCTAAGTTGCGAATAGAGGTGGCCGGGGATGGTGGAGCACCCATTTCTGATGGCCACCATAGTGCTGACTCTGGCACAGTTCCCTGCGTTTAGCTTTAATTTATTAGAATTCATCCAAATGGCTATATCGCGTAGGCATCCCTTGAAAGTCTTTAAACCGTCCACTGTCTGCTCTTTGAAAGAGAAAACCAACTGGGTGTCGTCGGCGTAGGAAATTGCTTTCACTCCCCAGTTGGCAATCAGGGAAAACAAAGGAGCTAGGTAGAGGTTAAAAAATAGAGGACACAGAGCTGAGCCCTGGGGCACCCCACACCAGAGCTGTTTTGGTTGAGATTCATATGGCTTAAGGGCGACTTTCTGAGTGCGTCCCCTCAGATAGGAAGTCAGCCAAGTAAGTACTTTACCCTCAAAGCCCACTTCTTTTAGGCGCTCGACCAAGGTAGTGTCAACAGTGTTGAATGCCGCAGGAAGATCCTGGAGCACCAGCAATGCTGGTGCTCCTGAATCCAAAGACCACCTTATCGACTCTGCCACCTCCAGGAGGGCAGTCTCCATACTAAATCCTGCTCGAAAGCCTGATTGAGTATCATGCAGAGCCCCATTCTGCTCAATAAGGCTGGTCAATTGACGTTGAACCAATTTTTCCCACATTTTTCCTGGAGCGGGTAGTAAAGAGATTGGTCGCAGATATTTTAGATCACCCGGGTCTCCATTTTATTACTTTTTCAGCGGGAGAAGTGTCGCATGCTTCCATTTATCTGAGAAGATGCCTGTTTCCAGAGAGGAATTCCAAATGTGTCGTAACACATCCACCAGTGAGGAGGATAACATCTTCCATAATTTGGTAGGGCATGGATCATCTGGGGCTCCTGAATGGCATTTCTGAATTTCAATGAGGGCATCCTGCGGCAGAATTGGTGTAAACTCGCTCAGTCTAGGTATCTCCCCTACGAGCGGAGATTTATCCCCTTTCACAGTGGCCTCTGTGGCCCGGAATGACTCACAGACCTTTAAGATTTTATTATCAAAATAGTTTGCGATCTTATCGCACAGGGCTGGGGATGGAGTTACTTCTGTCTCCAGTACCCTGGGCTTAAAAAAAGATTGAACTACCTGAAAGACATCTCTACTGGACTGATTAGCATTTCGAATACATGACACAATATGGTTTCGTCTAGCTTTTTTTATCTCCTTATGAAACACTTTTAAGGCTTTTTTATAATTTGCCTTCGATCTCTCGCAGTAGCTCAGCCTCCATAGTCATTCCAGCTTTTTGCACCTACTTTTGCTCTCCATAAGGGCAATGGAGAACCATGGGGCAGTAGGGGATAATCTAGTTGATTTAACCACTCTGCCTGGTGCTACCGACTCCATCACCGTAGCGATCCAGTGGTGTATCGATATTGCATCAGCATCGGGATTAGCTGATAAACAGAGGGGATTGTCTTGCAAAATGGAGCTTAGTGCTGTTTTGGTCAAATTATTCCAATTTCTTTTGAGCGTAAGACGCGTTCCTTTTACTTGCCCTAAATTAGGTAAAATGATGGAAAAAAGAACTAGATAGCGATCTGACCATGTCAGAGGAACGGAAGTCTCCATGTCAATAGTGGTGCAATTGCAGAAAACTAAGTCCAGGGTATGCCCCGCTACATGTGTGGGATGGGAGACCCATTGTTTGAGATTAGACCCAGCTAAAGATGTAAAGAACTGCATTGCTTGCGTGCAGTTCAAGTCATTTACATGCAGGTTAAAATCTCCCAAGGCCAGAAAATTAGTATACATTATTGATTTTTGAGCAATTAAACTACAGAGCGTTTGAAGGGCCGACACTACGCAATTAGGTGGTCTGTAAATAAGAATCCCCCAGGAGCAGTCGTGGAGATCGGTTGTAAACAGAAATTTAGGCCTTCAATGCCCTGAGCTGAAAAAGGAGCCGAGGACACCAACTCCCATGTGTCTCTAAAAATAATAGCCACCCCACCTCCCCTTTTTCCTCCTTCTAAATTAACATGGCACATTTTAAAACAGCATGGGCTCTTCTCGGCTTCTACAAAGCAAGAATTGATGGCCGACAGAATCTACATCAACCCACTTGGGATTATTAATGTTTTAAACAAGGACTGAGAGACAGCACACCCACTCGGGTGTTATGTATGCACTACACCTCCCATAAGGCCATTGAGTGGGCGGCGCCAATGGGCAGGTAAAGGTCAAAAAGTAGTGCAGAGTACAGAGCGCTGGGACTCATTTTCATGAACTGCACGCCATTGAAAAAGGGATTTCATTTCCCCAAAACGCGTCTGGCGTTTTACCACGAGGGATGTTTTTTCTGTGCAGGGGATCTTTCAGCAAGTTGCCGAGAAATAAAGACGGAGCTGAATATAACTTGCTGTGGCCTTTGTCGAATTTGGAGTCCTGTGAAGATGGACATGTAATTATATATGTAAATCATGATTTATGTATTATTTATCTGTGTATAAACGATTGTCGTAGTTTAGTGTAACACTGAACCTCCAAAAAAAATATTAATAATAAAAAAGAAAATGTACTGTGTCCAGGTGCAATTAAGAGCAATGGATATCCTAATCAGAGAAAAATGGCACATTTCCAAAAAGAATTGGGATTTAATCCTGTCATATCGACCTACAAATTGGTGTTATGTAAGAAATTGGAGTGTTGGTTGAGTGGGGGGCGGGGGGGAGAACCCACCTCATATAATATTCACAATCCTTGTAAAGCTGAAACAAAAATGTTAAAAAAACAAACCTGTGCTTAAACCTATGGTAGCTTGGCACAAACAGTAATAATGTGAAAATACAACATAGAAAAAATCCCACACCAATTTAGAAAAATAGAGTAAAGTATAATAAATCAAATGGCCTCAAAACAACAAAAATCTAATAAGTAGAACCAGAGATATGTTAAAGTTTAAGGTGAAAAATAGCTCCAAAATGAATAAAGCGCTAATCCCAGGTATCTGTTTGCAGTAGTAGGTGTTAAAAGTAAAATGTTAAGGCAGACCAGGATGGATCACAGATCAAGTACAATGATCAGGTTCATCCTAGTGAAAAATTGACCTTCGGCTTTAGAAGATTTTATGGAGAAAAGTGGACATTGAAGAGTCATCAATAGGGTGGGCAGCAAGCTAAATTATAACCAGGACTAGAGAACAATGGGTTGCTGAAGAGCAGGTTCCCGTGCAGTCGTCTTTGAAGGTAGGATGCTCCCAGTGGGCGAATATTGAAGTATGTGCCCCGGAAGGTTTCAAATTCAATGGGATGCTAATTAGCACTGGTCCCGATTAAGCCCTCTACATTAAGACTTAGAAACCTTTTTGAAAGTCAGACCTCTTTCAACAGGGCAAAACAGCATGTTGATTCTGAACAGAGATTCGACAATGACCGCTCACTTGATTGTAGTCCGAGTGTCCCGCTGGGTCTCTAAAGGTAAAGTTGCCAAAAAGTTTCTAACTCCCAACGTTTGCAATGTGCTTAGGAGGAGTACTCTCTACCACAAGCCAAGGGTCCATCAGGACTAACTCCAGCAGTGGCCTACAGCAGGCTCCAGGGCAGATTCAGTTGGAACTGGTCAGCTGGGCAGATGCAGGAATGAAGGCCTCCAGAAGTTTGTTGTGTCCCTTTTGGTCAAATAGGAGGTATGCATACTGACCCCCTGGGATCCTGGATGCAAAGTAAGCAGGCCAGTCTTGTTTTAGGTTCTTCAGTCAGTATGGTAGTCCTTTTTCTGATATAGACGGGTCCAGGAGTCTTCTGTGGGTAGGTCTGTTGGGTCCAAGTTTATCCTCTTAAGCGCTGCTGACGGCCAACGGTCGTCAGCAGCGCTACCTCCCCAGTGCTGTGCACGTCCATTGGACGTCCATTCAGCACTACTTCCAATGGACAGCGCAGCACTGGGGAGGGATATTTACACGCAGCTAAGGTGTTATGACCAGTGCTGCACTCTGGGGGAGGGGAACCCTTGGTCCACCCCCTACTGACCAATTATGGTCAGTACCCCTCAAACCAGTTTTATTCAGTATCTCTTCCCCACTGGGTTGGGTGCCAGCCTGACAAAGGGGGAAAATGGGGAGTCAGGCCTAGGTGTCTGATTCATCTGCCAGTGACAAGGTAGGTGCCCTTTGAAGCACAGGAAGGTGTTGAGCACAGACACCCAGGCCATCCTGTCAAGGGAGGAGTCTTCCGTCCCACCTCCAGGGCCCTATGTCCACTGTCTGCGAGCAATACATGTATCACTCCAGGGAAGCTATCAAGGGGTCAGGTGACAGTGGATATTTGTAGTAAAGCCTTTCAAATTTAGGCAGAAAATGTACAATTTTCTAAAAGCGTAATTTCCAAATATTAATAGAAAAAATGGATACTATTGAAGTGAGTAGTTGAATCATTTTGTTAGCAATATTCCAAAGCTAAAGTTAATTATTAAGAGCTGTTATAATGAAACTCAGTGTTTTCCCATGGGCAGCCTTGCTTCAAAGAAAAATTGCACAGCTGGTTTCTCACTCCCAGGACATGTAAATCAATGAGTAATGCAACCCACTAGTAGCATTTAATTTACTGGCCTTGGGTACATTTAGAACCATATACTGAGGCACAGTATAAAAGTAAATTAAATGTGGCAGTTAGATATATGCCAAGTTTAGCGTTGTCTTCAAAAGGAAACAAAAGCATGTTACAACTGGTTATTAGGAGTCATATGGGCAACAAAACAGGTTGGGATTAAGAAGGCCTAAAAATGCAGGAATACGACACAAAATTTCAAATCACACACTGAGTCATAGTTATGAAATCTGCCACTTAGAAAATACTTAGAAATGGGCCCATTTACTGGACTTAAGAGGATGTCAAAGGGTATGAAAATTGCTGCAATTAAACAGCATCCCAATAAACAAAGGCCTAGCAGAGACCTCTGGTACACTTTTTACAGTTCAAAAATGGTTGTTTCAGCCTATATTCTTTGAAAAGAGTAGGCCAAAATATATGTATGTTTTGACTCAAATCATTCAATATTTAAAACCCAGTTGTACTTCACTGACTTCCCACCAAATACCATTACTTTGGTCTTTTGTAAATTTATATTCAACATTTTTCCCTACAATACATCACCAGTGCCTCCATCTTCCTCGGAAGAATGATTTCTGTATAGTCACATATAATCAGATTGTCAGCATACAAGAGGCATGGTATGTAGGAATCACACATTTTGGGGGAAAGTGAGTGGGTATTTAAAGAAAAAGAAGCAAGTCGGATATATAAAGACCAGAGAGGATGCGAGCATGCATCCTTTTCTTAATCTATTAATTATCTCTATCTTTTTGGACAAACACCCAGATACATCAGAGTGATGAGAGATTCGAGAATAGCATCTCGCTGCGCCGCGTCAATATAGGAAAAATCTTGGTTTGAATCCCAGCATATTCTCAACATCTTGTGCATCTGGGCAAATCACATAGGGCCTGATTTTGATCTCGGCTTGGGGGATATTCCATCAGAAAAGTGACAAATATCCCATCAAATAAAATGAAAAATAATATAGGAACTAATGGGATTTATATTTCGGCGGAAGGGATATACGTCAACGCTGTGATGGAGTAAACCGTCTGCAGAGATCTAAATCAAGCCCTTTGGTCAATTTTCTTTTAAGGTAGTCTAGTTCTCTTGTGGAATACTCTAATGCTCATAGGCCAGGTTTGTGCTAGATATAACTGCAAATAAAAAGTATTCTGCACAGTGCATTTGGCAAATAATTCTTATGAATTTGCCTCTGAAAGCTTTGGAGGCCATCACTGTCAATCCGGGGTTCAACACAAGAATTCCCCACTAAGGATCTGATTACAAGTTGCTTGGTATATTCTGACTCATGTGAAAACCCCCTGTTTATGCACAGGTCGGAATTAAGAGTTGGTAGAGATTTATCAGATACGTTAAATACCTTAACTGTCATTACATTTTAGCACATAATTTAATGGAGGAAAATCTATTCATATTTACTGTAGCATGCAGCTTTCGATGTGTGAAACACCAATATTTTAATGTTATTCCCTACCAACTCATAATAGGTGTTATTTATCACACCCAGTAAATAACATCGCCCGTGGTATCGTTATGTTTTAGGTACGAGAAACCTAAACTCATAACCAGGGCCAACATCTACTTCAAATCAGAGGAGATAAAATCACTGTCCAGAGTTTTTTTACCCAGCATCACCCTAGCTTCAATCCTAACGCAGTCAAACAATTTGTAATGCCAATGTGGAGGTCCTTCCATATCAGAGATTCATCAACCACAATGCCTTTGGCTTTTAGTTTCCCACCCTACTCTTCCCCCTAGAACAAGATCGTCAACTGTTTCAAGCTGGAGCTCCAATACCACTTTATTGTTTTTTTAATTTTTTTAAGCCAGCTTACTTTGAATCAATACTGCTTCGACTGGTGAGGCAGCATAGTTCCATAAGCTTAGTTTGGCTCAGCAAGTGTTTTCAAATAAGTTCAAACTCTAGAGGAGTTTTGACTTTTTTTTTGCCCTTATTTATTTTTGCTTATCGTTATGCATTAAAAACATCTTTCTACCTGTTTTCTGGTTTGACATTAGCAAAGCCCTTCTGATTTTAGTAGAATTACATATATAATATACTTATAGAAGCTTTCAGCCAGCTCTCTTCATCCATTGGTCTGTTATTAGCTCGCTCACATGTTACTTCTGCCCAATGCAGCATCCACCAAACGGCAATGGGTCAGCCCACTTCAGACATTGCCATTTTGGTAATCATGTCATTCTGCCCTTTCACAAGAAGCATATTTCCACACGATGGGGCTTATTCATGGGGAATTGGCGTAGGTCAGTTCTGCAAGTCTTCCTGGTGCGCTGCCCTAAGCCAATCTGAAAGGGCAGGACTGCATCGTATTCATGCAATGCGGTGTATTTTGGTCCTTTTGCCGTGCGCTGAAGCAGAATGGGCTGTCTCGAACCAATGCAGGCACCATTGCACCATGGTGCAAAGGTGTCGGCATTGCATGCAAGATTGCTCTTGTGCAGGAAGACTCACCATCCTCCACAAATACAATCCTGAGAGGCGTTTTTACATGGAAAGGAGAAAAAAACTAGAGGAAATAAAAATATTTCTCCTAGCTAAGCCTGCTCCAGAGAGGCATAAGGTTTTGGCACTGCACCAAGTTTATGTGAACAAATAAATCTGGGGCAGCGTCAAAACCCACTGCAACACCCTAGGACCGCCTCCCTAGCACAGACTAAGGCAACGCAGCAACTTGTGCTGCTTTGTCTTACTCCATACCTATGCAGCCAATCAAAGCCATGCAAATTCTCTTTGTGTGGCCTCATAGATATGGTTGAGAGATTTGCACTGCCAAAGCTTTAGAAAAAGTGATGCTCCAGTAGCACAAGCCTCTCATAAATAAGCCCCTAAGTTGTTCCCTTCAGACGAGGGGCTAATGTGGTAAAGTGTGCTTTTTTGGATCCCAAAAAACGTTTGTCTATAGCCAATATGTTTTTTATCAGTTTTTTTGGTGATGGTCTGCCAGCTCCCAAATCCAGGGGCAGCTCCTGTGTAATGGTGAAAGAGCGTTGCCCCATTGCCAGCAGATGATAAATAAATATGATATAAAACATTGTTAGTCTTGGTTTTATTATCGCTGATTGGGAGGGGCCGGGCCATGGCACGGAGGAGGAGTTGTATGTGCACTTATAAGTGCGCATGTCAGTTTGGCCAGCCGTCTTAGGCTTACCAAACTGACATGCACACTTATATTTCTCCAACCCAGCTATACTGCACAGTCAGGTTGGAGAAATGCCACAGACTCCAATGCACTGTCTGAGCAGCAAACAATGTCGGTCAGACCAATCCTGGTGCTGCTCTTATAGCATGAGAGCAGCGTCTGGTTTGGGTGGGTAGTTTCCACTTTTAAGCCCATCCATTTCCGGAGCAATAAAGGAATATGAGCAATGAGGCGGCCACATCAGGAGCGGAGCGACAGGTAAGTGATTTTTATTTATTTATTCTTTATTTCCCATCCACACCTCACCCCCTGTGCCACCATACCAGTTTCGATTGGTGGCAGCTGCCACTGCCAACACTGGTTTTTAAAAACCATGGCAAAACAAAACAAGCATTGAGAAATACAAAAGGCTGTAAACCAGCGCCAGGTTGATTGGCTTTGCAAATACTTGTTCACCAGGTTGTGTGTTTTGATATTTTATTAGATTGTTATCTATTTTTAAACTGGCATGTCTTGGACCTATAACTTCTCTCTATCTTAACTATATATGATTCTTATATGAACTGTAAGTGTGTACTATGTTTTATTGTTAATGCGCCGCTGTACAGTAAACATACAGCACACACTTTCTATGAGAAAAGTCCAGCTACTGAGCCAAGCTTTGAAGGAAGTTCTAAGTAGGAATATGTTAACAAAATAAAGTTAATGAAACCTGGTGAACTCTTTGGATCACACTGAGTGTGGACTTTGATAGCATTCATTGCCACTACCTACAAAATGTGTCTAATTATGTGGGATCAAAATACATCTTCAGTATTAGATTGTGGATGAAGCACACTATACATGAAAAAACCTGGGGGAAGATGTTATTTTCAGAAATGTGAAATAGTTCCATGAAGGCAGACAAACTGCCAATATGATGCAGGATCACTTTGGGCTTGTAGCTCCTGGATAATTGAAATGATATCATTGGCAGGGAGCCGTGAGCATTGTAGATACTGAGGAGCGGCTCTTTTTATTTACTAGATTACAGCCCTAGAGCGATCCAGATCAGGGATGTAATTCAAGTGTCAGTTTGTGTTATTCCTTTACCCTGACACTGACTCCACAGGGAAGCTTGCTTTTATCAAGCACTGGCCTCCTAACATAGCATTTCATTTGCCAGCTGTATCAGTAGGACTTACGGCCTGCATTGAAAAGCAGCCTTGGCCACAATGTTAAAACCAGCTCTGCTGCTTTTATCTCATAGAACAATCTTTCGCCATCCACCCTCGACCCACCCACCCATCCATCAATCCATCCATCCTTTCTCTCCTACTCTCCTCTCTCTCTTCTTCATTTCTGATCACATTCTCTCTCTCTCTCTCTCTCTCTCTCTCTCTCTCTCTCTCTCATTCTCTCTCTCTCTTTCTCTCTCTCTCTCTCTCTCCTCTCTCTCCACCCCCCCACTTAACCTCGAGGAGCTCGGCAAAGTGACAGAGGCACCAGGATTTACCCCTGACCTCCAAACCGGCTAACAAGAGCTCCAGTCCACTGGGGAAATGCCCAGTGGAATGAAAGGACAGTCTGGCCCTGGCTTTATTAGATTTCAAGGGATTTACCTGATCACATCACTGCAATAAATAATAAACAGAGGGCCTCATTTATGAGAAGTGACGCATGTCTGCGTGAAAACAGCGATGCATCACTTCTCAGTGCGCCCTCCTTGCGACATGATTGATACTTCATATCAACTGTATGACGCATCATGTCACAAGGAGTTACATATACGTCCATATTTCGGACGTCTCTGTATGGTGCAAAAGTGACGTATTGCTGGAGTGTGTCACAAAAGTAACGCAACTCCAGCAATGTGTCCTTTCACATGGGGAAAACCCTATGTGAACGGGCCAGCGTCAGATATTGATGCATTTGCATCACTTCTATGAACCCTTTCTTGCTTCAGAATGCCCCCCTGCATACATTATACCTGGCGCAGGTATAATGTAGCGCATGGGATAACAAAGTGACGCATCTACCTAGATGCGCCACTTTGTAAATATGGTGCAACAAGGCACATTTTTTACGCCGCTGGTGCATCACAAAAAGTGACGCACAGCCTCATTTATGAAGAGTGATGCATTGCTGGGTGAAAAAAGCAATGCGTCACTTTTCATTGCGACCTCCTTGCAATACTAATGATGCGTCATACTTACAGTAAGACGTATCATGTCGCAAGGAGTTACAGATACATCAGAATTTCTGATGTATCTGACGTATTTGTGGGTGCAAAAATGACGCATTTCTGGAGTGTGTCACAAAAGTGACGCAACTCTAGCAATGGGTCATTACACATGGGCAAGTCCACATAGATTACACAGCATCACTTCTATGACCCTTACTTGCGTCGTAATGCCCCCCTGCATACATTATACCTGGGGCCTTATTTATGAGCCCTTGCGTCACTTTTGCGCCGCTGGTGCCTCACTTTTTGTGACGCACCAGCTGCGTAAAAAATGCACCATGTTGTGTCATATTTTCAAAGTGACGCATCTAGGTGGATGTGTCACTTTGTAAACCCCTCTGCCAAATTATACCTGCGCCAGGTATAATATATGCAGGGTGGGCGTTCTGACGCAAGTAAGCCGCGTAGAATTGATGCAGTGAAATCTATGAGATTTCACTGTGTCACTTCTAGGACGCAATGGGTCAATATCTTACGCCTGCATCATGGCAGGCATAAGACTGATGCAGGCACATTTAACATGGGTCTTTCCCATGTGAAAAGATCCATTGCTGGAGTTGTGTCACTTTTGGGACACACTTCAGCGATGCGTCGTTTTTGCTCCTACAGATACTTTGAAATACTGACGTATCTGTAACTCCTTGCGATATGATGCGTCATACTGTAAATATGACGCATCTACCATATTGCAAGGAGGGCGCAATGAAAAGTGACGCATCGCTGTTTTCACGCAGCGCTTAGTCACTTTTCATAAATGAGGCCCACGGTGCATGTATAATGTGGCGCAGGGGTGTACAAAGTGACGCATCAACCTAGATGGTACTTCGTGTTGGCAGTCCTCAGTGGGCAATCAATGCTTTCTGGGTGAAGAGATGGGCCTGTGGAGGCTCGTGCTCATTTTTGGTGTGAGCAGCACAGTCCTGGTGCAAACGGGCCCATCAACAGTTGCAAAAAATGCAAAAGCTTGCGTTTAGGAGCTTAAGAGCCACACAAAGGGTCCGAGACCTGAAAAGCACCTCTTGGGGTCAGGAAATCACTAAAGACAGTTCCAGGAGCCATTGAGGAGCCTGTTATGTCCCTGAGATTCAGATCAGATCAGGAGGCCAGCAGGCTATCCCTTTGAATCACTCTGGGGTCATGGATTCAAGATGGGTTTCAGGTCCAGTTCTTCCTCCCCAGGAAAGAGGGCAGCAGGCAGCAGGTCAGCAGAGCAAGCAGCAGCTCCTTCAAAGTAATAGTTCAGCAGAATGACAGTCATTTCAGAAGCACATCAATCATTCTTCCTAGCAGAGTATTCACAGGGCGAGAAGTTTGATTAAGAGTTGGTGTCTAAGGTCCTTCTTTTACTCACTAAAGTCTTGGTTCTGGATTGCGGGAGAAGCTTTTCAATACCTCCCCAGCCGGTTGAAGTGACAATGGAGGGTTGAAGGAGGGTTGTTAAACCCTTTGTGTCTTGACAGGACACAGCCATTTCAGGTGTAGGTGAGGATTTGCCCAGCTCCTCCCTCCCATCCTGCCAGTGTGTGTGGCTGTCTAAGAAGAATACACAAAGCCCAGCTGCCAGCTACACCCAACCATTTGATCAGAGACAGCCTGCAGACACCAAATGGCTGTGGCAAGAAAATGCCAACTTTCTAAAAGTGAAAGGGTAAGTTTGCCTTCAAGGGATTTATTCAAAATATATTTTGTTTGATTAAGGTTATTTCTGAAAAGGATCAATCACTTATCTATTTAGGTTCTGTTGTGTCACTTGATAATTTACTTATATGTGTACCTACAGCCCTAATTTTATTCACTTACTGATCTGTACATGTAGCTGATTTCTTTGATTAAGCTATTTGATAAAATCATATTTTTCGTATACACCTTGTGTTTTTGTTTTCATGTTTACATGTTATATGTTGATATATTGCTCGTGTTGAATTACAAAATTGTTGATGGATTCATTATAAGGATAAGTGATTGATCCTTTTCAGAAATAACCTTAATCAAACAAAATATATTTTGAATAAATCCCTTGAAGGCAAACTTACCCTTTCAATTGTATTACCCAAGCCCTCAAGGGTATTCCGGGTCGCTCACTCCTTCTAAAACTTTCTAAAAGTGGCATTTTCAGAATTGCAATTTTAAATCCCACTTCACCATAAGTTAAGATTTTAAATTAGGATTCAAGAGACACCACACATGAATCAGTTATCTGTTCTGTTGTAAAGTCATCTTGTGCCCTAGGCACCCATATTTTTTTATGCCTGATATTCGTGGTAACTAACTCTAACTGTACCTGGGCTCTGCCTTACCAGGCCCATGGCCATTACAATGCTGAAAGCGCACCTAAGAATGCAGTGAAAACACCAACATACACTAGGGTACACTATGGGTTAGGGTACCCCTATGACTGTCACGTCCTCCTCTACAAGGCCCTAGTATATAATAGTAGAAGGAGATCAACACAACCTTTAAGTCTCTTGTATATAATAAGCCATGGCACTTTAGAGGCCAGCAGACCTTTCTGCACCTGCATGCGTGCACTGCTGAGGCCTGAGGTCATTTTGAAAGCAGCCCTGTGTTGCAAGACTGCTTTTAACAAGTACCTTGTGCCCAAACTCAACATTTTTGTTTGGGGCACTTAAAAATTAATACACTACAATATTATGGCATATTGGATCCCCTAAGGTTTTATATGCCTTGGGTTTAGTGAATTTGCACATTTCACTTTCCACGTGGTAGTAAAGTGGGTCCCAAAATCGATTTTTGTGCTAGGAGCACTGTGGAGTGAGGATCTGCAATATGTTTTACATATTCAGAACACCTAAAGTCTCCCCTAGATGTTCCAGGTGTGGGGGATCCTATAGATATAGACAGGGCCCTTATGAAAGATGCTTTATAAGCCCTGGTGTTGGAGAAATTACCCAGTTCATTTTTCCCTTGCAGATCCTCAAACACATAGGTTAAAATGGCAAGAAGTTAGAAACTAATATTTCCAGTCAGGAAAATCAAACAGAAGATCATTCACTGACTCACTAGAATTATATTGATAACTTCAACACTATGCTATTATTGAATTTATCCTATCTGTACAGACATGAAGTTATAAGACTTTCTTGTCTGTATGCCAAAGATCAGCCTTCCAGTGATCTGCCCTGATTGGTCAGAGTTAAGTGGATTAGCCAGGCTGCTATCATGAGGTGATAAATAGTCCCTGAGGTGAAAGAGCCATTCTGGGAGGAGAGGGTTCTGCTGCATAGGAATGCCAGAGTAAGGAGAAGGGGTCATAAACTATGATCTTCAATATAAGGAGGAGACAGCAGAAGAAACCAGTTTCATTTAGGCTGCTACCCTCTAATCCCAGACAGACTCCAGGTTTAAGGAAGGAATCTGCAGTTGCCAAGAGTAGGGTATCACATGCAAAAAGATGGTGATAATCACATAGAGATGCTACAACATGCACCTCCAGACAACAAATGGCATCAGATTTCATGTGAAACATACAAATCAGTTTTGATCCACTCTGGAGATTGGTTTAGCCAGCTCTTGCCTCTCTGCTGAAACTTCAACCATATTGAATTTTGTAGAAATAGTGCTTTCTGGGACACCATTGTGCCATACTTTGGAGGAAATGGTCATCCTCTGGTCATTTACCTCAATGGACAGGTGTGCCCTCCTGTGTGACCCCAGAGAACCCTGAATATGTATCTTAGAGGGGCAGTGCCTCTCAGATCTGCTGCTTGATCCAGAGGAAAGAAGAAGGGCCAATGCTGGAAGCTTGATTTCCCCTAACCAGGCCATGCACTCTCGCTGACTGTGCTGCACAATCTGGAACTATAGCCCTGTGTATCAACCCTGCTTCAAAAAGAAATAAAGAGGATTGTGGGAATTGAAGTCCCAAACATTCAAGCACCATCTTGGAGCTTCCAGACACTTGGAGTACGTTTTAGACACTTTGGGACCCTCTGAGGAATTTCAGGAAAAATTTCCACAAATTTGGAGAACTTTGGAGCAGCTTTGGAAAAAAGCTCCATATGTGAACGACTTAACCTGACCAGCCAAGCCGGCGATCCTCAACTGTGAGCCAGACTGCCGTCCAGGTTTGTCCCTCTGAAAAGCTTCTGAGGTCTGACTTCCAGAGTTTGACCGAGAGTAGACTGAAATTCAAACCGGGAAACCCTTAGCAAAGCCGGCCTGGTGAAGAGCAGTGAGGGAACCCTGAGAAACAAGCTCAATAAAAGTTTCCAAGTCCAAATGTAGTAGAGGCAACCAGTACCAGCTGCAAAAGTCAAGCCGCCCACCTTCAACCGCGCGCCCGCCTGGATCTCTGCTTTGTCCTTCTGGAAAGCTCTGAAGGTCTGACTTCCTTCAGTTTCACTAGGAGCTTGTTGCAAGCAAGACGGAAAACCCTCACCTAATCCTGACTGGCTGTGAGCTTCAAGAGATCCAGGAAGAAAAGATCCAGTGTAGTTTCTAAGTCAGAAGGTAAAAACTTTGACCAAGACCTACCACAAGGGGTAGCCACCCAGGACTCCATCACGGTCAGCCTGAAACTTTGACTCTAGCGCAACCAGATGCCCCAATTGGCGCTATAGGTTTCTGTTAGACCTGTCTGGCTTTTTGGCGAAGTCCCTCCTAATTTTTATTTATTTTGTCCCCTTTTTGCCCCTCATACCCTTATTAATTTTTGTGTCTACTGACTTTTTGTAGGTGTTGGCCAGGGGGATAGGTGTTCTCTCTCCCCCTCATAATCTTTTACCTCAGGCCCAGAGGCCTGTTCTGACAGGAAAGTTGGCACCACCTAAAATGGTGGCCACCAACTGCCCCAACTGTCACCAACAGAACTTGGCCATAGCCTAACATAGGGCATTCCAGAACCTTCTGGTCCATTCTGGACCACTGAGAGGGCAGCCTATATAAGGCGGAATGCTGGACAGCCATTTTGTCTGTCAGTGAGGAGCAGCTAGAGTGAAGGCTGAGGTCTAGTGGGGGTAGGATTCTGAAGGGTGGTTCCCTCTACAAGAGTAGCCCTCTGTCAAGGTTTTTCCACCTCCTTTGTCCTGTTGTCCTAGCCAAGTTAGCTCATCCTGCTGATCCTGGACAGATAGATTAAGGGGTTAACGTTAGTAGTCCTGGGAGCTGAGCTGAGAGTTCCCCCGTGCCCCTAGTCTGCCCAGTAAGGAGGAATAGGGGGTTGGTGCTGAGAGAGTACAACCTGGCTTTATTCTGAAGGAGCCCCCCCCTCCCCTCCTCTTCGTTTTGGTGAAGGAAGGGAATTCATCCATTGAACAACTGACAGCATTCCCTACCATCAACTGGTCCTGTGGCGTGTGGCCAATCCCTCTGTCAGCTGAGTAGAAGGTGTGAGGGGAACTGTGACCTTGTTATCCCCGATCGCGCTCTGGGCCAGCACCCTCCCGGGATCCACTGAGCCTGGGAAGCCTGGCGAGGCTTCCCTTTGCGAGCGGGACCCCAGGGGCATCGATCACGTTGGAGTCGCGTTGCCTGAGAGGAACCGGAGGTGTTACTGCGCACGCCCCATCTGTGCAGCTATCCCCGGAAGGAGGGGCCGTGAGGTGGGCAGGCCCGAGCGAGCAGCGTCTCTCCCTGGAGCAGGACCCGTGGGAGGTGGCCTCGGCGAGAGCGCTCCGGCGCATGCTCACCGGAGGAGTGTTTCCTTCGCGCTGCGCTGAGGAAAGGCGCCGGAGGGTACTTCAGCTCGCCGTGTGTCAGGTCGCTTCCTCCTGCTTGTGTGCCGTGTGGAAGAGTCGGCCTGAGCAGGGAGGGAGAGCGAGGAGGCCTGGCAGCGGTGAAGACGGTTGGGGTCTGCCCGGAGGGAATTTTCAGCGCGAAGGTAGCGCGGAGGAGCAGGCTCACATTGAGGGGTCAGCTGAGGCGTGGGAGCCTCTCTAGCCTTGTTTTCCCCCCAGCCCCTCACGCCAGATCGTTCTTGTCCCCTGAAACCGAACTATCTGCACATCTGCCTGAAATAAACAAGTAAGGAGGAGTTCTGTAAGGGGGAGAGTGACACTGGTGAATAACTTAAGGAAACCTTCAGTGACTGGGTATTTTGAGTGTAGTGTACTACAAAATCTTCCCATTCAACTACTTTTGGGGCTTAACTAAATGCTGATGTAAGTAGATCTAAAGCAATGGTATCAAAAGGGGTGTTGCTCTGATCTGATTTAAGTGCTGCTCTTGCCAACCCTTAAAGTAATGCTGTGTTAAGGGATAGAATAAGGTGTGCAGAGTACAGTAAATGTATAGCTAACTATTAGGAAATCTAGTGATGTGATGTGAAGTACAGTCATCCTGTTAAAAAAAGAATGCTAATATTGTAATGATATCTGCTTTGGCTTATAGCGTTTAGTAGTTTTCTCCCAAGATTCTAGCGGAATAATATCTAGCCTGATTAATTCTGAAGAACGGTTATCCTAATGCAAAAGTGTGATAAGTGCTCTAGAAAATAGTAGCTGCTTTGAAGTCAAAGTGATAATCTGCTAGTAATTTAAAAAGTGTAACTGTTGATCCTAAAAGTGACTTGAAATGTTTTGAGATATTTATATGTGAGCTACATATATTTGACAACAAAGAGTATATTATTTTTATATAAAGCAGTACGTATTTTCATATAATTTTGGTGTAGTGTTTTCTTTTTGAGTGCTATTGCGTGGAATTACTTTTGGGTGGTCTGCAACCTTTACACTGTGCCTCTGAATGTCAGTCTTGCCCTAGGCCAGGCTACCTAATTCCAACATATTGGTGCCTAGCGGTGGGATTGCGGACTTGGTTGCAGCTACTTACTAGTAATTTGACGTAATACACCCAACCTACACCAGGAGTTTTCTCCTTGCGGCCCTCCCAATTAGTCTTTTTGTTTTTTCTAAATTTATTCCTGGTGGTGGGTGGAGTTGGCTTTAGGTTGCCCTTGCCACTCTGAAATTTCTGGTGTGTATCCAGGTTTGCCTGACTCACAATGGAGTTCGCGGTGGAAAACCTGGAAGTCTATTCCGTGCCCCAATTGAGAATGTTCTGCCAACAAATGGGGGTCTTTTTCAAACATGGTGCCAGGAAGGGGGAGCTCCAGACTAGCCTTAGGGCCTGGGTGGAGGCACACCAAGAGACAAAGGAGGAGGATGAAGAGGTTGACCAGGACACGGTGGGGGAGGTAGAAGAGTTATTCCACCATGAGGGGGAAAACTTACTCACCGGACCAGTGTCCTATTCCAGAAAGGGCAGTAGCATCTCTGGGAGAAGCCTAACGGAAGCTTAGCTCACCGATAGGAGGGAGAAAAGACAGCTAAAGTGGGAGTTGGCTAAGTTGGAGCAGGAGAAAGAGGAGAGGAGGATGGTCCACGAGTTTAGACTGAAGGAGCTGGAGCTCCAAAGTCTGCGACGGGGGTCCTCTCCTGATAGAAATGGTGGCAGCGAACCAAAGGAGTCAGCCAGGGAGACCAAACCCTATATCCCAAAGGACCTGATAGCGAGCTTCAGTCAGGGGGATGATGTAGCTAAGTGGCTGGCCGCTTATGAGGTTTCTCTGAAGGTTCATGGAGTGCAGGAGAAGCACTGGGGGGGTAGTTTGTACAAGTACATGCCTCCTGCTGGTCGGGACACCTTGCTGGCCCTGGATCCAGAGGAACAGACAAACTACCCCACCATGAAGCTGGCGTTATTGAGGAAGTTCGGGCTCACCCCAGAAAGGTACCGACAGAAGTTCAGGGGGAGCCACAAGATGAGCACTCAGAACTGGGTGGACTTTCTTGATTATGCCAGAAAGGCCTTAGAGGGTTGGGTCAAGGGCAGTGAGGTAAAGGATTATGAGGGGCTGTACGATCTGTTTCTGAGAGAACACCTCCTCGAGAAATGTTTTCCCGAGCTGCGCCAACACCTGGTAGACAGCAAGCTGACCAATCCCCGGAAGCTTGCAGAGGAGGCGGACATCTGGACAAGTACCCGGGTGTCCTCCAAGGGGACTGGAGGGGAATCTCAAAAAGCCGGACAGGGCGCCCCCCAGAAGAAGGAGGGGGTGGAGAAAAAGAAAGAGTTCTCTAAAGGTCCCCAAAATAACTTCCAAGGGAAGGGAGCAGGTTTCACCCCTAGGGCAAACCCGCCCCGGAACCCTCATCCTGGCCAAAGCCAGCAGCCCAGGGTTCTCCACTGTTTTGAATGCGGTGGCGTTGGACATTATAAGGGAGATGTCAGATGCCCAAAGAGACCACCCCCTCCCACCGGAGGAAAGTCACCGGGAGTAGCTAGTGTAGCGCTCGGGGAGGAGTTGCCCTTAGATAAGGGGGGTGAGTGGGCGGGTGTCACCTTAGTGTCCCTGGGAGAGCGGGAGATGGTGCCAAAGATCCAGGTGCCCCCAAATACTACAAAGTATGGGCAATGGGTTACCATCAATGGCCAGAGAGGGGAGGCTCTGAGGGATACAGGAGCCAGTATGACTATGGTGAGAAGTCAGCTGGTGTCCCCAGAGCAGGTTGTTCCTAATGTACTCCACCCCGCCGCGATGGCTGACGGCAGAATGGGCCACTATCCAGTGGCTGAGGTTCCCTTTGAGTGGGAGGGGGTTGCAGGTTCACTTCGAGTTGCCGTAAGCCCTGCCGTGCCAGTCGATTGTCTGTTGGGGAATGACATGGAACACAACACTTGGAGAGAGGTGGAATACCGGACGCATTCTGCGATGCTGGGTACACCTGACTGGGCCTGTGTCAGCACACGGTCTGCGACTGCCCGGAGAGGGAGTTCGCCTGGGTTGGAGCCTGGAACAATGGCCCAACCCGCTGCTAAGAAGGGACAGACCCGGAGACAGAGAAAGCCTGCTCCGGCTTCCACACCCCATGAGACAGATCGGCCACCTGCGGTGGTGGACCAGGAGTCCGTGGAGGGGGAAGTAGGCTCTCTGGAGGATTTACCTATCCCTGCGGAGTGGCATGTGGAGGGAGGTCCTACCAGAGAGGAATTCTGTAAGGGGCAGAGGGAGTGCCCCACCCTTGAGGGACTGAGGCGACAGGCTGAAGCCCAAGCAGCAGGTGATGTTACGGGACATTACCATATTTACTGGGAGGATGGACTCCTCTACAGTGAACCCAAGGTACCCTCGCCTGGTTCATCGAGGGCCTTGGTAGTCCGGCAACAGTACTGAGCCTTTCTTTTGGAATTGGCTCATGCCATACCCCTGGCAGGACACTTAGGCCAAGACAAGACCTTTGCACGGCTTGTCCTCCACTTTTACTGGCCTCAGATGAAAGTGGCGTCCAACACATACTGTAGGACATGTGTAACCTGCCAGGCCAGTGGGAAAACAGGGGTGAAGCTAAAGGCTCCCCTGGAACCACTTCCAGTCGTTAGCACACCCTTTGAGAGGGTGGGCATCGACATTGTAGGGCCTTTGGATCCACCAACAGCAGCTGGTCACAGGTTTATCCTGGTACTGGTGGATCATGCCACGCGGTACCCAGAGGCCATACCTCTGAGGACAGTCACTGCACCTGTAGTGGCAAGAGCCCTAATGGGAATCTTTACCCGAGTGGGATTTCTCAAGGAAGTTGTGTCCGACAGGGGGACCAACTTCCTGTCAGCTTACATGCGGGCAATGTGGAAGGAGTGTGGAGTGACCTACAGGTTCACCACTCCTTATCACCCCCAGTCGAATGGACTGGTTGAGAGGTTCAATAAGACCTTGAAGGGCATGATCAGAAGTCTGCCCGAGAGCCTGCGGAGGAAATGGGATGTCCTCCTCCCCTGTTTACTCTTTTCCTACAGGGAAGTGCCCCAGAAGGGAGTGGGCTTCAGCCCCTTTGAGCTTCTGTATGGGCACCCTGTACGCGGTCCTCTCAGCCTGGTGAAGGATGGTTGGGAGAAATCTCCCAGGAAACCCCCCCAGGATGTGGTGAGCTACATGCTGGCCTTCAGGAGCCAAATGGCGAAGTTGTGGAAGCAAGCTTCTGACAACTTGGAGGCCAGCCAGGCAGTCATGAAGGAGTGGTACAACCACAATGCTCACCAGGTGGAACTGGAGCCTGGACAGAAAGTGTGGGTGATGGAGCCTGGAGAGCTTAGCGCCCTCCAGGATCGCTGGACAGGCCCCTTTGAGGTGTTGGAAAAGAAGGGTAAGGCCACATACCTGGTGGACCTTAAGACCCCTCGACAGCCCCTACGGGTGCTACATGCCAACCGACTCAAGCCCCACCATGAGAGGCCCGAAGTCATGCTGATGATGGTGACTGGCGGGGAAGAGGAAGCGGAAAGCGAACCTCTCCCAGATCTCTTTTCGTCCCAAGAGAAGGATGGGTCAGTGGAGGGAGTGATTCTCTCTCCTACTCTAACTCCTGAGCAACGGGAGGACTGCCGCCAGATCCTGGAGCAGTACTCTTCGTTGTTCTCCCTTGTTCCGGGAAGGACCCACCTGTGTACCCATGATGTGGACACAGGAGACAGCCCACCAGTGAAGTCCAAGACCTACTGGCTGTCTGACAAGGTGAAGGCTAGCATCCATGGAGAAGTTGCCAAAATGCTAGAGCTGGGAGTAATTGAACCTTCCAACAGCCCTTGGTCCAGTCCGGTGGTGCTCGTGCCAAAAGCCGCACCCCCAGGCACCACACCTGAACTGAGGTTCTGTGTGGATTACCGAGGACTGAATTTAGTGACAAGGACTGATGCTCATCCGATCCCTAGGGCGGATGAATTGATTGACCGGCTAGGAGCTGCCCAATATCTGAGTACCTTTGACCTCACTTCAGGGTACTGGCAGATCTCCTTGACAGATGGAGCAAGGGAAAGGTCAGCCTTCTCCACGCCTGAGGGACACTACCAGTTCTGTGTGATGCCCTTTGGGCTCAAGAACGCCCCTGCCACATTTCAGCGGCTGGTGAACCAGGTCCTCTCTGGAATGGAGAGTTTCTCTGCTGCGTACTTGGATGACATCGCTGTCTTCAGTAGCATTTGGAGGACCATCTGCAGCATTTGCAGGCCGTTCTCCAGGCCCTGAGACAAGCTGGATTGACCATCAAAGCCAGCAAATGCCAGATTGGGCAGGGGTCGGTTGTGTACCTTGGACACTTGGTGGGTAGGGGGACTGTGCAGCCCCTGCAGGCGAAGATTGAGGCAATCATGGCCTGGGAACCCCCCAAGACACAGACTGAGGTCCGAGCTTTCCTGGGCCTCACAGGATACTACCGTCGCTTTGTGAAGGGGTATGGCACTATTGTAGCGCCCCTCACAGAGCTCACCTCCAAGAAACAACCTCGACGGGTAGTTTGGACAAAGGCTTGTCAGCAAGCCTTTGAAAAGTTGAAACAGGCAATGTGTGCGGCACCGGTCCTGAGGGCCCCAGACTTCTCCAAGGAGTTCATTGTCCAAACAGATGCATCAGAACATGGCATTGGGGCAGTGTTATCGCAACTCAATGAAGAGGGCCTGGATCAACCTGTAGTCTTCTTATCCAGGAGACTGCTTCCCCAGGAACAGAAGTGGAGTGCCATTGAGAGGGAAGCTTTTGCGGTGGTGTGGGCTCTGAAGAAGCTGCGGCCATACCTCTTTGGCTCGCACTTCCTGGTTCAGACTGACCACCGACCCCTTCGTTGGCTGATGCAGATGAAGGGGGAAAATCCCAAGTTGTTGAGGTGGTCCATCTCCCTACAGGGAATGGACTTCCGGGTGGAACATCGGCCTGGAGTGGACCACGCCAATGCAGACGGTCTCTCCAGGTATTTCCGCCTTAGTGATGAGGACTCCCAAGGGGTTGGGTAGTTCTCCCCACTTTCAGCTGGGGGGGACGCGTGTTAGACCTGTCTGGCTTTTTGGCGAAGTCCCTCCTAATTTTTATTTATTTTGTCCCCTTTTTGCCCCTCATACCCTTATTAATTTTTGTGTCTACTGACTTTTTGTAGGTGTTGGCCAGGGGGATAGGTGTTCTCTCTCCCCCTCATAATCTTTTACCTCAGGCCCAGAGGCCTGTTCTGACAGGAAAGTTGGCACCACCTAAAATGGTGGCCACCAACTGCCCCAACTGTCACCAACAGAACTTGGCCATAGCCTAACATAGGGCATTCCAGAACCTTCTGGTCCATTCTGGACCACTGAGAGGGCAGCCTATATAAGGCGGAATGCTGGACAGCCATTTTGTCTGTCAGTGAGGAGCAGCTAGAGTGAAGGCTGAGGTCTAGTGGGGGTAGGATTCTGAAGGGTGGTTCCCTCTACAAGAGTAGCCCTCTGTCAAGGTTTTTCCACCTCCTTTGTCCTGTTGTCCTAGCCAAGTTAGCTCATCCTGCTGATCCTGGACAGATAGATTAAGGGGTTAACGTTAGTAGTCCTGGGAGCTGAGCTGAGAGTTCCCCCGTGCCCCTAGTCTGCCCAGTAAGGAGGAATAGGGGGTTGGTGCTGAGAGAGTACAACCTGGCTTTATTCTGAAGTAGCCCCCCCCTCCCCTCCTCTTCGTTTTGGTGAAGGAAGGGAATTCATCCATTGAACAACTGACAGCATTCCCTACCATCAACTGGTCCTGTGGCGTGTGGCCAATCCCTCTGTCAGCTGAGTAGAAGGTGTGAGGGGAACTGTGACCTTGTTATCCCCGATCGCGCTCTGGGCCAGCACCCTCCCGGGATCCACTGAGCCTGGGAAGCCTGGCGAGGCTTCCCTTTGCGAGCGGGACCCCAGGGGCATCGATCGCGTTGGAGTCGCGTTGCCTGAGAGGAACCGGAGGCGTTACTGCGCACGCCCCATCTGTGCAGCTATCCCCGGAAGGAGGGGCCGTGAGGTGGGCAGGCCCGAGCGAGCAGCGTCTCTCCCTGGAGCAGGACCCGTGGGAGGTGGCCTCGGCGAGAGCGCTCCCGTGCATGCTCACCGGAGGAGTGTTTACTTCGCGCTGCGCTGAGGAAAGGCGCCGGAGGGTACTTCAGCTCGCCGTGTGTCAGGTCGCTTCCTCCTGCTTGTGTGCCGTGTGGAAGAGTCGGCCTGAGCAGGGAGGGAGAGCGAGGAGGCCTGGCAGCGGTGAAGACGGTTGGGGTCTGCCCGGAGGGAATTTTCAGCGCGAAGGTAGCGCGGAGGAGCAGGCTCACATTGAGGGGTCAGCTGAGGCGTGGGAGCCTCTCTAGCCTTGTTTTCCCCCCAGCCCCTCACGCCAGATCGTTCTTGTCCCCTGAAACCGAACTATCTGCACATCTGCCTGAAATAAACAAGTAAGGGGGAGTTCTGTAAGGGGGAGAGTGACGCTGGTGAATAACTTAAGGAAACCTTCAGTGACTGGGTATTTTGAGTGTAGTGTACTACAAAATCTTCCCATTCAACTACTTTTGGGGCTTAACTAAATGCTGATGTAAGTAGATCTAAAACAATGGTATCAAAAGGGGTGTTGCTCTGATCTGATTTAAGTGCTGCTCTTGCCAACCCTTAAAGTAATGCTGTGTTAAGGGATAGAATAAGGTGTGCAGAGTACAGTAAATGTATAGCTAACTATTAGGAAATCTAGTGATGTGATGTGAATTCTTAAGTACAGTCATCCTGTTAAAAAAAGAACGCTAATATTGTAATGATATCTGCTTTGGCCTATAGCGTTTAGTAGTTTTCTCCCAAGATTCTAGCGGAATAATATCTAGCCTGATTGATTCTGAAGAACGGTTATCCTAATGCAAAAGTGTGATAAGTGCTCTAGAAAATAGTAGCTGCTTTGAAGTCAAAGTGATAATCTGCTAGTAATTTAAAAAGTGTAACTGTTGATCCTAAAAGTGACTTGAAATGTTTTGAGATATTTATATGTGAGCTACTTATATTTGACAACAAAGAGTATATTATTTTTATATAAAGCAGTACGTATTTTCATATAATTTTGGTGTAGTGTTTTCTTTTTGAGTGCTATTGCGTGGAATTACTTTTGGGTGGTCTGCAACCTTTACACTGTGCCTCTGAATGTTAGTCTTGCCCTAGGCCAGGCTACCTAATTCCAACAGTTTCTATATGCTATATAGTGCAACATTGTTAAAAATTCATATCTCCGGTTCCTCACATTGGATTTTTTTCTTTTGATGTCATTTTAAAGATAAACGTGTTGGACTTGGCCCTTCTGGCAGGTTCACCCCTAAACTTTTTGCTTTTAATTGAGACATGGTGTTAGTTATTTTTGGCTTCTGCGCACTTTCCCACTGTGTCCCAGGGTGAAGTGCGTGCATGTAGTGAGGTTGGCCTGCCCTCTCATAGGAATGCATGGGGAATGTTTGTGTCCATGTTAGTTCCTGATGCGTGTGGAGTACAGGCTCGAGTTGGATGTGCGGACTCATGAGATTGAATGCTGCACGATGATGTGTGCGGCGTGAATGTACCTAGTGTGGAAGTGCTACTTCTAGAAGTTGGCATGTCTGTGTAATTTATGTGAATTGGCTGTCTGGCTTGTGGTTGGCTGGGGGTGGCTGGTGAGCCTGGCTCCAGGAGTCAGGATCAGTCTGCCCAGGTGGTGAGTGGGGAGATCTGCATGATTGATGTGAGGGAGGAGTGCACCTGGGACCTGAATAAGGCTGGGCTTTCCCCACACAATGCTGGCTCCGCCCCCTGTGGTGCGACTGATGACCCTAGCCTGGCCAGTGAATAGTGAGAGGGGCTGAGCATAATAGAGTGCTCCAAAACCAGCTGCGACTGGTTTTCCCCCCACCCTGCAGACACGAGCAAAGGATTTCTGGATATAAGAAGGGGCTGTGACCCTCTCAAAAGGTTCTCTTCCTGATCCTGTCTGAGGGGGGCCTGCTGCTAGGCGCAAGGAGGACCGCCACTGGGACTGCCTCCCTGTCTGGAGGGCCCTGTGAGCTGGCCCCTGGGCCCAGCCTTTGCCCCCCTCCCTTCCTAAAGGATTTTGTTTTGCTATACTTCCCCTGGACTTTGGGGGACACTAACGCCTGGGAGCACTTTTTTTTCCTTGCAGCGCCTGGGGATGCTTGATTGGTTTCAAGAGACTGCCTGCATCATCGCGCTGCAGGGTGGAAGAGAGGACCCCCTTGCTTCACTTTCAGCGTGGGTGCCCACCCTGCATCTCTGCCGTGTCGTGCGTGGATTGCGACGCGCAGGTGCCCACCCTGCGTCTTTGTGTGCTGGCTGTGGTTTATCACGGGTGCCTTCCCGTTTCGTTGGTTGTTGTCCTGGGAGCCTACCCCATGTGGAGCCGCCACCGCCCGTGCTGTGAACGGAATTTCCTCCAGGCTGCTGCCTAGCGCAACCTGGAAGTGCTGTCCCCAAACCAGAAGCTGAGGGGAGCCCACCCCACACTCCGGTGAGAGAGCGAGGAAGAGGACGCCAGACCAGGAAGCAGTGGGAGCCTACCCCGCACTACTGCATGTGACGAAAGGTGCTGCCGTCCGTGAGGCTCCTAGAGTGAAGGGAGAGCCCCGCAGCCCCGGAGAAGAGCCGCCCCAGGAAGCAGCGTCGGAGGAGGAGCCCCTGCCACAGGTCCCGCTGAGTGGGGAGGTGTTGTGCCACTGGTGGGGGGCTCCATGTGCTCTGCAGGTTGGCTGGGCCGAGTGAAGTGACCCGGGCCCGCCGTTGTGGGCTGCTTTAACGAGTGGGGCATTTCTTCAAAGCCCACGAGAGGCTCAGGGGGCATTTGACCACTTTGAGTCCCTCGAGCGGGACTCCAACGAAGGGGACATCTTGGTTAGAGCCCACGAGGGCTCTGGGGGTATAGTTTGTTTCAGAGTCCCCAGAGGCGAGACTCCAACGGAATTGGGCCAGATTTCTTTCAAGCCTGCGGGCTCCGAGCGTCTAGGGGGCATGATTGTCTAGAGCCCATGGGCCCCACTAATGACAGGGGCCTCTGGTTATTTCGAGTGCCCCGAGAGGGACTCCAACGATAAAGGGGCATTCAGGGTGGTAGAGTGCCCCGCCTGGCAGCGGGCCTCTATCCCCAGTGTAGGCAGCATCTCTTCTTGAGCCCACGAGGCTCTCACGTGTTCTTGGGCCCCATTGGTTACTCAGAGCCCAGAAGGAGAGCCAGGAGGCACGCTGGTGCGAGGCTCAGGCTCTACCGCTACCCAGCACTTAGTGGGCAGCTGCTACATTTATGACCCCCAGGAACCCATGCGAATTTCTTCTTTGGCTGTTTGCGCACCCAGCCCAGACGCTCTGGACATTGGGCCTTTATGCCCCTGAGAGGCCAGGTTGGCATGGGGTCAGTTCTGTGTACTTTTGGGTGCAAATGTGTTACCTGCCTAATGTGAATTATGCAATGTTTTTGCCGATACCTCTAAATGTATTTTTATGCCTAGAAGGTTGTAAAAATGTAAATGTAAATTGATACTTGTATAGCGCATTACTCACCCGCAAGGGTCTCAAGGTGCTTGTACGAATACCGCTGTGGAACCCATCCTGGCTTTCCCTGTGAGGCGTCCATTCCTGGGCACCCCCAAGGTGGAGGCAAGGCATCCTTAGCGTTGTGGGGGCCGTTGTGGAGATTAAGCAAGCTATTGCCTAGAGTTGCAGACTGGGACTCCATGATTGGAATAGGCACCGAGGCAAGAATTATCAGGTCCGTGGAATTTTGAGCCCAAGACCCGCTGAGACGGGGAATTGAACCCTGGTCCCAGGCTAGATCTCTGCATCAGGGTCTGCCGCTCTAATCATTGAGCCACGCTTCTCCAGGTTGTTTACCTAGTATAGGTGATACTAGTGAGTTCATGGTTTCCTGCGTGATATTTTCTTAAGGTGGTTAGGGTTGAGTAGGTGGTATTTACCTTTTACCAGTGATTACTGGTTGTGTGCTACATTTGCTATTTGGTGCTACAGTTATGATATGTTCTATGTGCTAAGTGTTATTCCAACAAAGTGCTAGTTCTAAAAGTGCTTATTCCTGACAGTGGTCCATGTGACCCTGTCCCGTGTACATAATCTCCTGTAAATTCTGGCCGTGCCTATGGCACATTGTAAAGTGTGTGTTTAATATTTAATGTGTTTGGTAGAATACAAAGGCTATTTTTATATATTACCTTGTGTGGAGTTTCCTTTGAGGTGGTGTCAAAGCCTAGCTCACCTGAGTTTCTGTTCAGTTCTGATGGAGGTTGAAGACAGTCTGACCCCACCCTGAAACTGCTAGTTCCAGCACACTAGTTTTAAAACAGTGCACTAAGAACTAGAAGCTCAAGGGAAGGGGGGAAGTGGATAAAATAAAAAAGAGAGACAACACCGTTCTTGCGTTTCCACTGTAGAAGAGCTGCTAAAATCTGCGGCCCTCTCTGACTTCTGTAGAAACTGGTGCCTAATGAAACATAAACAAAGAACGGATAAGTGCAACCTATCCCTAAATGTGTTCCTGACTAAACCTTAATCTTATTAGAAATTCTCTTCTAAAAGTACCTCTTGGATCCTGGTCTCAGGCTTCCAGGTTTGGAATGTGTTACTGTTCTGGGATGTGCTTTCTTTTACTGTAAAACTTCAGTAAAATCAAACGAATATCATTTTCAGAATTACCAACGTCTAACATTCACCTTAATATAACTAAAGCCTAAATTCTTAATAGCAAACTCACTTTTCACACATTTCCAGACTTTTTATAAACCAAATACTGTACTTTTATATCAAAATACAGCAGGTAATTTGTGCAAATCCTTGATTTACTGTTTGCCTTGCTGTCAATAGTTTCCTCTGTTCGATTCTTAAAAAAGTTCCATGTAAAACAATGTTCATTTCACAAAGTTCCACAAAGTATTCTTGTAACAAAGGGTTTGAACCACAAAGTTCGTGGGAGATATTTTGTTCCAAATTGTCTTTACATGAATCCAGAAATCGCCGATAAAGTTCTTTCAGGCAATAAAAGGTTTTGCACTTACTTGTTGCTGAAAAGGGATACTGATCAGTCTAACCTTGACCTCTTTCTCTTTTGCAGGTCGATTGCAGTGGACAGAAGAGGGGCTGAGGCAAGGAGTAGCCGGAAACCAGAAGAAGGAAGAGCCAGAAGCCGCGCCCGTTGAAGTCAATGCAGGTCTGGAGAGAGCAGGAGTGCCAGCGCCGAAGGATCTGTTCTCAGGTAAGTGGGAGGTAGACGAGCACAAGCACTGGGTGAGGCTCAGGGGTTACATTTTATAGACAGGGCTGGGTATGGTTCAAAGAGCTGGGGGTGGTTCGAAGAACTTGGTGTGGTTCTCACAAGCAGGTGTGCAGAGCTTCAGTTATTATGCTAATGAGTTGAAGTAACACATGGCCTAGGGAGGAGTGTTCCACTTAAGCCTTGGTAAAAACAAGGTCCAATGTTTTCTAAATAAGCCTTGGTAAAAGCAAGATCCAATGTGCAAACAAGACAGCAATGTCCAAACTTGTGAATACATTTAGCAACATACACAGAAGTCTTAGGGAGGAGCTGAGATAACAAGAAAGGCTTTCAGTAGTATGTTTAAAGAGAGCTGTTACAGAGACCACTAGTGCAATGAGAGGGGACATGCTCTTTGCTGTGCACAAACCCTAACAGGTGGCCTTGAGTGTTGTTGCTGGGTGCGCGCGCAAACGCTTTACATATCACCTCTGAGATAAGCCTGACTGCTTGTGCCAAGCTACCAAGAGGGTAAGCAGGGGTTGTCTTGGCGGGTGACTTCCTTGCCCTGACTTAGAATGGTGGTTTCTGCCTGGCTTTGGTGCAAGCCTCAACCAACCGGTAATCGCCATTTCTAACAAAAAGTATTTACTAATTTTATTACTGTGTATTTGTGCCCTATTCACGGTGTTTTTTCTGCTCTTTTGTTTCGCTGTGTTCACTGCCACTCTCTCGCCCCCTCGCCGTTTCCATCTCCCTGGTTCCCGCCGCTGCTGACCCGTGGCCCCTACCTCCTGCCCTTGCCCATTCCCGTCTCCTAGCTGAGCGTCCTTCCCCTCCCATACATGCCGACCGCTGTGTGGTCGTGCCGCTGGCGCACCAAATACGAAAACCACAGTTGATGGACAGAATGCAGCACAATGTCATACATTCACCCCAGTACAGAGATCTGGGCCTAAATCCATCTTTTTTTGCACTCCACACCACCCCAGTTCAGACATGGCCATATGCAAATCAGTCTGACCCTGTGCTTCATGGGAACAGTCTAGTCCGAACTGCCAAGCCATGCCTTCCCTGGACCGGAATCAAGCTTCGGTGGACCGGTTTCTGGCATTCCAGCCGTCTTCAGCCCGGCTTGCTTGAATCCAGTGGTGTGGAGTGCATGGGACTCACGTCTGAGCATACCCATCCCACTCGGGGTGACAAATGCAAAAACCACAGTTGATGGACAGAATGCAGCACAATGTCATACATTCACCCCAGTACAGAGATCTGGGCCTAAATCCATCAGTTTTTGCACTCCACACCACCCCAGTTCAGACATGGCCATATGCAAATCAGTCTGACCCTGTGCCTCATGGGAACAGTCCAGCCCGAACTGCCAAGCCATGCCTTCCCTGGACCGGAATCAAGCTTCCGAGGACCGGTTTCTGGCATTCCAGCCGTCTTCAGCCCGGCTTGCTTGAATCCAGTGGTGTGGAGTGCATGGGACTCACGTCTGAGCATACCCATCCCACTCGGGGTGACAAATGCAAAAAGTCCCAGGCTCCCTACATCACTGGAGTCAAGGTATCCAGGCTGAAGGAGGCTGATAGCCAGAAACCGGTCCTTGGATGCTTGATTCCGGTCTAGGAAAGACATGGCTTGGTATTCGGGCTGGACTGTTCCCATGAGGCACAGGGTCAAGGCTGATTTGCATATAGCCATTGTCTGACCTAGGGTGGTGTGGAGTGCAAAAAAACGATGGATTTAGGCCCAGATCTTTGTACTGGGGTGAATGTAAGACATTGTTCTGCATTCTGTCCATCAACTGTGTTTTTTGCAATTTTCACCCCGAGTGGGCTGGGTATACTCATACGTGAGTCCCAGGCTCTCCACATCACTGGAGTCAAGCTATCCAGGCTGAAGAAGGCTGATAGCCAGAAACCGGTCCTTGATGCTTGATTCCGGTCTAGGAAAGAAATGGCTTGGTAGTTCGGGCTGGACTGTTCCCATGAGGCACAGGGTGAAGGCTGATTTGCATATAGCCATTGTCTGACCTAGGGTGGTGTGGAGTGCAAAAAAACGATGGATTTAGGCCCAGATCTTTGTACTGGGGTGAATGTAAGACATTGTTCTGCATTCTGTCCATCAACTGTGTTTTTTGCAATTTTCACCCCGAGTGGGCTGGTTATACTCAGAAGTGAGTCCCAGGTTCTCCACATCACTGGAGTCAAGCTATCCAGGCTGAAGAAGGCTGATAGCCAGAAACTGGTCCTTGGATGCTTGATTCCGGTCTAGGAAAGACTTGGCTTGGTAGTTCGGGCTGGACTGTTCCCATGAGGTACAGGGTCAAGGCTGATTTGCATATAGCAATTGTCTGACCTAGGGTGGTGTGGAGTGCAAAAAAACGATGGATTTAGGCCCAGATCTTTGTACTGGGGTGAATGTAAGACATTGTTCTGCATTCTGTCCAACAACTGTGTTTTTTGCAATTTTCACCCCGAGTGGGCTAGGTATACTCAGACGTGAGTCCCAGGCTCTCCACATCACTGGAGTCAAGCTATCCATGCTGAAGAAGGCTGATAGCCAGAAACCGGTAATTGGATGCTTGATTCCGGTCCAGTAAAGACATGGCTTGGTAGTTCGGGCTGGACTGTTCCCATGAGGCACAGGGTCAAGGCTGATTTGCATATAGCCATTGTCTGACCTAGGGTGGTGTGGAGTGCAAAACAACGATGGAGTTAGGCCCAGATCTTTGTACTGGGGTGAATGTAAGACATTGTTCTGCATTCTGTCCATCAACTGTGGTTTTTGCAATTTTCACCCCGAGTGGGCTGGGTATACTCAGACGTGAGTCCCAGGCTCTCCACATCACTGGAGTCAAGCTATCCAGGCTGATGAAGGCTGATAGCCAGAAACCGGTCCTTGGATGCTTGATTCCGGTCTAGGAAAGACATGGCTTGGTAGCTCGAGCTGGACTGTTCCCATGAGGCACAGGGTCAAGGCCGATTTGCATATAGCCATTGTCTGACCTAGGGTGGTGTGGAGTGCAAAAAAACGATGGATTTAGGCCCAGATCTTCGTACTGGGGTGAATGTAAGACATTGTTCTGCATTATGTCCATCAACTGTGTTTTTTGCTGGCACACCAAAGGCACGCCTGTCTGCGCCTGTCTGCGCCCGTCAGCAACGCGACCGTGGCCAGGGCCAGGAACCCTGGATCCACAGGGACCCGCCGTTATGACGCTGCCACCTTCCTCACTTTCGACCCCGAAAGACTCCCTGACTGCCAGAACTCCTCATCGAACATCACCCACAGATTATTCCCCTGCAGACACTGCCAACGTTCCTGCACCACCTACAGTGCCCCCATGTCCTTACAGGCTCACAGGACGCCCGCAACATTGAAGTCCTGATGTGCATCTTCGTCAACGTGCGCGCCATAGAGATCTGGGATGTAATCGACACCCTCGTGCCCAACTTTGCTTTCTGCACTGAAACCTGGACCAGCACCACCTCCGGCCTAGATGTTGCCACTGCAATCTCTTAAGGTTACAAGATGCAGAGGAAGGAGAGCCACATTGCCCAGGAGAAGGACTTGCCATTGCACACAAGACCTTCCTCCGACTCTCGACCTCCAGCACTAGTGAGTTCCACTTCAACACAGAACACCTCCACTTCCAGATCCAGACCTCCCCCAGGACCACACTACGTGGCACCCTCGCCTATGGACCCCCAGGACTCCGCTCCTTGACCTCGTCAAACCCCATGCCATCACCTCCAGGGACTACAGCCTACTCGGAGACCTGAATTTCCACCACGACAACCGCAGGGACCCTGACTCTGCTGCCCTTTTGGACAACCTCTCCAATCTCAGACTGAAGCAACTCGTCAACCCCTCCATGCAGAGACCAGGACACACTCTCGACCCCATTTTCACAGGAGGGCCAAACGACCACTTCAGCCACACCTGGCAGCACCCCTGGATGGACCACCCCGTGTACATTTCACCTTCAACACCACCACCACACCCAAACCGGCCCCCGCCCGCCTTGAAGGAATTGGAGCAAAATCACAGAGGACCTCCTCAACTACACCCTCCTCCAAGACCCCCTATCACCACAACCAATGTCAATTCCGCAGCCAAAGAACGTCACCAATGGATCTCCAGATGTGCTGACAAGATCGCCTCCCTCTGCCATCCTGTCAAAGAACACCCCCTGAAGGCCGCCTGGTTCACCACCGAACTCCAAGCCACTAGGCGCACCTACAGATGCCTCAAGAAAAAATGGCGAAGCCAGAAAACCACAGCAGAGCTAAACAATCATAGGAGCCCCTGAAGGAGTAAAAGCAGCTCATAAGGGACACCAAACAAATCTTCATCAAGAGCAAAATCGAAACCAACGCAACCATTGCCAAGGAACTCTTCAACATCATTCAGCAATTCACCAAACCCCCCAGCGAGGCCATGGACATCACACCATCCCATGAACTCTCAGCAAGATCAGATCATACTTCCATCAGAAGATCAAGGCCCTCTACGACCACTTCAGCGACCAGACGCCATTCACCACCCCTTCCCCCTCTGCTGACCATCAGCCGACCATCACCACCTGGACTCCCGCCACGGTGGAACTCATCACCACGACCATGATGAAAACCCGGTCTGGAGCCACGACGTACCCCTGCCCAACACACATCTACCAGAGGGCCATCACCGCCATCGCACCCGAACTAAGATGGACCATCAATGCCTCTCTCCAATCCGGCATCTTTCCCGATGTCTGGAAGCGGGCGGAAGTCAAGCACCTCCTTAAGAAACCCACGGCCGACCCATCGGACCTGAAGAACTACCGGCCCAGCTCTCTGCTCCCTTTCACCGCCAAAGTCCCCGAAAGACACGTAAATGCCCAGCTGACCAAATTTATCGAAGAGAACTCCATCCTAGATGCCTTCCAGTCCAGATTTTGCAGCAACCACAGCACTGAGACCACCCTCTTCGACACCACTTACGACATCCGCATGCTACTCGGCCAGGGCCACACCGCAGCGCTCATCCTACTAGACATCTCTGGGGCTTTCGACACCGTCTCACACCACACCCTCGCAGCCAGACTGCACAACGCCGGGATACAAGGAACAGCCCTCAACTGGATCCGATCCTTTCTCTCCAGTAGAACCCAGAGGACCAGACTCCCCCCTTTCATATCCACAAACCAACAGAGATCTACTGCAAAGTACCACAGGGATCATCGCTCAGCCCCACGCTGTTCAACATCTGCATGGCCCCCCTCACCATCATCATCAGACAGCATGGGCTCAACATAGTATCTTATGCCGATGACACCCAGGCTCAGCTTCCAGAAAGGAATGAGGAATGTCTCGGCCTGGATGAAGAACAGCTAATAGAAGCTCAATACTGAGAAAACAGAGGTCCTCATCATGGAACCCTCAACCTCTGCCTGGGACAACACATGGTGGCTCTCCGCCCTCGGGAGCCCTCCCACCCGACAGACCACACTCGGAACCTCTGCATCATCCTTGACTCTGCCCTCACCATGACCCGCCAGATCAACGCAGTCGTCTCCACCATCTACAACTGCCTCTGCATCCTCCGAAAGACCTTCAAATGGATCCCCCCGAGCACACAAGAATGGAAACCCACTCACTCATAACCAGCAGACTGGACTACGTAAATGACCTCTATGCCGGTATCAACAGGGCCCATCTACACAAGCTCCAAACCATCCAGAATGCCCTGGCCAGACTCGTCCTGGGGACCTCTCGGCACAAACACATGACTCAACATCTTCGTGACCTACACTGGCTCCCGGTGGAGAAGAAAATAACCTACAAGCTTCTCACCCACACCTACAAATCCCTCCACAACATTGGTCCCAAATACTTCAGCAATAGAGTCTGTTTCCATGCACCCACAAGAACTCTTCAATCTGCCGACCTCGCCCTACCGGAGATTCCCAGCATCCGCAGAAGCAGAGCAGGAGGAAGGGCTTTCTCCTACATAACAGGCAAAACATGGCACAAACTCCCGGTCAGCATCAGATGCTCCCCTAACCTGCACATCTTCAGGAAGGACCTCAAGCCCTTGCTCTCCAACTGAGCAGGAGCTGCCTTCCCTCCACCGCCCCGAGCACCTTGAGACCCTCACGGGTGAGTAGCATGCTTTATAAATCCCCTGATTAATTGATTGATTGATTGAATCTATCCCATCCTCATGGCAAGGTTTGCTCTTACTTGCCAGTTGCCTTTACTGTTGTTTTATTGATTATAGCAAGACTTGAAATCATGTTAATCGCTAAATACTGTAGTGCAAACTCATAGCCTGACAAATCACTACTGCAAGGCATTCTTTTGCTCTATTGTAATAAATGGGCCAGAGTAAAGTTGTGATGTCATACAGTAGTTTTTGACAAAATAAGCATCGAACAAGGCGTCAAGCAGGGGTGGGTACTCGCACCATCTCTTTTTAATCTGTTTATGAGCGACTAGGTGCCCGCATTAAACTTTACAATCAGTCACATAGCGAAACCAGCGAATCATCATATTACATCACTTCTTTATACCAACAATGTCCTATGCAATCACTATTACGCAAATGGTCTGACAATTAACAACGAAAAACCAACATCGTGATATGTGCTCGGAAAAAGACAAAACAAGGTTACTGGCACCTTATCAACCATCTCCTGACTATCTCAAATAAATATAAATATCTGGGATGCTACCTGGACAAAAAGGAAGGTCACTTTTTTACGCCTAAATTCACTAAAACCAAAATTTGACTCATTGCAATCTGCCTCCGAACAATCTTCAAAAGCACAACAAAGTACTCCTTTGAGTCAAGGCTGCAAATAGTCACTGGCAAACTTATTCCATATGGGAGAGAGGCTTTCCCAGGGAAATTAGGCGTTTTCCTAAACAGCTCACAGAATGCAGTATCCAGATCACTTTCAACCTGCTGCATCACACCTCTCCAGCTCAGATTAGGATGAAATTTGCATTCAGTGATTTCCTTTTTTCTCAGAAGGCTTGTATCCTAAGGTACTTGCACTCAACACGTACAGCAGAGCCAAGATGTTGAAAAGTCTCATTTGGCTGGAGGTTTCACTCGTCAATAGCTCATGTCAATCGAATGCCTGGGCCCACACCCTTTCTGATGCACGGAAGCTGACAGCTGCTACAGATCTGTGGAAACTAAAACTACCACATTCACAATTTAAAGCAGACTTGAATAGAAAGGTAAACATTACAAGCCCCTTGCGCCAATTTTGCATCATTTTTAATGTGGGAAAAGTGACCTATGGGTGGCGCAAGGGGCCTGTAAATAAGCCCCTGGACCTTTTGCATCAGACCACCGGCCTTTCTCCAAAAGAGAGCATGCTGTTTTATTTCTTTCTGGGTATTCCAGGAGAGGGCGTCAAACATATGTCATGGAAACGTTTTCATCATATCACAAAGTGAAGTTCGGCCAACTTCGGTTGGGCTGTTTTTCATCATTAGACTTGAATCTCTGTGGGCATGTCAAGAATTTAGAATTTAGAATTTAAAACATTTGTAAAGCGCAGCGTTCACCCTACGGTTTCTTGGCGCTATAGTGGTAGGTCCAGCAACTGAGGACGGAGGGAGCCTGGCGCAGGGAAAGGAGGGACAAGTTACAAGGAAAAGGCCTGTTTGAACAAAAACGTTTTTAGATCTTTGCGGAAGGAGGAATAGTGTGTGGCAAATCGTAGGTGGTCGGGGAGGGAGTTCCAAAAGGTGGGAGCCAAAGTTGAAAAATTGGCTCCTCCCCACTTTTTGCGTTTAAAACGTGGGATTTGCAGGAGGGATTTTGAGGAAGAGCGAAGCTCTCTGACCGGAAAATATTCGTTGATCAGAGAGGAAATGAAGGCGGGGGCAGTGCCCTGGCGGGCCTTAAAAACCATACAACCGGGTTTAAAAAGGGAGCGTTCCTTGACAGGAAGCCAGTAGAGCTCCTTGAGGAGGGGTGTAGAGTGGTGGAAACGTGGGAGACCATACACCAACCGAGCCGCTTGGTTCTGGACCATCTGGAGCTTCCGCAGGCTTTATGCAGGGATGCTGTTGTAAAGGGCATTGGCATAATCAGCGCGGACATGATCAGTTTAAGTGCCTGGGGGGGAAAAGAAACGGGAGACAGTGCGGATGGTTCGGAGAGTGAGGAAACAGGAAGAAACCACGGAGCTGATTTGTGAGTGTAAAGTGAGTTGGTTGTTCATTTTGACACCCAGGGTTTTAACTGTGGAGGAAGGAGTGGGGGAAGGACCAAAAGAAGAGGGCCAGAAGAGAGAGTTCCAGGGACTGGAAGAACCACCTGTGAGAACCAACTCGGTTTTGTCCGGGTTCAGCTTGAGATGGTTGTGGTTCATCCAGTCCCTGATGAAAATCATAGTGGACTGGAAATTTGAGATAGAGAGGGGAGAAGAGGAGAGGTTAAAGATGAGCTGGAGGTCATCCGCATAATTATAAACGGTGACCTCCAGCTGCTGAAGTGCAAAGATTAAAGGAAAGATGTAAAGATTGAACAGTAAGCGAGAGAGAGAGGAACCCTGGGGGACACCGCAGGTGACTTGAAGTGGGGTAGTCGTGAAGTCCCCCAGCCGAACCGCCTGGGTGCGGTCCCTCAGGAAGGAGGATAGCCAGACCAGGGCTGAGCCCTCAATTCCCGCCGCCTTGACACGTGAAAGTAGGATGGTATGGTCCACCGTGTCAAAGGCGGCGGAGAGGTCGAGGAGCACCAGAGCCTGATGTTTGTTGTAATCCATGCCCTCCCTGAGGTTGTCCAGGACCGACACCACGACAGATTCGGTAGAGTGCCTGGGGCGGAAGCCGGCCTGGCGAGATGCCAGGCCCCCATTTGCTTCTACGTGGGCGCTGAGTACCGAGGTGACATGGCGCTCAAGCACCTTGCCCAAATAGGGCAGCAGGGAAATGGGGCGGTAGTTAGCTGAGATGGACGGGTCAGCGCCGGACTTCTTTAAAATGGGCACTATTGTGGCTGATTTAAGAGCGGGGATCACCACTCCCTGAGTAAGGGAACTGTTAAGGAAAGTAATGGGGGGCTGGGGACAGGTAGAGTAGATCTGTTGTAGGATTCGTGCCGGACAGATGTCTGCCGGAGAACCCGATTTGACTTTAGGAAGTATCTCCAAGAATACTTCCTCAGTAAAGGGGGGAATTGAGGTAAGATGGCACTGAACAGTGGGAGGGGAGGGATCAACAAAATTAGAGGAGGGGGGGGGATGTTAGCCTTGATGGTTGCAATCTTGTCCAGAAAATAAGAGTTTAATTGGTCACACAAGAGCTGGGTTGGAGGGATTTGGGGGGAGGCTCTATCGGAATAGGCTAGGTCGTTAACTATACCGAAAATCTCCCTGGATTTATTTTCAGCTGTCATAATTTTTGTGGAGAAATAGGTGGTTTTGGCAGCTAGGATGGCTTTTTTATACTCAGTTAGTAATGTTAAATAATGAGTTTTTGATAAGGGGCAATAATTTCTTCTCCACTGCCTCTCTGCTTGCCGTACGGTCAGTTTTTGTTCTTTTAGGTCGTCGTTGAACCACCTGTTGGAGTCCTTGGGTCGTCGGGTAGAAATACAACGTAGTGGAGCAACCGAGTCGCAACCTCCAGCCAGCCAGGTATTGATAGCGATGGCTTGGGAATTGGATGAAAGACCAGTGAGGGTCGGAGAGGAGTTCTGAAGCAGGGAGGTCAGGGAAGAAAGATCAACTCGGTTCCAATTCCGCGCCCAGGTGTTTTTGGCATGTGGGACCTTGGAAACAGGGTTGAGAAGGATGGAAAAAGAGATAAGGGCATGGTCAGACCAGGGACAGGGAGATACAGACACCGGGGAAACTGAAAGGTTGAGGGACCAAACCTGGTCGAGTATGTGACCGTGAGAATGTGTAGGGACGGATATGTGAGGGACAAAGTTCAGGGAAAGGAGAGATTCAGTGAATTGTTTAGATGCGGTGCATTCTGAAGGGTCCGAGGGCCAGTAGTTAAAATCGCCTAGCACCAAGACAGAGGCGTAGTTGACCGCCAGGGTGGCCAAAAGGTCTTGAAATGCTGGCAAAAACAGAGACGAAGGCTGGGGTGGACGATACATCAAGAGTCACGTAATTGGAGGGGAAAAGGAAAGGGAGCGGACTACGAGGAATTCAGTTGGGGGAATGGGGGGGGAGGGAAGAAGTTGAAAATTGAATTCGGACCGAGCAATTAAAGCCACGCCACCACCTATCCTACCCGCAGGGCGGTCGGCGCGCAGAGCAACGTAGGAAGGGGGGAGGGCAGCCAAAAGTGCAGGTAGGGAAGACTCACAAAACCAGGTTTCGGTCAGGAGCAGTAAGTCGGGCTTCTCAGAATCAAGCAGGATGAACAGCTCATGGTGGTGTTTGACCGCTGACCTGGTGTTGAGCAAAAAAATAGATAATGAAGGAGTGGGAGGAGGGGGGTCAGGCAAGGAAGAGCACAGCGGCGATGATGCCGGCGGAGGCAACGCCAGTGTTGGCAAAGGTGGAGAGGCAAGCCCTAATGAGGCAATGTGGCTGCAGACTGACTCTGAGAGTGGCCAGTGGCCCTGGAGGGTAGTGAGCTCCTCAGTAGAGTACGATGGTAATTTGGCATGGAGACGTGCCCCTAGCCCCGCCCGGTCGCGGATGGGCGCAGACGGGCTTGCCTTAGGCGCGCCTACGGCGCGCAATCGTCGCGCCCGCTGCGCTCGTCCGCTGCGCGTCCGAAAGTGGCACATAATTTAAGGATCGAAGAGATGGGGCCGGGGGGCGTGGCCTCCGAAAAGGGGGCGTGGCCTGCGGGCTGGGCGGAATGCTGGCGAGGAGAGTCAGGCTTCGGTAACAAACAGCGCTAGATCCGCTGTGGAAACCAGACTGCTAGTAGAAGTAAGTTTGTTTTAAAAGCAATTTATTTACAAGTGACAATCAATCAAGTATTTTAAAAAAAAAGAGCGGAGAGACTCCCGGCTTCCGCCTCAGGAGTTTGAACAATACCAATGGCGGCGCTTGCAGTCAGCGTCCCTATGTAGACTTTGGCGGGGGCGTGGCCTGCGGGCTGGGCGGAATGCTGGCGAGGAGAGTCAGGCTTCGGTAACAAACAGCGCTAGATCCGCTGTGGAAACCAGACTGCTAGTAGAAGTAAGTTTGTTTTAAAAGCAATTTATTTACAAGTGACAATCAATCAAGTATTTTAAAAAAAAGAGCAGAGAGACTCCCGGCTTCCGCCTCAGGAGTTTGAACGATACCAACCCAATACTAAAATATGCTGCCTATGTGGCTTGTCTCAGGAATCTTTATCACATCTGCTCTGCATCTGCCCTGCTCTCCTTGAGGAATGCAGAATATATCTCTGCTACCTGCTGATTCAAGAAGATTCACTGACAATTTCAGCAGCTGTTAATTATCTCTTAAAGAATGCTCATCCGCAGGCGATTTCCAAACTCATTAAAGTTTTGGACTCAGCAAACAAATTATTAAAGAAGAAAACTATTGTCTCAAATGCAGCAGCACCACAAGGGGAGTTTTCAGAGTCACAGGTATAAATTATGCAGCCAAAAATCTTTTGTAAATAACAAACTTTATTGAGACTGCAGGTTTTTTACGCAGAGAAATAGAAATAATTGGTTCATTTATAATTCTCCCATTGCTAAAGATTTTTTATTCGTTGTTTATTAATTATGTCCTTAAAATCAATGGTTGCAACAGAAAAGTATACTGCCTATCATGTTATAGTCACTATAGGAGGCGCTTTAATTCATGGTCAGAAATGAAAAAAGTCTGAGGCCTATTAGCAAAAAATAGCGATAATTATCGCTAAATGCGCTAAGCGCATTCTTTTTATCGCTGCCTATCGACGGATATTATCGCAGAGATAACATGCCATTGGCAACGTTTATCTCCAATGCGATAAAATATCCAGCGATAGCGGCTCAATGCGAGAATATCGCTGGAGATCCAGCGATATTCTCGCATTAACGCCAATGGGGGATTAATCTGATAATCCACCCCATTGACTATACAGGAAAGTCCACTTTTTTAGCAGGCATTAGATTCTAGCGATAATCATGCTTAGCATGATTTTTTGTATCGCTTCGCCTGCCTGGCTAATAGGCGATAGCTGTGTTAGCTAATGTTTTCAGTTGCTAAAAGTTTGGGTACTCCCACTTTGCATATCATTAGCTGTAAATATCTCTGACATGCAAAGCAAGCCCCAAACCTGTAGCTATCGCCTAAAAGCTGTCGCTAACTGCTGTTAGCGGCAGCTTGCTAATAGGGCGATAAAATTATCGTTGCTTTATCAGGAAAAAGTCTCGCTAAAGTGGCAATATTGCCCTTGCTATTATGCCCCTCTGTTCTTTATGCTATTGAAAAGGCACATTTTATACATCATATTTTTCAAAAATTTTCTCTAAACAATCTCTTTTATATGAATTGATTGAATATGTACGATTGAGAAACTGCTACTTGCCTATAAGCTACTCTGATTGATAGTTTATGGTTTTAAACTAGAGCCACTGCATCATTTCCTACACATAGTTTGCCGATGCACAGAAATTGCGGGACCTTTCAGGTTTTACGTCAGCTTCCAGGAGATGCGTGACGCATTCGGAAATCCACAAATACCACTGCGTCGCAGTTACACCGGAGTTTACAAGGGAACGGCTATATTGCGTTAATTAAAATGTGCAATGCGCAGCTGTCTTCAGTCCTGCTTTTTGAACCATGCAGCCCATGAAAAACGATGCATTTTTGGAAGTGTGTTGGTCTGTAAATATGACTTAAGGCTTGCGCCACCATTTCGTCACAAAACGTGGTGCAAAGCCAGCGCAAGCCTCGGGTAAATGCCCCTTAGTTTTCTGAAAACAAACTCCTGGTTCCAGATTTTGGTTTCAGGAAACAAAAATCAATCATTGCAACATGCAGGGTTTTTGGGCCATATGTATGAAGATACAAATTAGCGATTCTGTAATAGCGATTTTTAAGAAATCGCTATTTAAGAATCGCTAATTGGTATGTATCAAGAAAATCGGAATTTTTTTAGCGATTTCTTGATATTCCTTAATTGCGAAATCGCAAATTGCGAATTCACAATTAAGAAATACTTTCCCATTCATTTCTATGGGCCTCCTGGCCCACAGGAAGGAATGGGAATTTATTCGCAATTTGCGATTCGTAATTTGCTAATCGCAAATTGAGAATAATTTCAAGGGTGCAGAGGTGTCCTAAGGACACCCTGTTGCACCCCTGAAATAAGTATGGGTGCAGATGTGGTGCACATACATGCCCTAAGGGCATGTATGTGCGTCACATGGCACTTTGAAAAATGCTGAAATGTGCATTTTTCAAGGAAATCGCAACTTACCACCAACTAGAAGTTGGTGGTAATTTGCGATTCCTTAAGGGCATTTTGGATTTTTTTGTTGCTTAATACATTGCATTTAAGGAATCGCAAAATTTGCGATTCCTTAAATGCAATCGCGAAATAAGGAATCGCAAATTTTGCAATTCCTTATTTTGCACCCAAATTCTTTCATACATACCATTTTACGAAAAAGAGTCCGCAAACGCCAAAATTCTGCAAATTTCGGCGTTTACGAACCCATTTGGCCTTTATACATATGGCTCTTAGTCCTATGCTTGGAAGCCATTGTGTGTCTCCCTATCTGGGACTTTCATGCTTTGCAGGGCAGTCCAGTCTAGAGAAAATAATATAATCTGGCAGCCCTGTGGCAGATTGGCGTCAGGGCAGAAGTTTCTGACAGTGAACCTACCTGAGTGAGGGTCGCTGTCTGAATCTCAGTGCTTCTAAATCGAGCGTGGAAACTGCAGATTTGTCCGGGCAAGAACACTGATAGTTTACAGAGAAAATCCTGCTCATTCCAAAATTAATTGAACCCTTGGCCTTTTATGTTAAAATCTAAGGGTGTGAACATGGATTCCATTGGAATTCTCCAGGGCATATTATCAAGCCCATTATGGTCCCTTTAGCGGCAGTTTTTGCCCCTAAACCGGCGATAATTTTAACCCCATCCTTGATAATATGCCCCAACGGGCAGAAAACTGCTGCTAAAACAGCGATAAAATGCCCTGGAAAATTCCAATAGAAGCCCATGTTCACACCAGAACATGGCCTTCTATTCCAATTCTCAAGGGCATATTATCAAGCCCATTATCGCCGCTTTAGCAGCAGTTTTCTGCCGCTAAACCGGCAATCATTTTTAACACCATTCTTGATAATATGCCCCTAATTCTTTTTCCGTTATGAAAAGAGAGAATCAATATAAATCGTCGCAAACTCATGACTGTCAGAGGCTAGCATAGCCAGCACTGACAAATATGAAAACCTATTTTCAAAGATCTTCACAGAGTTTACCAAACGCACTGCAACTTTAAATGCCTGTAACTGCATGATGTTTATTGCCCACCTCTTAAGGCTTTTTAAATTGGATTTATTCAATTAGAGAAAAATCAAACAAAATATTGTTATCAAAATACTAGCAACATGTGAAAAATTGAATTGAACAAATTGATATAATTGCAATTATTGACATTTTTCGATTCGCTTTTCATTTAAGCTTCTCTGAAAAATGAAAGAATTTCTTCTGCATACAGATGCTTTCAAATTCACCTCGACGTCATATGATGCTTTGGTGCAATCCCCCATCAAAGGATGTATCATAGCTTAATATTGATATCTAATGCACTCAGTACATTTAGTTCTAGAAACACGAGATTTCAATGTACATCACATGTATGTGTACAAGTAAAGAAGGAGGATACATAGAGCTCAATGAACGAAGGAATGTTACTGCCTTAAAGCCGACCAATCACAAACACACTGAGCTTGTGACTGCAAAAAGTCAACTTTTGCAAGTCAAAAAGTCAGTTCAGTTCATCAAGCTTTATTCGGTATGTACGACAACCATTAGCAGTTACAGATTTAAAATACAGTTCTAAAAATATTTCAAGCCATACATAAAACAATCCAGATGAATATATGTAAAGCAATTATCAAGCACAATGCCTTTCCTTACATTAATTGCTTTTTGGATACATGACGCAACATGGAAGCATATTCCGAGGTCACTAAGGTAACAAGTAATTTCATAGCAGCACGAGTTGTTCTTGCATTATATTTTATAAAAAGTGGTTTCAAGTAATAATGCCTAAAATACAGATAAAAATTACAAAAGATCATGAAGTGCATTGTGATTTGCTTGTATAACTCCTCCCAAGGGCATTGTATAGTGGGACACATTTTTATTGTGGGAAAAGCTACTAAGTGGTATAGCATTCTTAGTCTCAATTTAAGCAGAACAAAGCACTGTGAAAGCTTGGTCATTAAAGACAGATAATCTTGAATTCCCTTCCTATGTTCGATTGTTTGATACAAATAAAGGTGGGTTGCTTCCCTACCTCTCCCATGTGGGTCTCTTTTTTATAGGCTAAAGAAAATCATTTATCTCCTGCTTAGGTGGGTTTATCACATGTCCCGGGCTTACTTGGATCTGTGAATTAAATAATTTACTTTATGTATCACTGATGTATTTTAACCAGGTAATACTTGAGCTTCTTTCCAAGAGTAAGCAATCCTTAATAATGGTTTGAGTAAATTTAGTTTAATCTTTGGCCCAAATAGATCTCCATACCATCAGTGGCTGCATAGCAATCAAATCTGCTGAGTAAATTATTCCTACTTCCTGCTACATTATTTCAGTAGGCACTGAGGGGGTAAGCATAAGAGACGCTTTAAAAAGGAGTTTTCTTCTTGTGTATGGTCTAACTACATTTGTGGCCCCACACGTCTGCACCATACAAGGCGGTAGCAACACATCTAGCCTTATATATATCTACCATTTCCTTTACATGGAGATTGCCTAGTTTTGATGCAAATCTAAAAACCCATGTGCACTCTTAAGAGGACATCAGTTAATTTGTGCGTCCAATTCCCATTACCTGAAAAGGTTAGGCGGCCTTGGTGAGAACCGACTGTGGTGCTCTGTCAACATTCTCTGTTTTTTTAACAGCTCCTTTAAGTGATATGGACTGTTTTAAAAAAATTAATTAATGTGCAATGGATGGGTATGGAAGGGTGGAGTTCTGCTGTAAATCCAATTTTATTTATCTGGGGCAGATTTATGTTGGAGAAAAGAGACAAGTATTAAGCAAACTATTGATAATTAAAGCGCCCTTGTCTTGACCCACTATAACATATTAAATGCTAATACATAATAATTTTCTGAGACAGTGATATATCAAAATTATAAATTTTTTTTATTATTATTTTGTGTTTCTTGATTTTTTGTTCATTATTTTTTACCTCAGTTCATTTATAAAAGACATATATATTTCATATAAATTATCGGTCAGTAACACATAAAGTACATACAAATATATACTACACACACTCAACAGTAATGAAAAAAGACAAATAGACAAGTGTTATACGATATGATTGGTTGATGGATAAGTGAAGAAGGCAAATGCGGTAAGGTGGAGCACAACGCGTTTCGGCCAAGGGGCCTTCATCAGGTTACCGTCATTCGTATATGACATACAACATAACCTATATAGAAACAAGCATTTACAATGCAACGGTTTCGCCTTCGGAAAAGTTTGAGCTATTGGCATTGTAAATGACAAACTTTTTATTTATGTGTTGGTTTTGAAAACAGATAAATAAATGGCATTCTCATTTACAATGCCAATAGCTTACTCTGTCGCAAATGCAAGACGTATTGCATTTGCACACACACACCCACACAAGAGCCCCCCACACACACACACACAAGAGCCCCCCACACACACCACACAAGAGCCCCCCTTGGTCTTGGTTGGAATCAGACCCTGGCCTTGGGAGTCACTTGATGCTTCATCTTATAGAGATGTGAACCCTGACCTTGGGGCCTGAGTCCTGGCTCTGTGAAGGAGCTGCTGCTTCACCTTGATAAGGATTTGTGCCCTGTTATTAATCAATATTCCAGACAATACATTTTAATTAAAGACAAGTATCGCATACATTAATACAAAATGCAGTGTACCCAAAATTACGTAAAAGGGAAATAAATGCAAAGATTGAACAATAATTGGAGAACAAAAGGACTACATAACAAAAGATTTATAATAATGCTGTTTGTATTACAAGTTCGATACAAAAGGGGATGATGGACAGAGCGTTTGAGCAAATCAAACACTCACCCCCCAGTCAAATGATCTGGGTTTAATCCATCACCGTTCTTTAGCTCACTCCGCCACCCCAGTTCAGACATGGCTATATGCAAATCAGTCTGACCCTGTGCCTCATGGAAACAGTCCAGCCCGAACTGCCAAGCCATGTCTTCCCTGGACTAGAAACAAGCATCCTGGGACCAGTTTCTGGCATTCCAGCCGTCCTCAACCAGGCTAGCTTGAATCCAGTGGCAAAGTGAGCAAGGGACTCACATCTGCGCATACCCTGCCAATTTAGGGCGAACAAAGCATTACAAAAGGGGATGTATTACAAGTTCAGTATGTTTTATATGTCAAACATATATACAAGGTGTATAAAGTATCATTTATATATTACAAATAGAGCAAGTATGGAAGGTCTATATCAAAGAGGCTAATGTAAGTTTATACAATTTACAAAAGCTGCAGTGGGGGCATCAGCTATCAGGCACAATGATTTTATAGTCTTAATCCTCAGTATGGTTGACAGCGTTTCGACTGAATCAAAATTCTGGGGTCATCATCAGGATAAAGATGAAGACTGAGCACAGGAATGAAAACGTAGATATAATGATTCGTCCAGCAGCGCAATTGTACTTGGTATTCTTCATGTGGGATTGTAGTGTAAAGTTCCATACAGTAGTTCAGAACATATATTGGCAGTACATTGTGGTTCAGCAGCCCCTGGGAGTTATTTTCTGAAGTGCTGTCAGTGCTGCCAAAGATGATGAAGCTTGAGACCAATCAAAGTCCATGTTTCCCACTCAAGAATTCCAAGTGGCCCTACAATTCCTGAACTACAACACAGAACTCCCTGTTCCACTCCACAGGTCTCCCTTTATCCACTACCTCCTCATTTTTGGCTGACTTTCTCTCCCTTGCCCCTTCCTACCTTCGCATAGGCCTCTTTCCTTCTACATAGTTCTCTTTTGTTCTCTTTTCTTTCGCTTGCCCCCTTTCTTTCCTTCTCTTGCTTCTTTCCTCGTCTCTCCCTTTACCTCACTCCCTCTGTCTCCTTCTCTTTCACTCGCTCCCTCCCTTCCCCGCTCCCTCCCTCTCTCTCTGCCTGGCTCCAACACCCTCCGTCTATCGGTAGTGGCGTGTGGCGCAACTCCCTTCTTCCCTTTCTAGTGTTCTGAAGACTTTTCTTCTCTCCCGCAACCAAACGTGGCTCTGAAGCCGCGTTTTGTGTAGGGGGAAACAGGCGCTTGGTTTCCCGTCCTGTCGAATGTTTGTATCCCCAACAGCTGTTAACGAAACCAGAGATAAAGAGACCCGCGTCCCTTCTTGGCTTTCAGTGTTTCTCCATCTGCCCCCGCTTCCGCCCCCCCTTCCCAGCCTACTGTGCTTTGTTCTGCTATAACACCACACCTTTCACACTGCAGGCTTAATTAAAGTGTGCCTGCAGTTTATTTAAAAACAACTAATTACCCCGTGCTACACTGCGAGTCTCCATTAACTCCTCCGAGCTAAACCACGTACGCGGCAATTACAAGCGAAAGATTACAGAGGCCGGCCTGCCACAGAACCGGCGCCATTATTAGATTACTTTTGTGGCTGCAGCTAGAGGGAGCTGGGGGAGAGCCGGGGACAGGGGAGGGAAGGGAAGAGAGGTGGGAATGCGGAAGGAGAGAGGGGAAGAGAACTGGGGAAGCAAGAGAAGAGAGTTGGGAAACGGAAGGCGAGCGAGCGCACAGCCCCCCAGCGCTTCCTCTCTTCAGCCGGTGTCAATACCGGGTGCGGGGTGGAAGGCGATCTCCCCCAGCTTCTGGGCCGAAGACTCACCCTCACAGGCACGGCCCCCGTCGCAGCTCCCACTGGCCTCCGCTGACGTCGAGGGTTCCCCCGGAGTCAGCCACTCACAGCGCGGCTCCCGGGGCAGATCCTGATGACGCGGCGAGGCTCCAACCAACGGCGGCGCAGCTCACGGGGACAGGCCCACTGCAGCGGCCAATCAGAGCGCGCCTCTGCCGACGAGCCTCCGAAAAGCCACCAATGCGGTCGCAGCCCCTTCGTGCCTCGGCCAAGGTGCCGAGCAGCTGCCGGTTGACCCCCGGGCGGGACGGGATACCACTATTTGTGAGGACACGGGGGGGGGCGGGAGAGGACGAGGGGGGCGGGCGGGAGAGGACGAGGGAGGCGGGAAACGTGGGGACGGCGGGAGGAGGGACACAAGGCAGGACAGCAGCAAGCACGGCCCGGCCGGACCAGACTCGGGGGCGTTCCTGGCGTCGCGTGACGTCGCCAAAGCCAAAGAATCTCGGGAACGCCCCCGTGTCTGGTCCGGCATTGATGGACAGGCCCCTCGTCCAATGGCTAGGCTCCATTTATGGAGCTAGCCAATGGGACGGGGGGGCGTGTTCCATAGTGCTTACTGTACTCAATAGATTTCTCTGGAGGAGGAGCCTAACGGCTCCGCCCCCCAGCGAAACCTAAAAAGTGAAAAAATATATACATATGATATAGTTATAAAAATTTCATAGAATATAGATTGTTATATACATTTTTTAACTTGATACATGAAATCTAATCATCTGTAGCAAGGGTCAAGGCCATTCATTTTCAGAACAAATATCAATATGATACTTTTGGGTCGCATATTTTTTTCATTCCAGAGAGTTATACCATTATGATTATCTAGACAAAGATACACTGGCATTTTAGTCACTATGCTACACACTATATCTTATATGTACATGCATTGAAATGGCATTACTTAAAGGTAAAACTTTTATCACTTTTTATCTCAAGACACTCTATGTTATATCCTAACTTCCTCTACTTCCTCTAAATTCTCTATACATCATATTTCCTTATCATACTTCTTTTCCCTCCTTTTGCAAAAAATAGGAAGGTATAACATGTGATGGTTAAAAGAAATTAAAGAATGAAAAGTTAGAAGATATGGAGTCTACTAGATAGAAGGAATACAGAGAATGCATAGAATGAAGGGACATCTATCACGGAAAGTTCTACGTTTAAGTTATTAGGATGTTGTGTTCTTAAGTACTCACTTATATTTTTATTAGTAGAATACACGATTTTGAAATTCCACACACAAGTTGATTAGCTGTTGGGTATTGAAGAATGCTATATTGAAGCACTGAAAAGATAAACATGGTTTTATAGTAAAATTCACCCAGCTTTTTATATATCTATTGACTTGTCTAATAGAGTATAGTAGGTCTATTCTCAGTTACCTGATACTCTTTATTTTGGGCTCCCTTGTTGTCAAACAATTCTAGGGAAGCGGCGATTTTAGATAACTCACACAGATATTCTTCTTACAGATATCGACACGTGTTAGCCTAGGGTGCAAATGGCTACATGTATTAGAAGTTCTTAGAGATATTCCATAAACATTAGACATATAGATAAACATATTTTAAATTACTTGTTATGCTTTGAGGACACTTATTTAGCCACCAGCTTAAATATACTGTGCATTATATGTTGCCTCTAAATATTACTTAATTATATATTTATTCTTGTTATCTTGTCACATGAGTGTAAAACTTATACTGTTTACTAACGGACCATGAGTGTTTTGTTTTTGATTCTTACCTTTAAACTCTAATTCTGAGGCTCGTTTATAGTATCCATTCACAGTAGATATTCTGGCGTCCTATGTTTACCCCTTCTAATTAGCTGTTTGTAGTTTGCTGCATTGTTTTAAGGCAGTCCACTTCGTTCTTTAAATTTCTGAAATATTGAACATGCCATATTTGTACACTGATTTATATAAATTCCTGGGATTATTTTTATAATATAGTGGATATTAGCACACTATTCCTACCTTGTTAACGGTAGTGCGAATCGTGATATCTCTATGCAGTTTAGTATCGGTTGAATCTAAATGATAAACAAACGGCAACAAAATGCGAGAGGATTGTTAAGAAAAACCTCTTTGGTAGTAAGGGCTTGATTTTAAGTATAACAGGTGGATAGTATCCTCTCTGCGCGTAAAAACATACCTTTTGTTTGATGCCGGTGCTGCATAGCCTGGGGTTCTGCTCGTGCACGTGTCTTCCGTTACCGATGCGAGAATGAGTTAAACCCAGCCTGCTATTTATAGGACAGCCGCTGTATACTAATATATGCTGAGGGTTTGCAGCTGATGTTAATTACGCTTGGCGCTCTATTTGTGACGAGTCTGGCGATAAGCCTTGGGTGATTCTCGGTGTTACGCTAGAGTATCAAAAATAGAGGACAGACTTCCTCGTAGTTTTTATGAAGCAGGAATACTGATACAGACCTTATTTCGCTAGCTTTATTTTTTTTTATTTTTTTTTATTTATTTATTTATTTTTTCCAATTTTAGCAACTGTATTGAATATAATATTACGTGGTTAATTGGGTCTATATTGTTATCCAGTTCCTTAAGCGAGTTTATATTATCAAACATAGAGAACAGACTCATTAATAGTGCTACGGATGCCTTGGGTGATTTAAACAGTAAAAGAAGAAAAGACTCATGATAAAATAGCATTAGATGTTACTTGGTTACGAACTAAATGATATTTATTTCTATACGATGGTATTGTATATATATTGCTGTTACTTATATATATTAATTCAGATACATTATCATGTCTAATTGAATTAACTATCTCCATGTTTCATATTAAGTTAAGGCATGAACCAGTATACATATCGTTAGGTGTCTTCATATAATTGCCTGCTGCCAAGGAATGTCAGAGTTAAGTCCTAATTTAACAGTCTCTAATGTAAAAATCCAAAATACCTCTCGCTTTCGTCGAATTTTATCTGTATTTATTCCTGGTTTTGCTACAATTTTCTCCAAGACTACCCATTTTATGTCTTCTGGTTTATGGTTATTCTCAATGTAGTGTTGTACCATAGGGGCATTAAGTTTTTTCGTGCGGATGGCAGATTTGTGTTCAGTAACTCTAGTGTATACTGAACGCGAAGATTCCCCAACATATCCTTTATTACATGGACATATTAATAAATAAATGATGTTTGTGGTTTTACAGTTGGTTAGGGATGATAACGTCACTGATATGCCATTGAATTTAAATTCTGTTGTCTCAATTGCTAGCGGACATATTTTACAGATTCCGCATTTGTGATTTCCTATTACCGGAGCCCCGGTAATTACGTTTCTTTGATCAGTGTTTTTTATAGTAGTTTTCATCCTTGATCTAACTACTAAATCTTTGATATTTTTTTTTTTTTATACGCAAAAACGGGTTTTGGTATAAATTCAGTACCTGTTTTGTTCACATTAAGTATATGCCAATTAGAATATATAATTTGGCGAATTTGATTATTGAGCACTGAGTGTCTGGTGACAAACACCAGACTGGCATCTCGTTTGTTTTTATTATTGGTTAGGAGATGTTGCCGATCGTAGTACCTGGCTCTTTTGTACGATTCCCGTATTAGTCTATGGGGATAACCACGTTCTCTGAACTTTTCCTTCATCACAGTTGCCTTCTCATCAAAGTCACTTAATCTAGTACAATTCCTCCTCAGTCTTAGGAACTGACTGAAGGGAATGCTGTCTTTTTGGGAGGTAGGATGGAAGCTGCTGTAATGAAGGAGCGTGTTTCGGGCTGTTGGTTTTACATATAGATCCATGATAAGCTGTCCTTCATGATGTTTTACCATTAAATCTAAAAATTGTATTTGGGAATTACTCATTTTCTCAGAGAATTTTAGGTTTGGATCACACATGTTAAGCCACAGTAGGAATTCGTTTAAGGCATCCTCATTATCATCCCAGACAAAGATGATGTCGTAGATGAATCGCGACCAGTAAAAAATTGATTCGAAAAACGGTGCCATTTCGTTAAAAATGTGTTTTTCTTCAAATTTTGCTACGTAGATGTTAGCGATTGTTGGTGCACACAAAGCGCCCATACTTACACCCTTTATTTGTTGGTAAAGGTTTCCTCTAAATTCAAAGACATTGTTTTCAAGAATGATTTTAAGACAGTCTAGGATAAAGGGTGTGTTGCAGTCAATTTGAAATGATTCAATGAACCATTTTGTTGCCTCGATTGCACCTTGGCAGGGGATGTTGGAATATAAGCTTTCCACATCTAGTGTTACCATCCATTGTCTGTGGGCATTAAAAGCTGTGCCCTCCAGTTGGGTGATAACATGTCTTGTGTCTTGAACATATCCCAATATTTTATCGATATGTGGACGCAAAATTGCGTCCAAATATTTTGATATGGGTTCAGTGACACTACCTATAGTGGTGACTATTGGGCGAAAGGGGGGATCTTGTTCGTTTTTGTGTATTTTCGGCGTACCGTAAATACTCGCCATTTTAGGATTGTCTATATTTATAAAATCATATTCTTTTTGACAAATGATACCGTCACTTAACGCTTTAGATGTAATTTTAGAGATTTTATTTTTTGTCTTTACAGTAGGGTCCCTTGTGATTTTTTTGTAGAAATTAGTGTCACTAAGCATAGCTTCCATTTTTTCTATGTACTTATTTGTATCCAGAATTGCAATCCCCCCTCCCTTATCGCAACTTTTGACCGTTATGTTTGCAGAGTTTTTGAGTTCAGATAAGGCATTATGTTCTTCAATGGAGATATTGTAAGGGGTGCGTGGAATAAATTTGGTCATGTTTTTTAATTTGGAAGATACAATTTTTTCAAAAATTTCTACTTCTGGATCTATTTGATCCAAGGTCGGTGTAAAACTAGATTTAGGCGCTAGACCTGATTTATTATATTCAATGGTGTTATTTGTCCTATTTGTAAAAAAGTTTCTCAATCGTATTTTGCGAAAAAATTCCATTAGGTCATTAAAGAGTTCAAATTTATTCAACCCAGAGTGGGGAACAAATGATAACCCTTTTGACAATACTGAGACAGTGGCAGAATTTGCTTCATGATTACTTAAGTTGAAAATAGGGATAGTACTTACTGTCTCCAGTATCTCGCATTTCTTGTTTCCAGGTATCTCTCTGCGTTCTGTTGATGGTCCTGGAAGTGAGATTGGTATTGACCTTGCGGTTGATACGATTGATTCTGTGGAGAACAATATCCACAGAATCAATCGTATCAACCGCAAGGTCAATACCAATCTCACTTCCAGGACCATCAACAGAACGCAGAGAGATACCTGGAAACAAGAAATGCGAGATACTGGAGACAGTAAGTACTATCCCTATTTTCAACTTAAGTAATCATGAAGCAAATTCTGCCACTGTCTCAGTATTGTCAAAAGGGTTATCATTTGTTCCCCACTCTGGGTTGAATAAATTTGAACTCTTTAATGACCTAATGGAATTTTTTCGCAAAATACGATTGAGAAACTTTTTTACAAATAGGACAAATAACACCATTGAATATAATAAATCAGGTCTAGCGCCTAAATCTAGTTTTACACCGACCTTGGATCAAATAGATCCAGAAGTAGAAATTTTTGAAAAAATTGTATCTTCCAAATTAAAAAACATGACCAAATTTATTCCACGCACCCCTTACAATATCTCCATTGAAGAACATAATGCCTTATCTGAACTCAAAAACTCTGCAAACATAACGGTCAAAAGTTGCGATAAGGGAGGGGGGATTGCAATTCTGGATACAAATAAGTACATAGAAAAAATGGAAGCTATGCTTAGTGACACTAATTTCTACAAAAAGATCACAAGGGACCCTACTGTAAAGACAAAAAATAAAATCTCTAAAATTACATCTAAAGCGTTAAGTGACGGTATCATTTGTCAAAAAGAATATGATTTTATAAATATAGACAATCCTAAAATGGCGAGTATTTACGGTACGCCGAAAATACACAAAAACGAACAAGATCCCCCCTTTCGCCCAATAGTCACCACTATAGGTAGTGTCACTGAACCCATATCAAAATATTTGGACGCAATTTTGCGACCACATATCGATAAAATATTGGGATATGTTCAAGACACAAGACATGTTATCACCCAACTGGAGGGCACAGCTTTTAATGCCCACAGACAATGGATGGTAACACTAGATGTGGAAAGCTTATATTCCAACATCCCCTGCCAAGGTGCAATCGAGGCAACAAAATGGTTCATTGAATCATTTCAAATTGACTGCAACACACCCTTTATCCTAGAATGTCTTAAAATCATTCTTGAAAACAATGTCTTTGAATTTAGAGGAAACCTTTACCAACAAATAAAGGGTGTAAGTATGGGCGCTTCGTGTGCACCAACAATCGCTAACATCTACGTAGCAAAATTTGAAGAAAAACACATTTTTAACGAAATGGCACCGTTTTTCGAATCAATTTTTTACTGGTCGCGATTCATCGACGACATCATCTTTGTCTGGGATGATAATGAGGATGCCTTAAACGAATTCCTACTGTGGCTTAACATGTGTGATCCAAACCTAAAATTCTCTGAGAAAATGAGTAATTCCCAAATAGAATTTTTAGATTTAATGGTAAAACATCATGAAGGACAGCTTATCATGGATCTATATGTAAAACCAACAGCCCGAAACACGCTCCTTCATTACAGCAGCTTCCATCCTACCTCCCAAAAAGACAGCATTCCCTTCAGTCAGTTCCTAAGACTGAGGAGGAATTGTACTAGATTAAGTGACTTTGATGAGAAGGCAACTGTGATGAAGGAAAAGTTCAGAGAACGTGGTTATCCCCATAGACTAATACGGGAATCGTACAAAAGAGCCAGGTACTACGATCGGCAACATCTCCTAACCAATAATAAAAACAAACAAGATGCCAGTCTGGTGTTTGTCACCAGACACTCAGTGCCCAATAATCAAATTCGCCAAATTATATATTCTAATTGGCATATACTTAATGTGAACAAAACAGGTACTGAATTTATACCAAAACCCGTTTTTGCGTATAAAAAAAACAAAAATATCAAAGATTTAGTAGTTAGATCAAGGATGAAAACTACTATAAAAAACACTGATCAAAGAAACATAATTACCGGGGCTCCGGTAATAGGAAATCACAAATGCGGAATCTGTAAAATATGTCCGCTAGCAATTGAGACAACAGAATTTAAATTCAATGGCATATCAGTGACGTTATCATCCCTAACCAACTGTAAAACCACAAACATCATTTATTTATTAATATGTCCATGTAATAAAGGATATGTTGGGGAATCTTCGCGTTCAGTATACACTAGAGTTACTGAACACTAATCTGCCATCCGCACGAAAAAACTTAATGCCCCTATGGTACAACACTACATTGAGAATAACCATAAACCAGAAGACATAAAATGGGTAGTCTTGGAGAAAATTGTAGCAAAACCAGGAATAAATACAGATAAAATTCGACGAAAGCAAGAGGTATTTTGGATTTTTACATTAGAGACTGTTAAATTAGGACTTAACTCTGACATTCCTTGGCAGCAGGCAATTATATGAAGACACCTAACGATATGTATACTGGTTCATGCCTTAACTTAATATGAAACATGGAGATAGTTAATTCAATTAGACATGATAATGTATCTGAATTAATATATATAAGTAACAGCAATATATATACAATACCATCGTATAGAAATAAATATCATTTAGTTCGTAACCAAGTAACATCTAATGCTATTTTATCATGAGTCTTTTCTTCTTTTACTGTTTAAATCACCCAAGGCATCCGTAGCACTATTAATGAGTCTGTTCTCTATGTTTGATAATATAAACTCGCTTAAGGAACTGGATAACAATATAGACCCAATTAACCACGTAATATTATATTCAATACAGTTGCTAAAATTGGAAAAAAAAAGAAAAATAAAGCTAGCGAAATAAGGTCTGTATCAGTATTCCTGCTTCATAAAAACTACGAGGAAGTCTGTCCTCTATTTTTGATACTCTAGCGTAACACCAAGAATCACCCAAGGCTTATCGCCAGACTCGTCACAAATAGAGCGCCAAACGTAATTAACATCAGCTGCAAACCCTCAGCATATATTAGTATACAGCGGCTGTCCTATAAATAGCAGGCTGGGTTTAACTCATTCTCGCATCGGTAACGGAAGACACGTGCACGAGCAGAACCCCAGGCTATGCAGCACCGGCATCAAACAAAAGGTATGTTTTTACGCGCAGAGAGGATACTATCCACCTGTTATACTTAAAATCAAGCCCTTACTACCAAAGAGGTTTTTCTTAACAATCCTCTTGCATTTTGTTGCCGTTTGTTTATCATTTAGATTCAACCGATACTAAACTGCATAGAGATATCACGATTCACACTACCGTTAACAAGGTAGGAATAGTGTGCTAATATCCACTATATTATAAAAATAATCCCAGGAATTTATATAAATCAGTGTACAAATATGGCATGTTAAATATTTCAGAAATTTAAAGAACGAAGTGGACTGCCTTAAAACAATGCAGCAAACTACAAACAGCTAATTAGAAGGGGTAAACATAGGACGCCAGAATATCTACTGTGAATGGATACTATAAACGAGCCTCAGAATTAGAGTTTAAAGGTAAGAATCAAAAACAAAACACTCATGGTCCGTTAGTAAACAGTATAAGTTTTACACTCATGTGACAAGATAACAAGAATAAATATATAATTAAGTAATATTTAGAGGCAACATATAATGCACAGTATATTTAAGCTGGTGGCTAAATAAGTGTCCTCAAAGCATAACAAGTAATTTAAAATATGTTTATCTATATGTCTAATGTTTATGGAATATCTCTAAGAACTTCTAATACATGTAGCCATTTGCACCCTAGGCTAACACGTGTCGATATCTGTAAGAAGAATATCTGTGTGAGTTATCTAAAATCGCCGCTTCCCTAGAATTGTTTGACAACAAGGGAGCCCAAAATAAAGAGTATCAGGTAACTGAGAATAGACCTACTATACTCTATTAGACAAGTCAATAGATATATAAAAAGCTGGGTGAATTTTACTATAAAACCATGTTTATCTTTTCAGTGCTTCAATATAGCATTCTTCAATACCCAACAGCTAATCAACTTGTGTGTGGAATTTCAAAATCGTGTATTCTACTAATAAAAATATAAGTGAGTACTTAAGAACACAACATCCTAATAACTTAAACGTAGAACTTTCCGTGATAGATGTCCCTTCATTCTATGCATTCTCTGTATTCCTTCTATCTAGTAGACTCCATATCTTCTAACTTTTCATTCTTTAATTTCTTTTAACCATCACATGTTATACCTTCCTATTTTTTGCAAAAGGAGGGAAAAGAAGTATGATAAGGAAATATGATGTATAGAGAATTTAGAGGAAGTTAGGATATAACATAGAGTGTCTTGAGATAAAAAGTGATAAAAGTTTTACCTTTAAGTAATGCCATTTCAATGCATGTACATATAAGATATAGTGTGTAGCATAGTGACTAAAATGCCAGCGTATCTTTGTCTAGATAATCATAATGGTATAACTCTCTGGAATGAAAAAAATATGCGACCCAAAAGTATCATATTGATATTTGTTCTGAAAATGAATGGCCTTGACCCTTGCTACAGATGATTAGATTTCATGTATCAAGTTAAAAAATGTATATAACAATCTATATTCTATGAAATTTTTATAACTATATCATATGTATATATTTTTTCACTTTTTTCTATATAGGTTATGTTGTATGTCATATTCGAATGACGGTAACCTGATGTAGGCCCCTTGGCCGAAACGCGTTGTGCTCCACCTTACCGCATTTGCCTTCTTCACTTATCCATCAACCAATCATATCGTATAACACTTGTCTATTTGTCTTTTTTCATTACTGTTGAGTGTGTGTAGTATATATTTGTATGTACTTTATGTGTTACTGACCGATAATTTATATGAAATATATATGTCTTTTATAAATGAACTGAGGTAAAAAATAATGAACAAAAAATCAAGAAACACAAAATAATAATAAAAAAAATTTATAATTTTGATATATCACTGTCTCAGAAAATTATTATGTGTTAGCATTTAATATGTTATAGTGGGTCAAGACAAGGGCGCTTTAATTATCAATAGTTTGCTTAATACTTGTCTCTTTTCTCTAAAAATGTTGTTCTCTTCCCTACTAAAAGCAAACTAAACATTATGTAGGGGTCCCCATTTTTTCCAGCAGATTTATGTTGGACCTACGCCACGTTAAATCCGCTGTTGCATCACGCAAGGGCGGCGTAATTGTGGCGCATCCCTGCGATGCATTTACAACGTGACGCATCTAGGCAGATGCGTCACGTTGTAAAGCCCTGCGCCACATGTGGGCGTTCCGGCGCAGGGTGGGCGTTCCGGCGCAGGTTGGGCGTTCCGGGGCAGGTGCGCCTCGCAAAAGCCTGCGTGAAATCTACAAGATTTCCGCAGGCACTTTTAGGCCAATGCTGCGTGAAAACCCTGCGCCTGCTTGAAGCAGGCGTAAGTCTTGACGCAGCATTGGACAGATATGGCCCCCCAGAGCATTTCTGGAGCTTCGTCGCGCTTGCGCCCCAACTCCAGCAATGCGCCGCCTTTACAGCACAGATGCGTCACGCATCTGTGCCGTTTTTGCCGGCGCACCATGGGTGGGGGAGCTGTGGCGCACAATAACTGGCACATCCCTGGGATGCGCCAGTTATTGTAAATCTGCCCCTTGACTTTTATTTATTACTTCATTCCTATGTTTCCAGCCAATTGTAGTGGGTCACAGGATGCAACCCACCTCATAAATTTTCACGAGGCAGAAGGCTTGCAACCCTCTACAAATATACTTTCAGTGATGTGAATAGTAGATCAGTCTCACCACAAAATGGAGGGCAGTTCACCAAAACAGAAGAAACAGTGTGAATCCGCCCAATGATGTGATTTCAAATCGTAGCTCAAGATGAACTTGGACTGTTTTAGGCTTGATTATTTTTTATGCTTTTACAACATGCCTTTTGTATTATTTTTGCCGATTTGTCCCTAGTATGTGACTTAAGTCGTTATATTTTTTTAAATTACTTATTTTAGAACTTTAATGTTCCATTTCCAAGAATTCTAAATATTCTTTATTCGATTGTATTGTGTTTCCCAGCGCATTGCCATAGCTGCGGCATTTAGAACGCAGCAACAATATAAGAAAATGTATTTTTAGAAACGTGAAATAACTTATTTAAGGCAAACAAACTGTCAGTTTGTGCTGTGCTGGCATTGAACAGGCAGCTCGAGGATCTATTTTTTTCCGGATAATCGTATATATATATATACGTTGATTCTTCACTAGATTACAGCTATGTGCTGAAACCCCCTTCAGCATTACAGACCATGAATGTAATTCTGATGTCAGCTTGTTTTATTCATTTGCCATGCTACTGACGCCAGAGGGGTTTGTAGTTCAATTGAAACACTTCATTGACATTTTAACAATTGCAACAATTTGATTGTAGGCCTGCCTTGTTGTTGACTTTGGAGGGAAGCAGTCTTATCGAGATCCTGTGACAGAAATAATTAAAGGGGGGTGTGGTTGAAACACTTTCCTCACTGACATTGTGCATTTGAATAACGCTCACATCCATGTGAGGTGTGATAGCGGAATATCGCAGGGCCGGACAGGCCGTACCGTGCGTAGGGCGTTTCCCCGGGAGGATGAAAGGGTGGGGCTGGTTTTGTTACTGAGGGCTGGTTCTGCAGCGGTGCTGCAATATCGGTGCCTAGTCACAAAGGCGGGGGCTGGCTCGAAAAAATTGCCTGGCCTGCTTTGGGTTCGCACTCTGGCCCTAAATTGCGTTTAAGGAACTAACAGCCCGATTCATCATTGTGAAGTTTTGCGAGTCTGAAATAGCGATTAATAAGGAATCGCTATTCCAGACTCGCAAAACGGGATTCATGTAGGAATTGCGATATTTTTTGCGATTCCTACAGCTTCCTTATTTGCGATTAGCTAATTGCTAATCGCAAATAAGGAATAACTCCCCATTCATTCCTATGGGCGGGCCCATAGGAATGAATGGGGAGTTATTCCTTATTTGCGATTTGGCAATTAGCTAATCGCAAATGAGATTGCGATTTCAAGGGTGCCAGGGGTGTCCAAAGGACACCCTGTAACACCCCTGAAATGTAAATTTACACAGATGTTACACACACACATGTCCAAAGGACATGTGTGTGTGTAACATGCAACTTAGAAAAATGCATTTAAATGCATTTTTCTAAGTTTTTGCTATTTACCACGAGGTTTGACTTCGTGGTAAATAGCGGTTCTAAATTGCGAATTTGCAATTTTTAAATGTTTCAAGAATAGCATTTAAGGAATCTCTAATAGAGATTCCTTAAATGCTATTCCTCGCAAATTTGCGAGTTCTTAAATAGAGAATTTTGCATTTGGGATGATGAATCCCAAATGCAAAAGTTGCACTTGCAAAGGGCCAGATTCTCAGAATCTGGCCCTTTGCGAGCGCAATTTTGCTTGATGAATCGGGCTGTAAGAAGGGGCGAGAGGCATTTGGAAGAGCCTTCAATACACCCTCCCCATTCATAGGAAAACACCCTAGCTACTGAGGCCCTCTGGAGACGAGAGAGACTGTCACCTTCAAACCGTGGTGCTGGTGAGCTTAGGATGAACAATTTTTTGTGTTAGTGATGGCAATGAAAGAAGAAATGGAAAGTGAATTTAAAACTGTGCATCGAATTAAACAAAAATGTTTTGCATGGGCGTTCCCATATATCCACCTATGGATTTTGACGCAATCCCTGATTTACCAGGATTTGTAAACCTGGGATTGTGTCACATGGCACGTCATCCCGATAGAGGCCTAAAAAGGAGAAATATCTTTACTTCTTCTTGTTGTTTCCTATCTCTATATGGGCTGCATTTTGCAGCACACACAGAAAGAGGAAAATGCCTCTAAGGATTGTATTCATGCAGGAAGGTCCTGCTTATAATGCAGGCTCTCTTGCACCATTGCGCAAAGGTGCCTGTGTTGGCACTGGGCAGCAATCAATGCACCAGAACAGGAGCAGGAAGGCATCATATCTTAGTAGTTATGGCACATTCCTGTTCTCTCCAAATCAGACTGTGCAGCACAGCAAGTTGTTTTGTTGAGTAGAGTGACGATTTAATAAATATTCCCCAATGTGTCAGACATGCATCAGGACCAATTTTGTCCCTAAGAAGTTCCTTTTTTTTCTTCTAGGAATTAAAAATCTAAAACAAAACAAATACTTTACTGTAACCTTTAAAAAGCGGGACTCAAAAATCTCAAGATGTGACCCCTCATTTCAACAAACAAACATTTGCATATAGACATATATTTTTTAATAATTCCATTCCCCCAGTAAGGTCAAGAATAACATGCTAAAACTGGAGAATTATGGTCTACAAAATCCACATTTTTAAAATAAATGTTTATCTTCAATCAGAATTAAGGTTTAAGGGTGCTAATGTTTAATGTATTATTCTCTATTGTGACAGTTTCCATATTTATGCTCCATCTCAATACTTCTATCTCTTATTAATAGTATATGTTATAAACTGGATCTCTAGTTGACACAGGTTTGCACACTGCCCAAGCAGTGACCACAATCCTAGTCAGGGTACGTTAGCCTGAATTAACCTGTGCTCACGACCTGGCAGCTTGGCACAGAGCAGTAGGGCTTAACTTAAGAGGCAATGTGTAAAGTATTTGTGTGCACTTTACAGGAACACAGTGAAAACACCACAAAAACAAGCCACACCAGTTCAGAAAAATAGAGAATATTTACCTAAATAAAACAAGACCAAAACAACAAAAATCCAATTAGTAGAACTCGAGATATGAATTTTAAAAGGATAAATTGCAATATATTTCTTAAAAGTAAATAGGGTTTAGGGGTTAATTGAGGTTGTGGTGGACCGGGGCAAATCCAAAGTTCCAGGCTGTCTATGATGAAGGGGAGGCTGGCTAGAGGATCCAAGCAGGGCCCGCTGAAAGAGCACCTTGGACGGAGGAAGCGTTGATGTCGAAAACACAATGCAAAAAGTCAGGGAGGTGCTGTGTTGTCATCAATCCCATGGATGGGAGCGATACATGCAGTCAATGCAGGCTTCAGTATTTAACCCATTTAAAATTCAGCCACTTTGCCATCATCTTGCTACTTGTTTCGTCGAGGTGATGTTGTCGGCGTTGAACCTCACAGTCAGGACTCGCATTGTCATCAAGCCATACAGGGATGTCCTTGGCTCGGCACTACGCCGACGTAGAAGGGCACTGTGTTTGTTCCAATCCACGCTGTGAGGAACCACAACCTGTTTGGAAGGTCTCCTCATGTTTCTGCCCCCATTCTGACTACTAGATGCTCATTTTCTGAATCTGACTAAACCCTGAGTTCTGATAAGCAGAACCAGGGCCTGATCTCTCATTTAAAGTACATAGTAATTAGGTATAATTACCATTTTTACTGACAACCTACCTGTGCATACCTACTATATGGCAGGGCATGTAGGTTTAGAAGCCCAGTATATGTAATGTACTTAAGTGTGCACTACTGTGGTGCATGCTGTCATTTGAAAGCCATCCGTGCTTTGCAGGATGCTTTTAAAGTTAAATTATATACAAATCCATCTTTGGAATTAAAGGTACTTCTAAAGTCTCAAACTACATTATGTGGTTACATATAAGTCACCTCTAAGGTTTTCTCTAGGTGACACAGGGCTAGGGTGCCATGTAACTATAAGCAGGGACATGATAACAGGTGTTTTCAAATGTCAAATGTCAAAAACAACTTTATTTGGTTTATCATAACCATAAAGCATGAAGTACAGAAAAATATATATGTGTAAATAGCTCCACATAAAAACGTCATATTTCAGTAAAACTTCTAAAAACATTACCAAATCTAAAAATCCCCAAGTGGGAGCCCACGTACATTTACTCCATATCTTCTTTTGATAACAGAGTGTCCACTTTAATGATAAATTTGACACCACGACAAATTAAAATATTGGACATGCCACTCATCCAGCTTATTACCGCCTGCCTGCAAGTGCGAATTTGTAAGGCCTTGAAGTGGGCCAGTAACAGCTTCCTTCATTCCATTTTTCAATGATCACAAACACACATTAAATGGCATAATGATTCCTTACAGTATCCACACAGCCGGCAATTTTTTGATAGTTCTTTTCTCTTAGTCCTAAATCCTTTGTATTGTGGTGACCCAATCTGTATTCCGTAAACTTCTTTTTTAAAAATAGCCGAAAGTGCGCCATTAGATAGGGTTGTGGTTTTAATGAGGTATACAAATTTATTACTGCCCATGCATGGGGTCGTTTGGACAATCTTTTTTTATCTTCCAGGAAAGACAGTTTTTTTGCCATGGCATTACATGCTTTATTAAATGTAGCTCTCTCCATCTTTTGTTTCCAGATTTCTTCCATGTCTAAAACCGCCAGAGCAGTTCGCAGGGAATCGCCCCATGTGTTTGTTATTCTTTTAATATATTGGCTTTGTATTTCCATCCAACATAAACAGTTCAGCGACCCTGGTTCAGAAGCTCTAAGTTTCCAGCACAGTTTTACAAATGTTGCCTTTCTTTGATATTCCTGGTTCTGGAGCCGAATTCTAGGCGCACTTGTGCTGGAGATGCTCCCTTTGGGAGATTAAAAACAGCTTTAAATGTTTTTGTCTGCAGCTCATTTAATATAATAATTTCTTGGCAGTGCCAGATTTCCAGGCCGTAGGACAATGTCGGAAGCAATTGTGCTGCCAATATTTTCAAAAGGTGTCCATGTGAAGGGCATTGCAATTTCTTGCGGAGGCAAAAATCAATGACTGGGCTTTCGCTTTTATGTCCATTTTTTGTTCCATAAAATACATTCTTTGGCCCAATTTGATGCCTAGATATTTGTATGTTTTTGTTTCCTCAATTTGCGTCTCCTTGGCATTTATATTTTGACCCTGCTTTTGGTCCTGCTAGGCGAACCACCTTTGTTTTTTTCTTATTTATCTCCAAGCCTGGCAGATCCAAGTATTCAATCAATGTATTTATGGTTCTTTGTAGGCCTATTGGTGTTTGGCTCATAACCACAATGTCGTCCGCGTACTGCAAATACCAAATTGGCTCGTTTGCTATATTGGGTGGGTGTCCGTTTTTCGATTGCAGATAGTTGTTTAAATCTGCTAAATATAGATTAAATAGACATGGTGGTAAAACACAGACTTGTTTTAAGCCATTGTTTATTTTTATCGTTGCCGATAGTCTACTTCCATCTCCTAACTTCACCCGTGCCCATGTTTCACTGTATACTGCCATTATCGTATTTAACACGTCCTGCGGTAATCCCCATTCTTTCAATTTCCGCCAAAGTCGGTTTCGTGGCACTCTATCAAACGCCGATTTCAAATCGATGTAACATGCGAGTAGACTTGTTTTTTTCCTTATGGCTTTTTCAATAAGTATAGCCATTGTTGCCAGATTAGTGATGGTGCCCATACCCTTCCTGAAACCGGTTTGAAATTTTGGTATTATACGTTTTTCCTCCATCCACTCCTGTAAATGTTGTAAAATGCAGGATGAGAACAATTTTGCCTCGACGTCTATTAAGGCAATGAGCCTATAGTTCCCGGGTTCCATTTTACGTCCATTTTTGTAGATTGGGTGAAGCAAATTTTCTCTCCAGGAGTCTGGTAGCATGTTCGCGGAGTGCAAGTGGTTAAAAAGGGGAGTAAGATAATTAGCCCAAAACTCCGGGTCTTTCTTGAAGAGGTCATTCGGAAGACCATTTGGCCCTGCTGCACCAGAGTGCTTCAACACCATTACGTTTTTTATTGTTGTTAACGTTATTTGATCTTGTATAACTGTGAGCCCTTCTTTCAGAATCGGATTACCAGTGGTAGTTGGTTTCTGATTTGCCTCCACCGTTTCGTCAAGCTGTGATAATGTACATCTGTGCGTACTTGTTCGACTGTTGTTATACAAATTACCTATATGTTTAGTCCAGACTGACTCGCTTATCCCGGTGTTTTGTAGGGTCTCGGTTTTTTTGGACAGTTTATTTATTAAACCCCAAAACTCACCGCTACTTGGTAGTTTGCTTGCCCATAATAATTTCCCCCATAGATTTTTTATATGAACCTTCTTTGCCTCTCTACACTTTTCTTTATAAACCTGTCTCATTGTTTTGATCTTATTAGAGTCTATTTATTTTCCCAATCTGGCCTCTAAGGCAATTACTCTTGCTTCCTTTGTAATTAATCTCTTCTGGTCTTTGAGATTTCCGTTAAACCATGGTGCCTTTCTTAATCTGTACAGGAATTTTCCTGCTCGGCCTGCTGGAAAATTATCTTACAGGTATGTACTTAGGCTCTCCCAATCCTGTAGTAGTGAATGAATAACTAAGGTCTCCTTATTCCCCACATGAAGTTTCACTGTGTTCATTATATCTTCTATGTTTGTCCCACTCCAATTCAGTTTCCTTTGATTGTACACATTTGGCATTACAGCTAAAGATACTGTGCTTTTTTTTTTGCGTCAAATTCACAGACAATGATATTTCTTGGGGAAAATGATCATTCACCGGTCGAGGTTTTATGGAAAAAGATTCCACTAAATTTGATTGATCCTTACTAATTATGGTATAATCAATAATCGATTTGTTCTTTCCACTTAGATAGGTGCTTCCCGCCGGTTGGTCTCCCTTTGTACTCCCATTCAAAATGACCAGCCCAAGGGCTTCCAGTTCTTGCTTCCAGTTGAGACCATAGGGTATACCTTGTCGACCTTGTCGACCATTCTTGGTTAATGGGACCCCTATTAGTTTACTATTAAAGTCGCCAGATATTACCATAACATAGTCTTGATATGTTACTTGTAAGATTTTTATTAGATTTATCAGGTTTTTCAATCTTTCCAATTTTATTGCCTTATCCGGATGGATGTAAGTATTTAAAATCAGTGTTTTCCACGAAGCAGTGTAGCAGGGCCTTTTGCATTTCAATTTAAACGCTTGTATCCAGTTTGCTTCAGAATCTATTTCCTCTACCTCCCAATTATATTTTACAGTTAGATACGTTGATAAGCCCCCCTGGGATGTCCATATTTTGAATTGTTTTCTGCCATTACATGGTATTCTCCGTATCCTGCTATGTGCCTTGGAATTAAATTCCAGGTTTCTTGCAATAAGATTATTGCAAAGTTTCCCAAGTAGGCAATGGTGTCTTGATCCTGTTCCATTTCTCTGAACCCGTGAGTATTCCAGGAGCAGATTCTTATTAATTCTCCACTTTGTGTAGATACCTGATTTACTCCAGACTGCTCCCTTCTATCCTTTGATTTTCATCAGGGTCGACGTTGGTTAAGGGTGTATGGGACCAACGACCAATCCTGTTGGTTCCCGGTCCCCAAAAACTCTCTTCTGATGTTGGGGCTGTTTAAATGCTTATTCTGATTGGCTTGATCTATTGGGTTTGTACTTTTTGCCCCCTTCAACACCGAAATTGTTGCTGTTTGATGTACTTACTGAGTCCAGGTTTTCTCCTTATTTAACAGCGGATATGGATACTTTATGCGCTTTCGATATGTTAAAAAAATGCCCCACGCTTCAAAGACTGTTTTTGCAGAGTATATCCGCTCTATTATTTCCGTTGACGCCCATGTTGTGCAGGTTGCTTCTTGTTTTGTCCCGTTTTCTGCTTCCCTAAATTTTACCGCCAAAAGGTCTGCTGTCGTTATTTGATTTAATTTTGGGATTTCTTTGAACAACCTCAATAGGTTTCCCCTATTTAAAGTATCCAATCTACCTTTAGATGAATATTCTGGCAAGAAAATCAATTTATACCCCTGCTCTTCTGCCCTACTATGTTGATTTTGATCCGGGTCTCCTCCCCTGTCTTCCCTGGTTGGTGCTTGGTACTTGTGTGATAGCTCCCTTGTAAACTCAACCCTGCCTCTTTCTTGTATGGCTGGAGTTGGACTTAGTAGTGTTAGGTCTGCTCTATTGGGTATTTCTTTCTCTATCTTTGAAATTTTTTGCCCTATTTCTGGACAATAATCATCCACAATGTTTTCCTTTTCGATAGGAAACTTGCATGTCCTTCCAACGTTATTAAGTGTGATTTTCATTTTCTTACCAGACATATTCGCATTTTCTTTTTGTTTTTTTGTATGTTCCCAATTTAAGATTGTTCTATTTGACTGATCTGCAGCCTCCATCTCTACTTCCTCAGTACCTCCATTTACTTGAACTTTGTTTTTTATTACTCTTTTTGGAAAAGCCTTTAGATCCTCCCACTTCATATCTAGATCTTGACTTTTTATTAATAATTTTGGCTCCAACCCTTGGTCATCTTGTTCCTCGTTATCCTTTATGTTGTTTGCCTTTCGTTCTCCCTCCTCCGAATCAATAGATGTTTTCCCTTGAACCATTGTATTTGTCTCGTGATTACTTTGCATTGACATGCTAAGACTCCTAGGCCTATCAGGTGAGTTTATTCCTGAACTGTGTAGTTCTCTTTTTATAAGATTTCCATCCTGGCTGTTACTTTTTTTTACTTGCCTTTTGAGTGAATATTGCATAAGTTTGACTTCTTTCCTGAATAACCTTTTGTCCGGCTTGTTTCCTGGCTTTCTGCATGATATGACATGATAACAGGTGTTTTACTTGCCCTGATGAGAGTAAAACTGGCAATTTAGTTTTTCCCCATTGTAGCACAATGGCATGAGAGGCTAACATGGGAATAGGTTATTATAGTGTAACTATTGAAAGAAAGGAGCTAACAATGTACTTCAAGGTATCAAAATGATAATTGGAATAAATCACACAACTTGCCACTGTTAAATGTATTATAATTATTACAGAAAAAAAGTCATAGAACTTTCTTTCCTGTAAGCCAAAATCCAGCCATCCAGCATCCCTGCTCTGATTGGCCAACCTCTAATAGGCTGAGCTAAGCTGTGGTAATGAGGTGTGAAGTAGCCTGACTAGAGAAAAAGGTTTTTCTGTGGGAGAACTGCAAGCTGCAGAGCAAAAGATAGGATGTGGGTGAATTAGCCAAAATTGTCTTCAAAGAGGAAATGACAGTTTAGGGCAGCACAGGCTTAGCCCCACATCCTGCATCCCCAGCCAGACAGGAGCCTCTGTAATTAGCTTAGTAGAGGGGTTGGAAAGGGGAGTGTTAGGGAAACTTAGCTATTACAGTGGGGTGGCTTAGCCAGATCTTAATCTACAGGAGAAAGTTTCTCCATTTTGGATTTTGGAAGAATTGTGCCTTCTGGGTCAAGAATATACCACTCTTTGGAGGAGGTAGTCATATCTGTGAGTGGTACCCTGCGCCCCACATGTAAGGGGTGCACCCTGCTTGTCACCCCGGTACTGTGAATAAATATGGGAGCAGTGCCCAGCAACCTAGATCCCTGCCTGGAAAAATAATGAGAAGAAGTACTGCCCTGTTGGAACCCCCTGGTCTTTGGTCTTTGCCTTGTTTCAAAAATGAAGGAGGGACTCCCTGAAAGTCACAGTGTTAGAAACGGGATCCCTGGCTGGCCAGGGCTTGCGCCAAAGTCAGTCAGAGACCATCACTCCTAAGTCAGGGCAAGGGAGTTACACGCCAAGATAACCCCTGCTCACCCTCTAGGTAACGTGGCGCGAGCAGCAAGGCTAAACTTGGAGGCTATGTAGGTTAAGTGTTTGCGCGCGCACAGCAACAACACCCAAGGCCCACCAAAAAGGAAACTCCACACAAGGTTATATAAAAATAGCCTTTGTATTATATCAAAACACATTAGATAAGAACACACATTTTACAATGTGCCAACAGGCACGGGCAGAATTTACAGGGGGATATGTACAAGACAGGGCCACCTTGACCACTGTCAGGAATCATCACTTTTTAGGAATACTTATTAGCACATAGAACACTTGTAGAACCAAATATAAAATGTAGCACACAACCAGTGATTACTGGTAAAGGGTAAGTACCTCCTACGCAAACCTAACCACCTTAGGAAAATATTGCGCAGGGGACCAAGACCTCTCTAGCAACACCTGTACTAGGAGAAAAACAACCACCTAAGTACAACCAACATTCAGGGGTATAAGCATAGGAACTTTACACATGATGCATTAACATTCAGCGGTGTAAGAAAGGAAAAACACATGATGCATCAAAACACATTCAGAGGTGTAAAGAAAGAAAAACACATGATGCATCAAAACACATTCAGAGGTGTAAGGAAGGAAAAACACATGATGCATCAAAACACATTCAGAGGAGTAAGGAAGGAAAAACACATGATGCATCAAAACACATTCAGAGGTGCAAACACAAGCAATTGCGCAAAACTCACATGAGCCACAACCTGTGGCAGTCCCTAGGCCCTCTGGCCTTGTTGGGGCTAGGACGCCCTGTGTCCCAGTGTCAGGGGGGCCTAAATGTAGCAGCTGCCCACGAAGTGCTGGGCAGCTGTGTAGACAATGATGGGCCAACGCTAGAGCCTCGCAGGATCTGGCCAAATCTACTGTCCCCTTGGAGCCTCGCTGGGCTCCATAACACGCAATGCTCCTGAGCCTCTCTGGGCTGCCACTGAGCCTCTCGGGGCTTTAAAACAACAATGGGGCCTTGGAGCCTCGGGCTCCTAATTACCAATGCCCCCTGGGAGCCTCCGCGGCTCTAAAACTCAAATGCCCAGACGAGCCTCTCTAGGCTCGCAACGAAGAAATGCCCCTTGAGCCTCTCAGGCTCGAATACGAAATGCAGCCGTAGTGGGAGTCCCTCCTCGGGGGACTCAGCTAATGGAAATGCCCCCGGAGCCTTCTCAGGCTCGACTGACCTGCCTCGGAGCTCTCAGGAAGAATGTGCCCCGCCGCTGGACTTTAAAGGGGGAACGGCCCGCTGCCTTCCGGGGCCGCTCCAGCAGTATGCACGGGCCCCCACGGGGCCTTTACCGAGCACTGGGGCCCCCGCCTCGAGACGCCCGCACTTCCACTCACCCGGCTCTGCGGCAGGGGCTCCGATGTCACGCTGGGTCCCTGCGGCGTCTCCCTGCTGCCGGGACTCTTCTCCACCAGCGCCTCGCTGCCGGCCGCGTTCCTTCCTCCTGCACTCTTCCTCTGGACACCGGAGCACGGGGTGGGCTCCCGTCGACTTCCGGTTTCTGGGGCAGTACTTCCGGGTCGCCGCGGGCAGCGCGGCGGCCCCTTTCAGGTACGGCAGGTGGGGACTGACTTCAACCGAGGGGTTGGCTCCCTCGAGTTGACCAAATAAATGGGGACATCAATGCCGGGTAGGCACCGGCCAAAGGGGACGCAGAGTCGGCCAAAAATGCGGCAATGCGGCGTGGGCAGTCGCTAGAGTAAAAATAAAGCGCTTGGAGCGCTAGCCGGCAAATAAGCGCTCCCAAGCGCTGGCACAGCAACCAAAGCGCTTCCAGGCGCTAGAATGCAAATCAAGCGCTCCCACGCGCTAGCAGGAACCAAAGAGTCCAGGACTAAAGTCCTCCTAGCAGAGCCAGGCAGGGGGGCAAGGCTGGGAGACACTCCAAGTGGCGGTCCTCCTGGCCCCAGCAACAGCAGCAGCCCCCTCAGGATCCTGGAACAGAACAAATTGTAAGGGGACACAGCCCCTTCTTATACTACTAAATCCTTTGTTTCAGGGTACAGAGTGGGGGGAAAACCAGTTGCAGCTGGTTTTGGAGCACCCTTGACGGCTCAACCACCCCTTTCATTCACTAGGGAGGCTAGGGTTGTTAGACGCACCACAGGGGCGCAGCCAGCATTGTGTGGGGAAAGCCCAGCCCAATTCAGGAACCAGGTGCAGCCCTCCCCAGCCATCAGCATGGTAATCTCGCACTCACCACCGGGCAGACCCATCCAGCCTTCCTGGAGCCAGGCTCAACAGCCAGCTCCAGCCAATCACACGCCAGGCATATTTTACACTAATATGCCAACTCCTAGAAGTCGCACTTCCGCACAAGATATAATTATGCCACATACATCATTGCGAAGCATTCAATCACACAAGTTTGCACATACCAAACTCGAGCATGCACACCTCACGCATCAGGAACTACCAGGGACACATACATTCCCCATGCATTCCTACAGGAGGGCAGGCCAACCTCACTCCACGCACTCAGGGTGCGCACGCACTTTCCACTGGGACACAGTGAAAAGTACATAGAAACCAAAAATCACTACCTCCAATTCAGATTTAATAAGCAAAAAGTTTAGGGGTGAACCTGCCAGAAGGGCCAAGTCCAACACAACCCCCTTCCAGCCAAAACGCAGGGGACACCAATCACCACCATGATGGACTTCCCTACTTGGAGCGATAGAACATGGACGCGGGCCAGCAACTGCAGGGACACCCTCCTATTCTATGCCACTGTGAACCCCTGGGGTTCATTCTAAAACTACTGTAGGGACTAACTGGGCTACTCCACTAGTACTCTCCAGCTGTCCTCAGCCAGGACCAGGCCCTAGGCCACCCAGGTACCACTGGTTCCTGCCTACTCACAAAGTGGGGGGTAGTAACCCCTGGCCCATAGTAGCCACTCTCCACTCTTCCTGTCTGCAAGACAGGGCTAGACTGCCACTGGTTCTCCAGCCTAGGGTCTACACCCTCAGGTGGACCAGGAGTCTCAGGGAAGGCTCTCCTCCCCCTACCTCTGCATCTAGGGTTCCTCCTCCTCCTGCGAGGGGTACCCTTACAACGCCACTCCAACCCAGGGTTTAACTCCTCGGGCTGCACCGGGGTCAGAGGTGGGTTCTCCCACCCTCTGAACCCCCTTCCAGAGTACTGCACCCTCTCAACTGGAGAGGTATCCCGGGAAGAAGCACTGGCCAGGACTCTGGTTACAGACGTCCCACCCTTCAGGTCAGGCTGATCCTGAACCTGGCCTCCCACCCTTCGGTCTAAACCCCTAGGTGGGATAACTGCCTGGCACTCCAGGACTTCTGGGGACTCACACACCATCCCTCTGAGGCTGACACATGACCCATGTGTCGTGCGACTGTCTGTCTGGCGCAGATCTCCCGTCCCCTGTCCACTTGACAGTGCGTGAAGATCCCCCAGAACAGAAGTGGTGTCACAATGGTCAGTCCAAGGGAACGTAGCCTAACTGGCTAGTCCCTGACCCACAGGTTCTCCCACTGGGGAACACATCCCCCATTCACTCCTCACTTCGGACTTCTGTGCCCCCCCAACTGGAGTGGTCCTGCCGGACACTAGAACCACTGGAACACTATTTAAAGATACTCCAGGTTCTCTAGACCCTAGGAGATCCCCCTCAAGGGGTCTAACAGGACAGCCTAGGTCCCCAACCTGGTGTTCCCTCAAGAAACCATCCAGGTTCTGAGACTGGGTTTCGGGCACCTGGGAACACTCAGTCCCCCTCTCACTCTTACTCCACTGAGACAAGACGTGAGCCCCTACACCCCTCTCGCTACACTGGGACCTAGCTGGGCTACTCTGAGCCTCTTCCACCACATTGGGCTGGAAGATACCTGACCCTCTACTCTCGGGTTCACTCACCCATGACGTGTCAGAACCTCTGGCACCTTCCCAGCGGTCTGCTTCCTCTGCAATGTCCCAAGGACAAACAAAGTCACCCCTCGACAGGTGTTTGAGCAACTCTGGCGCAAAACAATTGAGCAGCTGCTCTCTGATAACCAGGTTGAGCAGTCCATCAAAATCAGGTTCCCTAGTGAAGTAGTGTGGCTCACTGGTTAGAGGCGGCAGACCTGAGAGCAGAGGACGGCCTGGGACCAGGGTTCGATTCCCGGCGCGGCAGGTTTCTGGACCAGGGTCAGCGGACTCGATAATTCTCTCGCCTCGGTGCCCACTCTGATCAGCGATCACACTCGGCAACTCTGGGCATTAGCTTGCCTCATCTTCACTAACGGCCCCACCAGACCGCCGGGGATGCCTGGTCTCACCCTGGAGATACCCATTAAGGGACCATCTCTCAGGGAAGCCAGGAAGGGTTTCGCAGCGGTCGAAGCGCCTTGGGACCCTCCGGGTAAGTAGTGCGCTATATAAATGCCCATACATTTACAACCTCTAGCCAATCAATCAGCGCATCATGACAATCATCCACATAATCCCCCCAATCCTGGTGAGGCAGTCTCCTACTGCCCCTGATCTTCAACCGGTACTTGTCTTCTCTGGAACAAGGTACTATTCTTTGGAGAAGGGGACTGGGACCTCCTGCACTGAACTCTTTATTGCTGCCACCACTGAACTCAACCCTCCCTGGGGAATCCAGAAAACTATAATTGCGGTCAGGGGATACCCTACCCTCTAGGGCTATCTTCTCCTTGTCCAAGGCCCTCTCATCCTCTGCAATCTTCTCCTGCACACCCAGCTGCGCTATCTCTCTGGCATGCTCTAACCGGAGCTTCTCCTTTGCCAGCTGGTGCTCCCTCTCTTCCCTCCTATCCAACCACTGATCTGGGGACAGGGAAAGGAATGGGGTGCTGCATCTGACACTGGACCCAGCAAGGGATTCCCTATCTATTTGGTCCTCCCTATCTGCTGGTGCCCATTCACTGTCATCCTCATCCTCCTCTTCAGACTCTTTAGGGCTCCCCTCAGACCCACCACCCTCATGGTGTGAGGCCCGGGCCCTCTCTTTCTCACTGTGCTCACGTTCCCAGTCATCCTTCTGCCATAGGATCAGGTTATCCCTTAGCTTGAACTGGGTGTCTGACTCATTCACTGTGATGTCTCTCTCCTCACAAAACTGTGCCAACTGATGCATACTGTACTTAAACAGACCACAGAGGTTAAAAGAAGATTCCATCTTGGCAGGATGCTCACAGACACGTGCAACACAGGGGACTTAACTGTCAGAGCTGAAGCAAGAGTACACAGTTCAAAGTATTTCAGCAAGCTCCCTACCCCAGAGAACTCACACTCATTTGTCCAGGTGACACACCATTCATCCACACACAACCCCCCCTCGGACTGGTAAGGCAGTTTCTACCACCCCTGATTTCTCAACCTGACCACACGTGACACAGGTACCAAACTCTGGGAGCAGGGCGGGGGACAAATGTACTGGACACTCTTGGAAAAGAAATACTAGAACTTCAAAGAACAATAATCCCCAACATGTAATTATCTAAAATGCTGAGTTTTGTAGTGTGGCCCATTGCCACTGCGGTACAACGCAAACACAAATCCGTATCCTCACCGCCTGCCACCAATGTTAGAAACAGGATCCCTGGCTGGCCAGGGCTTGCACCAAAGTCAGTCAGAGACCACCACTCCTAAGTCAGGGCAAGGGAGTTACATGCCAAGATAACCCCTGCTCACCCTCTAGGTAACGTGGCGCGAGCAGCAAGGCTAAACTTGGAGGCTATGTAGGTTAAGTGTTTGCGCGTGCACCCAGCAACAATACCCAAGGCCCACCACAAAGGAAACTCCACACAAGGTTGTATAAAAATAGCCTTTGTATAATACCAAAACACATTAGATAAGAACACACATTTTACAATGTGCCAACAGGCACCGGCAGAATTTACAGGGGGATATGTACAAGACTGGGCCACCCGGACCACTGTCAGGAATCATCACTTTTTAGGAATACTAATTAGCACATAGAACACTTGTAGAGCCAAATATAAAATGTAGCACACAACCAGTGATTACTGGTAAAGGGTAAGTACCTCCTACGCAAACCTAACTACCTTAGGAAAATATTGCGCAGGGGACCAAGACCTCACTAGCAACACCTGTACTAGGAGAAAAACAACCACCTAAGTATCACCAACATTTAGGGGTATAAGCATAGGAACTTTACACATGATGCATTAACATTCAGCGGTGTAAGGAAGGAAAAACACATGATGCATCAAAACACATTCAAAGGTGTAAGGAAGGAAAAACACATGATGCATCAAAACACATTCAGAGGTGCAAACACAAGCAATTGCGCAAAACTCACATGAGCCACAACCTGTGGCAGTCCCTAAGCCCTCTGGCCTTGTTGGGGCTAGGACGCTCTGTGTCCCAGTGTCAGGGGGGCCTAAACGTAGCAGCTGCCCACGAAGTGCTGGGCAGCTGTGTAGACAATGATGGGCCAACGCTGGAGCCTCGCAGGCTCTGGCCAAATCTACTGTCCACTTGGAGCCTCGCTGGGCTCCATAACACGCAATGCCCCCTGGGAGCCTCCGCTGCTCTAAAACTCAAATGCCCCGACGAGCCTCTCTAGGCTCGCAACGAAGAAATGCCCCTTGTGCCTCTCGGGCTCGAATACAAAATGCGGCCGTAGTGGGAGTCCCTCCTCAGGGGACTCAGCTACTGGAAATGCCCCCGGAGCCTTCTCAGGCTCGACTGACCTGCCTCGGAGCTCTCAAGAAGAATGTGCCCTGTCGCTGGACTTTAAAGGGGGAATGGCCCGCTGCCTTCCGGGGCCACTCCAGCAGTATGCACGGGCCCCCACGAGCCTTTACAGAGCACTGCACTCTTCCTCTGGACACCGGAGCACGGAGTGGGCTCCCGTCGACTTCCGGTTTCTGGGGCAGTACTTCCGGGTCGCCGCAGGCCCTTTCAGGTACGGCAGGCGGGGACTGACTTCAACCGAAGGGTTGGCTCCCTCGAGTTGACCAAATAAACGGGCACATCAATGCCGGGTAGGCACCGGCCAAAGGGGACGCGTGGCAGCCGCTAGAGTAAAAATAAAGCGCTCGGAGCGCTAGCCGGCAAATAAGCGCTCCCAAGCGCTGGCACAGCAACCAAAGCACTTCCAGGCGCTAGAAGTGCAATTCAAGCGCTCCCAAGCGCTAGCAGGAACCAAAGAGTCCAGGACTAAAGTCCTCCTAGTAGAGCCAGGCAGGGGGGCAAGGCTGGGCCCAGAGCCAGCACACTGGGTCTCCAGGCAGGGAGACACTCCAAGTGGCGGTCCTCCTGGCCCCAGCAGCAGCAGCAGCCTACTCAGGATCCTGGAACAGAACAAATTGTAAGGGGACACAGCCCCTTCTTATACCACTAAATCCTTTGTTTCAGGGTACAGAGTGGGGGGAAAACCAGTTGCAGCTGGTTTTGGAGCACCCTTGATGGCTCAACCACCCTTTCATTCACTAGGGAGGCTAGGGTCATTAGACGCACCACAGGGGGCGGAGCCAGCATTGTGTGGGGAATGCCCAGCCCCATTCAGGAACCAGGTGCAGCCCTCCCCAGCCATCAGCATGCTAATCTCACACTCACCACCGGGCAGACCCATCCAGCCTTCCTGGAGCCAGGCTCAACAGCCAGCTCCAGACAATCACACGCCAGGCATATTTTACACTAATATGCCAACTCCTAGAAGCCGCACTTCTGCACAAGATATCATTATGCCACATACATCATTGCGAAGCATTCAATCACACGAGTTCGCACATACCAAACTTGAGCATGCACACCTCACGCATCAGGAACTACCAGGGACACATACATTCCCCATGCATTCCTATGGGAGGGCAGGCCAACCTCACTCCACGCACACAGTGAAAGTGCGCAGAAACCAAAAATCAATACCTCCAATTCACATTTAAAAAGCAAAACGTTTAGGGGTGAACCTGCCAGAAGGGCCAAGTCCAACAGATAGGTACAAGAGATCTCTGCCTGAAACTACAAAGAGAAGAAGGACTTCCCTGCTGGAACCCTAACCTGCACCCCAAAAGATTGCACTCTGAATAACTGCACCTGCTGCACACTTAGAACTACAGACCTAATGACTTTGACTTGCTTCAAAAAATGAATGAGTGGACTCCCTGAAAGCAGCAGGCAAGAAAGGGTTATATCTGCACCATCGCCACCAAGAAGATCTCAGCTGGAAGGTGTCCAGGGGACTTTTAAGGAACTGGCCAGGTGCATTCAAGGAAACATAGTCCCAACATCCCAAGGACAATCTCAGAGTTTCTAGACCCTTGGATGTGTGTTGTGGACACTTTGGAATCCCAATAGGAACTTCAGGAAAAATGTCCAGAGCTAGTTTTACTTTTTAATCTTAGGAATTCATATGTGGTTCCTGACATTGGAGTGTTGTAATTCTGGTGCCATTAATCATAGAAAAAGTTCATTTTGTATAATTTGTTGTTGGATTGTTATTGCATATTGTGTCTTACTTATTTAATGTATTGGAGTTTTGAAATACTTTACACACCTGTCTTCTAAGTTAAGCCTGCCTTTTCATTGCCAACTACTAAGGGTAGAGCAAGGGGATAATTTATTGAGCACTTGACAGGACCCTTTATTGTGATTGTAGCCTTATTACTAGTGGTAGGTACCTACTTACCCCTACTAATAAACAACATTCCAACAGGCTCAAAGTTGTCACTATGTCGGTTTCAAAGCAAAGACTGCTGCAGAACCCACTTCAGAGGCCCTGGACTGGATTAGCACCTCAGGCAAGGGCTGAAGCACATTTGAAGGAAGTCTTTGATGGCCCTGAGACTTCAAGAACAGAGGGCAAGCCAGCAAGTTGTTGGGGAAACTTGGGGTCAAGAATGTAGTTCCAGTCCATCTTACTCACAGTCAAGAAGCATTAGGCAGCAGGCCAGGGGGGGGGGGGGGGGGGGGGGGGGAGGGGGGGGGGGAGTTTACAGCCCTCTGTGTGGTGACAGGCACATAGCTATTCAGGTGCAAGTGTCAACTTCTCCCTCCCTATCTACCTTAGAGAGGGGCCATAAGCCTAGTGGTAGGTCATCAGGATGAAGATGTCATATAAGCATGAGCGAATTTTGCGGATCTCGCGTTCGCGAATTTTGCGGATTTGCGGATTCGCAATCCGCAAAATCCGCGAATTCCCGCGAATTTGCGGATTTTTTTTTTTTTGTGTTCGCCCGTGTTTCTGCCAGTTCGCGAGGGTTTTGTACACTTTCGCAAATTGCGAACTTACCTGTCGGGTCGCAAGTTTTGCGAACTTGTTGTTTCTACGTGTCCAGCCTGTTTGGGACACTCTTCTTCATCACTGCCACTCTCTGTCACCACTGCCACGCTCTGACTACTCATGCCACCCTCTGGCCCACCCATGCCACCCTCTGTTTCATCACCACACCCTCTGGTTGTCCAGTGTACATTATTTTCGGCAAAGCAAAGCACACCTTCCCTGCCTCAAGTGACCTGAATTAATTTGGGGCTGATTCATGTGTCACAGAATATTTTTTTAGCTGGCACCTGCTTCCTTAGTGCGCCCTGATTAGTGATCTTTTGCACTTGCTAAGTGCTTTCATTGTTGCAAAATTAGTTACAACACCTGCCCTGCCCCAACTGACAATAATGAATTAGGGGCTGATTAATGGATTTTAACTTCCAGCCTGGCTCCTGCTTGTCTCCCTTAGCTGTAATTCAGGACCTTTGTGGCATATGTGTAACTATTCTGAGGTTCAGAGCAGGGTCACATACTAGTTTCAACTGGCAACTGAACTCTGGAGGGGCCCCTCAGGAAGCACTCCAGGAAATGGCTACTAATGATGAGCCTGAACTTTTGAACCTGGTAAGTAGTTACTTTCAGTTTTGCTAAGATCGTATTTCTGCAATTTTGCACTTATTCGCGGGGCGCGAACTCACGCGAACAGTGCGAGCAGTGCGAGCAAAATCCGCTGCTCGCGGATTTGCGGATTTTGCGGGAAATTCGCAAATCTCGCGGTTTGCGGATTTCCCGAAAATCCGCAAAATCCGCGAGCGGAACGGATTTTCCGCCCACGCCTAATGTCATATGAGTTAGACATACATAGATGAACTTCAAGAATTCAACAATGTGGCAATCATCCATAAACATCATTATACAGTAAAAAGTAAACATGTGCAATGCAACAAATGTAGACAATGTCTTTAATCAAGTCACTGTAATTTCAAGGACAAGATTCTTGTCAATTAATGTTCTTTTGACGGCTAGTCTCGCCAATCTTCAGTGACTAGATGTTGGGTGTAACCCAATGCATTTTGGGCTATAACAAAAGCCCTTCATCAGGGGTATATATCAAGAGAAACATATATCAACGACTTATTGTGGGGACAATATCAAACAACATCTGAGAAGTAAAAAAACAGAAGAGTAACAGCCTCATACTGTGAGGGACATAAATCAATGTGAATGATCATCAGACATTACAAGAATTGAAAAAGAATGTTAGTTCTACTTTCTAATGCTTTACACCACTCCACCATGTCAGGGCAAATTACGGTGTCATCAATGCTAGCACTTATACATTCTTCAATATCTTCTTCTAATTCATTAGACTTATCATCATGCACAGGATGTCTGGAAAGAAGTCAGCTTTGATAATCTTTCCTCCAGCTATGTATTGTACAGTAAAATTGAATTTTGAAAGCTTGGTAGATAACCTAGCTAACCTAGCTGTTGCTTTTTTGATTTTGTTGCCAGAGAGTATATCAACTAAAGGCTTGTGATCGGTCCGCAAACAAAATGTTCTCCCCCACAAGTATGGTCTGAATTTCTCAATTCCCCATACACAAGCAACCAACTCTTTCTCAATAACTGAGCATCTCAGTTCAACGTCTATCATTCGTCTTGAAGCAAAACCAACAGTAAGCTCATTGTTGCCTGCCATTTGTGATAACACAGCACCCATGCCATAAGAGCTGGCATCCACAGTAATAAATGTATCTCGCCCTTCCATGTATGCTTGAAGAGCAGGAGCAGAAAGGATACTCTCTTTGATGCATTGAAAATGGTCTTGACAAGTAGCTGTCCATATAAAATCAGAGTTTATCTTAAAAAAATTCTGAAACATTCAGTGAGACTTGCAAAGTTCTTTATGAAATTGGAATAGAATTCACAAAGCCCAATGAACAAATGAAGTTGATCTTTGTCAATTGGATGAGGTGCATTGACAATGCCATCCACAATACTAGGTTTAGGTTTGACACCGTCTTTGGAAAGAACTTGTCCTAAATACTCAATCTCATTTACTAAAAAGATGCATTTGTCTTCTCTAACTGTAACATGATTATCTGGTAGAACGGTAAGTACATTTTCAAGTACGACATTGTGTTCTTCTTTTGAAACAGTGTGCACTAAGATATCATCTTGAAATACAACTACATTAGAAATATCTTTAAATAAATTGCTTATAACTTTCTGAAAAACAGACGCAGCTGACACCAAGCCAAATGGCTTCCTGCGGAACTGGAATGTACCATAAGGTGTGACGAAAGCTGGGAAATGCCTTAAAGACTTGAATGATCATCAGACATTACAAGAATTGAAAAAGAATGTTAGTTCTAGATGGAAAATAGTATCAAAAATTGGTCTTGTGCATGTGAGGGTGAGACAAGCCTGATCAAAAAGTGACAATGAGAGAATAGCGCCAGCTCTAACTGTCAAAGCAAAACTTTCCAAATACATGCAACATCCAAAGAAAGAAAGAAGAGAAGCAACCACTGCTATCACTGTGTTGATACTGTGACTGCCATGCTTCAATGCTTGACACATTTCTCCTAGTTTAAGCCTGTCTGCTCTGTGCTACTTCTACCAAGCTCATAGCTCAGCTTTAAATTATTAAGACCTAGCTGGGCTTAGTAAGGAATCATGCCATTATTACTTGAAGACTATCATCCACTTCAATTAATAATCCACTTCCTTACACTTGCCAAGATATATTAACCCCTTGCGTGCTTCGGATGGCCCCCGGCTGTCCGACATCACGGTAGGCGCGTGCTGACTATGGCCAGGGGCCGTCCGAATCCCCCCACTCAAAGAAACCCCGTAGAGCATGAAAATTCATGCAGCGTGGAAGGGGTTTAATCACTGATGTGCATTGCTCTACATAATAGTCCATAAGACTGTTTAACTCTGGAGAGTACCTACACAAGGGGAGCAGCCAGGCAGGTTTAGAGGAAGGTATGTAGTGAACCACTAGGGTCATTAAGTAATATAGTATAATACCATATTTTTTACAATACTTTTAAATAGTTACAGAAGGTGGTATAATTAGTTTTTAACAATATTTGTTTATTCTTTACAATTTCAGCTCTTCTCCTGTCCAGTGTGTCTGAATAACCATGAGATGCCAATGTTAATGAATTTCATCAAAGACTTCATGTTCTGCACATTCTTCATCAAATGGAATCATTCCTCTCACAGTGATATTGTGAAGTAATGAACACACAATGATGATCTTACAGAACAACTTTAGGGCTATACAGTTGCTTTTCATTAGTTTCACAAAGGCAACATAATTGTAACTTCAATATATCAAATGCTCTTAGTATAATGGATAATATTCCTTTATGTAACAAATTGTATTTCACTTCTGCTGAAGTCTTGGGATCACCAAAGGGAGTCATTAGCCATAGTGAAAGGGTGCAACCCTGCTCACCTACTTCCAAAATATAGTCAGACCAGTGGTTCCAAAACATTTCAGAACCACAACCCATTTTTAGAACAACAATCTTTTTGTGGCCCACCTAGTTTTAAAGGACATAAGCGGGGGAGGAGGAGTGACATTTTAATGGAACTAAAGCATTGTGTAGTAGTGCACTTTCATTTACAGATAACACATTTTTCATTCAATTGGCCAGTACAATTTGCACAGACACACAGTTTTTCTGATAAAACTATGAAGTGAATTCTTTCTAGTAAAGTAGATGTAGGCACGGAGTCTTCAATCTTCAAGTTGAATTATTGAAGCAAATAATAAACATGAGGATACAGGTATAGAGGGCTCAAGGTTGTAGCTCCAACTGCCTGAGAAGCAATTCCAGTGCCTGGCCCAAACATTCTAAACAAGTAATACATGGAATACGTTGACATGTACAAAGTAACATTCCAACATTTTTATATAAATGAAGAGCACTGAGAAATGATGCACAGACACCACATATCTCCCTCTTTTAACGAAAATAGAAAATGGTGCAATTAACCAAAACAGTGAAAAGAATGCTTATTGAACATACCTACTAGGAAACCTCCTAACTCTTGAACACCCTCTGACATCAGAAAAACCCTGACCAATATTTACAACTGGATTATGACAGAATTGAATCTGGTCAAGCGACCAAAATTCCACCACTGACCATTCTCTAAATGTGCACTGTTACCTTTAATTGTGACTATACGGGTATGATCCCTGAATTTTGATTTACCTTTTTGTAGCATCAAAGGATCCTTGACATGAACCAGATCACCAACAACAAATTTGAATTCTTTTTTAGAAACAGGCATAGCGATTTTATTACATCTGCCAACACTGGCTTCATCACTACGATTTTTAGCAATGAAATAATTTTTTTGCAACATCACATTTATTATCCAAACAATTCAATTTCCAAAAGGGATTAAGAGTAGATACCACTTTGCTCCCTCTCATCAATTCAAAAGGAACACAACCAGATACAGATTGAGGAGTGGTCCTATATGCCCATACCACATCTCTGATAGCTGACTCACAATCTACGTTTGCTTTGATGGCACTTTGCATACATTCGACTAGAACCCTGTTGAATCTTTCAACTTTGCCATTTCCCTGAGGAAAATACAGAGGAGTGCGTAAATGTTTGATACCCATCTTTGTCAAAAAATCTTACATGAGTTGTGAAGTAAACTGGACCCCATTATCTGTAAGTAATTCCTTTAAGGTGTACTCTCTAAGCTGAATACATCTTGAAGAAATAAAATGACAGATTTTGTATTTGGCTCAGAAACACCTCTGACCTCCACCCACCTGGATAAGTGATCAATTAGAACTATAATATTTCATACAATTGGGTAGTACAGGAAATGGTCCAAGAAAATCTACTGCGACCTTTTGCCATACTCTGTTGGGAGAAATTGAGGGTTTAGGAGATGGAGAATTTGTAACTAAATGTTTGTCACTGTATAAACATTGTGTACAGTTATTAACAAGTGCTTCTACATCTCGATCTACAGATGGCCACAAAAATCATTAGGTATTCTGCGCTTGGTGGCAGTCATACCCAAATGACCTGAATGTGCAGTTTCTAAAATTCTTTGTTGAAAACAAAATGGAGGGATTAATTAGCCTTCTCTGGCTAAAAGTTTGTCTTCAAGAGATAATTCATTTGCAACCTTACACAATGGTTGCAACTCAGGTTCAATAGATCTTTCATTAGGCCAACCTTTCACTACAAACTCCACAACTTGTTTGAGTAGTAAATCACTTTCTAATGATTTACACCACTCCACCATGTCAGGGCAAATTACGGTGTCATCAATGCTAGCAATTATACATTCTTCAATATCTTCTTCTAATTCATTAGACTTATCATCATGCTAAGGATGTCTGGAAAGAAGTCAGCTTTGATAATCTTTCCTCCAGCTATGTATTGTACAGTAAAATTGAATTCTGAAAGCTTGGTAGATAACCTAGCTAACCTAGCTGTTGCTTTTTTGATTTTGTTGCCAGAGAGTATATCAACTAAAGGCTTGTGATCGGTCCGCAAACAAAATTTTCTCCCCCACAAGTATGGTCTGAATTTCTCAATTCCCCATACACAAGCAACCAACTCTTTCTCAATAACTGAGCATCTCAGTTCAACGTCTATCATTCGTCTTGAAGCAAAACCAACAGTAAGCTCATTGTTGCCTGCCATTTGTGATAACACAAGGGAATTATTTAAAACAGATTTGCATTCATTAATGAGTCTACATATGTAACGCACTCTTGTGTATCCACAGGATAACCGTCTTATATCAACTGTAACAAATATTAGTGGAAGGCAAGTGATGACGACGCGCCCATATGCCGGTTCACACTACTGAAAGAACTTCTGACTTTAAGTCTTCACGTGAAATCCGACTATCAATCATAGCGCGCTCTGCCTAAATTTAAGTTGAGGCTCCGTGTAGGACATCTTTGCCACACGCCATTGCTGTTGCTATTGGTGCCACACGCTATTGCTGTTGCCATTGGTACTGCCGCTTTCGTGCCCATAAAAGATCCAATCTAGGATTCAAGGGAGTTTTTCCTGCATAGAAAAACACCGTCCTGATGATGGTCTATCTGACGACTGCTACCTAGACCGAAACGTCGACACTCCATCATCTCCTGTTACGTTGCTCTGTCACCAATTCGCAACCTTTTTTATTAATTAATTTTGGTTGTGTCTTTGAATATCTGGAGTTGATGTTCCTAGTTATGAACTGTAGTGAAAATTTGATTTATCTCTGTTCATGACCGTTCTGCCCTATTTCATTTGTATTTGTCTCCCTACTTTTGTTGCAGTATAAAGAATTTTTTGAATACTAAATACGATTCCTGCTCTATATGTTCCTTTTGCCTTCCACTAATATTTGTTACAGTTGATATAAGACGGTTATCCTGTGGATACACAAGAGTGCGTTACATATGTACGACTCATTAATGAATGCAAATCTGTTTTAAATAAGTCCCTTGTAGCATCTCTTGACTTAAACTACTTTGTGCCCAAGCCTACAAGGGTTTATTGGGTTTCCCCTGCCTTTAACAATTTGTGATAACACAGCACCCATGCCATAAGAGCTGGCATCCACAGTAATAAATGTATCTCGCCCTTCCATGTATGCTTGAAGAGCAGGAGCAGAAAGGATACTCTCTTTGATGCATTGAAAACGGTCTTGACAAGTAGCTGTCCATATAAAATCAGAGTTTATCTTAAAAGACTTCTGAAACATTCAGTGAGACTTGCAAAGTTCTTTATGAAATTGGAATAGAATTTGTGAGAAGTTGGCCCGATATGCAGCGTTCGCTATTCTAGCGACCGCTATGTATCGTTCCAAACGACCCTTATGGTGATTGGTTGTAAGTCAACCTATAGACCAGCTATCCTAGTAGCGTGGATACGAGCAGTCTAAGGCTAAAGACTCGAGAGGGCGCGTTAAGCCAGCTGTAATACCATCACATACCCCTTGAACACCAAGTGAAAGGACACCACACAAGTGTTATGAAAATAAACAGTATATTTATTAAGAATCACAACAGCCCTGTACTCTTTATGAGGACAGGGTACTAAGCACAAACCCAATCTCTTAGGAAAATACTTCAAGTGCACAATTAGAAACAAGTGCCCGAGGGCACGGAAAGTTTAGTGGTCTCGGGCGGACCCGATAAGGCAAGTCGGAAGCGAGGGACTCGGGACCCTAGAGTAAAGAGGCTATGCAGGCACCGAAATGCCGAAGTTACCTAGCCACGAGGGCTGCGGCTGCACAAGTCTTACAGGCGTCGGGGGTCTTCGCTGACGAGCCAGGAGCCGGAAGAAAAGGGAGTTGCTGGCCGGCGACCAGTGATGAATAGTTCGTAGAGATCCAAGCCTGGATCAGAGATCGATGATACCTGAAAGCAGAGGGGACCAAGTTCGTACTACTAGCCAGTAGTCAGAGGGTGCCAGGAGGGCACCGGTTGGCCGTCACCTCGACCAGGTGAGTGGGCGACGCTAGGCTCTGCAGTCTCACGGACCAGGAGGCGTTGTCGGCGACCAGGATGGAGGTGCGAGCTGTCCCACGAAGGATGATGCTGTCGGCGTTGCTGGGCCCAGGATTGGGGCAACAAGCCTTGGCAGATCTCGGGCCACGTGGTGGGCCTAAGATGGCGTCTTGAATGGACCAGGAGGGTCCGGGGTGCTCCTCTCGGAAAAGGGAGCAAGGGCCGGTCTGGAGCAACCAGACCAGCAGCGTTGTTTGTCGGATGTCGTCAAGGAAGGGCACAAGCCAGCGGCTAGTGACCAGACAACGTACTGAGCAGCGAGCAGAAGGGCCCCACGCAGATTGTGGAGATGCTGGGAGACTGCACTTCGGTGCTGGAGCTGCTCAGGGTCGGGGCTTCTCGGACCCCAGAGCACTCACCAGAGAATTGCTTCGATGGTCGTGCTGGTTAAGAGCGTGCAGGTTCTGATGATGGCCGGTCCCTCGAGGTCTCGTCGCACCCACAGATCACAGCTGAGCTGATGACGTGGGTAGAGGTCAGAGGTGCCAGGGAAGCCGGTTCTCGTCGAGCTGGGCCGTCGGATCCTTGGGGAAGGACTTGCAGCAAACCGCAGAGTTCTTAGATGGTGCCCGCTGATGCAGGGTGACTACTCCTTAGTCACAAGGGAGAAATCTTGAGAAGAGTCTCGAAGTCCTTTCGTAGAAAGTATTCTTGATTCAAAGATGATCTAATTTGGAAGGGTCCCCGCTCCGGCCTTTATTCTAAAGAAAGGGGTGGGTACATGACTAGGTCCTGCCCTAAGGGTGGGACCAGGAAGGGGGGTAGTTACACCCCTCTCCCCTGCCGGACTTTCCCCAGGCCAGGGCTGGCGCCCCTGGAACTGGTTCTGACCGGCAGATGCGTAGTGAGCACCGGGGTGCCACTCCGCAGTCACCTTCTCGCAAAAGCCCTACCTACCCAGAATACACAAACCCTGTCTGGGACGGTGCGAACACCGCCCTTGACAGGAAACCCTTTGTCCAAGCGCTCCTCGCTGGAAGGACTCCCAGCAGCAGGAGGTCAGACTCGTGTCTGTGGTGGCAGCATCCATTTTGTGGAGCTGAGGCTTTAGTTAACTTTAACCGGGGTTCACAGTTACGTACATGTCGTGTCCCTCTAGAAGGGCGGAATGCTAACCTCGTCGCCAGAGTTGGTGAGAGGGCAGCATCCCGATTCGTATGACACCTTACTCGACATGTCTTGATAACGCGACACCGAAGTTACCGATATGGTACGCGTTATCATGGAACAGCCATTGGGTCTTGGTTCCGCAAGCTGCAACCGGGCTCGGCTCGGGCCAGAACACAGTTCACACGAGCCCACGCACTCTGCCTTCAGGATTGTCAAGGCCTGCCATAGGAGTGACTGATAGGAACTCGGGTGTCCATTGTATGGTTAGATATAGGGCTACTATATCTAAAGCAAAGGGTGATTACACGACTTCGCCCCAGCTGTCATGCAGCCAGTTGTGTCAAATTTAGGAGGCCAGCCAGGGGTGGCATAATACATGCTGCAGCCCCTGGCGGCCCTGGGTACACCTATGCCCTGCGTTACGGGGTCTGATAAGGTGGCCCAGTACCAATTGGTAAATGCACCTAGGGTACATATCGTAATTTAGAAAGAGAACAGCCCGGCTGTGGGTCTGATTGGCAGGCCCACAGCCAGAGAAAGTCGTAAACCAGTGAAACAAAAGCAAAAAATCTGGGTGATCATAGGATTGCAGACCCTACTCTCCTACAGAATTCACAAAGCCCAATGAACAAACGAAGTTGATCTTTGTCAATTGGATGAGGTGCATTGACAATGCCATCCACAATACTAGGTTTAGGTTTGACACCGTCTTTGGAAAGAACTTGTCCTAAATACTCAATCTCATTTACTAAAAAGATGCATTTGTCTTCTCTAACTGTAACATGATTATCTGGTAGAACGGTAAGTACATTTTCAAATACGACATTGTGTTCTTCTTTTGAAACAGTGTGCACTAAGATATCATCTTGAAAGACAACTACATTAGAAATATCTTTAAATAAATTGCTTATAACTTTCTGAAAAACAGACGCAGCTGACACCAAGCCAAATGGCTTCCTGCGGAACTGGAATGTACCATAAGGTGTAACGAAAGCTGGGAAATGCCTTAAAGGCTCGTCCAGTTCCACCTGATGGTACGCAGCTCGTAAATCCAGCTTGTAAAACCACTTGGACTGGCCAACTGCAGTGATGAGATCCTCAATACGGGGTAATGGAAATTTTTCCACCCAATTTGCGTTGTTGATGGAGCGCAAGTCAATGCATAAGCAAAGTTTGCAATTTTTCTTTTTGGCCAAAACAGTCGTAGAAAGCCACAGTGTAGCATCTACTTTCTCTATAATACCATCTTTCTGCATGTTATTTAACATTGCAGAAAGTTTATTTCTAACACTGTGAGGTACATTGCTTAGCCTATGCTTGACTGGTTGCATGCCTTCTTTAATCTTAATAGTGTGGCAAAAAATGTTAATCAAACCAATTTTGTCTGAGAATACATTGTTAAATTTTTCTTTCCAAGCTGTGTGGTCAGATACTGAATTGGTAAGAGAAACAAGATGTTTGTGACCAGGTTTGATGATCATCCCAAATTCTGCATGATGCCACCAACCCAGAACATTAATGCCTTTGTATGCGACATAAATCTTACCATGAATTGTTTTAGTTTCAAAAGTAATATTGCCACAAAAATACCCAGCTAAATCAATGTTGCTGCCTTCAAATGCTGTAGAAACAACATCAGGGGGTAATAACACTTTATGCGCCCACTTTTGTTTATACTTGTCAATAGAAATGATGGTAATTCTTGCCCCAGAATCTATAAGTAGCTGGATGTTGACATTTATTTATTTATTTATTTATTTATTTATTGTATTTGTATGGCGCACAGCTACCCAAGAAGGGTTTCCCGGCGCCGATGACAGATCGGACAAAAGTAGGAGGAAATTGATGAATTGAAAGGTTTACTTATTTCTGGAAAAGCCAGGTCTTCAGATTCTTTCTAAATCTGGCATAGTTGTCTTCCTTGCGAATGTGAAGCGGGAGCTTGTTCCAAAGAGTGGGCCCTGGTACAGAGAATGATCTCCCTCCCATTCTCGCTAGTTTGAATCTAACACTATTTGACATTGTCAATGCATATCTGAATCAAAGGATCTAAAATTGTCAGAATGTACATTGTTAATGTCATTACAATCTACAGCTAACAATAATTCTTCAAGTTTGTTTTCTACAACCTCAGTATCAACATCAGAGTCTTGAACAAATCTTACAGGATGACGTTTGCCTCCTCTACAAACATTGCCAAAGTGACCATTTCTTTTGCATTTCCAACATTCTTGTGCTGCAGCTGGATAATTCTAAAAACTTGATACGTGAGAATTCGAACCACACCTAAAACATTGTATTCTATCACGACCAAAAGATGTACCTCTGAAACTTCTGAAATTGGTAAGAGAAGCTCTCGTTTTGTTTGCTACATCATCAGTAGTATGAGGAGGCTTTATTGAAACCCAGCCAAAAGTGGTAGATGGTGACGGTTGAGTTTGCAAAATTTTTGAACCACTTTCAGAAGTTTCAATGCTCTTCGCTATATCAATAGCTTTATTCAATGAGGGATTCTTACAAGATAAGAGTCTTTTTTTAATTTTCTTCAAAAAACATCTAGAAACTTACTGATCTCGAATCAATTGTGAAGTGAAATGATCAAACTCACAATTACTAGCTAAAACTTTTAGTGCTGTATTGTAAGAGTCAATAGATTCCTTAGGACCTTGGGTGCAAGTAAAGAATTTGTGACGATGAACCACTAAATTGACTTTTTGCTCAAAAGACAGCACAAACTATATTGTACACAAATGCTAATGTGTGGAAATAGGGTTTCAGTGAATATTTATCATTTGTGCACCACCAAGGAAAGGGTCTTGATTTATTTTGATCCTATTAAAATTTCAATTTCGATCGCACTTCAGAATTAAAAAAGGACTTTGTTTTTGTTTTTCTCTCTACTGAATGTGTACAGCCTTTCATTTACATGTAATTACATTTTGTTGTTTGTTAAAACAAAATGAGATCACAGCCTTTCTTTTCAAGAACCTACCACATGGAGTGCTATTAAAATGTACGAATTATTTAGTTAGGAATGTATTTATTTGTTTGAGAATAATATGTCACATAAAGCAGCATTCAGTATATGAGATCAAGGGTGATGAGTGGCAAACATCAGTGCATAAGCCACTGGAGGTGGATAATTGAGACGTAGCGAACTGATGTCTCCTTCAAAACATCAACTAAGTTAACACAATGATATACTTTGAGCAACTCGATGAACAATCTTTCAATTGATGGTGCATGAACAGAGCCTCTACTCATCCTTTAAAACTTAATTCACTAGAGTCCCTGATTTCTTCTGTGTGGCTATTTGTAATGTAGTGGAGACCATTTTACTAAATCAAGAAATTCACATGCTTTAAGTTGTGAGACTGTGCCTGAATGACAGGCAATCAAATTGGACCGCCCATGTATTCTAAGAGATACATTGATGTTGAATGGAACAAAGAATTGTTTTCAGAGCCTTTATTGGGGTAGGTCCAGTATTTCTAAAATTGTTTTCCCTGCTCTGTATCCATGGGAGAGCTTTAAGAGAAGATAACTCAAAGACAGTCATCGAGAAGATGCATGGAGAAAGAAAGTTTTAATGTTTTGCAACATAGACTCTGAAGTTGTCATAACTAATCTCAGAAGTGTCTATCATTTTAGCCAATCTTCAATACAGGAGTGGAGACATATAATTTCAAGAATTACTTTGACTCTGATCATACCATCAGGACCAAACTGCTTATACCCCCTCAAAAAGGGATCAGGTTCTCTTAACTACAATCTGAAAGTCATGCATGAATAATGTTCCTTAATCATCAGCTGCCACCTTTAATTACTGATAAATTCTACCTTAATCAGTAATTCTGCAAAGGTTTTACATGAAGATGTGCTCACACATTACAACACATTATGCAGGGTAGCCTCCTAATATACTTCTCTAGTTTGCATTTAATTCCCTATTGATTTAGTACATGCCACAAATATATAAACCATCTGCCTAACCACAGTTGCCCCTGACTTTATATGCTAATTATACATTGAACCTGTAAACCAAATGCACACTTTTAACACAATTACAAGTTACACCAGCCACATCATCAAGTTGGCATGGGATGCAATATTTTGACTTTCTGCCTGCTCAAAATGCTTCCACAGATAATGCCATAATGTTGCCAACTGAGACGCTACTCTGTCTGTCTGACAAATGTATAGGTATAGATGTAAATATTGGGGTCCACTGAGAGATTTAAAAAAATCTAAGTGCCAGATTACACTGGCAGCCCGCTCTTGCAGTGCCAAACCCGGTGTCCACCGCCTGCCAGATTATGAGTCTCAGTGTGTCTGGAGGGCATTTTTGTTGGTCTCACGGCAGTGCCTCTGAAAATGGGCACCGCAAAGCGATCGCCCCAAAAAGTTCCTGCATAGCATGGACTGTAATGTCCATGGTGTGCAGGAATTGGGGTGCATGCAGCCCCCCTGCATGAATCCCCATGGAAATGGGCAACAGGGGACCTCCAGCCTTTTCATGGAGTAAAGAACTCCATACAGCGCTGGCCCTCCTGAAACTCGTAATATGCATCACTACCACCATATTACTGAGGCTCTGACTGCTACGCCACCGCCACAGAACAGCGGTTCCCTCACAGCTGCAGCCATGCAATGGCGGGAAGACTGCCAAAGCTGTGATATGGCGTTCATACTGCTGGTGCGGTGGTGGCTGGATCGCCACAACCACGCCCCCGTGAGTCTGGCGGTCTCACAAATTAGGACCTAAGACAAGACCACTAATGAAATTACTTAAGCAAAAGGGGGACAAGCAAGGGCTACACCACCACTGTTGAGTGAAACATAATATGGGTGGGGATCCCATGGTGAGTTCCCTATGGATAGTTCACCACACTTAATGCATATCTTTTGCAAAGAGGACTTTGCCAGGTAAATTCATAGAGAATTTGATCGTGCATAAAGAATAACCTGCTTCAACACAGAGGGGGTGGATTGATTATAGAAAGATCACTTTTGGTGGGATCCTGGACTGTCCCATCCTTTAGCTTGGGCTGCATGTAGAGTTAAGTCCATTAATTGTCATAGTTGGAGTGTAAGGAGACATAATTTACTTGAGGAATTTACTAACGTATTGCTTTTTTCGCCATATGAAAAACATTTTTCCTGTGAACTTGTAGTATAAGTTCTTTGCACAACCCAACCAAGCTTATCCCAACTAAAAAAGAATTCCTGTTTGCCAGATATAACAAAAAGATACAGTACAGGTATGGCTCAATGACATGAATCTTGAGGGCTTCAGATTTCAACTATCAACGAATGCCAACTCATTTGGATTCACCCGGGACCCGAATCCCACCCTCAAGGAATACATTTTCTAAAAACAAAGACAGCCTGGTACCAGCTCTCTCTTCTAAAGAAAGACAAACCTTTTCTTTAAGAAAGTGATTTCAGAACTGCTTTTCAAGTTCTTGTATTCTTACATCTGGACGGTGGTAGGGCCCTACACCATGGCCTACCGGACTCCACAATGGCATGCCTCAGGGGTTTCGTAGACACTGCAGCACATCTCATCAAGGGCCTAAGGCAATCTGATCACACCACACACATCTTGATAGAACTCCATTGACTACCCTTGCTAGCCCGCAACATCTTCAAAACCAGCTGCATCCTTTACAAAGCCATCACAAGCAGCACCTTGATTTTCTTTCAGTTAAGTTCACCATCTCTGCTGGCTCTTGGCAGACCCGCAGCCAGGACACCACCAGACTACAGACGAAGGATGGCAAAAAGATAAGGAATAAATAAGACTGCAGGCCCTTTCCATTTATGCACCCAGGACATGGAACAATATCCCCATATCCATCACGACTGCCCCAGTGTTATTCCAATTCAGGAAAGAGTTGCAGACTCTCCTGTTTAAAGAACACTCCATCACAATGCATTAACCATCTACAGTCCAGCTTTCTCTCCTATTTCTAAACTTTGAGGTTGTCTTTGATCATGTACAGAGCTTCGCTGCCTCATGGATTTGTTCTATTCGAATTTTGATTCTAAAATTGCCCCAAACACATCCACTGGAAAGGGTGTTTGGCACATTTGTTTACAAATGAAGAGATCTGTTTTTATGTGAATATGTGAAAAATATATTCAAATGAATCCCCAAGGCATAAATATTGTCTAGATTGGTACAGTCTTCAGGAATAGAATTAGAGAAAACTGGCATATATCTGAAAATATACAATGCTTAATGATTTACAAACATAACTCTCAGCGCTTTAAAGAATCTAAGAATAAAAATAAATGTACTAGAGTGACAGGAGTGATTAAATTAATCATATCTTTTCCATCACTCTGTGACTTGCAGCCGGTGTCGGAGCAATGTTAATGATGATCTTCTATTTTCTTAAACACTGTGGGCCTCATTTATGAGTTTTTGCCGTAGTGCGGCATCGCAGGCCTTACTGTTGCATGCCCTACAGCAAAAGGACCGGAAGGTGCCAAATCTACCAGATATGGCGCATTACTGTCCCTTTTCCCCTGCTCTGGCACACAGTGGGCTGCCCTGCGCCAATGTAGGCACCTTTGCACCATGGTGCAAGGGTGCCTGCGTTGCGGCGATGATTGCTTTTGTGCAGGAAGGGAACCCAGAAGAGACTTTTTCCTCTTTCTATGTGTGCTGCAGAATGCATCACACATTTAAAAAGGAAAAACGATGAGAAATATAAATATTTCTCCTTGTTGTGCCTCCCTTAGAGGAGGTGTAAGGTTTTGGCGCTGCTTTAAAAAGGTTCTCAGACGTGCTATAAAAAGTCTAGGACATATTGCATATGCCAGATTGTCATGCTTTCTGTTCCATAACTGAGTAAGGATACCACATTATATGCAGATAGGTAATTGTGGGCATAGAGGCCTAAGGCCCTATGTTTAGAAACATACACATTTTTAAATGCCCAAATAAACTTCATTATTGAGATTACAACATTCATTTACACAGTGATGACTCAAGAGAGACTCAAAAATGTATTACTTATGAAATGGCACCCGATTCATACTGGGACACAACTGTCTCTTGTGGCTTCCAACTAAAAAATTATAAGGCTGGATAGATGTTAGAAATGGGATTCCTGATTCATTGTGGTACACACCCATGCCAGGCAGGAACCACCACTCGGTCAGGGTAAGCTAGATACACACTAAAAGATAATCTGTGCTCATCCTCTGGTATCTTGGAACAGAGCAGTCAGGCTTACCTAAAGAGGCAATGAGTAAAGTATTTGTGCAACACACACACACTGTTACATAATGAATGCAGCACAAAAAGACTCCACACAGGTTTAGAAAAATAGAGTATGATATATTCTGAACAAAAGAAAACCAAAACAATAAAACTCCACTGTATAGAAGTTTAGATAATTAATTTTAAAAGAATAAATGCAGTAAAATGCTTAGAAGCAAGTATTGCTAAAAAAGTTACTTTATGTCACACTGGACTGGGACAAAGTCAAAGTTTGTGACAACCTTGTGGAAGCACAGCCCGCATACAAGACCCACGCAGGCCGGCTACATGACCCACGTAAGCCCAGGCGAACAAAGTACCTTTCCTGATCGCAAGCAACAAAATGCTGCAATTTTCTTCACGCAGTGAAAGTAATCTGTCGGTTCTGATTCACACAGTCGGGTCAATGTTTTGAAGTCGAGCTTCGCGGTCCGGTCCTCAGTTCGCCTAGAGCCATCATCAAACATCACAGTCGGGAAATCGGATAGCCATCAAACCTTGTACTCAGGTCTAGCATTGTCGTCAAGCCACGCAGGGCTGTTTCCGGATTGGCACTGCATCAGCGTTGAAGCGGACTGTATTGATTCTGGTCAGAGCAGTGGTGACAATGTGATGATTTTGTAGCAAAACAGTTAAAGAACCCACTTCTGAGGCCTAAAACTGGAGCTGGCTCCTCAGGCAAGGGTAGGACTCAGAGATGGCAGAGTCCAGCAGCACCAACAGAATTGCCAAGACGTCTTTTGTGTCTCTGAGACATCAGAAAACAGGAGGCAAGCCAGCAAGCCCTTGGAGATCACTTGGAAGGAAGGCAGAGTCCTGCTCTCCTTCAGCAGAGTCAGAGAGCAGCAGGCAGCAGTGCAACAATAAGATAAGCAGGCCTTCTAGATCAACAATCCAGTTGAGACCTTTAAGCAGCACAGCAGTTCTTCAGGCAGAGCATCAGTTACATGTCCAGTAGTGTCTAATTTTAGGGGGGTCAGAGACCCAGTACTTATACCCAAAACGGCTTTTGATCTGGAGTGGTGATGTCAAAGCAGCGCTCTATAGTGCATAACTTCCCTTTCCACCCAGTCCTGTCTGCCAGGCTATCTGCGGGGGGTAATGCTTTGTGTGAGGACAGGCACAGCCTTTTAAGTGAAGCTCTAGCCCCTCCCTTCATCCTGCCTAGGCAAGGTTGTCAGAATGCAGATGTATGTAGATGGATACTCAAAAAGATCTATCCTTCCTGTGTAGCTGGCACCAACCCCAGCCTGATAGGCACACAGAGAAGTAAGTGCAGAGAAATGTTCACTTTCTAAGAGTGGCATTTCTAAAACAGTAATGTTAAATCCAACTTAACCAGAGAGAGGATTTATACTTACCATTCCAAACTTATGAAAAGGCTACTGCTCACTGATTAGGAATTGCAGCTTAAAAGTGTATTAAGGAATTCCCAATATTAGCCTATGAGAAGGGTAGGACTCACAGTAGAGAGTAAGCATTTGCAATGCATTAGGTCTCGCATTAAGGAGAGTTTAAGCTATTGGCAATGCGATAGCTTAAACTCTTGCAAATGCGAGACCAATTGCATTGCAAATATTTGGGGTTTTTTACTACCGCCCATGCAGCGCTTTCACATTCATGAAGGGCGTGTCTTACATTAAAGTAAAACTGCGGTGATGGGGGTTTTAAAGGCTTTTTTGGTAAATAAATAAAAAAGTAAGCATGGCCGCTAAATGCGGACCACGCTGCTAAAATAAATAATTAAGCGTGGCTGCTAAAATAACTCTTTTTAAAATGCGACCGCTGTAGTTAAAGCAGACGGCCATTAGTAAACATTAAAACAAAAACAGACGGTGTGCTGCGACGCAGTGGGTGGAATAGGGGAAGAGCATTAAATAAAATAGTGCTCACCAACTTATAAAGCAGACCATGTAACAACAGAAGTAAAAGGTTCATTCGTTATGGGATGCAAATGCATACAAGGCGGTACCAAGGAGGGACTAACACGCCTAACAATGATTTGGAAGCCAGTGTTTACGAAGGACCATGACGCAAGTCAATGACAAATATGGGCGGAGAGTGGGTGGGGCTTCCATTCTGTACTCCACTACTGCTAGCCTCGCAGCAGCGCATGCGCTGCCCGCTGCCCGGGCTCGACCTAAAAACAGCCCACACACCGACCTATCAGATCAGCCTTTGAGGCACAGTCCAACTCTAAGTCAGAAGTTTGTTCCTAGTTCACAGCTCATTTGTGGCACAGGTTACACGTGAGTTGTGAGAAGTACAGGGCTACCTTCAGTTCTGTGTGGTGTTTTTGCCTGGTGCTCAGTCATGTGAAGGTTGTGCTTCATAGATGGTCGTTACATAACAGCATCTGATCTCCAAGCATCCTGAGGACACTGATCCATCACCCTTAATTTCTACCACATTAAGACCAATTCTGCAGGGTACCCAGGGATATATGGTTAACTAGAATGAAGTATGACATATGTATGATGGCTCAGATTTCTCAGTTCATGGCGGATTTAAAGTGGGAACAGAGCATGGGGTGGGTCGGTGCACTTGGCTGTGATCAGCAATATTCTGCACTTCGAGTCGAACCCAATGGTGTTGCACATTTCAGATGCACAGTGACAAAGGAATGGGAAAGTTATAGAAGTTGCTACCTTTGTGATCTTTCTGCAATGCAATGAAAAATACTTTGAGAAAATATTTTTTTAAGTCTGTGCTGTAATAACTAAATGAATGATTCAATTGTTTGATTTTCTTGTTCATAAAGCAGCTGCAGGACTCCATGCAGCAGCGGGTTTTGTTCCATGTTGCTTTGATCGATTTTGTTGAATTTGACGCCTCAGCGCATTGTTGCAATTTCCTCTTTCCCTTCACCTCCCCTTTTGGTACGGTCTGTCACCCCTCCTTCCCCCTCCCTGTTGGAATGTTCGGCCAGAGCTTGCCATGGAATCTTGGCATCCCTCTGGCATTCTCGGAGAGTTGGTGACATAATAAAGTCAAGTCTTACCTTTGCTTGCCTCAGAGTGACTTCATTTACAACACACATTTAATGCTTTTGTATCCAATGAGAGTGATGTGTTCCTTGATATTCTTCACATTCCCTGCTGCAGGGAATCCATAAGCATTCATAGAAAATAATCTTTAAACTTTGGCAATGACCTAAAGGAAGTTCGACAGCAATGTGAGCATCCGGGGTGGTGCCCTGGGCTAGATGTTCATCAGGGGCTCAAGGAGAGACTCATTGTCACTTGTCTGTGTTGTACGTAAAGGGTACAAAGGGATGCAGCTTCTAAAGATGAAACATGTCTCCAAAAACTAAAGGATCGACCGGTTAGAGGGTGGACAGCTACGGAAAGGAGCATAGGGGAGACTGTACCAAGTACAGGAAATGAGGTTTGCATCCTGCTGCCCTTGAGAAGGCTCAACACGTCACATTCCAAGCCATTATGGTCACGTAAAGCAAGTCAAGATCACTTGGAACCTGCAGTCACACCAAAGATGTCCTGGGGGAGAAAGGGCACCAGAAATGCTCATGACTTGCTGGGTCTGCCGCTGGAGGCCTTTCAGTGACACTAACAGGAATTTGATAGTGAAGTGGAGAAAGCAACTGTGGCGATGCTTCTATAGTTTGTACACTCTTCTGTTCTTATGTATTAGGGTTCAAAACTTCGTAGAATGTTTGTATGCATCTTATAGAAGCACCCATTCCTCCTGAAGTCACCCGTGGAGTGCTTGTTGCCTGGAGTCCACCCTCCGTGCACTAAGTTCTGACATCTATGCCCACCCCACGACTTGAAAGTGACTGTTGTGGCTATTCTTTGAGTGACCTGCCGGATTCTCGACTCGATGCTTGAAGGGATGGATGGAAGCTTCAGCCGCGGTTTGATTTCCAGGCAGCAGTAAGATGGAGAAGGTTCACATATACCCGTTCGAAAGTGTCCTTGGCAGAACTGTGAGCATGTGTTGAACAGCAGCAAACAAGAGAGCAATTGTTGGGATGACTCAAGTTGTCTGAGCTGCTAGGAAATGGAAGGAACATTTCCAACAAAGAGTTTGCATGGCTTGTTTCTGTGAACCCCCAAGGTGAAGCCTGTGGTGTTGGACGTCTTTGGGAGCCAGTGTGGAGGTGCCTACTCGTGCCACTGTCCTATGCTCGATTTTATTGGCATAATGTATTGCCCCTGGCCTGTTTTCAAAAACCCATTCCCGGTATAGAATTTTAGAATCTTGCACTAAAAAACCGTGAGGTGTATCCGACCTATGATACAGTGGCCCCTGTTTATCTTTGCAGCTTCATTCAGTGCATGGGTTTTTGGCAGACCTTCTGCCTGTCAGTTGTTGTTTTTTCAGGATTGTCTTCAAGTTACAGCATTTTATTCTTGCTGAACAGACTTTCCACTAATTAGATCATGAAATGATTTTGTTGAGCAAGTTTGTGCCTATTATGTTCTTAAATGGACAACATAATGCCTTCCAGTTTGTGTGTTCTAGGAGAACAGTTAGCAGATCCTACATTTTCAATGTGGCTGAAATGAAGAGAGGAAAGTTAAACTATGTTAAGGTTTTTACAAATAAAATTGCAAAACCCATATTCGTGATATTGACACCATGTTCACAAAAGTATTAAACACTAAAGAACCAGTCAACAATGATAGGGGCATATTACCAAGCAATAGCGATAATTATCGCTATTGCTTGGTTAGAGACAAAAATTTACAGCTGAGCTGCAGCGCTTTTTACCGCAAATAAACCTTGGTATTACCAAGGTTTATCGCAAATGCGATAAAAATCGCTGCAATGCATGAATATCGCTGAAAAGTCAGCGATATTCATGCATTACCGAGCTAATGCTCTTAGCCATGTTATCCCCCTCCCATTGGATAATATGGCTAAGAACTGCTCAGGGCAGGTGTTAGCTTGTGGAGATATTCGCGCTAAGCGCGAATATCTCCAAAAGTTGGTAATAGGAGATAGCGATGTTAGCGACTGTTTTCAGTCGCTAACATCTTGGCAAGCCCACTTTGCATGTCATTAGTGATAAATATCACTGACATGCAAAGTGGGGCCCAAGATGGTCGCTATCTCCTACTAGCTGTCGCTAACTGGTGTTAGCGACAGCTAGGGTATAGGGAGATAATTTTATCTCCGCTTTCTTGGCTTTTAAAGCCAAAAAAGCGGAGATAAACCCCCTTGATAATATGCCCCATAGTTATTTGTCTTCAACTGACTTATGGGCATGATGGCCATCATGTGTTATTGACTGGCTCCACGGTCATTAATGCTTTTAATAATCAATTGATTATAACAGGTTCCGAGTAATCTCATTGGCTGTTCCACTCTCATAATTCATAGATACTGCTGATATATCTTGAGGGTTCTAGTTCAACATAGCAGCGTATACAAAAGGGAAACATATCTTTTGTCTTCTGGCTTCTTCTTAGCCTATAGAGCTGCTTGACCCGCTTCACACTGTCTGTCAAGTTTCTTGTGCATCATGTGTTTATGTCTTCATTTTATATAGCACTGGCTTATGACACACATCCACTTAGTTGCATGAAAGTTTCCCAGGACAAGTGCACAAAAGCAGGGCCCATCAAGGATCTTACGTAGATCTAGAAGAATGTGCGTAAAATATACGAGTAGGACACATTAATAAAACAAATTTTTTTAATATATCCATCAGTACATTTCTTAAAAAAGCGCACCATAAATAGTCAGGGAAAATTTATTTACATGGAACACTGTTTACTACTTTTATTTTTGGAATTTTATATAGAGCGAATTATACCCGAGACATCGCGTATCAGAGCGCTTTACATAGCACCAGTTTTGTTACAAATGGACACATTCATTTTTGTTAGGCACAGGGATATTAAGTGATTTGCCCAGAATCACAGGATGTTGAGCGTCATTGCCGAGACTCAAACCCGGTTCCCTAGTTTCCAGGTTGACCGCTCTAACCGTAAGGCTACGTGTGAGGCGTGAAGCTACGTATGAGGCATTGAGCGTTCTAGTTTTCTGTTTTGGACACTGCAGCATTACTATAATAATGTTCATCACCCAGACCAAGAGCATACATCCCAATCCTGTTCCCACGATCAGGGGCGGCTCTAGGCTCATGGCAGCCCTGGGCAGGGAGCGTAGGTAGGGGGCCCCGGAACAGGGTGTCCGGGCAGGGCGGAGCGCGGAGGCCAGTGAAGAGGGTGTTTGGAAGTGAAACAGAGCTGGACGCCGCCTAATCACTGCCAGAGGCCGCCACGCAAATATGTATCAATTCTCAGAGGATTATTATATTAAGGATATATATTGGCGTGGTGGCCCTGTGCAGATGCACAGCTTGCACATGCCTAAGGCCAGCCCTGCCACAATGCTTATACTGCCTGCCAGTCAAAGCCGGGATCCCTTTCTAATTTGGATTCTGAGCGCTCTACGGAGAACCCATTATTATATTAATGACATGTCCAACCTTCTCGGCTCTGATATTTATACTCCAGCATCCAAACCCTCGTGCAGATACTTCCTTCAAATGAGATGATCCTCATAGCACTTGGCTCTAACAACCTGAAACAGTCTCCAGAAAGAACCCTGCAACTGTCCATGCAAAGGAAAGTGGGAAACAGCAGGGCATGATGGGGATGTTTGCATTAATTGGGGGGTGGCCAATGATGCCTGGTTGTTTATTGGCTTGGGCGTGGATCCGTGCCCTGATTGGCTGATGCCTGAAGGGATATTGATATGCACCTTCCTTTAATAGCTTTGGTGTCCAAAAGCCAGTCTCGTCCCAGGGTGGCAGTACGTATAGGAAACATGCATATTTGTTAGTGACAGCAGCAGATACTATCATTGTTGTATGTGTTTTTGTATTTATACCATCTTTGGTTTCCATTGCGGTGCTGCTTGCTTTTTAGTGAACAAAACAGGTAATGGACAGAATGTGGATGAATGTCACACATTCACCCCAGTCCAAAGATCTGGGCCCAAATCCATCGTTTTTTTGCACTCCACACCACCCTGGGTTAGACAATGGCGATATGCAAATCAGCTCTGACCCTGTGCCCCATGGGAACAGTCCAGTCCGAACTACAAAAGCCATGTCCTTCCAAGAACGGAATCAAGCATCCGAGGACCGGACCGGTTTCGAGGTAACAACTCTCATCAGCCCGGCTAGCTTGACTCCAGTGGTGTGGAGTGCCTGGGACCCATGTTACCTCGAAACCGGTCCGGTCCTCGGATGCTTGATTCCGGTCCGGGAAATATATGGCTGTTGTAGTTCGGACTGGACTGTTCCCATGGGGCACAGGGTCAGAGCTGATTTGCATAAAGCCATTATCTGACCCAGGGTGGTGTGGAGTGCAAAAAACGATGGATTTAGGCCCAGATCCTTGTACTGGGGTGAATGTAAGACATTGATCTACATTCTGTCCATCAAATAGTTTTTTGTAATTTTCTCCCTGAGTGTACTGGGGTAGCTCAGACGTGGGTCCCAGAGCCTCCACACCACTGGAGTCAAGCTAGCCGGGCTGATGAGAGGTGTTACCTCGAAACCGGTCCGGTCCTCGGATGCTTGATTCCGGTCTGGGAAAGATATGGCTGTTGTAGTTCGGACTGGACTGTTCCCATGGGGCACAGGGTCAGAGCTGATTTGCATAAAGCCATTATCTGACCCAGGGTGGTGTGGAGTGCAAAAAACGATGTATTTAGGCCCAGATCCTTGTACTGGGGTGAATGTAAGACATTGATCTACATTCTGTCCATCAAATTGTTTTTTGTAATTTTCTCCCTGAGTGTACTGGGGTAGCTCAGACGTGGGTCCCAGAGCCTCCACACCACTGGAGTCAAGCTAGCCGGGCTGATGAGAGGTGTTACCTCGAAACCGGTCCGGTCCTCGGATGCTTGATTCCGGTCTGGGAAAGATATGGCTGTTGTAGTTCGGACTGGACTGTTCCCATGGGGCACAGGGTCAGAGCTGATTTGCATAAAGCCATTATCTGACCCAGGTTGGTGTGGAGTGCAAAAAACGATGGATTTAGGCCCAGATCCTAGTACTGGGGTGAATGTAAGACATTGATCTACATTCTGTCCATCAAATTGTTTTTTGTAATTAGCTTGCTTTTTAGTGGGCGACTAGATGGTGAAGGTTTGGTGGAAATGTTCCACTTGGAATAAAATCTAGTGTCTGTAATTTTAATCACATTATTCAGGCTCCAATTCATAATGGATTTATTGTCGCGTGTGTTGCCTACAGGTGACTAACACCCAAAACAACCACTGAAAATTCTTCCCTGAGATGAAAGATTCTTACACCTGAAGTTTGGCACTACTTGCCCGGTCCTTAATATGTATGTCAAAGCGCACCATGGAGTGTAGTCTGAGTCCAAAAGTACCAAGCCTTTGAGAACCCCATAATTTACTACTTTGGGACTGGCATGGTCTCCCTGTCTTTACTAGTCAGCAGTGCTAAGAGTAGAAGAGTATGACAAAAACTAGATTTTAAGTAGGGACATGTTCCTAGTAACGGTTTCAAAATGTACTCAGACGCTGACTTTCTTGCTCCCAATCCGTGCCCTAATTTTCTGGGCACATGCCAGTGCTTCAGTGGAAGCCACCAATCATCCACAATAAATTCTGTTAGCTCCACTTGCACAACTCTGACAAATTAAGCTCAGGGACACCACCCTATTTTTTAGCCTCCAATTTCAAACTCCTCTTGTACAGAGTATTTGCATTTTTTAAATTTTCAATTCTACTTTTTACGCATATGTACTTTAGTAATCTACTAACATGACTTAATTTTACAAACAGTCACAGACACCTTGAGTAGGTGTTGTGGTCCCACATGGGTCCACAGACCACAAGTTCAGCACTGCTGATCTATGGATCCATTTCTAAGACAATCATTAACCTTAGCCTAGAGGAAAAGTTTTGATGAGTTATCGTGCTTGAGTAACATATCTGTCCAAGTAATGCCTATCCCTGATCTTCCCTTCTGCAGCAGTAGAAACCTTTGTAGTGTAGTTCCTATATTCCCAATAGGCATTGGAATAACATAAACAATAGTTTAGACGTAGGACTTAGGTCGACTAGGTCTCTATTGAATATGTTAGACTTAATTGTGAGTGCGAGCTAGCTCAGAGGTCACTAGAAACTTTCTCAAATACACAAGAAGGGATTTGTTTCTGACAACCATATAACATGACAACTTTGCTTCCTCAAGAATAAGGAGTATATCTCCAGAGTCGCAGAAACAATAGATGGCTATTTCACTCAGTCAATCGTGTATGCTTAGTTTCACCAGAAGTGCAGAGAAAATAGAGAGACGAGCGTTTTCAATAAAAAGGTTATTTATTGAGCAGTCTTTTTTCTCATGCAAGAGAAGTTAATTGCTACAATCGAAATACTTGTCATAAAGTAAAGTGTGTACAGTAAAAGGAGTATTATGAAATAATACTGTAAAAGCATTTATATGGTTTCTTAGCCATAAGATACTTAAAATGGATAAAATACATACAATGATAAATAATGACTAAAAGTACTCAACTGGTGCATCTAAAATACGCCTACCCCGGTGTACCTAACCTAAGCCTAGTACAAGGGAAGAAGTAAGTGAGGTGTAGCTTGAGTTAAATAGCTTCTGCCAAGAATCTATCCAAGAATTCTCTAAGGGTCTAATCAGCTCCGTACCTTGGTTATAGAATGAAGGAGGTCTTGTATCTCTCTCTCAGGACTCGATCTCCCAGTAACCCGCAAGGGTAGCAGGGAAACACTGGAGCTGGATTTCTCGGCAGGAGAAAAGACAGCGTCTCTCTGAATGCGTCAGCTGGAGGGTCGGCTTCCTTCGGCACTCGCTACAGCAGGGCGTCAGGCAAGTAGTTTAGTCAATCTGCTTCAAAACCACTGTGTGTTTGCTAGGGCAGATGTGGGTATATTTATACCTGGAAGGTGCCGAGTTTGACGTAAGGGTGGACATAATAACTAAGCATGAGCGAATTTTGCGAATTCGTGATCCGCGAATTTGCAGATTTGCGAATTCGCGATCCGCAAAATTCGCGAATTTGTGCGAATTTACGGATTTTTGTTTTCTGCGTGTTCGCGGGGTTTTTTGCGTGTTCGCGGGGTTTTTTGCGTGTTCGCGGGAATTTTTGCGTCTTCGCGAGCCGCTTGCATAGCGAAGTTACCCATGCAGTCGTTTATGGGAGAGGGAGAGAGAGATAGATAGATAGATAGTTAGATAGATAGATAGATAGATAGATAGATAGATAGATAGATAGATAGATAGAAAGAGAGAGAGAGAAAGAGAGGGAAAGAGAGAGGGAGAGAGAGAACGAGAGAAAGAAAGAGAGGCCGGATCTCTGAAGGGCCAGATTCCTGAGTTGCCCCTACAGAACATACAGCTTTTTATTTTTAGCAAAATGCATATGAAAATTGTGCTGTAAAGGTCTCTTTTAGTTTAACCCCTCCTGACAACTCAAAATGGGTGTATTTGCCATCCTCTCCCTTCTTCCTGTTTTTTATATTTGTAAGTGCTTCCTGATGAGGTTTAATTCCTTGGACAGGTGCCTCGTTGCCTACTTGTAACTATTCTCTGACCCTGCTTCAAGGGTCAGAGCAGGGTCAGAGAATAGTTGCAAGTAGGCAACGAGGCGCCAGGAAGCATTTGCAGCAGGTGTCCAAGTTGAAGTTAATTTGTTTGTAACCCTTTTGTAAAATGTTACAAAGAAATTAGGTTCAACTTTTGCACCTGCTGCTGTAACCCTTGCTTGGCTGAAAATTCGTCCCCGCTGATTCGCGGATTTTACCGCGATTTCGCGAGATTCGCGGATCGCGAAATCGCGGAAAATCCGCAAATTCGCCCGCGAAACGGATTGTACGCCCACCCTTAATGATAACGTCACTAAGAACTCGCAGTTCTTTACACACTCCAGGAGTTCTGGGACAAATCAATACTGAAGCAGGGGGAAGTCCCGGGCTGCTGAAGGCTGGTTGTCTTCGAGAACTCGTTGTACTCTAGGAGCTTAGTGAAAGTAGCCATGCCGTATTTGGACTGCATTGGCTGTGTCTAAATATGGTTATGATTCTTATGCCTATATAAGGATATGATAAGTTATACCTATATAAGGGCATGAATCGGGAAAATTATACTAGAGCCCTAGATACGTTTACAACACTTTTCAGGACACATGGTAAATGAGGTGCCCCTCAGTCCAAGCCTACCACAGAAGGGAGATGTGAGTCTCCCTCACAGTACTAAAGAGAACATATTGTGACTATTCCTACTATTACTTACTGGGGCAAGCCTGTGAAAAAGGCACTCCTAGTTATGGGTATCCAGCTGCCTCACAGACATAGTCACTGGGTTACATGCACCACATATCTGTGCCTAGTATCGTCCTTCCAGCAGGCATTTCAGAGCTATGTTATGTTATGTTATGTTATGTTATGTTATGTTATGTTATGTTATGTTATGTTATGTTATATTATGTCAGCATCAATTAATTAAACCAACAAATCCTCCCTGTTAGAATATCTAGGCACTTCTGGTGAAGTATAGGACTAGCGAAACTAACTAAAACAGCCATGCTTTAAGGCGTTTTTTTTTAGTTTTCCAGCTCTGTATACACGCAAATTGATAGAGGAAGTTTATCCCAGTAGAAATGGGCCAGGTAGGAGAAAGACCTCCCACTGAATCTGGAGGTACGGATCAGTGAAATTTTAGGTAGGGCTTAAAGCAATGCCATTCTGGCTGTAGACATTGCCTGGAGCCCTTGATTCCCATAGGAACATACACTAGAAACATCTGAGAACACTTGCAGGAGGAAATTCCTGCTCAAACTCAGAACATGCCAACACACAACACATATTTATTTGTCTACTTAGCCAGATCATCTAATCGGATTCTATCTTCGCCAAGGTGCAGCACCCCACCATGTTCCAAAATAAACTAGCATATTCTGTTACCGCCAGTCCTTAGTCCATACAACACACTATACGTCTCGTTTGTGCATAACAACACACTGGCTGCTCTCTGCTGCGAGGCTGTCAGCGTAGCAGGTGTACTCAATATGCAGGCCTTCTAACAATGGAATTTATTGAATCGTCGTTTCCCGTCCCAAATTGACACTGGGTTTAGTAGGGCCTTAGTGCGCAATATGCTTGCTTTTGGATAGATGGGTGTAATCTTGGATGGACACATGAACGCACACATTAAAACCGCTCTGTGTAGAGCCTGTGCTGGGCAATATTTATCCCTGCAGGCGCAAGCGCTCACAACAGCACAGCAGAGCGCACTCCAGTGGGGCCCCCATTCCACTGAGCTTATTACTGTGGTTGAAAGTAGCCGATGAAACTGTCACGGTCCAACGACTCCTCTGGATCGATTGATGCTATTTGGGTTCCACCTCCAGCTTCCTCCGTGCTCCGGAAAGAATATCTGACAGAGCACGATAGTAAGCAGGCGAGGGATAACTGGTCCGGGACTGGAAACGAGGGTAGATGCGGTCTCTGTAAGGATACAAAGAACACACAGTAAGACGAGAGTCCTATGCTTCCTATTTCCTATGAACTCTCCTCTCCTCTCGCTTCTTTCCTACCTGATGCGTCTCAGGACCTCTCTCTTCTACCTGTGAGATATTGTCTCTCCACAAATACGCTTTCTGCAAAACACAAAAACACGCACACAGGTTATATACACTTCTCCCCCCGCTACGCTGAATACAAAGCTTGATGTGGTGTCCTATACCTACTTGTTAGTTCCCAGTCCCTTGCTTTAAAAGGTTCTACTCAGGCTTAAAGGTTATGGATACCAATGCCACAATTCCCACGGAAACCAAGAGAGGAAAATGTTCGATGGTTCTGGTTTGATACTGAGTACACTCTTCACCAGAAAATACGGATAGGATGTTCTGCCTACACCCTAGCATGTTGACATCTCTTACCAGTACTGGATCCGAAGAAATGTTCCTCCGAAACCTACCATTACCTCTTGTCAATTAGAGAGGGTGCAATCCTGCGTCTCTCACGGTAACGGATTCAAACGGGTTCCAGAACCGATCAACCTCTGGTCAAATAGAGAGGGTGCAAATCCCGCGTCTCTCTCAAGAACCACAAACTCCCAACACCAGTGAACAAAATAATAAACCCAAAGCAGTGTCGCACTCGGGAGGGTGAAATCCAACGTCTCCCCGAATGCACAAAAGAAACGTGTCCAAACAAAAGTTCCCGAATATCGCGAGAGGGTGCAATCCTGCGTCTCTCGGTTCGGGTAAATCCAAAGTCCCAGAATAGGTAACCCCGCAGCCGCGGGTTACGGTAACACACTATGGAGCACTAGTAATCCAGAATAATCCCTGAAGCTCTCAACTCTGATCTCCGAAAAGACAAAATTACGTGCACCGCACTCCGGTTCTCACGGGTTTTTATGTTCTCATCCCGACTCGGTGCTCGCTGAGCTTTCTGGGAATTGTAGTTCCACTATCACTGGGTAGGCACAGGTCGGATCCTGACAGTATGCCCCCCTCCACCGTGCCTCCTAGCGCCCGGCTTCTCCGGGTGTTTGCGATAGAAAGCACGAACTGCTCTCGGAGCATGAACCGCCGTACTTGGTTCCCACGAATCATCCTCAGGTTGGTACCCCTTCCATGAAATGAGAAACCACAGCTTGCCCTGGCGGAATCTCGAGTCCAGAATCCTCCGGACCTCGTACTCCAACTGCTCATCCCTCAACACCGGAGGAGCCGCTGACATTTTCGCCTTCCCAGCGGGTTTCAACAAGCTGCAATGGAATACTGGATGTATTCTTAAATGCCCCGGAAGTTTGAGTTTGAACGCCACCCGATTGACCTTCCGAAGTACAGTATAGGGCCCAATGAAGCGAGGATGGAACACACTGTGATAGCAGAACCGGATATTCTTAGTCGAGAGCCATACTCTGTCCCCGACTTTGTATTCTGGCCCATCCTGCCTATGTTGGTCCGCCCAAGCCTTATAAGTTGATTTCGATCTTTTCAAGGTGGTTCGGATGACTTTGTGGAGTTTGACCAACTCCTCCACATGGGCCGCCACAGAGGGATGATTCTGCACTTCACCCGGTATCACAATGGGCAAGGTCTTAGCATGAAACCCGTTGTTGGCCCTGAATGGTGTTTCCTGGATGGAACTGTGCCAGGTGTTATTATAAGACAGTTCCGCGAGCCACAACATAGAGACCCATGATTTTTCCGCTTCCTTTGCATAACACCTCAGATATTTCTTGAGCGTTTGATTCATCCTCTCCGTCTGACCATCAGATTGAGGATGGAAGCTGGTGGACAATGCATCTTCCACCTGTAGGGCTGTGCACCACATGTGCCAGAACCGGGCGATGAATTGGGGCCCTCTGTCAGATATAATGACTCGAGGAATCCCGTGCAGACGCACCACCTGCGTCAAAAGTAGCTGTGCTGTTTGTTTGGCTGTTGGGAGATTGTGGCATGGTATGAAATGCGCCATTTTTGTAAGGCTATCTACTACCACTAATATGGCGTTGCACTGTTGATCTGTTGGCAGCCCCACTATGAAGTCTACGCTGATGGTATGCCAGGGATGGGAAGGAGTTGGAAGTGGCATGAGTTTCCCTTTCGCCCTACAATGCTCCCCCTTCGCCCTTGCACACACCTCGCACTGTCCTACCCAGTTCTCCACATCTTTACCCATCCCTTCCCACCAGAAATGGCGTTGTATCAGGAGAAGGGTCTTCTTTATCCCTGTATGGCCTGCCAAAACAGCATTATGACACCAATTAAAGGCTTGTAACCTGAGGGAATGCGTGGGCAAGTATAGCTTTCCGTTACATAAGGGCACCCCATGTTTCAAAGCTCGATTGGTATTCTGAGTCGCCCAAGTAGACCACTGTTGTGTGCTTTTCTGCTTTACCACTTGAGACACGAACTGTTCTATCGCATTCGCACACAACACTTTCTCTGCGGGTATGATGGCCTGTGCTTTTTGTATTGATGTTTCTTTTTCTGTCTGCCTTGACAGGGAGTCAGCCTTCTTATTGTCCGCCCCGGGACGGAACGTGACCACAAAGTCAAAACCCGCAAAAAACAACATCCATCTCATCTGTCTCTGTGATAGATGGCGAGCTGTTTTCATGTAGACCAGATTCCGGTGATCCGAATACACCGTGATGGAATGTCTCGCACCCCACAAATAATGCCTCCACTCCATGAAGGCCTTCTTTATGGCGAACAATTCCTTCTCCGCCACGGTATAATTGGCCTCAGCGGATGACAGCTTTTTCGATAGAAAAGCAACCGGGTGCAATTGTCCAGTGTGCTTGTCCCTTTGTGAGAGGATAGCTCCGACCGCGGCATCCGAGGCATCCGCCTCTACCACGAACGGAACATCCATTTGAGGATGTTTCAAAATGGGAGCCGTACAGAACGCTTCTTTCAATATATTGAAAGCCACGTCCGCCTCATTCGTCCACTCAAATGTCGTTCCCTTTCTCAGCAATCGAGTAATCGGAGCCGCCACTGCTGAGAACTGTGCAATGAATCTTCGGTAGTAGTTGGAAAACCCCAAGAAACACTGCACTTCCTTCACACTCTTGGGAGTTGGCCACTGCTGAACTGCCTCCACCTTACGATCTGCCATGCGGAAACCCAAGGGGCTCAAGATAACACCCAGAAACTCCACCTCCTCCACTCCGAACTCGCACTTGCTAAGCTTGCAATACAAGCTGTTGTCCAGTAATTTCTTCAGAACCAAAATGACGTGACTAGCATGTTGAGGAATAGACCTTGAATACACCAAGATGTCGTCGATGTATACGATGACAAACTGGTCTATGTAATCCTTCAACACGTCATTTAAAAAGTATTGAAACGCCGCAGGGGCATTGCAAAGCCCGAACGGCATTACTAAGTACTCGAATAGCCCGTATCGAGTCTTAAAGGCCGTTTTCCACTCATCCCCACTGCGGATCCTCACCAGATGGTACGCACCCCGGAGGTCCAACCGAGTGTAAATTGTGGCCTCCCTTACTTGGTCCAACAGTACGGGGATGAGTGGTAACGGATACCGGTTCTTAATGGTCTGTCTATTCAACAGGCGGTAATCAATACAGGTACGTAGATCCCCGTTAGCTTTGGCTATGAAAAACAGAGGTGAGGCCGCCGGGGATCGTGATGGCCGAATAAACCCCATGGCACAAAACTCCCTCAAATACTCCTGCAGGTGTTTGGTTTCAGGCTCTGAAAGTGCGTATACTCTACAGGAGGGTATCGCTGCTCCTTCCACCAGATCAATACGACAGTCGTATTCTCTGTGAGGCGGTAAGGACGCAGCCTTGGTTTCACTAAACACCTCACTATACTCTTCGTACTCGGCGGGGAGGCTAACATCTTTCTCAACCGCTGTCGCTACTTGATACCCTTGTGATAGAGCAAGGAGATGATGGACCTTTTCTCTCATGCAGGTTGTTTGGCATTCTGTCGACTGAAAGCTGATGGTTTTCCGTTTCCAATCCATAGTAGGATTGTGCAGACCTAACCAAGGCATACCTAGGATAACCTCATATTGAGGTGCTTCGATAATATTCAGGATAATGGTTTCTACATGCTCCATAGGATCTCCCGGGAGGTGCAGTTCTACTTCCTCAGTGTGTTCAATGATAGGGCCGGACTTCAGCGGCGTGCCATCTACTGCCAGCACTCTCTCTGGTTTCTGCATCGCCACTCTCACCAACCCCAAACGTGCTACCAACCCTTCGTCTATGAAGTTACCCGTGGCTCCCGAGTCTACCATACTATGTACTGGGTATAGAGTTCCTCGCACCCGCAACAACATAGATAGAACGATGTGCGCTTCCGTGGTTGTGGCGGAACCCCCCGCCAGCGATGGCAACCGCCACTCTTGCTCCTCAGGGTTTTCCTCCAACACCAAGGATGCACTCTCTGAATCCCCCTTTACCGCTGGAACAGCTTGGGTCCTTCCCATCGAATACGGACGGCCTTTCTTGGGTTTTACCATACAATCCTTAACGTAATGGCCCTTTTTTCCGCAATACATGCAGAGGCCCAAGGTACGGCGGCTCTCTCTTTCTGCTCTCGATAAAGGAGCCCTAACCGCCCCCAACTCCATAGGTTCGGCTCCACCACTCTTCTCTGGGGGTATCCCACCTTCAACTTTCTTCTGACCCCCAAGGGGTTGATACCCACGTCTCCGTTCACCCACACGGTCCGCTCGACGATGGTCAAGCCTCAGCGTCAGGTTAATAAGATCGGTACAAGTAACAGGTTGCGGATCGATTTGCGCCAGAACATCCTTCAACTCGTCGGAAAGACCATGATAATATAAGGCCTTTCTCTTCTCCTCTGGCCAAGCTGTTTCTGCTACCAGACGGTTGAAGGCTGTCATGTACGTGATTAAATCACTCCGCCCTTGTTTCAAATCCAGGATATCCGTGTCTGCACTTAGGGTCGTGGCTCTTCTATCGAATACCCTTTCGAATTCTCTCCGAAAAGCCCCCCAATCCGATAGGAGAGGGTCATCATTTTTCACTAACGGCCCTGCCCAATTCGCCGCATCACCTGTCAAATACGAGATAGCAAAGGCTACTCTTGACATATTAGTGGGGAACGACGCAGGGCGACATGCGAAATGTAGCGTGATTTGCGTCAAGAAATTTTGGACAGATGTAGGACTCCCCGAATATCTCTCGGGACTGGCCAACGGAATAGGCTGAGGGACGGTGACCTGAACCTGCTGCACACCTGCAGAAGCATTAAAGGGATTCCTGCCTTGTCTCTCTACCTGTTCCTTTAGAGCAGCTGCTTCTGCTCTTGAAGTGGCTAGTTCTTGTTGTACCAGCAACAAGGCCGCCATTACATCTTCCAAGGTAGCCATCACTACTCGATCAAGAGGAGGTTATTTCGTGGGCACGTAATTCTGTCACGGTCCAACGACTCCTCTGGATCGATTGATGCTATTTGGGTTCCACCTCCAGCTTCCTCCGTGCTCCGGAAAGAATATCTGACAGAGCACGATAGTAAGCAGGCGAGGGATAACTGGTCCGGGACTGGAAACGAGGGTAGATGCGGTCTCTGTAAGGATACAAAGAACACACAGTAAGACGAGAGTCCTATGCTTCCTATTTCCTATGAACTCTCCTCTCCTCTCGCTTCTTTCCTACCTGATGCGTCTCAGGACCTCTCTCTTCTACCTGTGAGATATTGTCTCTCCACAAATACGCTTTCTGCAAAACACAAAAACACGCACACAGGTTATATACACTTCTCCCCCCGCTACGCTGAATACAAAGCTTGATGTGGTGTCCTATACCTACTTGTTAGTTCCCAGTCCCTTGCTTTAAAAGGTTCTACTCAGGCTTAAAGGTTATGGATACCAATGCCACAATTCCCACGGAAACCAAGAGAGGAAAATGTTCGATGGTTCTGGTTTGATACTGAGTACACTCTTCACCAGAAAATACGGATAGGATGTTCTGCCTACACCCTAGCATGTTGACATCTCTTACCAGTACTGGATCCGAAGAAATGTTCCTCCGAAACCTACCATTACCTCTTGTCAATTAGAGAGGGTGCAATCCTGCGTCTCTCACGGTAACGGATTCAAACGGGTTCCAGAACCGATCAACCTCTGGTCAAATAGAGAGGGTGCAAATCCCGCGTCTCTCTCAAGAACCACAAACTCCCAACACCAGTGAACAAAATAATAAACCCAAAGCAGTGTCGCACTCGGGAGGGTGAAATCCAACGTCTCCCCGAATGCACAAAAGAAACGTGTCCAAACAAAAGTTCCCGAATATCGCGAGAGGGTGCAATCCTGCGTCTCTCGGTTCGGGTAAATCCAAAGTCCCAGAATAGGTAACCCCGCAGCCGCGGGTTACGGTAACACACTATGGAGCACTAGTAATCCAGAATAATCCCTGAAGCTCTCAACTCTGATCTCCGAAAAGACAAAATTACGTGCACCGCACTCCGGTTCTCACGGGTTTTTATGTTCTCATCCCGACTCGGTGCTCGCTGAGCTTTCTGGGAATTGTAGTTCCACTATCACTGGGTAGGCACAGGTCGGATCCTGACAGAAACAGGCCCGGCGTGCCCGGCCCAGTGTACGCGGTGTTTTAAGCATACCACCTTGGGAGCTGGTGTGTCTTTTAATTTGAGGTTTAAGCCTTCGCTTGTCCAAAGGCTTGAGATACTCGGAACCAGATGTGTTTGTACGTTGCTTCGATGGGGTGCACGTGAAAAGTCGTATAGCGTTTGCGCGCACAGCGTATCTGCTCTTAATTGATAAGGATTTATTTTTCGCAAAACTGGTTACAACTTTAAACGATACCAAACGATACCTGACAGTGCGTTGTATTAGTTACTGGCTAAAAAAAGATACAGTGTCTCGTGGTGAACTTGCGTGCCAACCTAGCGCCAACCCATACACCAACGTCTTTCTACCCGACCGCCCCCCCTCCGCTCCTCCCTGGGTGGGATGAACAATTCACTCTTTAGCTTTACCAGCACAGCTCAGTTCGTCTGCAGAAGAAAACACGAAGGCCTTTGAAACGCTGTGGCTAAACATTTTCTGTGGTGCGGACACTACCCGAGGGCTGCTGTAGGAAAGAGGAGTCTTTCTGCGCACTGACTATTTCTTTCATGCCATCCGGCCCTGTAGTGCTCACAGTCCACGTACTGTGTAACACCTGAAGTAAAGGGGCCAGTAACCATGGAAGGATACAAATGATGACATGGTGGTCATAAGGAGGGACTAACAAGCCTATAAACCAATTGGAAGCCAGCATTTAGGAAGGACGAAAACACAAGTAGATGAAAAATATGGGCGGGGGAGTGGGCAGGACTTCCGTCACGTACCGAACTACCCCAGATCTTCCCTAGAGCACTGCTTGCACGCTGCCTGTAGGCTTGAGCTAAAAATGAAGTAGGATGTTTGTCATTACCAGGACATGTAAAACATAAAGGTGCATGTCCTACCTTTTACTTACATAGCTCCCTGCTCTTTTGGTTACTTAGGGACTACCTTAGGGGTGCATTATATGTAATTAAAGAGGATTTCGAGGTTTGGCAGGTAGTTTTAAATGTCAAGTCGAAGTTTGAGTAGACCGCACACACAGGCACTGCAGTGGCAGGCCTGAGACAGGTTTGAAAGGCTTCTTATGTGGGTGGCACCATCAGCGCTGCATCCCACTAGTAGCATTTGAAGTACAGGCCCTGAGTATATGGTTTGCCACTTTACAAGGGATGTATCAGAACAACAAATATGAAAATCTGGGCTACAACAATGTTATCGTGTTTAGGGGAGAAGCGCATACACTTTAGCACTGGTTAGCAGTGGTAAAGTGCTCAGAGTCCTAAGGCCAACAAAGAATACGCAAAATGTGAAGGCAAAAGTCAAAATGTATAAGGGAATACCACCCTCAGGATGCCAGGTCTAACAATAGCTGTAAAAAACCCAGTTGATGGACAGAATGTAGAACAATGTCATACATTCACCCCAGTACAAGGATCTGGGCTTAAATCCATCGCATTTTTGCACTTCCCACCACCCTGGGTTAGACACTTGCTATATGCAAATCAGCTCTGACCCTGTGCCTCATGGGAACAGTCCAGTCCGAACTACCAAGCCATGTCTTTCCCAGACCGGAATCAAGGATCCAAGGACCGGTTTCTGGCCATCAGCCTTCATCAGCCTGGATAGCTTGACTCCAGTGGTGTGGAGAGCCTGGGACTCACGTCTGAGCATACCCAGCCCACTCGGGGTGAAAATTGCAAAAAACAGTTGATGGACAGAATGTAGAGCAATGTCATACATTCACCCCAGTACAAGGATCTGGGCCTAAATCCATCGTTTTTTTGCACTCCACACCACCCTGGGTTAGACACTGGCTATATGCAAATCAGATCTGACCCTGTGCCTCATGGGAACAGTCCAGTCCGAAACAATGGATTTAGGCCCAGATCCTTGTACTGGGGTGAATGTATGACATTGTTCTACTATCTGTCCAACAACTGTGTTTTTAACAATAGCTGTATGCATAAAAAAAAGAACTTGGTAGTGCTGCTTACATATACCGCTGACTAATCCTTCGTCAGTACCAACAGGTGCTATTTGGGCTCATCTAGAGCTCTCATTGTGTGCAAGTAACTGAATGTAAGGAGCGTCACAGGAAAGTTTATGGTTGCATTAAGATTGGAATCAATACTATAGTTGGATTAAATTTGGGTGCTATCTAATCCAGGTTAAAAGCCTAGTAAAGAATGGGCTTAAAGAGATATTAGGACATCTCCCTCCTCTTTAGTAAATAGTCAACGTGTTTCTGCACTTCCCAGCATGTGACAGCATCACAAGGTTTTCATCTGGCCCACAATGACCCCTCTGTGTGATTGTTCCCCCTTTCCCTATTCTCTAGAGTGTACGTGGGAATGTGAAAAATGACTTGTCAGGAATACATATGTTGTTCTCTTGATACTTGCCCATTCAAATGAAATCAGAGGATAAACAACATCCAGTTAAGAAAAGTAAAATATTATCATTTATTGTAAAATAAGTGATATTGTCACATAATAGGGATTGTATGCTCCTGGTGAACCGTGGTATGTCTATCCACCACCACACACCTTCACTAACAGGTTGATTGCACTTCAAAACAAGCCAAGATTCCAGTGGGTTTGATCCATGGTTCTCACCTAATTATAAAATCTCTCCGCCTACAGGCAATTGCAGGTGTAAGCTACCCAGTGTCCCAAATATAGGTCAATTAACGTAAAAGTAATACAATCCCAATGGAAACCCCTTGATAAATTCAGTACACTTGCAGGCAGTTGAGCTGTTCAATACCAGTTAGAATCATAGAGCCACCAGCCCCAGTCACTACGTACTCAGCGTATTCTAATAATTAGCTCACAAGTACATTTTGAATCAAGCAATGCTTGTTTATGATGTCAGACTCGGGATCCTGTTGGTCCATGTTATTCTTGGAAGTTGACTCATTTTTAGGTCAAGCCTATAGCGCTGCACGCATGTGCTATTCGCTTTGCGAGACATGCAGTAATCGAGTATGGAGTGGAAGCTCCGCCCACTCGCTGCCCACTCTCCACCCATATTTTTAATTGTTTCATGTCATTATGTTTCGTAAATATTGCCTTCTGATTGATTATGAGGCTTCTTAGTCCTTTCTTATTAAGGCCATGTCATCATTTGTACCCTCCCATGGCTACTTGCCCCTTTACCTCGAGTGTTACATAGTATGGCATATAGACTGTGAGCACTACTTGTTGTGCCTTCTCGGCCCTTCTCCCCGCTCCCCCGCCTGCACTCCTGATGTCCGTGCTTCCCCCACCACCCCTTGTCCATGATGCAATGCAATTGTTCTTGCGTAAAGGGGAGTCCGATTGCATTGCAAATGCTTGTTTGTTATGTGTACATACCTTCACAGTACCTCTGCTCTGGTAGTTATCAACACTAAATGCCAAGAAGCACTTCAGCTACAGCCAAAAGTATTGAGCTATATCCAGTAAAAACGAGTCATTCACTTCATAAGCAGACAAAACAAACAAACAAACAAGTGCCCTCTGCGGCTGCGTCTCCGCCCCCAATCCAAGGAACCGATGCCAAGCTGAGAAATTCTCTGCCTACCCCCAGAAAGTAGGGTCCGCTCGATTCAGCCGGTCTAGATGCTCAAGTTTCCTTGCTGACCTCATTTCTAAATCCCAGGCAGTGTCGCCCATTCGTCGATTCTAGGAAAACACCCAGTGCAGCTGTGGAGACGGGGTATAAAAGAAGCAGAGTGCTTAACAGACGCACAAAAATCATCAGCCATAAATCCTCCACTGGCCATAAATCACTGGTTTGTCTTTTGCTCATTTGCATCTCCTAGGGTCGTAAATCACACTGACAGATTGTAGATTGTTCTTTGTTGTTTTCCACACCCTTTGCGTGTGGGGGCTAGCCTTTCCCCGGAGTTAGTCCCCAACTCGCTACCTAGCTAGTTTCTTTTGTGCCCTGCCATCTGGCGGGGGCTGGGCTGTGAGGGCCGTCTCCGTTTGCTACCCCGATTTTTGTCAGGCGTACTCACCCAGCCGTGAAGCATCCCAGAGTGAGTGGCCCTCCTTCTACATAACGTCCTGTCGGTGTGTTTCCATAACCAAACCAATACCCTTTTGTTTACGCCACGCAGCCAGGGAGGCTTCTGTCTTCCTGAGGCTCCCCCAACCTTATGTCGTCCTTTTTGCCTCCCACTGCTCTTACTGTGGAGCCTGCCCATGCTGTTGCTCCGCTCAAGTGCTGGGAATGGATACCAACCTCTAGCTGTGCCTCCAGGAGGCTGACGTCTTGTAAGCTCTGACGGTAATCTTCCAGACAAACGCCATGGTGTGCTCTGGTCCTTCCTCGCCCTTATGTAGCGGCTCGCTTTTGTCCTGGTCGGAGTCTCACGGCACTGTCTCATCTCACCATGGGTTACACATGAGATCAAACAAAATTGGGCGATAGTCAGATACCGCTTATGGAGGTGTGATACAACATAAACTACTTAAATACCACCTGGGAAACATCAATAGATCTCTTGTCTTTTAAAAAAGTAGCCAAAAAATCAGCAAGTATCATTTCAGCGATAGTGGACAAGAAGCAAATAGAGCACATGGATGGCTAATGGTGGGTGATTATGGAAAATTGTGGTCACAAGCATACCTAAACATCGGCATGAAAATAAATGTTAAAGAAAAAATCTTAAAACTACGCCTCGGCGTAATCCCTATACTCCCACATCTTCCCCCTTGGGAGAGAAACAACCCTTTACAACAGTGTCGCCTGTGCAAAACTGGCAAGGAGGACATAGTTCATGTTATTTGCATCTGTCCTAACCTAAAGGACTTGAGGTACAATCTCCTACGCCCATCCTTCAATCTACATGCCGTTCGGACCTGTAGGCAGGCAGTCAAACTGTGCTTTTCCACTAGCGACATCAAATTAAACTGCCAAGTTGTGAAGTTCTTCGAACTAACAAGAAAGAGACTCAACCATGCCGGATGAACTTTTAAATCCCTTGAGGATAATCATAAACTGTTTCCAACAATACTGTAATTTTATGCACTCCAATTTTGTTATGTTTTAAGTAACAATAAGGTTTTACAATTTTGTAAAGATTTTAATTAATCATGTACAAATAAAATATTACTTACTACTTAAATACCGTCCTCTACTTCATTCATGCTCCTGGCAGGCTCCACACCGGTAAGCACCCCAGCAAAACCAGTACCCTGATTGGTATGCACCCAGCTGTACTACCCCCACCACAGTACCTATTTTTTACTCGGGAGGGTGAAATCACGAGTTGACATCACAATTTTTTTTTCTTTTCCTTTTGTCCCCGTGGACCAGGTTACTACCAAAAAATTGCCTTTGTCATGCTCAACTGGTTTAAAGCTTTTTGTATTTATTTTTTCTGAAAACTTTGTACGCGCACCCAATGAAATGCAATGTTTTCCAAACATTATTCTAGTCACATTCTTGAAGTGCCTTTGGTTCTTTAATTTAACATATTCCACTTTACAACATAACTGTGTATTTCATTGTGGTACTTTCCCATAGGACATTTTCTTTGCATCCTATCCACTGAACTGTCTTTTATTTCTTACTGTTGGAGGATGAAGTACTGAGTTGGCCCTGTCACTGCAAAACCACTAACCCTGATTAGTATCTGCCAGGTGTAATACTCACTACACTGTACATATTTATTACTCCAGGGGTTTCGCTGCCGGGGCGTAGGGCACATGCCTGTGCATATGTAAAGCTTTTTAATTTGTTCCTGCAACTCTGGATGGGCACCCCTCATGGGCCCATGACCTGGCGTGTGTTTTATTTTCTTTTTATGAGAGATCTATGCTTTGGTGGTTCTGCCAGGTTTCCGATTGCTTATGAGTGACATTTTCTTAATTTCAGTATTCTAGGGGCTCTTGGGCGGAACAGCTTTGAATTTCGGAGTTAATTTCTGCTTGTTCCATTGCCCCTCTACTGGGTTCCTAACCGTGCATAGGAACCCCCCTCCAACTTCTAATGTGTTTTAACTCCCATCTTCAGGGATAGTTATGTGTGTTTTCGAATATTGAAACACTGCAGCAGTTCACTACTATTACTGCAAACCCTCCTGTTTTTCATAAGTGGGCCCTGTTTTGACCTAAAAGAAACCTTTTCTTGGATGCTGCCAGAAACATTAACACAACATTACTCTGCCAAATGCCTAAGCTGGACTCCCATACCATGAAATTAAACTAAGCAAAAGGCAGGCAGTATTTAAACAACTGTTTAGGAAAGCGCATGTGAAAAACGAAAGGCCCTTAAACACGAGCTGCTGCAATATCAGGAGGTCGTTGTCGGTACATTCAGTTGCTGCTCCTCCATCATTCATAGTGCCAATATCGGCCCACTCACCAGCCCGCTCGCAGCAACATGCATGTCACAGAAATAAGCAGACAAGACAACTTTTTGTTGGCGAAAAGTAGCTGCAGGTTTACTAGCATATACACATGCCTACAAGGTGGGTTATCTTACAGACGATCCAAAGGCAAGCCGCCCCTCGCGGCCTACCACCTGATGGGCCAATTTGCAACGTGGCCTTAGCCAATCGTTGCTTAGCGGTTGTGGTGACGAGATAGCCCCTCCCATTTCCGGTGAACCATTGGTCCACCCTCTTGCTCACGCCCCCCCTACGAGGGGCGTAGCGCTCAAGCGACCCCCGGTTGTACAGGTTTCCAACTGCCCGTAGGATAGCGGGACGCCGTCGCACACCAGGGTCCACCGCACAGACTACCTGGGGATATTAGGCCTCAGCATCCTTTGTGCTCCTGAAGATGGGTACTCTCGGGTACCTTTCGGCCTCTGGATTGCCCTGTAACTCCGCCTGCAACACAAATGAGAAAAGATTAAAAGACCTTTCCCCCCCACCCTGTAAACGCCGGGTATGCGGTAGGGAGGGAAACAGCGTCAGGGTGAGGGGACGATGGACAAAGAGGCTGCTAGGTGGGCGGGGGAGGAATATATACTCTCCCCCCACCCACACCAGGCCGGAAGTGACGCGCAGGACCCTCCGGGATCTCATAGCGCTGGGCCGCCCCGTGTTCCATCTTGTGGCACTATGGGGGCCGCCCTCTTACTTTTCTCCCCTGCGGGGACGTGTCGGTCGGCCTGCATAGTGCCAATATCGGCCCACTAACCAGCCCACTCGCAGCAACATGCATGTCGCAGAAATAAGCAGACAAGACAACTTTTTGTTGGAGAAAAGTAGCTGCAGGTTTATTAGCATATACACATGCCAACAAGGTGGGTTATCTTACAGACGATCCAAAGGCAAGCCGCCCCTCGCGGCCTACCACCTGATGGGCCAATTTGCAACGTGGCCTTAGCCAATCGTTGCTTAGCGGTTGTGGTGAGGAGATATCCCCTCCCATTTCCAGTAAACCATTGGTCCACCCTCTTGCTCACGCCCCCCCCTACGAGGGGCAGAGCATTCAAGCGACCCCCGGTTGTACAGGTTTCCAACCGCCCGTAGGATAGCGGGCACCGTCGCACCCCAGGGTCCACCGCACAGACTTCCTGGGAATATTAGGCCTCAGCATCCTTTGTGCTCCTGAAGAGGGTACTCCCGGGTACCTTTCGGCCTCTGGATCGCCCTGTAACTCCGCCACAGCCCTGGGTCTGGCAACTGTCGCAGCCAGGGCCCCCCACCAAGGCCGGCATTCCTCCTACTATTTCTAGCGCGTTATTTCTAGGGCCTCTCCCCTAACCAGCCTGAACAGGTCCAAGTTTAAATCGGGCAGGATTGCCAAAATGTCCTCCCAAAGCCCCTTGCGCTTGGCGTAAGGTCTCCCAAGTCTAATGACGTCCTGTCTCCTCTGCCCCTTGGATTACACCCAGCGCAGGGCTTCCTGCGCCTTGGCTCCAGTGCCTCCCCTGACGAGCGCCTTGCCTACAGAGTTGGAGTCATGTCTGACCGCTGAAATTTACCTGTCCCCCACTGGTGGCAAAAACCCACCGTAAGTTCAATGTGGTCGTTCTATCAGGTGCCATAACATGCTGTGATGGCCAGCGCACAAATCGTAAAAAGGACCTTGGTGCACACACCAGATGTCACGTTCAGAAATGGGGAATTAAGAGTATTGGGTCCAATCAAGAAACACTGCAAGATTTTGCAAAGTGTCAACCTACACCGCTTGCTGAAACATGGACTGGTCACAGATGCCTGGACCCTGCTCACTTTTTGATACCCTTATATATATACACCAGCGTGGCGTCGACTACAGATAGTGTGTCACAAGGTTCTTAATTGGTGGATAAGGAGTATCCGCTGGAACTAGTCTGTGAAAGTGTAAATACAGTTACATGCACCTAAGTCCAGAATACCCTTGCCTGATCCTCAGAGGCACCTAGAGCCCACTGCCCCCCGCAGCGCATGGCGAGGGAAAACTGGCCCAGAACCCCCAGACTGAGAGTCAAACACTATCATCACCACAGGCTCTAGATAAAGATTGGCTACCCCATACCTGGCAAGGCCTGACGGGGTCAACCCCCACCCCCCCTAGTTGACTACCTAATCCTGGGGAAGGTAAACTTGCAGTAAAACCCGAAGGAGGGTTGATAACCGAATACATGCCTGCTAAGAGAGCAGAGAGATGCTCAACAAGCCTACTTCTGTCAAAATGGCCAAACCAAGCTCTCTCCCCAAGCTCCCCTCAACATATTGCACCCCACCAAGTAAGACAGTTGGTCTCGTTTGCCAAAACCTGTCTAAAGGGCGGGACTTGAAGACTGTCTAGGGAGATCTAGAGGAACCATCTCTAGGCGCATGCCTGCAAACCTTAACATGATACATAGGTTGGACCGCCCACTGTCTGGGCGCTAACTTCTGAGAGAAGGCCAGAAAGATATTTAATGCCTATACAACGCCCTTCTAATAATGAACGCAGTGTCTCATTGTGTTATCACATGTGCTAGACCTCCTCCTTGCGCTGGCCTCGTTGGCCTAAGCAGTTAGGACAAGTACCCTTATAAACTGTATAACCTGAAAGCAACTAGGAGAACAGTTACTTTCTCACTAGTACTTACTGGTGAGAAAGCTGCAAGGAGAGACCTTGCTTAGTACCTGAAAAACCCGAAATAAAGTACTGTACAGGCGAAAGCTTACCAGTGGACTAGCCAGATGTCCTCCACTACGTGACAACCCAAAATAGTATGACGTATAAGACCATCAGAAATAGCCTGTACACATCCGGACCCTGCCCGTAAACTCACTAAAACAATCACCAACAACGCTAAAACTCACCAACCATTTGTCCAGAGAAATACACCAGAAGAGTCATATAGTGTAAGCCAGACCTGGGGCGAAGCCAGCTGTCATGTCCCGGTGGGGACAGGCTGGTGGATGTATGAAAGTCAAGACAGGTACCCCAAATGAGCAAAAGGAACCCACATCCCCCTGGTGGCACAGGGCCTGAGAATAGGAACTTTGACACGTGTACAACAAAAGTAAATACATGTTGTGCACTAGAGGGGACTGTTCCTTCCTCCTCTTACCCCCTGGCATAAGAACACTGCAACGGAAACCCTACGTTAATCCTTGAATAACCACTGCAAGGAATACTGTTTAGGGAAAACTTACCCGTGGACCGTGGACATAGTCAAGGGCAGTCCACTGTGTGTCAATACTTAGCTGTTGATTAAACGCCTAACTGGCCAAAAACGCACCAACCTGCGTCCCGTGAGATGGAGCCAGGTAGAGGCTTCGTAGTATCAGCCAGACCTGTTGCGGAGCCAGACTTGAAAAGGTCTCAGTGGAGTGAGGCTGAAGGAGGTATGTGCGGCTAAAGCAGGCCCAAAACTGTGCAGTTTGCGCGCGCATAACCTCATGCCAATGGGCCTGCGGAAACAAAACTGGTGATTCTGTGATACAGCTTAGGAGAGAGTCTCAGTATGAGCCAGATTATAGGAGGATACGTGTGGCTTATGCAGGCCCAACTAATCAACAGGGCTAACCAGGGTGCTCAGGCAGTGTGCTGAAGATTACCTGGTAAATCCCAACTAACCATTGCCTCACTATAATTACTACAAAAGGAACTCTACTACTACAACCAGCCCATCTTCTGGCTTAGTCCATGCTTCCTAGTTGCCACAAAATTCATCCATCACCCGAGGCAGGTGTAGTGCTGTGTCTTGCTACTAAGTCGGTAATTAAAATGCAAAGCCTGGATTGACCATTGCACAATGGTGAGTGACAAAGAATCACATCTAGATTCGAGACGAGAAAACATCCTGTTACTGCACAGGAACTACCTGCTCTGGTCAGCTTAAACAATTGACTATCAAAATATTCCTTCCATGGGGCATAACATGCGCGCCCCACACTAGGGCCAGCCATGACTCCTGGGGAGGACCTGGGAGACCCAGACCCCAGCTCACTGCCCCTTGCCAAGTGTGCCTCACCCTTATACCTGTAGATATTTCAGGTGACCCCCCATGTGGGTCGTGCGGTTCCACAGCATGGTTCCTGCATGTGAGACAATAAACATCGATTAGCAGCCCTGCCCCCACTCACATACCAATTTATGTTCTCTGTAATCAGGTAGGGGCCAGCAATGCACCCCACCCTATCAAGGTCATGCCTGTTTTTCTGTTACGAAAACCAGTTTGTCCCTATTACATACTAGTCAGGTCTGCCACCCATACGGGTGGCCATATCCTCGACCACATTTGGACTCATGGAGTCACGTCCTCTCGCCCACTTATAACACCTTGTGTGTGGTCAGACCACTTTCTGATCGACACCACATTCTCGGCGGCTGGTCAGACTAAGGTCCCCCCACGGGAGGGTGGCACGGCCTGCAAGTGGAAGGCTGTCGACCCCTCCAAACTATTGGATCATCTGTCCCAAACGTACCCCCTGCCACCCAATGACACTGGTACCGACGAGCTTTGTGGGTTTGTGGCAGACTGGCTCACCACAGCCAGTGACATCTTTGCCCCCCCCACTAAGTTTCCCCAATCCCGGCACAGTCATTCCCACAAATGGTTCACCCCCCACTTAAAAGCTCTCCATTTAGAACTTCGCCAGTTTGAGCGCAAGTGGAGGAGGGACTACTGCTCCCCAGGCAGAGATGCCTATGTGGCTGCACGCAATAGGTATAAACTCGCCATCTTGGCTGCCAAAAAAACCTACGCCTCTGGCAAAATTCTATCTGCCCCCTGTCAGTCTAAGGAAATCTTTAAGGTGCTCAATGAATTCACTTCCGACCCCAGGACGCTCCCTACTCAGGCCCCTACACAGGAAGCATGTAATACTCTTAGCTCCTTTTTTATCGAAAAAATCGTATTAATTAAGGACACCATCCCCGTCACATCTCCTGGCGCTGGATCTGTTTCCCCTCCTCACAACTCTTCCTCTTTCACACAATTTCCCCTTCTAGATTCTACATCTCTGGCCACTCTTGCTACCCGCATTAAGTCGGGATCTCCAGATGACTGTTGCCCCCCCTCCATACTCCGGGACATCTGCCATTCTCTACCCAACTGCATTCTCCCCCTGTTAAACTCCTCTCTTTCTTCCGGTACTGTGCCGGGCTCCTTCAAGGAGGCCGTGTTGGTGCCCCTCCTGAAGAAGCCGGGGGCCGCCCCCGCCGTCCCGGCAAACTACCGCCCTATCTCTCTCTTACCTTTCTTCTCTAAGATCCTGGAAGCCCACGTCACCACCTGTCTCTCACAATTTATCGAGAGTTCCAACTTTCTCGAGGCCAACCAGGCAGGCTTCAGACCCGGCCACTCTACGGAGACAGTGATCTTGGCCGCGCTGGACGCCCTGAGAGACGGTGTTGACAAGGCTGTTCCCCAGGCCCTGGTATTACTAGATCTGTCAGCCGCCTTCGACACGGTGGACCACAACATCCTTCTCCACTGTGTCGAACAGGCTGGCATCCAGGGCCTGGCGCTGGCCTGGGTCAGATCTTTTCTGACCGGCAGGTCCCAGACCCTTAGCCTGGGCGCCTTCAGGGCTCCCAGAGAGCACTCGCTCTGCGGGGTCCCCCAGGGTTCCTCTTTGTCTCCTCTTCTTTTCAATCTCTATCTTCGCCCCCTTCTTTTTTCTTTGAGGCAGTGGGACGTCACCGTGTTTAATTACGCGGACGACCTGCAACTCATCTTTTCTCTTAACTCCCCCTCTGCTATCCCCAACTTTCAGGCAGCTATGTCCCACATTCTCCAGTGGATGGGCCATAATCAGTTAAAGCTGAACCCCGGAAAGACGGAGCTCCTCCTTCCCGGCAGGAGCGCTACCTTCTGGGGGCCTCAATTCTGGCCGGCGGATCTGGGCCCCTCTCCCACTCCCGTAGCCTCGGTGAAGAGCCTGGGGGTCACTATCGATTCCGCCTTATCCCTAGGGCCGCAGGTAGGGACCGTGGTCTCGTCCTGTATCTACCAACTGCGCAGGATCAGGAAAGTGGCATACCTCTTTACACCCGATGCCCTCCTGCAGGTTATCATGGCCCTCGTCCTCTCCCGCCTAGATTTTTCTAACTCGATCTACCACGGTCTGCCCAAAACATCGATGGCTAGACTGCAAGTGGTCCAAAATCAGGCGGCGAGATTGGCCTTAGGGATTCCGAAGTGGCAATCCGCCAGGCCCCTTCTTGTCAAACTCCACTGGCTCCCTGTCATCTCTAGGGCAGCCTTTAAGATCGGCTGCCTTATTTTTAAGTCATTAGCTGGCCCCTGCCCTGCTTTCATTAAATCCCTCATCAGACCCTATTGCTCATCCCGCAACCTGAGATCCTCCCACCTCCATCTATTGACTGTTCCTTCCTACAAGCTTTGTAGATCTGGTGGCCGGAGATTTGCTTACCTGGCCCCCAAGCTTTGGAATTCTTTCCCCCTCTCTCTTAAAACTTCTAACTCTCTAACTCTTTTTCGTAAGTCTTTAAAAACTTGGCTCTTTCCCCAATCTGGTTAGTGTTTCTGTCCCCTCTACTTCCAACCAGCGCCAGGAAACCCATGGTGTCAGTGCGCTCTATAAGCACCCCTTACGATACGATACGATACGATACTAGGAAGGAGTACGGAGGGACCAACCCTTGCGTGGCGACAGAGGCAGAAGTGTATAATAGTGTCTAGAAAGTAAGTCAATAGTCATGTGCTAAGTCAGGAGATGACCGTAGCCTATTTGTGTGATAAAGAATCACAAACAACTCGTCCCCTTACTATTCTACCAGGCACACCTCCTTGTCCCAGGCCTAAAGACACTTCCTAAATCAATCTGAGACTTCCTAAATCAATCTGAGCCTTCTCCTATGAAAAGGAAGACCCCAAAGTAGGAGAGATCGAACACCTTGACTATGGAAGTATCTACCCAGTGACTAGCGGGTAGAAGTTTGCCAAAGACTGCAGTAATATCCTCCTACCTATATTTGGCACTCTTTTGTAACATGCACACTTCACTTTGACTTGTGTCACACAGATTGCTATCTCCTACATCGTGCTTGCTTCCTGTACTTGCAAAAGTGCCACCGTTGCTTACGTAGCTTTTGTTCATGTGATAGACTACTGCCATGTGATGCAGCCTAAACAACTGCTTGCACAAAGTACGCTTAAGAAACCCGCACTCATGTCACTATATCCTCTTGCAACGCACCGAAAGCTACTTCTATTAATCAATGCCTGTGTACGTCACTTAGCTCCCTGTATCTCGTTTATAATAAAGTGAGGTGCTACTAACGGTGCTCCCATGTACCAGTTCTGTCCCTAATGTGGAGCGCCTGACACCTTCACATAACGTCCGTGCTAAATAAAGGCATAATAAAACTCACGAGGACAGGCCACCAAACCTTCCAACGCATGGTGTTACTACAACTCGCCCCGGAAGAAAGAGTGATGCCCCAAAGCAACAGACCGAAGACTTCTCGGAGACGGCACTAGCTTAATTCAAGTGTACTAAAAACAACAACCTTCGCTCAAAATTTTTCGAATCCTGCAGAGCAATAGCACAAAACACACCACCAGGAGGCGCTTGTAAAGGCCACCTTCATAAGTGCCTGCGACCGTGTCAAGCGCTAGAAAACCATCTGCACCAATTAAGTGTTGCTAAACTAACACCGAGGCAAAAGAAACTCCAATAAATGTGTACAGACAGAAAGTCCCAATTAATTACGGACAACCCATATGTGGAGACTCCAAACAGCATAACAATACACATACACACAAGCATAAAAGTGAACATTGAGCAAGGTTACACTGGTAGTAGGCAGAGGTGTTCGTCGCACCTGTAAACACACACTCCCCCAGCTCTCCGTTTTCTGCAAGCTGCCAAGCACCATCTGGCCTTAATGTCTGCCCCCAACCATTGGACTTATCCCGATTACAGCCACCGCCCAGGGGACGCAAGCATTACAGCCAACATAACCCGCTGCAGTACGGCATGGCAGGCGGCAGCGTAGGGAACACGAGCATGGCAGACCTAAATATGGCTGGCCCTAACTAGAGCCATTGCAGCATTATTCATGTGCATAAAATAGAACCGTGACATAATATGTTAACCGTGCCACGTGGTCCCAAAATGCAAAGTGGCACCAAAACATCCTGTGCCAGTCCTTCCACGAGGACAACCTCCATCAGCGCTCACCCAGACATGGTATTTCAACATTGCAAAGCACTGTGGTGCAAAAGAGTTAGAACATGTAGCAACTGACCTTGGTTAAAACAGCCGACATTCCAACGCGCTATGAATAGAATTTGTCTGCCCTCCCTTTCAACCGGGCCCAATTGACCTCCTAGACCCCTTCCCAGGCAACTGGCAGACAGGGTTTGATTGATAATAATATTGAGCCCGGGCACGCTTGGCCCGAAATTGCAACATGCCTTCACTCAAATCACTGCTTCCAGCGTGATCTACAAAACAACAAGGGGGCAAAAGCTTGTATCCTAACCCGCGAGAGAACACTACGGGCTCGCAACTTCGCCACACTCCCTCCCCCGAGCGCCGACCGGGACCAGGAACGTCCCCCCCCCACAGCGCTGACTAGCACAAAGAATGTGGGTAGTGACCGGAAATCTTGACGGTAAAGGAGAAACCCAAACTGGCTGCATGTGCCACCAAACGCCTACCTCTGCAGCACGAAGAGCTCACCACTGTGCTCTGACCTGGCTCCCCAGAGGGAAATTTGTGCGGGCACCCCTCTGCCACACAAACACAAAGTGTGCAGCCGCAGACAAGGAGAGCCCCCCCAACGCTGTCCCCGCACGGCCGAGTGAGAGTCGCCCGCTGTGCCTCAATCTCAGGCATCTTGCCCCCCGCCTGCCCCCCCACCAGCTCGGGACAAATCCACGAACTGGGGGGACTGTACCGCACAAGACACTTGAGAAAGACGTGTCCTAGGTGAAGGGGGAAAGACGGACAGCTGCCGCTTGCGCCAAGAGAGCCTGCCCTGCTCGAAAGTACACAAAGATAAGCAACCCCGGGCCCCAACAAGGAAAAGGAAAGGGGTGAACCAGGGTGTGCGAGGGCATAACGCCGATAAATGGACAGCAGGGGGTACAAAGGAGAAACACTGACATCATAGACATCGCTGCATAAGGCGGCACGAATTAGGCAAGAATCGTCCAGAAACCGCGGGAGGTGGATGCGAGCGATAAGGAAAACATCCTCAAAAGAGAAAACCCCCTGAAATGTCTAGGATGCGCACGGGAACCTTCGGTCACAGTGGAGGCAATATGGCCGGACCCCGGCGCCCATGTCCCCGAAGGCCGGAGGCTGTTCGGGTCACCAAGATGGCCGCTACCTGCCACCCTTGCCCACGTGAGCAGTGACCAAAAGCTGCCCTGGTCACTAAAATGGCTGCTACCTTGCGCCCATGCCACATAAGCAGTGACCCGACGCTACACTGTTCACCAAAATGGCCTCTACCGGGCACCGATAACTGTGTGGTTCTAATATGTTAGGCCCGTATGATACATATTGTTATGTTCCTGGAGGTCCGCCCACGGCGCCCCGGGCGTGGGGCGCGCTGGTCATGTGACTCCTGATAATAAAAAGAGGTCTAGCACGTACACAGGCGTTCAGAGAGAGACGCGCAGACCGAGCAACAAAACTTATTCCCAGTGTCCGTCTGAGTTTATTCTAGGGCCACGTGTTAGGCCTAGTCAGGATTAGATGCCCCGGAGTGTAGGTCCCAGAGTGATCTCCCTAGGGCATTCACTTCCCCATCACAGGACACAACAATTGGCGACGAGGGTGGTTGCCGACCCCTCGCTCCGGGTGTGTGTGTGCCCCTGCCGGGGTGAGGCGGCTGCGGGTGCTCCCATTTGCCCGTGGTGCTCGTGCCTTGCTGCCACGCACACCCCCGCACGGCTCGCCTGGAGGAACGACTTCCACCCCTGGCTCCTTGCAGGTGAGCGGCGCTGCCTGGCACTCTCCTGCTGCGCATCAGAGCACGATTGGTCGCGCGAGGCCATTCCTCTACTGTACCTCCATGCCCGGTGCCGCACTGTGCTCGGTGGCACGTGCGTGAATCGCACCTCGGCACGCCTGGCGAGGCGATCCGGACGGCGTCCGGTCCTGCCCAGCTGCTCGAGGGGACGTGGTGCCGACTCATCCCAAGGCGCCACCCTTCCGACCGACTTTGGAGTGCTAGCCGCACGCCCTCCGCTGTGGTTGACGGGGGAATCTCAGCGGCCCTCATCTGCCCGGCCGGTGGGCACCGTCACGTCTGTGCGCAGCCTCTGCTCTCTCCGATCTGGTCGGAGTGCCTCCTCGGATATCACCTCGGCTGGCCGCGGGCCTGATCCAGCGCGTCCTGGGCGATGGCTACCATTCCGCCCATTGAACCGTTTGTGGTGGAGGGTGCGCCCTCCACTCTCGCACCGAAGTGGAAGGAGTGGGTGGAAAGGCTCCTAATATTCTTCGAGGCCACCAAAGTCCATAAGGAGCAGAAGCGCGCCATGGTCCTCCATCTTGGTGGAAAGGATATCCACTCCATAGCTCGGACCCTTACGGAGGCGACCCCCAAAACCCATCACACCCTGATCAATGCTCTCAATGCGCACTTTGAGCCAATGGCGAACCAGGATTACGAACGGTTCATTTTTTGACAGGCACGGCAACTGCCGGATGAATCACTGGATGCATATCACTCAGGCTCAAGAAACTAGCACTGACGTGTGGATTCCAGGACGTCACAGAGGAGATCAGGGGCCAGATAATCCAAGGATGCGCCTCTGCAAAGTTGCGCGAGAGAATACTGGAAGAATCGGGGAAGCCTCTACCCGACATCCTCACACTTGGCCGCACAAAGGAGCTGTCCAAGGCCAGGGCGGCCCACATGGAAGCGGCACTACAAGCCAACATGAAAGTGGAACCGGTCAATAAGATACAGGTCCGGACACAGCCCAAATGGCCCAAAAGAACAACAACCCCTCAGGGTGGTGCATCAGCACAATCATGCGGTTACTGTGGAGGCCCGAGACACCCGGCGCCAGAGTGTCCGGCACGGGGCAAGAGATGCTCAGGATGTGGAAAAATGAATCACTTCGAAAAAGTATGCCGGTCCAAGAGGTTCAGTAAGCCCCGCCAGATGGTGCACACGGTCGCTGAGCACGAGGTTGCTGAAGGGGAGCCCAGCAACAGTGACATGGATGACGACGAGGAGGAGCGATCCGTACACAAGGTGCACATGATCGGCACCGCCACCAGACGCACCAAGACGCTGCCCCAGTGCCCCATCCAGGTGGCTGATCAGGACATCATGGCGACAGTAGACACTGGCGCATCGATAAACCTTATGAGTGCGTCCCTCTATAGTGACATGTCTACCCCTCCAAGACTTCGTTCCACCCCGATCACAGTATATGCCTACGGTCAAGATGTTCCACTCCGCATCCGTGGAAAGTTCAAAGCGGCAGTCCGACATGGGGATAAGATCACGAGAGCTAACATCTTTGTGTCGGAAGAGGGTCAAGGCATGCTCCTGAGCTGCCGGACGGCAGAAGACCTGGGGGTGGTCACATTCGCATTTGGTGTGCATGAAGAATCGGTGCAACAACTGATTATGGACTTTCCAGACCTATTTGAGGGAATTGGGTGTTTCAAGGGCCATGAAATACATCTGCACGTGGACCCCACCGTACAACCTGTGGCCTTGCGACACCGTCGCATTGCGTTCCACTTGCGACCACTAGTGGAGGAAGAACTGCAGAAGCTGGAAGCAGCTGGAATAATCGAGAAGGTATCAGGCCCCACCCCCTGGGTTTCGCCCATCGTGGTCACGAGAAAACCGAAACAGCCTGGAGCGGTCCGGATCTGCGTGGACATGCGCCTACCCAATGCTGCCATCAAGAGGGAGCGCCATATCACCCCCACGATAGATGACTTAATTGGGGAAATGGCTGGAGCCTGCTGGTTTTCCAAATTGGACCTCCGGGCGGAGTATCACCAACTCGTACTAGACAAAGAGTCACGGAACATCACAACTTTCTCTACCCACATTGGACTTCGCAGATACACCAGACTTAGCTTTGGGATCTCCAGTGCTGCCGAAGTTTTCCAGAACGTCATCCAGGAGCTGATTGCTGGCATACCTGGAGTAATAAATGTCAGCGATGACATCATGGTGCACGCCCGAACGATCCCAGAGCACAATCAACGTCTGGCGCAAGTTTTTCGCAGACTCCGCAGTGCGGGGCTCACACTGCACCGAGACAAGTGCGAATTCTTGCGGACCAAACTGGGGTTCTTCGGGTATGTCTTCTCAGCTGACGGCGTCAACCCAGATCCTGATAAGGTTAAAGACATCAAGGATGCGCCACCACCCACGACAGTCACGGAAGTCAGGAGCTTTCTCGGCATGGTAAATTACTGTGGCCGTTTCATCAAGGACCTGGCCAACCTAACTCTCCCCCTGCGTGAACTCACTAAGGACTCCACCCCGTGGAGCTGGGGACCCGAACAGGAAAAGGCATTCCAGGACATCAAGAGCTCACTCTCCAGTAACACCACGCTGGCGTTCTTTGACCCGCGACACTCCACTCTCATTGCGGTGGATGCCGGACCGGCGGGGTTAGGGGCCATCCTAATGCAGAGGGCAAGAGACGAGGTAGACTGGTCCCCCGTTGCCTTCGCCAGCAGGTCCCTCACGGACACGGAGCAGAGATACTCGCAGATTGAGAAAGAGGCCATCGCGATCCATTGGGGATGTCGCCACTTCCACTTGTATGTATATGGCAAGCCCTTCACGGTGGTGACAGACCACAAACCGCTGCTGGCTCTGTTCTCAGGAACTTCATCCAAGCCACCACCGAGAATAGAAAATGGATCTTGCAACTGCAAGAATACAATTGCAATGTCGAGTACCAACCAGGGGCGAAGAATCCGGCGGATTACCTATCACGACATCCTAGGCCCGCAACTCCTGAAGAGATGGATGAAGCAGAAGAGACGGAAGCGTATGTGCAGTGGGTAGTGGCCAGGTCATGCCCGCGTCCCATATCCCTGGAGGATGTCGTGAGCGCCACGGCTCAGGATGCCTGCATACAGCGGGCCAAGGACCTCCTCCGAACTGCCAACTGGCAGAAAACTAAGGAGGGCTGGAAGGTGCTCACCCCTGAGGCTCAGAAGATCATGGACAGTTTGTATCATGTAAGGGCTGAACTTAATGAAGATGCGGCGGGATGCCTCCTGCGAGGGCATCGCCTAGTGATCCCAACGGCTCTCACGGGACGAGTGATCCAACTGGCCCACATAGGGCACCAGGGGATGGTCAAGACGAAGGCCCGGCTGCGAACTAAAGTATGGTTCCCTCTCATGGACGACATGGTGGAGAGCGTGGTGAGATCGTGCGCTGCCTGCCAAGTCACGGGGGACAACCCCCGCGAGGCCCCCATCATCGTGGAGCCCCGTCCACAAGGGCCCTGGGAGCGGGTTAGCATGGACTTCGGCAGTCTCCCGGATGGAAGACACACGCTGGTGATGATAGATGACCACTCAAAGTATCCCGAAGTCGAGATCGCAACAAGCACCAGTGCAGACTTCGTCATCCCCAAAATGGAAAAGATTGTTGCCACTCACGGAGCGATGAAGGAACTCAGAACAGACAATGGACCGCCATTTCAGGGTCAGGACTTTGCTGCCTACCTGTCATCTCTGGGGACACGTCACAGGCGCATAACACCTCGGTGGCCTCAAGCTAATGGGGAAGCCGAGAGGTTCATGAGGACATTGAACAAGGTTATCCGTATTGCTCACGACAAAGGACAGTCAGTGGAAATGGCCATCTTTACGTTTCTTCGAAGCTATCGCCAGACCCCGCACTCCACAACCGGGGTGGCCCCAGCACACCTTCTCCTAGGAAGAGTGATAACAGACTCCATCCCTCATCACCCCCAGTGGTCACCTGAAATGGTAAATGAACAAGTAGTGGTGAGGAAACGAAACTCCACGTTTGAAAAAATCAGCCAGAGAAGACGGGCCGTGCCCCCGCACTTCAAAAGAGGAGATGTGGTGCTTATTCGAAATCGTGTCACTATTTGCAAGTTTAGACTCAATTATGAGAAGCGACCATGGCGAGTCATCGGAGTGAAAGGCACGCGCCTCACAGCCATTCGAGGACGAGACAGGGTGACTCGCAATGTGTCTCACTTCAAACTGTATCATCCTGCAGCCCCGGAGTCAGAGCGTCAGCAGGGTGGTGAACAAACCAAAAAGTGCAACCAGCTTGCCAACTGTCGAATCAACTACTCGTCACGAGGTCAGACAAAGTAACGAGCCTCAGGTCTCCAGTGCGAGGTGACGCGGAGGCCCTTGAGGAGGCCCCAGATCCGGAGGGGGCAGACAGAGAGGCGCCAAGTCACGAGTTGGAGGTTGGAGCGGAAGTGCTGACTCACAGGGGGTCGCAACGTCGGCTACGTGACAATCCCAGCCCCTCTGGCTGGTTGAGAGACTACTTCACGTAAGACTGTTCCCATTTACGCATGTATGTAGTTGAGCAGAACGGCCAGTAAAGTGGCGCTGCGTTTAAAGGACGCTGAAGGTATCGGTCCTAATGTTTCCAAAGATGTGAAAAAGAAATGTTTAAATGTGTTCATGATTAGGTTTTGGTTTTTCCTTATTTTAGGAGGAATGTTATGTTCCTGGAGGTCCGCCCACGGCGCCCCGGGCGTGGGGCGCGCTGGTCATATGACTCCTGATAATAAAAAGAGGTCTAGCACGTACACAGGCGTTCAGAGAGAGACGCGCAGACCGAGCAACAAAACTTATTCCCAGTGTCCGTCTGAGTTTATTCTAGGGCCACGTGTTAGGCCTAGTCAGGATTAGATGCCCCGGAGTGTAGGTCCCAGAGTGATCTCCCTAGGGCATTCACTTCCCCATCACAGGACACAACACATATAAATACCCCAATCATCCAGGCTGCAAGAGACACTATGATCGCTAAAGGAGACAAAACAATACGGCCCTCATTCCCCCAGGGAAAGAGAGGAGGGGGCCTCCGCTTCAATCCAACGCGAATGGACTCTCCCCAGTCGGCCACCTCACGTACAATAAGTATCCCCTCGGACCGTCCTACCGCGCGTCTTAGTGCAAGGCCGGGGGACCGGCATAGCACCCAGGGGGAAAAGCACACCACACAACCCGTCTGCCAGAGGCTGCTAGGATCTCTAAAACGGGCATCGGACTCCTGGACCCTTAGGTGTCCTGCCAGACGCGCAGCCCCAACTCTGGGCCAACACGCCCACCCCCGCAGCAGACACGGGTCGTAGATGGCACTCTCGACATACTGCAATAAACAAACTTGTAGACTGCAGCAGAAACTGGGCTCAGTGTGCGCCGTTCCCTCAGCTCAGAACCCCCAATGCTCCGCTCGCTGTATCAAAGTCTGCCCTGCACCACTACGCAGTTAAATGATACAAAAACAGAAAGCACCACAAATTCCCCTAAACAACCACCGAAACAGACCGCCTCTGCTCCTCTCCCACGAGAGGCAGAGACAAGTGCAGCCGATCCGTGACCGCCCCCTCCCCGAGCTAAGTAGCAGCTAAAATTGTTCAACCACCCAGCGGTCCCACATGCCAAAACATCACAGTGATCATAGCTTAATTGCATTGCGTCTCCCCTCCTGGGGATTGAACCACCAATCTTGGAATTTAGAGTGCCACCCTTTAACCGCTTGATCTCCCTTTACTTTCGAGCTCATTCCCGGGACCGCTGGCGTGGGGACCTCAAAGCGGGGGCATCTGCAAAGTGCATGCGACCCCGATAGCCTGCTCTCTCTTGAAACACCGAACGCGGCACGCCACACCCTTCCGTTCACGGCCTCCCCGACGAGTCAAAGCCGAATGGCCCCCCCAAACAACAAAACGGATAAATGTAACCAATACCCTTCCCCGAGAGAGGACGACTCACCGCAAGGAGAAACCACCCGGCGACCGGCGGAAAATGCACACCGACGCCAGACCAGGCCTCTGGACGAGCGACCAGAGGACATACAAACGACGTCAGGGTGAGGGGACGGCGGACAAAGAGGCCGCTAGGTGGGCGGGGGAGGAATATATACTCTCCCCCGCCCACACCAGGCCGGAAGTGTCACGCGAGACCCTCCAGGATCTCATAGCGCTGGGCTGCCCCGTGTGCCATCTTGTGGCACTATGGGGGCCGCCCTCTTACTTGTGTCCCCTGCGGGGACGTGTTGGTTGGCCTGCAAAGCCGCCTGATGGTATGATGGTATGATGGTGCCCTGTGCCTCCATACTGCATGGCATGCTTAGGGGCTTTTATTCCAAAAGTAGGGCCCTCCTGTTACCAGTCTGGTGTACACCTTCTGCTGCAGAGCGCCCCACAGTCCTGCGCACTGCTTGAGTTGGTGGTGGCCCTTCTCGATTTCGTTTGACTGCTTATCATGCTGCTCACTGCTATGACATGTCTGTTTACAGGTTCTCCCAGGGAAGCACGCATTTTCTGATTCACCTACGCATGGTCAATTTTAGTATGAAGTCTAGCACCTGGTTTATATGCCGGGAGCGCAGCTGGAAAAGTGTCAAAAATCGACATTCAAGATATGAAATAGCAACTTATTTTCATGTTATAACCCGTCCTACTTGGCTGAGTATTTAGGATGCCTAAAAATTGTCATACCAGCCTCTCTTTCATTGGCGGTCTTTTGGCCTCAAAAAGCCCCTTGAGCCCAGCTTGACTCTGAACGTTAGGCCCCCGTATTGCCACTTTTTATGTATGTCGCAAGCTCTTAATTGGCAGCGCCATGTGAAGTGCCTAATCCACAATTCGACTCAAGCCTGCTCTACAGGTCAAACCTCGCTGAATGTAGGCTGGGGACGGCAGACTTGGGCGCGCACGAAGACCAGGGATTCGCCCATTTTTTGCGCCTTCAAATTTCATGGCTGTCCCGCTGCATATGCTACATCCAGGAGTGCAAAAGACTGTCTCCCATGCATTTTTTATGAGAGTGCTTTACATATGCCCTGTCGCGCTATGCAAAGACGCATTCATTTCTGCTAGGTATGGGGAGGTCAAGAGACTTGCTCAGAAACCGGATGTCGAGTGTCATAGCTCTCAGCTCGAAATCGGGCCCACAGCTTTGCAAGCGACCGCAGAGTGCCGCGATTTACCAAGCACTTAGGAACACTCCTTAGAAGGCGAGGGATCTCCTTTCTAATCCTGTGCTAACTTCTAATCTAATGTACAAACTCTGATTTAGCAAGGGATCTCCTTTTCAATCCTGTGCTAACTCTTAACTTTGATTTAGAGACCCTGCAGTCTCATGAACCACTCCTTGTGGGTGGGGGGATTAACTGTAACTCGACACTCTTTGCGTGATTCTTCTCCGCATGGTGGTTTGTATGTACCCCAAGTACATTAATTTCTAAATATATACCTTGGATGAAAAACGAACTGAACACACGTTCTGGCCGTGGCATGGCGAGATTGCGCAACAAAGACACTCCACACATTTCTGCTCATAGCATAAAAGGTCACTTTTATTATTAGGACAGCCAAAGACAGACTGCGCACCTTACGTTTATTAAAACACCTACCTTTGTACTTTTTTCCCAACTGTTTTACATCACCATTCCCCAATGATTTCATCATTTTGACAAAACTCCAAAACTGTTTTAATCCCAACCAAAGTTTTTCTTTCAACATTTCTTTTCCCTTATCCACCTACCCTCCCCCCACCCCCCAGAGAGAAAGGATATGTCCGCTCTAGACTATCCTATCCCCCAAAACACGCCTAACCAACATATAACAGAAAAGGAGCACTATCCATGCTGCCCTAGAGTGACATTGCTTTGTACTTTTTTTTTATTTTTTTTTTTATAAAAAACACAAAAAACTGACATAAATCCAAAAAACATCCCCGACCAACCTACCAAACACAGGGCTGGCAGGTAGGCAAAACGACGACACCGCTTCCTCACTCTCTGCGAGCGACGTAGCCTTCCCGCTCTCACCCTGAGCACGGCCAAGCCCCTCCCACACCCCAAACAACCAATGACCTCCCGTGGGAGGTTGCATTGGGCGAACAATCCCGGGGGGACACCGGCTCATGCCAAGTCCCCCCGGGACCCATTGTGCAACAAAGACACTGCACACATTTCTGCTCATAGCATAAAAGGTCACTTTTATTATTAGGACAGCCAAAGACAGACTCCGCACCTTACGTTTATTAAAACACCAACCTTTGTACCTTTTTTCCAAAACCTTTTTCCCCCAACTGTTTTACATCACCATTCCCCAATGATTTCATCATTTTGACAAAACTCCAAAACTGTTTTAATCCCAACCAAAGTTTTTCTTCCATCTTTTCTTTTCCCTTATCCACCTACCCTCCCCCCACCCCCCAGAGAGAAAGGATATGTCCGCTCTAGACTTTCCTATCCTCCAAAACACGCCACCCAGGAAAACCCCCAGTGTTTTCCTGCCCCATCCCAAACCTCTGAAAATATAAAACAAATTTTGTAACCTTCTTTGTGAGAACACCACAAATCAACCCCCCACAACTCTGCCAGCACATCACGCAGTTCCTTTAAATAATAAGCTTGCCCCATCTGCGACAGGTGTACCCCATCGCTCCTAAACAAATGAAGCATCTCACTTGAAAAATGTTCATGCACCAAGACCGTGATACCCATTGACTTGCAAAAAAACTGACATTGCTCTGTTCAATTTTCGACGGGCTTTTTCCACCGCTGAGTGTAACTTAGCCCCTCTCCATTGGTGCCTATATACAAAACCCGTCCACGCAACCCTTGTTCCAACCTTTCAGAACTGTTAGATCCAACTTCATTTGTTTTATCAAGGTGAGGCCTGACAATTCCACCAAATCGTTCTCTCCCAGGTGTATAATTAGAAGATCCGGGATTCCCCACTCAGGAGACAGCTTTGACAGCAACGGAAAAAGGTCCTTCCACCTCATTCCACCCACACCTTTCCACAAAACCTCATGATCTTTCCCATACAAACCCAAACCCCTTCCACAGATTTGTTGTTCTGCAAAAACTGATGACCATTTGACCAAGGAATGGCCCACAACCCATGTCTGTTTTTTCCGGGGGAAATCCAACACTCGACCTATGATGAAAAAACCCACAATTAACTAACACACGAGAAAAGAACTGTATTTCATAGCCAAACATATCTGTAACAACAGTTGGACTGCCACCTCCCAATGCGCTGTATCTCCTCCCTCCCCAACCCAATCTGGAAGCCTCCGTTGCAGCACCTATCCTAAAATAATGTGTCCCAAAGCATTGAGGATTTTTCCCCACCAATGAAAGCCCTTTCCTCAGAACTGATAAAAACTGAAAACCAGACAACTGCCCCCCTTGATCATGGCAAAAAATCACCCCAGAACGGAAAACACCTGACTTAAAAAAGGACTCTCACACCCCCAACGGGCAACAACCACAACTCCACTCGCTTTCAACTGAATCCAAGTTCCCTCCCCCCTTTGGTCTGTCTTTGACTGTCTCAACCTGATCTGTAAAATGTCCCCATTCACAACCCGTATGTCCGATGTCTGAATCCCAAGTTGATTTCGTAAACCCAACAGTTCCGAAACCCGGAACGCCCCGAAGAACATCACATGCACAACTTGAACCTAACTAATTCCCATTCGCTATAGCAGCAACTAGGCAAAACACTTAAAATCCTTCGTAACAACTCAAAAGTAATAGGTTCCCTCAAAGATTTAACAGAAACTTTGCTACGCCCAAACCCCTTCAGCATCCTCCTCAACAAAAACCCAACCTGAACTACCTTACCCAACAATAACTGACTATAAAAGAAAATGCCCGCCAGCTTGCTGGAAATCGTTGTATGCGACAAACCCTTATCTAGCAAATGTAATACAAAATTTAACATAAACTGTTCATTTTCAACTGCTGCGCCATCCTGATCGTGTGCCAAAGCATAATTAAAAAATTCAGACCACGCTTGCTGGTAACTCCTGCGCGTGGACTTAGCAATGGACTGCTCCACCAGTGCCACAATCCTCCCTCCCCCAGGTCCCAGATGGTCAATGGAATCGCCGTCTTGCTTCTGTCCGCTTTTGGCGCCAAATACCGGAACTTCTGCCAATTGCAACGAGACAGAGCTGCGGCGATTGAGTTGTTCACCCCAGGAATGTGCCTGGCTCTAAAAACAATGTTCAGCTTGAGGATTTGCAACATGAAAGCTCGCAATAATTATAGCACTCTCACATCTCTTGCCTTCTGCCCATTGACCAAACTTACCACTGCCATGTTGTCGATGTGAAATAACACACAACGATCCCTGAATTCCTCTCCCCACACCTGCAATGCCACCGGTAGCGGAAAGAATTCCAGGAAGGCGATACTGCGGCCTTGTTCCAACCAATGCTTCGGCCAGCTCTCGGCGCACCAGCGCCCTTCCCAAAACAGCCCAAATCCTTGAGCGCCTGCAGCGTCTGAGAAAATCTGGACCTGCCACACAGTGTCGTCTTCCACAAAGTTAATTGACACACCATTGAATTTGTCCAGGAACCTCAGCCAAATGATCAAATCCTCCTTCACCTTGTTGGACAATCTTACATGGTGATGCGGCAAGGAAGCTCCCGATAGCAAGACTAAGACGTCTGCAAAAGGTTCTTCCCGCTCTCACCACCCTACAGGCAAAATTGAGGTACCCCAAAAGCCGCTGAACCTGTCTGAGCTGCGACTTCTTTTCACCCAGAACTTCTCTCAAAAACGTCCTGATCTCCTGCAGCTTAGCCGAGGGCAGACGAGCCACCATCGCCTCAGTATCAATCTCAATGCCTAAAAAGATTAACTGTGACGCAGGACCCTCCGTTTTGTCTGGGGCCAAAGGCACTCCAAAATCACCTGTCATTTCCTGAAAACATGCCAACACTTTGGTGCATTGCTCGCTCCCAGCTTGACCAATAAACAAAAAGTCATCCAGGTAATGGCAAACAGCTTCATGTCCAGATTTGCGTCTCACACACCATTCCAGAAACGTGTTAAACGTCTCGAAAAGAGAACAGGATATGGAACAGCCCATGGGCAATACACGATTAACATAAAACTTCTCTTCAAAATACATTCCGAACAGCTCAAACTCCAACGGATGGATGGGCAACAACCTAAAAGCCGCCTGAATGTCACACTTAGCTAGTTGCGTCCCCACTCCAACCAAACGTACCAGACGCAAAGCGTCGTCTACTGAAGCATATGACATCGCTGTGTCTCCCACGGAGATGAAATCATTTACCGAATGGCCCTCCGGCCAGGACAGATGGTGAATGAGACGAAACTCACCCTGGGCTTTCTTTGGAACAACTCCCAAAGGCAAGACCATCAGATTGGGACCCGCTATTCTACCCAGCTCCAACTCCTTTACCAGCTTAGCTCTAACCACATGAGGTAATTCTTTTGCAGATTTTAGATTACCAGCCCAACGCTGCACCCGAGGACCTTGGTACCCAATCCGAAAACCTACACGAAAACCCCAGAGCAATTTAACCGCTGCCGGCCCATCCGTGTATTCCTCCAACCAGTCCCGCATGGCCTGAAGCTTAACTGGGGTAGGCGCCTTTTGGTATAAGAGGCGGAAGGGTCCCTCTGCCTCTCTGCCCTCTCCCTTGATCCCCTTGGTGATGATTGGGGAAACACTGGAATGTGGTATGTCGACCCCCACACTGGGCACACTCATGCTTGAATTTGCAATACTGACGGACACAGGTACCCCTATTAAATCCATAACACGCTCCTGTGGCAGGCAACTGTCCCCGTCCCAACCCATCCGCCCCCAATGGAGCAGGACGCTGGAGAAAGGGCCGAAATTGTATGGGAAGACCACTAGCTGTATGGATCGTAGCCGATACCTGATGCCCCGACATCCATTGTACCCACAGCTCCTGGTCCACCTCTCCCCATGGTTTGTCATTGAACAAACTCACTCTGGTCCTATACTCTTCATCATAGTTCAACTAGGCATAGCCTCCCGCCTGCAAATGTGCCATCCTGATGATATCAATGTACTTAAATAATGCCACCGCCCGCTCTGGATACCGCTCACAATAAACACTTGCATAAATTATAAAAGCGGCCGTCCAGTTTTCGATGGTCTTCGGCACTTTGGGGCGGCGAGACAACTCTAGCTCTTCCTCCTTCGATCCCTCTCTAGCATGCAAGTCCCTATGTAATAGATGGAAAAAGTCCACATAGTCATGACTCCAAATTCTTTGTCTCGTCCTCTGCGACAAGTGCATACCCAAAGGCATGGCCACCCCCATATAAGGTAGTTTGGTGTGACCACAACCCTGAACCTCACTCAGCGCAGAGCTACCTATGGACGAAGCAGGACTTGCCCCCCCAACCCGTTCCAACTGACCCCCAGACCCCATAGTGGGCTGTGGTGTTTCCTGTGTCATTTTGCCCAAATCGCCTTGTACTTTAGCCCTCCCTTCAGGCCCACTCTCCCCTGGCTCCACACCTGAGCCGCCCGCCAAAGGCTGCGTCCACGCAGCCCACCAGTCTTCCTTACCTGATGGCAGCTGTGTAGCCCTTTGCTGAAAATCCTTCAGACCATCACGCTGATGATGACTTCCACGCCTTCCCCGATCAGCAGAGAAAACCGCTCCGGTTCTCTGAAACACACTAGAAGATGTGAGACAACCCCCCCCTAACCCCAAATTCTTGACCGCTCCAGCCAGGAGCAGCCTCCCTCGACACCCATTCCCTGGAATTATCCAATTTTCCTTATCAATTTCATCATATTCACCAATGTAATCATCATGAATCATAGTAACGTCACCACTTGTGCTCGGCATAGCTCCATTGCCAATGCCACCATCATAACTTACCCAATTGGACATAGGGCTCTGTTGCGATTGCCCGGCCGATGACCCAAATTCTGCACCAGATTTGCCACGGGTCTGCTGCGCAGTACCCAAAGCCACACTTTGCTTCGCCACAAAATTAACAGAACTCTGACCAACAGACCCATGACCAGAGTCTGCTGACAAGTTCCCACCGCTCCAGCGAGGAACTGCCCGCAACTTAAACTTTACCTGAGAACAATCGACTCCAGATAAAACCTTCCTGGGCAAGTCGGCGTGTTTGACCCACACCCACTGCCCCTGTTTTGGCCCCTTATCAGAATCAAACTGCACCTGAGGGTGACACGGAGGTGGCCTGGACTCCGGATACACCACCACCACATCACTGTCCTTGAGAACAGCAACACCCTCACCCTGCCCCCCCCCATGAGAACTTGCCCCAACACGTCTGCCCAACAGACCCCTTTCAACATGCTGAAAATAATATGGCTGCAAGTCAACAGTATCCTCCTCATGCCCGAACTCCATGCCCACATTTGCCTTCGGGGGCCCTCTAGATTGAGGCAGCAACGCCCCTTGCAATCCTGAAATCTCCTGAGTCTGAAGGCTGTGTGTAGACGACACTGGCTCACCACTCCCAGCACCTACAGCCCCCACAGAGACCTCCTGACAACCTTCCTCTTCGCTGTCGCTAGAGTAGTCCACCAACGCATTGGCCGGCACCCCCACCCAAACCTCAGGCGCAATATCCACGTTTTTGCTATTAGCGCCAACAGCATATGCCACTATAGGCATTCTTCCAGGGAAATCAGCTTCATGGATAAATGAAACTCCTGACGCCTGTGCAGCAACACTGTCCTCTGAGAAGAAATCACCACCCATAGGCTCCTCAAACAGTTCCACTTGCTGCTGCCTATTCACCAAGGCAATGCTGGCCCTTCCACCTCACTTCCCTGCTCGCTTCCTGACCTGCGGCTCATAAACAGTTTGACCTTCTCTCACAAAAACCGGAGCTGAGGCAGAGCGCAGCGGTGCCTTCTTTCCTCTAGCGCTCCTGACTGAAGAGCGCGCTCGACTGGGTCTAAAAGAGGACCCAGAAACCTCAAACGCAGCCTCTGAGGAGTTGCTCACCCCTGCGATGCATGCCGCCAACGCACGACTCACCCCTTTAGCCGCTAACCGCCGCGGCCGCTTCCCCTGAAAGCCGCATTCAGTGACAGCTCCTGGGCGTAATAAGTCAGTGCGCCCGACCACCACCAAAGCTCTTATTGCCTCCTTGGCAATATCATCCGCCGACATCTTCACTCTGCTCCACACCAAACACTGCGCTCGCCGAACAGCTTTAAAGTGTTGAAAAACGCTGACAGAATCTTCACGCAGCTGACCTCCGCACCTCCGCTACACTTCAAACTCCATTACAGCGATCTCCGTCAAAATCTGACGGGAATTCACCAGTTGTCGCGCCTCACAGGAAAAAACGACAACACTGCTTCCTCACTCGCTGCGAGTGATGTAGCCTTCCCGCTCCCACCCCGAGCACGGCCAAGCCCCTCCCACACCCCAAACAACCAATCACCTCCCGTGGGAGGTCGCATTGCGCGAACAATCCCGGGGGGACACCGGCTCATGCTAAGTCCCCCCGGGACCCATTCAACCCATGCCAGCAACCGGCTCCCGCCCTTCACATCAGAAAACAACAACAAACAAAATTCTAACTGACTTCACTGCCATTAGCTGGCGCATCACTCACTTCAAAGAGACTCGTTTTTTGGCGTTGTACTGGCGCCATGATTGATTTGTTTATTATTTATTTTGTTTGCCAGATACCCTCGCATCTGACCGCAATGTGCTTTACTGATCAAACTTGTAACCTTGTCATCCTTAGCTCCACACTGTAACCACCTGGGCTACCACGCACTGGAAACAAGACAACTAACTTGGTTCAATTAGGCATCAGCATGCGAGAACAAGTATTACCACTTTGTACATCACGCAAAATAATATAGCTTGGTTTGAATCGCAGTTGGCACATGAGAACAAACATTAACAAATTCCTAACTTAGTGTGGTCTAAATGCGGTGTGTTCCGTGCTCTCTCTATTAAAATGTTTAAACATTATGAATCATGGAATTCAAAACCAAGCGCTGCGGATAGCCTCGCAAAGACCCTGCCCTGAGCGAACTAGGGCTCGTGCATAAAACCAGCCCAATGCTAGCCGGATGGCGCTCTCAATATAAAACTTTTAAACATTTAAAAACATGAAATTAAAACCAAGCGCTCCGGGGAGCCTCACGGAAACGCTGACCGGCACAGACTCAATGAAACATTTTAACCTCTTTAGACCTTTAACATCCTTGCAACATGGAAATTCAGACCAATCCCTGCGGGTTAAACTCGCAAACAATGCCATGCCGGACTCGTGCATGAAACCAAAACTATGTAAAAACGGTGTAAATGGCCGTCGCATGTAAGAATCAGCGTTATTATTCACTTAATTGGCGAAAATTGCTGCCTTATTATAACCATATGATGCCTGGTGCAATTTGGGAAGACGCCAGAGCGCGTGTATTTGGAGGACACGGCTTGCCTGAAACAAGTTGATGCTAAACCAATTTTAAAAGAAGAACCGAGGCGGCGTGACTGATTTCCCGCCTGCAAAACTCAAAACGACCCGCAACCTAAAATTGGAGAATAATTTGCTGCGGTTCCGGAAGGGACTTAAGACCTTGCTTTTTGAGTGATCTACCCGTTGCCCTGGTCTGCGGGTTATCACCTGATATTTCTTTCTTCTGAGTCTATCCCTAGATCGGGGAAACCCACTGCGGATAGCTGTTGCGCGTTACAAGTTAAATAAATAATAACGATAATACCAAACTGCTGCAATCCTTCTGCTACCTGTGCCGGAAAATTCGACTTGAAATTTGTTGGCGCCGCTCCCCCAGGTCCTTGATGTAAAGGTGAGCTGCCCACTGGGAGCGTTGGCTTATATCTCCCTCCCCCTTCCTCTCTTCCCTTTGTCCTTGGGAGGGGGGGGGGTGCTTGTATTCTGTGTCTGACGTGGTTTACAAGACGTTCGATGAAATTGCGATTAGCACCAACCACGCTTTGAACCTTCCTTTAGGGTTGTCACATTCTTACTAATAAAAGATGTACAGTTTACTTTTTGAAAGTGTTTGTCAAACACCAATAGCATGGGCTGTAAGATGATACATGCATTGCTTCCTATTCAGGAAGGTCGGTCTACCCAACACATCAGTTTAAGTCATCACCGTTGTTTCATCCTAAAGTCATATTCAGTGCACATTCTCTTTTCAAGTAGTTAGAAACATCGTCATGTGCTGTGCTAGCTCCACTGATTGCCATGCAGTTACTTTAATTCAGTGCTGTAGTAGACACAGAAGCAGCTTGGAGGCAGACGCCATCTTGAGATTGTTATAAAACTGCTGACATATTACTCTTGTGCCATGTATTTCCAGTTGGAATAAAGAGCTTGAATCATATTTCCCGAACAGACCCTCAAGTCTGGCACTCACTGTCCAATGTTGTACCACCACTACGTGCCCCATCCTCTGCGTCCTCCCCCTGGCTTCCTCCGTGGTGATGTCTCTTGGCCAAACTGGAAACAAGGGGGCAGATTTACAATTGCTCGCGCATCCCTGCAAATTAGCAGGAATCCGCCAGTAATTGTGCGCCGCAGCTCCGCCACCCATGATGCGCCGCATTTACAAAGTGGTGCATTGCTGGAGTTGCGTCGCAAGCGCGACGCAGCTCCAGCAATGCTCTGGGGGGCCTATTCTTTCAATGCTGCCTCAAGCCTTACGCCTGCTTCAAGCAGGCGCAGGGTTTTGATGCAGCCTTGGCCTAAAGGTGACTGAGTGAAATCTTGTAGCCACTTTCAGGCGGCGTTCCTGCGCAGGAACGCCCCCCCCCCCTGCGCAGGAACGCCTCCTTATAGCGCAGGGCTTTACAACGTGACGCATCTCCCAGATGCGTCATGTTGTAAATACCCCGCACCATGGCGCATCTTATGCGGCGCTGCTGCATCACAAAAGTGACGCAACGGCGGCGCAAAAGAGGCGCAAGGAGCTTGTAAATCTGTCCCTTGGATGGCACTTTGTTGTTGATTAAAACCAGAAATGTTGCTTCAGCACTCTAGTCAGATAATAGAAGTTACTGCTTTGACATTTATTAGGCTGTGCGCTATTTGATATTGAAATAAGACAAAATAACGACATTTATAGCTAGAATTTTAGGCTACTGACTGCCTACATAATTTCAGTATAATAAATACTTATACTGCACACTACTAAAAAACAAGCATTTGCAATGCCATTGGTCTCTCCTTTGTGACCTAATATGTATTTAGCTATGCAGCACATTAGCCTGGGAGCTGAAACATCTACTGTTCTTTGTTAAAGATGACATTACGACCTATCAACCTATGATACACCGTCACTTTTTCATAGGATGTATCTAAGCTCTGGAAAAATAATTGGATTACTTTATCTGTTATTAGCCGTATAAATGTTAAATGAGTTTAATCTTAAAGCTGTCTTAAAAAATGATGATGAAATGTTTTAACATTATAAATGTTTAAAGCTGATGCTAAGGGTGTCATGATAAATGTTTTAAAACTATGTCTGTGTATTTGTTAACCTCAGCTAAGGCCTATATCAAATTTAAAATAAAAACTTGAAAAAACTACTGTTCTTTGACATGGAGGAAAAGTAAACACCAAACTGCGGAACACGCCAAGTATACGAACACATGGATCGAAATACATTTGTAGGCTCCACTTATTATAAATGTAATTAAAGTATATCAATAGTTTAATGTATTAATATTGAGACCACTTCTAAGAGCTCAAATACCACATTCACTGCCTAATCTACTGCCACACTTATAATCACTGTAACACAGTCCATTGCAGTAATGTGCGATACTATAATGCATGGCTAAAGACTTATAAGGTACCAAAGGCGAGACCGATTGCATTGCAAATGCTTGTTCAGAACTGGGGTCTGCCTGTTATTGCTACAATCTGTGGGCTTCAACAGGTACAGATAGCCGCACGCCTCTCCACATCGTGGAGTGGTGAAGCCGGGGAAGAGGAGCGAGTGCATGTTGTTGTATCATGGCGAAGTCCTGTTCTGTGCGTCACAGCGTGATGACATCATCAGGTTCATCCACGGGTACCATGCCTCCCAGGAAATATATGGGGGCAGATTTACAAGTCCCTTGATCCTCTTTTACGCTGATGTTGCGTCACCAGGGGTGGCGGTGCTGCGGCGCACAATAACTAGCGCATCCCTGGGGATGTGCCCGTTATTGTGAATCTGCCCCATGGACTACTGAAAAGCAAACCGGAGGTTGTTCGAGACAGGGAGCCCCTTTTAAAAAGATATTTACGTATTTTCATAAAATATCACATATCTTACAAAATGTACTAGTGGGTGTTGTAGATATAAGCCACTCTTCCGAGTAAGCTAGAGTGTTTTTATATGCAGAGAGCTACCCAGCTGTTTTATTTTTTTCATTTCTTTGAATAGGGAGGTCGAGCTGAGACAGCTACACAAAATCATCTCTCTCCTCTTCTGCATTTAATCATGACTACGCCATCTGAACAACCTATCTTTCTCTGAGCAGCACTGGCCTTGTGCAAGAAGACTGCCCATGGTCCACTTAAGCACTTCATCAGTTCTCCTCACCACTAAACTCCAAGCTGCTCTTCCTGATTGTTTAAACTGCTCTCAAACCTTGCAGTAGAATAGAACTATTATAAGAATATTAATTTTCGAGTCTTTAATTATTCAATGGCTGTGCCAATGCGGTTATCATTAAATATATATAGGCACGCTGACTTGCAGTTTTACCTCATATTTGCATCCAAGTAGTGTACATATAGACTTAATAAGTTCCTTTAGTTAGATCCTAGGAAATGGTTTTTGCCAATTTGCAATTTCAGCGCATTCAGTTCCAGCCCTGTAATTGTCCAAGGCTTCAGCAAGAAGGTTGATGGGGGGGCGGGGGAGGTTGAAGTAGGGGGGATCTCCTGTCTGGATTGAAATAATACATAAAAGAGATTTAGATCAACCAACTCAGGTAACAATTTACCAGCACGGAGTATAACTTTCCAAAGAATAATGAGCAAGGAAAGTACACAGTGGGTATATATAGTCAAAATAATTGGCTGGTATTTTTTATTTCATACACAAATTAGGAAGAGGATTCTGAAAATAAACTATGTTTATCATTTGTGCATTTTTTAGTGCTACAAGATATATATATATATATATATATATATATATATATATATATATATATATATATATATATATATATATATATATATATATATATATATATATATATATATATATATATATATATATATATATATATATATATATATATATATATATATATATATATATTTTTTTTTTAAATGGCTTTGTTAGCTATTGTGAAGATTGAGAGTCAGTCCAGACCACTGGCCCAAGCACAAGTGTAGGGGAATTCTTAATGAATGTGTCAGACAACTGGCGGACAAGGAAGAATTCCTGTAAGACATGGACAAGTACTTCTGGCAGCCTCTGGGTTGCACAGCCAACTAGGGTATCCTTCTGAACTTTATGTTATGACCAGTGGTGGTTGGCATCTACTGAGGGGGGAACGTCAAATGGGTGGGTTTGCCCAACAGTGGCATAGCAAGACCTTTTGCCGCACATGGTGGCCCCTGCATTTGCTGCTCCAAAGCAATTGCAGCCTGCATGTAAGAGAAGGGGTGCTGGTGATTCCTGCACTTGGAGCTCCACGACGGCCGCAGGTTAGAGAGGGGGGAGGACGCTGCCCCCAAATAAAATAAACAAATTAATTAAAATGAAAACACTTACCACATCCAGATGACACAATATCCTCCTCGTTCAAACCTCTTCTACTGAGACTGCAGTGTAGGCCCCAGCAAACTCTTCCAATCCGGGCACTGCTAACATGCTGTTAACTAGCATGAAAGAAGCACCCTGGTTTTGGGAGCGGCCTCTATTGGCTCTCCCCAGTGTCTTGGAGGCCTGCACTTGATCTCCACCTAGCTGTCTTAAGACAAGCTACTACGAGTGTCTGAGTGAAATGTACTGTACTGTTTTCCACGATCCCTGAGGAATCAGGGTTGTCATGTTCAGTGATTGTAAGAGACTACCTACACCACTGTAGAATACAGGGGCAGTGGTAGTGGCCCTGTAGAACTAGCTGGTCTAATGGCTAATACATCTTGTGGGGGTGTCCGGAAGTGGTTGGGACACCAAGCCCTCAGTTTAGGCCATCCAAAACACGCAGGTCCTGGGGGATAACTAGGAACTACATGACATGGCACCACCAACGCTGGTTCGGTTCTTATCTTAACAGTGAATATCTGAGTAGTTCAGCCATGCTTTCTCAGAAAGCCCTACTCACACTTTTTTCATAGACGTCTGAAGTGTGAAGGAAAACCCCCCTCAGCTGAGCAGATATACTCTGTGTATTGGCTGAAGGTTTAGCAAACTTGCAAGGATAAACAGTTCCCCATATTGTACAAAATCCTACCTCTTAACTTTCTCTTCTCTTTCGAAAATGATTGAGCCTCTGAGTAGCTCAGGGGAAGATGAACTGGCTAGTGCTCCTAACATTACATAAAACTGCAGACATGCAGTGACTTTGAAATTGTTAGAACATGGTGTACCTGTAACAGGTGGCTATGCTACCTTCCTGATTAATATTTACAACAAGGGGTGGTGAGGGACAGAGTCTCTGAATTAAACAGAATACTCTCACCCAGTCAAGAGATCAGGGCTAGATCCAACACCGTTTTTTAGCTCACTGCACCATCCCAGTTTCAGAACCTGGTGTGGCAGGGTATACTCAGACATGAGTCCCTTTCTCACTGCTCCATCAGGATTCAAGCAAGCCGGGCCGAAGAGGCTGAAATGCCAGAAACCGGTCCCCGGTAGCTTGTCTCCTTTCTGGTAAAGAATTGGCTTGGTAGTTTAGTCTGCCCTGTTCCCATGATGCACTGGGCCAGGGACAGACTGATTTGCATATAGCCATGTTCTGAGCTGGGATGGGGCAGTGAGATAAATAACGGTGATGGATCAAGCCCTGATCTTTGGACTGGGTAAGAGTGGTCTGCTCAATTCAGACACTCTGTTCATCACCACCCCCTTTTGTAAATCGATTTTGGCCACTATAGGTGTGGCAGGGTATACTCAGACATGAGTCCCTTTCTCACTGCTCCATCAGGATTCAAGCAAGCCGGGCCGAAGAGGCTGAAATGCCAGAAACCGGTCCCCGGTAGCTTGTCTCCTTTCTGGTAAAGAATTGGCTTGGTAGTTTAGTCTGCCCTGTTCCCATGATGCACTGGGCCAGGGACAGACTGATTTGCATATAGCCATGTTCTGAGCTGGGATGGGGCAGTGAGATAAATAACGGTGATGGATCAAGCCCTGATCTTTGGACTGGGTAAGAGTGGTCTGCTCAATTCAGACACTCTGTTCATCACCACCCCCTTTTGTAAATCGATTTTGGCCACTATAGGTGTGGCAGGGTATACTCAGACATGAGTCCCTTTCTCACTGCTCCATCAGGATTCAAGCAAGCCGGGCCGAAGAGGCTGAAATGCCAGAAACCGGTCCCCGGTAGCTTGTCTCCTTTCTGGTAAAGAATTGGCTTGGTAGTTTAGTCTGCCCTGTTCCCATGATGCACTGGGCCAGGGACAGACTGATTTGCATATAGCCATGTTCTGAGCTGGGATGGGGCAGTGAGATAAATAACGGTGATGGATCAAGCCCTGATCTTTGGACTGGGTAAGAGTGGTCTGCTCAATTCAGACACTCTGTTCATCACCACCCCCTTTTGTAAATCGATTTTGGCCACTATAGGTGTGGCAGGGTATACTCAGACATGAGTCCCTTTCTCACTGCTCCATCAGGATTCAAGCAAGCCGGGCCGAAGAGGCTGAAATGCCAGAAACCGGTCCCCGGTAGCTTGTCTCCTTTCTGGTAAAGAATTGGCTTGGTAGTTTAGTCTGCCCTGTTCCCATGATGCACTGGGCCAGGGACAGACTGATTTGCATATAGCCATGTTCTGAGCTGGGATGGGGCAGTGAGATAAATAACGGTGATGGATCAAGCCCTGATCTTTGGACTGGGTAAGAGTGGTCTGCTCAATTCAGACACTCTGTTCATCACCACCCCCTTTTGTAAATCGATTTTGGCCACTATAGGTGTGGCAGGGTATACTCAGACATGAGTCCCTTTCTCACTGCTCCATCAGGATTCAAGCAAGCCGGGCCGAAGAGGCTGAAATGCCAGAAACCGGTCCCCGGTAGCTTGTCTCCTTTCTGGTAAAGAATTGGCTTGGTAGTTTAGTCTGCCCTGTTCCCATGATGCACTGGGCCAGGGACAGACTGATTTGCATATAGCCATGTTCTGAGCTGGGATGGGGCAGTGAGATAAATAACGGTGATGGATCAAGCCCTGATCTTTGGACTGGGTAAGAGTGGTCTGCTCAATTCAGACACTCTGTTCATCACCACCCCCTTTTGTAAATCGACCTTCCTGATTAAGGCACACGAGTTGCTTGGTTCAGAGGTATTCTATTCTTGGGTTCAAATCCCAAGTGCCGATCGGGTGACTAAATTGTTCCGCACATACAGTGAAGTCTTGTTAACGTACCAGCAACACAGAAAAGGGTTTAATGGCACCCTCCAACCGTCGGTTGCATGATGTTACAACACATTCAGTTGCAACGCATGCCTTTTCCACGCATGCATTACAACGGAATGCCATTACCAAGCATTTGTTTTACCACGAAAATGCCTTTACCACGCATACCTTTACAACGTTTTTCGTTGTTAAACTATGCATGATATTGGCATTTTCATGGTAAACCGACTGCATGGCTGATTTTTTACTTCAAATCTATATATATATTTTTTTAATGAAGTCTAACCTAATAAATTATTATATTAAAAATATATATATACATTTTCTTTTTTGGGAACTCTTCTTCTAACTCTTTTTCAATTGGTCCTTTCTCTGTTTTAGATGCAGTACGTAGACGCACCTACGAAAACACGTCATTAGGGAGGCTCTTTCCATGAACAATAGAGGCACAGAAAATAGTTTTTTTAGGTACGTTTTTTTCTTTTTTTTTTTAAAACCTGCTCATTTTTGGGGGGGGAGACCTCCCCCAGACCCCCTTTTTTTTCTTCCTTTAACTCACATTCCTTTACTACGTATTTTGTAGTAAAGGAATGCGTGGTAAAGGTTATAGTGGTAACCACGCATGTGTTGTAAAACATTTGTGGTTATTGCATTTGTGGAAACGGCCGCGTTGTAGTGGCTGTTTCCCACGTACAACACCTGTTGTGAGACTTGGTCTGCTCAGCATAGAAGGAGCGGCCTGGTTGGTCTTAGTGACATACACTCCACATCCAGAGATAGATACACTTCCAGTGGATAAAGTATGTGCAATATGCAAAGGCATAGTCAGGCTTTACAAATACATTGTCCTGTTCGTTATGCGAACATTAACAGTCCAACCTGCGAGAAATGCTCCAGCTGGTCCACATCAGACCACACCTACAATTATCCCACAGACACTGACACAAACACTGAATCAGTATTAGTGACAATTGTTCCAACCGGGAGCAAATTGCATTCTGGAGTGCAGAAAAAATTGCACAGCTGGAAGCAGTATTACCCCTTACAGGTCCACAGGAAATACATAGAATGCTAACAATTTGCTTGGGATGTTTCCCTCAATTAAGAACTGTACCACTTGGGGAACAATCTTTGCTGCCGTTTACGTCAGAGTACAGAGTACCCCTTCCTTAGCAGTTGTTCCTGATGATTGAAGCAGATACAGAATGAGTACGGGGCAAGACCTGCCCTGGACTTGGGAATGAAACTATGGGTAACTTTGCCCAAGTCTCTGCAATCATACCATCAACATAAAGGGGGAGGCAGCAGCAGTGGCCATACACAGCCACCTAAGGGAAACAGCTCCTATCAATAGGGAGCCAGAATTACCCAAAATTATCGAAGAAATCTATGCTGTATTAGGTAGAGATCATTTGGGAACCAAAGCAGGGAAACCTCAAATGGTGGTTAGTCCTGACAAAGACATCTCAAAGCAAGCAGCCATTTCTTCTAAAAATAATGGGAATACAAACATTCTAAAAATAAAAATTCAGAAAAGACTTTACGATCAAGGGGTGGGTCTCCCCAACAGGAGTCCTCTGAAAAGAGGTACAACCTTATGAATCATGATAACATTAGGAAACCCGACAGGTATCAGGATAATGACACATGTTTCTCTCGTCCCTTTCAGGGGTCATCAAAGAACCTCAGAGAGGGACGGGTGATCAGAACAAAAGCAAGAAGAATGACCAAAGACAAAAAGGGAAACACATCAAAATTCAGATTACATTATCAAACAGAAAGAGCAACCCAAAGAAAACTCAATTCAAAAAGAAATAAGTAGCTGGTTTAAAGATTAGATATGCCCAGGTTACTGAGGACTCAGCTTCTGAACAGGGAATGGGCTCTGAAGACAGCGCAGCAAAAGTAACAATAACTCACTAGAACCACGGTGGAAACACCTGAAACAAAAGTTAGTGTCCCGCATAGACAGTATGAGATTACACTTCAAATAGATGGGGACATCTTGAGAAAGGTTAATGGTCTCTTTTGAGAGAACTCAACATATGGATGTGACACACTGTTAGCAGAGAAAGATTTGCTGCCTGAGTTTGTGATAGATTGCTCAAAGGGGGAAAGCATAATTTTAACTGCTTTCTCTGACCTCGTTACAGAACATCTGAAACATTCATATGTGCAGGAGTAGGCACTAGCGCTAGCTCCAGCATTATACAGCAACAATGTAGGGTGGGACGAAGAGTCAACTCATCACAAAATTCTATGCAAGTCTACTCCAAATCCACAGCTTTTAGTTCCACTGATCCTGCACTATTTTCGCACCTTTGAGTTCTCACTAACTCTGCACTGTATGTCGTATTGTTTTCCCCTCCCTATTGCTCCAGGAACGACCCAAACAGAGCCAAGGAAAACAAACAACGACATGCAGCACGTGTTGGGAGCTTTATCCACGGTTACCGTAGCAACCTCTAGAATGGCAAGTGCTAAGTCAACCATCAGCAAAAAATGTACTGAGTCAGCCCCACATGTCACTCATTAAGGAGGCAAGAAAGGCACTCCATCAGCACCATTCTGGCACCATTCATGCCCAAATAGCAGCAACCGGGCCCTGATCACCGATTTTTTTAAAGTGGCCACAAAAACCATCAAAAATAACCAGGACCTTATTGACCTCAAACACCCCAAACACATCAATTTTAGCAACAACATCACTGACGCTCAAAGAGAAGTCGAAACAAACTCCTTCCAGGACAGAAGCAGTAAGAGTCGCAAGAACGAAACAGAAGAACTTCGGGAAACAGGACCAGATTAGCAATACATATAAATAGTGAAGTCCAAGGCTTGTAATTTCAAACAACTAAAGCTCTTCTAGAAAGCGGACAAAGTCATAATGTCAAAACCATCAAGGCACTAATACACTTCCATCAGCTTACCTCGAAGTAAAAACCAACAAGCAAGACCAATTGGTCCCGCCACTTCATTCACCGGAAATAGTCCACCAAAGCGGTCAAAAACTCTCTTTTTGCATCCAACAGGATGACATGCCATTTAAATTTAAAAACCTTGAAACATCTCCCATGGTGCCGCAGTCAAAGAAATGGGAGAAATCAAGAGAGATTCCGGATTCACTGGATTTTCAGTCCCCGGATCGTAAACTACTACAGGAACAGAAAGCCAGCTCACCATCAGCTGCGATATGGCCCCATCTGTTAAACACTCTGGACACCATTGTTAACGCCATGATTTACCATGCAGATAAGTTAGCCACCCAAGTGGACCTTTTAAACACCCTAGCCATCTACGTTCAGGGAGTAGGACAAAAGCTGCAAAACTTCAACGAGATAATCACAAGGGTTCAGTTAGACCGAGAAACAACCTATCAAATGTGTCACTGCCACTGCACCCAAATAATAGATCAACTAGCTGTAGTCCCAACTTTTATGTCTGAATTACTGGGGGTCACCAGGGACACCTCATCAAAGACCAATTTCTCAGCAGTGAAAGCAAAAGAAACACTGAGGGAAGAGGATCAGGCTTGTCCTAGTTCTCTCATGGAGCAAAATGCAAGAGTATTGAGGACTAACTCTTTTCAAACACAGGGAAGTACAAATATACCACAACCATCAAAGGTTGTGGGTAACACAGGCACCCTGGTGACTCCACCAATAGACTATTGCAATGAGCCACCAGCAAATCAAACAAAAGTAATAGCTCCATTATCCAAGTGGGAGAAAAAACGCTTGAGAGAGTCCAGAAAAGGAAAAGAAACAAGACAGGCAACAAATGCAACCAGCACTACAATGGAGCAGGATGTGATCCAAAGTGAAGATGGCATTACATCTACAAACATTGAGGATGTCAGCCCTGATATTGACACAACCCCATCTACTAATAAGCCCACCACCTCAAAAAGCCATATTCAACCCTTAACGGAACATTCGCAGCCAGTAAATGTATATAGTATATTCAAGCCCACTGAAAAGGAAAAGAAACGGTACTTAACAACCCAGGCCACACAAACTATGAAAATAATACCCACACCTGGATCTATTATGAAGGAATCTATCATAATCAGCTCGAAAGATGACATCCTGCCCAAGATGGGTGACAGTGAGGACAGGAGTAAACTTGATATAACATAAAGCTACCATATGGGAAGTGGCACAACAATGACTGCAAAGAACAATGACATACATTTATGTTATGTTATGTTATGTTATGTTATGTTAAATTAGGACTTATATAGCGCAACGGCTACTCCAAAGGAGTGTCCCGGCGCTTTGAGCTCCAGACCAAAAGGAGGGCAGAAAACATAACAGTAACAAAGAAAGGGGCCACAGAGGGGAGAATTATCCGGCAAATAGCCAAGTTTTCAAGTTTTTCCTGAAGATAAGCAAATTAGAGGTGCTCCGCAGGGACAACGGCAATGAGTTCCAAAGCTTAGGAGCGAGAAAGCTAAAAGACCGGCCGCCTAGCCGAGCCTTTTTGATACGTGGAACCCGAGCCAAGGCCAAAGTTTCTGACCTAAGGGAGCGTGCCGGTCGATAAAAGTCCAGCCTCCTCTGAAGATACTTGGCACCAGTGCCATATAAGGCCTTGTGGGCAAGAGTCATGGTCTTAAACAGTATCCTCTTCCGCACCGGGAGCCAGTGAAGGGATGCAAGAAGATGAGAGGCACTAGTCCGACGATGAAGGCCAAAAATGGCACGCGCAGCAGCATTCTGGGTGATCTGCAGGCGTTGGAGGAGGTATTCAGGCAGGCCCAGATATAGAGCGTTGGCATAGTCCAATCTGGACCCTATGAGGGCCTGAACGGTAATCCTCCGATGTTGCTCCGAAAGTAAGGGGAAAAACTTGCGCAACATTCTGAGGATCCCGAAACAGGTTCCCGTAAGGGTGGAAACCTGGGATTTGAGCGACAGCTCATTATCGATTTTGACTCCCAGGTTCTTAGCCCACTTAGATGACTGTGTGGGAGGGAACTTGTCAACAGGCCACCAGCCTCGCCAATCTGGTTCAGAGGGGCATCCGAAGAATAGTATCTCGGACTTATCCGAGTTGCACTTGAGGCTGTTTTGTGAAAACCAGCTAAAAACAGCCCCAAGGCACTCGCGGATCCCTTCGCCATCAAACTCTTCACCCTTACGACAGGTGAAGAGGAGCTGAGTGTCGTCAGCATAAGAGACGATCCGGGCCCCATAGGACTCCGCCAATGTCGCCAGAGGGGTCATCAAGATGTTGAAAAGAGTGGGGCTCAGGATAGAGCCCTGAGGCACTCCGACTCCCAATGGCGGCATCTCGGCGGATCCGGGTGGAACCCAGACCGTCTGGCGGCGGCTGGCCAAGAAGGAAGAAAACCAGTTGAGCACCGTCCCCCCAAGCCCGATGTCATGGAGCCTAATGAGGAGATCCTCATGGGGGACGGTGTCAAACGCCGCCGACAGGTCTAGCATGACTAACAGCACCCTGCCTCCCATATCCAGCACCTCTCTAATGATCTCCGAGACTTCCAAGAGCGCCGTCTCGGTGCTTAGGTTGGAACGGAATCCCGATTGGGACTCATGGAGCAGATCATTAGACTCCAGGAAATTGGAGAGCACGCCATGTACGTGCTTTTCCAAGATCTTGGTCAGTGCTGGGAGGAGCGAGATTGGTCTGTAGTTGGAAGGAGCCTCCGGGTCAAGATTAGGTTTCTTGATCAGAGGAATGACCATGGCTTGCTTCCAGGTCGGAGGCAGAAAGCCCTCGCTCAGAGATAGATTAAGGATGGGATTGGCTATAGGATTTATAGCATCTGCCACTCTCGCCAGAAATTTTGCCGGGCATGGATCTAATGGTGAGCCCGACTTAAGGTTCCTCATCAGGGTTAAAGATGTGTCAGCCGAGAGAGGAGGAAAATCGAGCAGGACTGGGCCCGGTGGAGACAGAGGCACTGCCTCAATCGGCCTCACAGACACATTATCCAGGTCTCTCTTTACAAAACAACGTATGTAATGCTCAGAATCTTTGCACAATTTTTCCAGGATGAACTGTGGAGGAAAAATTATCCGAAAAGAGCCCAGATACCGAACAAGGTCCGGTCTGTTCCGACTTTTCCAACAACAAGAATAAGTTGGACTTTATCCCCCATTAAGTATTGAGGGAAACTCATAACATCCTCAAAAGAAGTGTATTACTGAAACTATTCAAAGCACTTCCTTCCTTGAGTCGCATCGACACCAGAAATTTAAAAAGCATAGAATTTAGACTAAATCCCGACTCAACTGGTCATGAAAATTCAACAGCAACCTTTTTTGATAATTCCATCACTGAGCAGATCTGGCAGCAGCAGAATTCATTTGCTAAATAGGGCATAGAAATAAAAAAAAGCTAGTTATCACCCATTATCCAACCCCACAACATCTACTAAACCCATCAGAGAGCATGCTGAGAGGTGTGAAAGGCCCGGACTAACATAGCCTAATAAAGGGCACAATCAAAACTGGAAGGAAAATTACCATCATCTTCGCCTACTCCGAAGCAGTTATGCACTCGGGTCAAAGGCATACGAACACAGCCGGAATCCGCCACGGAATGGCATAAACAACTTCAACCATAGTATCAAAACCAGACAACGGTTGTAATATCTGCTCCTGGAACGTGATTGGTCTAAGCAGAAAATTAGAAGATCCTGACTTCATAGAATTCATTAAACAGTACGACCTACTTCTTTTTCAAGAGACATGGCAGACAAACCCTTCACCAATTGTAGGATATAAAGAATATCTCAACCTGGCCAAGAGATACTCGAAATACGGGAGAGCTAAAGGAGGCCTCTCTATTTTTGTCTTGAATGACATCTCATGGCACTCCGAAGTAGACCTCGACTCGACTTGGATTTTATGCATCAAATTAGCGGCGTTACCCTTCTTTAGCCTGCTAATACTGAATATCTACATCCACCCTTCACCTAAACAAAAGAGGTCAAGTATCGAGACTTTAACATCAACATTATCCACTCTCAAACTTGCTCATCCACACGCCAACCTCATTCTGTCAGGAGATTTCAATATGAACCTACTGTATGGCAGGAAAGAAAGATCAATAGGCCACAGTCGACACAGCGAAAGACGTGATACACCCGGTAACAGGTGTGCTAAATGGACGAGTCTCATGCGAGAGTATACTAGGGTTACGCAAAAAATAGGCTCAATTATTGACTATACACTTACAGATCAGGACATTCTCCCATACATCTTGAACTTACTAATAAAAGAAAGGGCAGAAAGTGTCCACCATTCCCAAACCTTCAGTTTGCTCATAAGCACTGTAAACTCAAAAACAGACAAAGCGATGTCCCTACAAATGCAATGTTATAACTTGAAACACCTTACTTGGAAAAAGGAAAACATTGGTGACATCTTGGCCACATGCATTGATCTTTTGTAGAGTTTCAAAGATGAATAATAGTGTATAAAGGTCTGAGTATCCTTTACTCACGCTTTAAACTATGAATTCTCAAGACAAGGCAATGGCCGTAAAGCAGGAAGATCAGCAGGGGCAGTGTGGTTCACCAACTGTCTAAGGAAACAAAAAATCAACAGAATAAATATTTAAGACAACTACGAACCCGAGGCTCAGAATCCTTTCAGGATATTCTTCCTTTAATATCAAAATCAAGAAAAGGCCTAAAAAGGGACATCAAGGCGAATAAGAACGATTTCAGAGAACTTATTGCAGGAATAGCCCACAAAACACCCAAGTTAGAACCATCAGAATTCTCCCTACAGATTTTATAAGAGCAGGTCCTCAAAATCATAAAAAATGTAAGGCCTGAGGGAGCTCCAGGGCCCAAGGGCTTGCCACACACACTGTTCCGGCATAACCCTCCATTCTGGTCTGGTATCCTTACCCCGCTTTTCACACACATACTAGCATTCAGCATGATCCCAGACTCCTGACTAATGATCCCATGTGCAAATCGGGTCCACGCTCTGACCCTGCTAACTATAGAATGATAGCACTAATTGACGTTGAGGCCAAGATGTATGCTTCGAATCTGCTGGTAGATCTAGAAGTCTGGGAGATCCGCACAACTTTAATGCCCAACGCACAAACCGGTTTTCGGGCAGGAATGGGCACCCTTACTAACATCTCCATGGTCACACTTCTAGTCAATCCAGCTTATGCAAAATCCTGCACCCTGTACGCGTTCTTTATTGATCTTAAAATGGCGTTTGACAAAGTACCGAGAACAAAGCTATGGGCCAAAATACAAAGCTGGGGGCACCAACTAAACTTCTGGAGGCGATAATCAACCTTTACTCAGACACGTGGGTTCAAATAAGGAAGGAGACGGGCGCAGTATAACAAGCAAGATTCCATCTAAAACCAACTAAAACAGGGGTGCGACTTGGCCCCCTTTCTATTCACTCAAATTAGTTCAAACTGACCCCCCGAAAATGGGCAAAACACCAATCACCATCCTCCAATATGCAGACAATCTTGTTCTTCTATCACAAACACAGATAGGTCTACAGCGAACAATAACCCAACTAGGAGCCTACACCACCACAACTCAACTAACAATAAACCTCAAAAAAACCAAGGTGCTATGCTTTTCTAAAAAAAAATAAAAAAAATAAAAAATTGGGGAAGTGTAGAGGAGATGATAGAATCACCCTCCTGAGCTAGACTTGTAAACAATGGGATTCTATCAATGTGAGTGGTGACTAATTTTATATGATTTTGTATATTTCTCTAAACTCGTGAATACACTGCAATGTGAAAATTAGGCCTCTGCGGGTGGCAACCCCTCACAGACTATGAATCCCATAGTGTCATTCTCCCATCATTGGGGTCTTCCCGTCCATCTACGGGGCGTGCTTCTACCTACGAGTGACGCAGGAGCACTTATATTTGACAATAGGCTATGTGATGTGATGAGGATAATGATATGTGTTAGGGAGTTTAGGGACCTATTTACGTGAATGGTAGTGTAAAAAAAGGGTTATAAATTCCCTGGCTAGTCGAAAAAATGTGCTTTAATGGTTTTGCAAGCTGGGAAAATTAAAAGGGGGTTAGTAAGTAGAATTACAAGTGTGGTCTACTTTGTCGACATGACATGTTTCATTGGCAGACCCCTCCTGCCTACTAATCAGGACCTCTGTTGATCCCTACAAAAATTCTCAATTTTAAACTAAATGTTAAATGCCTATGGTCCTAAAACTTAACAGCAAAAATCGGCTGCTAGGTTTAGCCTCGGGGCTTGAGTTGGCCCTTAGTGAGGCATTATCATGAAAAATGACCTAATATGGTCTATTTGAAGCATGGTGATAGGGCCTCATGAGCCTGCATCTTAGGGTGATTAGTTGACTGGTCAGTGACCGCATGCCTAATCTGGCTTTATTCCATACCCTTCAGCAGCTACGGTGCTTGCTGACTTGAAATAGAGGTGCCCCACCGAGCAACCTTGCCATTTCCAGTCATCAAATGGCCCAGCAAGCCTGCTTGTAAGGTTACCATTGACTGCTTCTCTTAATACACCATGTGGCTTATTTATTTGATCTGTATTCAAAACACCACTTAGCAGATGAGTTATCCCAACACAGCAACGATGTGCAATTGCTAGTAGCAGGGTGACCATATTTGATCTAATGACCGCTGCCCTCAGCTTTAACACAATAATAATTTAGCTACCGCTGTTCCCTTCATTTCGCAATCAGCGCCTCAATAACATCACAGCTCCGAGTCATCCACAGTTGTCCCGGTAACTGGCTTGTAAGCAAAAGAAACTTTGGCCGTACTCGGCCTCCGTAGCTGGCAGGCATACACACATTGCCTTGGCAACAACCACGTGACCAACGCCGAAGCCCCGCCCAACCCGGAAGCCGGATCGTTATTTAGATCCAAACGAGACACGGCAGCTTTGTAGCAGGGCAGCGGGGGACGAATATAGGTAATCGGCCTTTCCACCACGAAGGAACTGTAAGTAGAGACGCTTCACTTTACAGGAACTGAGACCACCACAAACTCATTCTACTTACCGCACAACATGGCGGTCCCATTACAATTTCTTTCCCGGTAATAGCTATATCCATGTTTTCACAGAATATGTTTGAGTAGTGGGGATACCTCCTCCCGCCCTCCGATACAAAAAGACACCTGAATAGTAGTAAGCCATGAACTTACAGCCAATCTGTGTTTGTATGTTTTATGTTACGTGTCAGTAAGTCCATGTATGTCGAGTGTATTAATACGGATAATCTACGCACTCTTAACCTTTAACCGCGACCACCATAATGGATTGGCGAGATTGTGATACCACAACACCATAATGGTACGATCAGTACGTGAGACTGTATAAACGTAGCAAACGGCAGCAATCACGCTGCCGCAAAGCACGCACCTTTTGATCAGTATGCGTGTCTGAGTCAGACAACAAGCCCACATCGGGCCATGTCACACCGTGATAATTTCACCATTAAACCCACAATACTTTCCTAATGAGAGTGGCAGTAAGCATGAAGATACCAAAGACACAACACTGCACAACGTAACAGGCATGTAACACAGTTCACGTCTGATTGATGTCTGCTTTTCCTCTTCTTCCCACAGGTCTTTTTTACTTTTTTCTGACTCACCCATTGAGGCCAGAGTCTTTTTCACCATTTAGCGATTTTTGCTAAATTGGGTTACAGAGAACGAGGATTGGATGTGCCTTTTAGGGGGTACATACCGTCCAGTTCCCTGTTCAAACCGGTCCTGATGAAAACCTGGTATATCCCACCTTTGGTTGAAACATGTAGACCAGCACACATATAAGAGATACTCTCGGCCTTAATATACCCTCACAGTATCTCGCCCCACCCTTTTAACATTGTCCAGTTACTTGTAAATAAAATGTATCTTCCCACTAAGTTAAACCAGGACAATTTTTAACACACTTTTTTCTGCACTTACACTCACAACCTGCTCCACTGTAATCCAGTTGTTGTAGCACACCCTGGTGACGCTAGGCCGCCAGGGTGGACCCCGATGATGAAGCATGTCACCACTAGGATGGTGAGTGAGGGGTTTTTAAGAAAAGGATAAATTCTTTCCTTTTGTCAGTTCACCACCTCATTAGGAATCTCTTTTGACCTTCCAATGATGGTACTCCTCTCTTTGTTTATTTAGTCCTTCCACAGAGGAACAGGAGTACTCTCCGTTCACTTTCTGTGAACACGATCCCTTGCTCTCCCCTTTGTTAGCATATATTACAAATATAACTCCCAGCACTTTCAAGAATCTGGGAAAAAAGTTGATGTACTAGAGTGAGAGGAGTGAGTCATATCTTTATTCTTGATCAGTGACTCGCAGTCGATTATGATTTTCAGTTTTCTTAGACACTGTGTATTTATAATGATGGGTAATTGTATGCAGCATGTTGATTACACATACAACAGTCCTTTTCTTACAGTGAAGACCTGTAGCCTTCATACGAATTATAACCTGCAATTAGCGTGGGTTTTCTCAGAAGAAAATATAGGTGTTGGAAGCATGAATGAACCCAAATAGCACAAAACAAACACACACATGTCACACTGCACGTGCAGCCACCAAAAGAGACCAGCACAGGAAACTATAATTCTCTGGAGAAAGAATGAAGCCGGTGCTTTTTGCTCCAAATGTTTAACTTTGCTCCTTCACCAGGACTGACATTGATATTTGGGGCTGCACTGCTGTTTCTTCCTATTTGAAAATGAAACCCTGCTGTGCTGCCTGCCAGGCCCTTCTTTCAAACCAAAATCAGATCAAATAATTTCCCCCCTAGGAACACAAGATTAGGAACCCTGTAAAGTTCACCCCAACAGAAAGAAGAAAAGAATCGATTGCTGGTACATTATTTATCAAAGGGGTTTGCAAAATCCATGTTGAGTCAGTGTCAAACTAAAACTTATTAGAACATTTTAAAGTTCATGGTTTCTTGGTAGATGTTCTTCGCTAGTTTGCCCCGACTGACCGAATGAGACCGCGGCTGGGATACTCAATATAGGGCCCAGGGCCGCAGGCTGTCCTCCTAACCTTTCACTGTGGTCAACAGCAGCACTGGGCTGTTATTTACTAGACTCAGCATCTGCAATAAAAAGATGTTAAATAAACAAGTAAGCCTTTATTTAAAGGTTAATTGATGTTAAAGAAAGGAATTAACTGGGTTGTCCTCCAGCGCTTAACTTTAGGAATACCTTCAGTTTTAAAGACATCTTGCAGTAAAAGTGTAAACATCTGATAGTCTTTTCGAAATTCAAAAAGTGCATTCTATGAACATGCAGAACTGTTTCACCTTAGTACGTCAGATTTTATTGGTGCATTGAGAAGTATTTTAATTAAAGTGATAGTTTTCAAACATGAATTTAGAAACATTCATTCTTCTTCCCACCCTGGCAATGCCCTTAGAGGCACCTTAGTTTTTATATGAACTCTTTGGGTGTCCAGGGTTCGTATTATACATGGAAACTTTATGGTTTATTAACCCCTCCCCTGCTGGTGACGGAACCACTCCGTCAACAGCCGCGGTCCCGCTGTGCTGATGACGGAGCGGTTCCGTCACGGCCCGCTCGGCAAGCCTGCGAGGCGCGAATTACTCGCCTGCGCTGATCGTTCTATTGAGCGGGCGGGGCCGTGACGGAACCGCTCCGTCATGAGCACAGCGCAACCGCGGCTGGTGATGGAGCAGTCCCGTCACCAGTATGCGCCTGCCGCACGGCTGCCCGGCCCCCTTAGCACTGCGGCGGAATAGCCGCCGCAGTGAAAGGTTTAAATTACAGTTCACATCCATTCATATATTTTGAGGTTCTCTTGTTTGTAATAATGAAAAACGGAGGGAAAGTGAAAAAATACAATTGCCTAGGATCACACAATTTGGTAAAGTGCAGAAGCCGGGATTAATCCTAGGTTTTCTAGTCTCACATTGTGCAATTCAAACCACTAGCTATATGTGCTCTGTTTCCCCTATGCCCACCTTACCACCATCGTCATCTCCTCCCCCACTCCCTTTGTTTTCTACTGCCACTCTTCTGGCATCAATACGGCCACTGGTCACATCACAGACCAAACATTTGGCCCCTGGGAAAATGTTTGTGAGTACGCATGATTTAAAGCCATTTCTTGAAATCCAAAACACATAGGGGTCCATTAGAATGGCGGGCGGACAACCTAGCGGTGCTGGGACCAGCCCCCAGTGGTGCGGCGGTCCCGCACTGCCAATTAGGATGCGACCGCCACCCTGGCATTGTAGCATGCGAGCAGCACCCGCCACAATGTAGAAAATGCATGGCGTGCATTGGCATGCACAACGTGACAGGCCTGCCACCTAGTGTATGCCAATGTAGGGGCATACCAGGGGTAAGCCCCTTACCACCATATTACCCCGGGGGCCCACAACGGGCCTCCAAAGCGATTCTCACATGCCTTTCCATGGCGGAGTCTACGCCATTGAAAGGCATAACACCACCCACAATGTATTACGGATGGCGGTGTCTTGCAGGCACCGCCACAATATTATAGGCCTTACCCACCCGCTGGCAATCGTGACGATTCGCTAGCAGCAGAAAAGCAGCGGACAGTCTTCCCTTCCGCCATGGTACCCCCTGCCATGCTAATGTGGAGGGGGGTAAAAGGCCGTCTGTTGGGGTGTTTTGGAGGGCGGCTCGCCACCGCTGGTCGGGCGTTGGCAATCCGCCCGCCATGCTAATGGGCCCCTTAATATTAATATTAATATTTCATCCACTGGAGGGCGTTAGTTGAAATTCTTATATTTTGTCACTACAGACAAGAGGCTCAATTACGAGTTAGCCACCCAGAGCACTATGGGTTGCAAGGGCGTAGTCTACTGCCTGCAATACCAGCTGAAGCGGGGGTGTAACTGAGGCAGATTAAATTGTTTTATGGCTTTTTTCAACGTTTAGCTGTGGCTTGCAGTTCAATGGAAGTCACACATTAAAACTAATAAACTTTAAAAATGAGCTATAACAACACAGCTGTGTGGTGGAGATCGAAGGAAAACATTTTTAGAGGCAGCCTAAAACAGTAAAGGGAGATAGACAATGTATTAAAATGACTAAGAAATAAAAGTTAGAGGACAATGGAGTGAGACAGCGCAAAGGAAATCAAGTAAAATGCAAATAATGAAGGAAGTAAAAAGAAACATGAAGAAACAAGGGTACAAATGAACAGAGGAAATAAGGTGAAAAGATATAAAGAAAGATAAGAAAGAATGAAGAGTGGAAAGAAGAAAGGGAAAAATCAAAGAAAAAAAAAAAAAGAAAAGCTATGCAAATAATGAAGGTGGGAAAGAGTGACATGAAGGAACAAGGGTACAAATGAACAGAGGAAATAAGGATGAAAGCTATAAAGAAAGAAAGAAGAGTGGAAAGAACAAAAGGAAACATCAAAGAAAACAGTACAAGGAAAGAAAGAAGGAAAGCTGAAAAATATAATGAATAAATGTAATATGATGGATGGATGACTGAAAGAAAGAAGAGAAAGAAAAAATAAACAGATAGAAGGAATACAAAAAAGAAAATCTGTAAAGAATAAACTGATATAAAGAAGGCTAGAAAGCTAGGAAAAGGGCTGATGGAATAGGAGATGAATAGACAGAAGAAAAGAAAGATTGAAAGAAAAAATGAAATATGCATAACACAAAGAAATATGATGGAAAGAAGGAAAAAAGAGGCATAAAAAGAAAGAATGAATGAGAGAATTGGTTCAATAGAGGTAAATGCGTACTTTTTGGCCAAATTCATTTAAAATCGTTCTATAATATTCATAATTATCTGCAAATTTTCCCTAGAAGTGTAATTCCCATGACACTTCATAGGAAGAGTTGGGATTGCTCACTATATTTGCACATTTTATGCTAAAAATATATTTTTCTGGCTAATCCCTTGATGGTTGGGAATACTCTGGGTAACTATAAGTGGCCCAGTGTGTCCAGATCTGGTTTTAAAGGGTATGGGCCCGTACCCAGTGAACAGCTGCAGAGATTGTAGAAGCAGACAGAAGATCCTTCTCCTACATCGTGGCCAAGACCTGGAACGAGCTGCCTCTCTGAACACCTTCAGGAAGACTCCCAAGACCTGGCTCTTCGGCTGAACAGCACTGCTGACCCCCCCGCCCAACCCCCCCAGCGCCTTGAGACGCTCATGGGTGAGTAGCACGCTTACAATTCCATGATTGACTGATTAATACGCATTGTGTAAACCATTCTTGTCCTATATGGTGTTCATCATTGAAATATACTAGACATCCAGTCCATATTATGATAGTATAAACCATTGGAATATTAGTGGCATGGAAAGATGGCAGATGCTCTTGGATATTACAGACTTCATTCAGCCTTGCCATAAACCATTGCTGGGTTTTAGATAATGATAACCACTCCTGTGATAGTGTGAGTATTCTTGTCATGATGGTATCCAACACTGGCATAATGGTGGCATATTATAGGCATCTTTGACATTAGGGTCCCAACCCCAAATAGAAGGGTGGTCCTGGAAAATGGTGTCAATCCTTAATGCTTTGTTGCCATTCTTGAAATATGTGTGCCAATCTCTGCCATTGTTTTCGAATTCCTGGCAGTTGATGATCATCCCTAGCTAGTGTTGCTAATACAAAGGCATGTAAAGCAGAACTTGTTCATGGGTGGCAGTAGTACATGTGAGTGCTTAATGAGGAAGATGTTTTGGGAGGCACATGAGTATTTATTACAGATGAAACAGAAGTATTTTGGAACAGAAATTGTATTATTTCAATGAAATAACAAGATTATGTTAGTTGCCATTGCGTATATTTTATAAAGATGAACACCTTAAATTTGATAGAAAAGCATATTATAGAAAATGGCATGCTGATCTTTTGAGAAATAAATATTTATTAACCAAAATATATTGAAGGCTCTTGAGTGAAAATTCATGCTGGGTTCAGGTGAATTATAACTGACATTGTAACCTTGATATCAGGGGGCCCTTGAGGCTATGCTTTCTCTCTGTGTAACTTCTCGTCAACTGGTGAGATCTGGATAACATTTCGGAAGAGCCGTAGTGTAGCAAATCTGCCTTTTCTGCATGGTCAACCCAGATTATTCAACTTTTTCTGAACCTCATTCTTATTGGAATTAAACCTCTGTGCACTGTCACCCCTGCAAAAAACTGTGTAAAGTCCCCAGACTGCCCCTTCTAAATGGTTTACCCTTCATTGACTTATTTAAGTAGTCAATGGGTCACTAGTATATGGTACAGAAAATGTGCCCAGGGTCTGGAAGTTAAATGCCAGATGTGGATTACAGCATTGCTAGTCTATTCACAGAGTGGGCTTTTAAAACATGGCTTCAGACCTATCATGTCTAGCCTTACAGCAGCATCCTAAAGGCCTGCTGTGACACCTGTCAAAATATTCCTTTTTTGACTGGTGGGAAACCGTGCTTTTAAATAAGAATAAGTCATCCCGCAGTACCACTTATAATTCACAAGATAGTCTGTCTGATATTTAGAAGTGGAAAACACGTGAAATTAAATTTGAGATGTTCCGTCAGTGAGTATACACCCATAATTACACTGGCAGGTCTGTAGCTGGATTCTAGAAATGTAAAAGTAAAGACCATGAACTGTAATCTCTAACTTTTGATGGGAACAACTAAAATAGTCATATGATGACTGTTTTTATATTGATAAAAATGGCTAATTCCTTGGTGAAGTGAGATTCTTGATAAATATTTACAAAAAGTGGGGGGGGGACTCATGGCAAAGGTATCTGATTTTGATGCAACTTCATTAGATACAGCTTCAAACTTACTCCATTGGAGGTTTTTGAGGTCCATACAGAAAACTAAGGGCCTCATCACAAGTTTATGGGTCTGGGAAGTGCCTCACCCATAGTCCGACCACCCCGAGCCCCACTGTCTGACCGGCATATTACGAGTTGAGTGACGTGCTATTGCAAACACCACGGCTGAACTGCCTACACCACCAGCACACCACTGGGGTCGCGGTCGGGGAATAGCAGCTACCATAGGGCAGTACAGAGGAGTTTCACCACTGTACATATTACAAGTTGGCTTTCCGACAAGCAGACCGTGGCAGTGGGACAATCAGCTTCAAGTTGACACAAATGAAGGATTTGGGGTGCTTAATCACCCTTTTCCTGTTTTTCCCATCAGGGTTTGATGTGGATCCCTTTCTACAGGTCCCCACTTCACAGCAGCATCTTCACCCGAGGATTACGACCCTGTTTGCGGCTATATACAGGTGAGTCCTTTATGTTCCATATATCCATTGCCTAGACTGTCCACATATGGGCTAGACTCCTGCAATGGGCATATGGTATTTTTCCACAGGTATCATGCACATGTGTGTATGCAATACATACACTGTTCACACAGGCATCAATACATATGAAAAAATAATCACCACCATAGCAAAACCTCCGCAGCCTCACTGTTGGCACCGTGGTAAACTCAACATACAGCAGTCTGAAGACCACCAGTGCTGTGGTCTACTGAAGGCTGCAAAGGCAGCGTTCGGGGAGTCCGACTACTGAACTCGTCATTAGGCCTTCAGTCAAAAAGTAAACACTTTGACGGGGACAAACTCATCTGGGTAATGGATTTGGGGCCTTTTGGAAATTATACCAAACACCACCTGGATCACGCATTGCAGCAGGTTGCACTAGGACATGGTTTAGAGGCATTCAGCATGCAAAGGAAAACAGAAGGAATGCTGTAAAAAAACTAGACATCATTAGGAAGCTTCTCTCTGAACACAATTGCACCAAACTAGCTATCAAAAGTAAACATTTGCTATGATCACTTACCAAGCAAGTGTTACATCACTTTCATCACAGATGATCTTTTGGAAAAGTGAATAAATTGCTACGGTTCTCTATATGTTAACTGAATTATTAGACCCAGAATCTTGATAAATCACCACCTTCTCAATAGTAATACAAATTCCACCACTAAAAGGAAGGTGCTTTTTTTAACACCAAATTGTGTGTCGACACAGGATTACCCTTGTAGATGTTCTGGTGACTGGGCTCCATACCATGCCAAACATTTGGATTTGGTAAACACCCTGCCCCGTAATCACTGTTAACAGTCCTACCGTCCAATTGGCAAAAGACAGATTTGGATATTGGCTGTCTACCAGCAGGGTAGCAATTGATGAATTTTGGAAATGATCACAAAGTATAGGTTTTCCAGAGAAAACAAAAAGCTACCCAAATGTTACTTAAATCTTGCGAACCAGCAGTAGTCATCCCTTTCACAGGAAAGATGTTACAGATTAGCACAAACATCTTGGAATAAAACATCTCTTAAGCACATCCTGCTGGCTAAAAAATTATAGAAAAGCGATTTTTTCATATATATATACGAATTAAAGTGATAAACATTTGAGGAGTAGAGGGCAAGAATTTGAAGTGGGCCGCTGCAAGCAAAGATCATAAGTCAAAATCCCACATTACCATAAACTACTTTAAATTTCTTGCCCACATGTGTAGCAAAACAGTAGAAATAGATCAGTGCAGGAAGGGGACTAATGCCCAATGGGCTTGAGGTGAAGAACATGTTCTCCTGATGTGCAAGCCAAGCATATAGTACTAATGTGTGATTGTCATCCTAAGAACACCCTTTGCATTTGAGTAGCCACCATTGGTCCTCGCATCAAAAAGAAGGACCCTGGTCAAGGCTTCATTATTTGAAATGTATTTTACATTGGAAATTACTAAGAATTAGATACATAGCCAGTAATTTAGAGTGTAGAGATGCCTAACATCAGAAGAAAGCTAGAAAGTAAGTCAGGACAGATGCTTAATACATTATGCAGGTGATGATACAAAAACCATTACAAAAAGTTGAACCTATTTAACAAGAAAGCATAACAATACAAAATATAAAGATTTCATCAAATCGATAATACTATTCAGTATACGAAACAAAAAAGATTTAGAAAGTGGTTTTAAGGATTGGAGCATTATGGAAAATGAGCGGCAGTAACACGATTTTTGTGTTCTGGAGCCATTGATAACGCGAAACCTGGATTCCCGCAGAAGATGGCCTACACATAATCCAACTAATGCTTGCTAAGCGAAGAATTGCAGATATCTTCTTTAAAGTAGTTTCCGCTAATACTATACCATTAGTTTACTGAGGCAACCAAAAATGGGAAAGCAATATATTTCTGCGGACATTACACTAAAATTAAAAACAAAGGATGAGATTTACCTTTTGAAAAGCCAATGTGGGATAGCCTATGTTTGACAAACCTCCAGGAAAAATGAAAACAGGAATAGATGAATCTAATATCTTCTGTATGGAGCACAGATCTAAGACCAAGAATGGCAAAAGCATTTCATAGAAGGTTTGTGTATTAAGATGTCTATTGGGATGTCATATATGTGAAGAAATAATTCCACCCTGGGCTGGCAATATGAGTAAAAGATTACTTCATAGAGACTGGTGTTTGATGAATTTTCAACGACTGTTATAGTTGGATGGTTTATATGAAAATACAATTTTCCTTGTTTCTTTTGGCAACTTTTTTTAAATTGTGAGAGACTTGAGAATTTCATGTTTTAAATGGATGATTTGAAAATGGAGGAAATACTGAAGAGGAAATTGGTGGCAACATATAACGAAGCAAGGAATAGAGACTGACACAAATATATGGAATATCATTATTAGATTACTGCAGGATAATGGAGGCCCTAGAGTGATTGTATTGCTGTTGAGGCTATTTTATTGTGGACCTTAGAAAGACTGTTGATCTCTAGAATTTCAGGAAGGAATTAGAATTGTGTGAATCTGAGTCTGTTATTTGATGAATACGTAATATGATATTTTCAGGAAATATCTACATATTTTCCTGAAGAAAAAACATTTGTAGGTTTTGAAATGCTTTGAGTTTATTGAAGTGTGGACACATAAGTGTGAATAGCGTTTTAGCAACTATTAAAGAATTGTGAAAATGAATGAAGAAGTCTCATGCACACCATTGTCTTGCAAGTATCTCTTCTCTCCCTCTCAGCTGTCTTTTGTGATGATCATGCCCACATCTCTTCACCCGTTCCACCCGTTCCTCCTTCGGCATCCGCTGCTTATCATGAGACCTCTTGAGCTACCCCTCCTTCTGGCTTTCTCCACTAAATAAAGAACACCCTTTCTGCCAGTATTATTGCCAGCCTTCATCATGATTACATTGCTGCACTGTGGTAACCATGGGTCTTTCAAGAAATGCATCACCTGCCTTCAGTACGTTATCATCTTGTTACATCGACAGTGATCAGTGCTGAGAACTGCCTCTCAGGCTTCACAGTCATCCCAGGCAGTACACCGTTGACACCCCTGCTTCTTAGGACCAGCTCTCAAAGTAGTTTGAATAAGGCAGAACGTCATCATGTGCTTCCTACTCTTCAGGGCCATCAGCATCTTCCTTCGCAATGTCTCATGCATCGCGTGCCCTGTGGCACTGATCGCCTGGACCTACTTTCCACTTACTTGCGTGGAGGATTTCCTACTCGACTCTGGGATCGGGAGCTGCAAGGACTCAACTTGACTTTCTGCAGCCCTTCCGCCTCCGTTGGGGTGCGGGGGTTCACATGCAGAGATTCTGTGGCAGCTGTGAGGTGGTACACATCGCAAGATGACCCTAGGGGTGAGTGCTGCTGCACCTCGCTGCTCCCCTGCTGGTCCCGACTTGGAGGACTGTGCTGCCCGGGTGGCGGGTCTGCGTTCTGCATTCTGTTCTGTGTTTTGCATGGTCAGAGAGATCGGGACTAGATGCTGCCCTCCGCCTCTAAATGCTCAGTTAGTTGGTGGAGTACGGGAGCGTAATGTGCGCTGAGGGCGACCGGTGGCCTTTCTTGCTGCAGATTTCTCATGTGGGAGTCACTGCAGACACCATTTGTTGGCCCTCGGTGTGCAGTAGATAGAAGCATCTGGGCGCCGTAAACGTTTTGTAAATGTTTTCATCATGTTACCAGACATGGTATCATTGCCCTTCCTCAAAACGCTTGCCTGCTGATGATTATTGTAAACAGTCTACTGAAGTACTCATTGGAGAAATGTTCACTTTGTTGCACAAAACAGAGAAGCAGGACTACACCCCCTGAAGGCCACTCAACTGAAAGTGCAAGAGCAAGAAAATCCAGATATCTTCTTCCTCTGCGAAACATGGCTTCGCGATGGCACCTCCACCATTCCCAATCTTACTCTACCTGACGACTACCTGATGTCGGCCATTAACAGAGAGGGTAGAGGAGGCGGTCTCGCTATAATCCACAAAAAAACGCTCTCATGTTCTTTTGTCAAGGAAGATCTGGCAGACTCTGAATGCGCCAACTTCAAAATTACCATAACTCCCAACTTCACCGTGTCGGGTCTCTACATCTACCGCCCACCTGGCCCCTCTTCAAAATTCATAGAGGCCCTCCTTGAGTCAACAACCTCTTTAATCACCAAAAACCCCAATTTTACCATTCTGGGAGACCTTAATCTCCATTTTGATCTACTTAATGACTCCACGATCAAAACACTCCTTGCAGATCTCTCTGCACTGCAACTCAACCCCTTCATCTCCACTTCAACTCACTTAGCCGGCCATATCCTAGACCCAGTCTTCTCCAACTTAGAAGAACTCACCTCAGAGCCACCCCTTCCTATGGGATGGACAGATCACTCCCTTATTAAATTGGCCATTCCGGTCAACAAAAGCAGGCACAATACGGCACCGACCAGCCGTTTAAAAAGACTGTGGCACAAACTGTCTCATGAGGACCTACATAAGACATTAGGGGATTTCCACCCTGACTCTAACGCTGACATCAACGCTAACTACAGCTCGTTTCACGAGTGGATTACGGACGGACTAGACAGTCTTATCCCTGCCAAATGGACAAAAGGCCGTAACTCGCCATCGAACCCCTGGTACAACGACACACTCAAAAATCTACGAAAAGAGTGTAAAAAGGCAGAACGCCTTTGGCGTAGGGACTACAATAAAGAAGACAAAGCTAAATACCTTCTGCTACAAAAAACGTATCATAAAGCCATCCGTGCTGCACGGACCGCCTTCTACGCCGATAAAATTGAATCTAGTCCCACCCCCGCGAAAGAAATTTTCAAACTCGTACAAGAACTACAGAGCAGCAAAACACCCCCCCTATGATCTCCTCTGAGCAACAATGCGAGGAACTTGCTAAATTCTTCGTTGACAAGGTGCAGAAAATCTACACCTCCTTCCCCCAGCATGACCCTAATACCATCAGCTATCCCTCCGCCTCTCCTAGCTACTCGACCCTGACCTACATCCCAGAAATCTCCAAAGACACTCTTATCAGACTATGCAACAAAGTCAAGTCTGGCTCCCCCGCAGACCCCATGCGCCCGGCTCAATTCCTAGAATCACTCAACTTCTTCCTACCAGCGCTAACCGCCATCCTGAACCTCTCCTTTACCTCAGCATGCGTACCATCTGCCTGGAAGCAAGCGTGGGTTTCGCCTATCATCAAGAAACCCACCCTAGACCCAACTAAACCGGAGAACTTTCGTCCTATCTCCCTGCTTCCATGGCTTTCCAAACTCGCTGAAGCGCATGTTAACAGTGCTCTATCCCAGCATATGGTCAAAAATAACATTCTGGACCCATCACAAAATGGGTTCAGACCAGGCCATAGCACTGAGTCTGCTCTCTTAGCCACCACAGAGCACCTCCGGACGATCCTGGATGCCGGTCAAGGTGCTGCGCTGATCCTTCTGGATCTCAGCGCGGCCTTTGACACGGTATCCCATGTCATCCTTCTTAAACGTCTGGAGACCTTTGGAGTAACGGGCCATGCCTTGGAGTGGTTTAGATCCTTCCTCGAAAACAGGTCCTTTCGAGTCTCTGTCCCCCCCTTCTTATCTAAACCCCACCCTATTGAACAGGGAGTCCCGCAGGGCTCTGCGCTAAGCCCCTCTCTTTTTAATCTTTATGTTCAGCCTCTGGCGGCAGTGGCCAAAGAATGGGGCTTGACATTGGTATCGTACGCTGACGATACACAACTGGCCATTGCACTCTCAGATGGACCTTCCAACTTTTCCTCTAATTTTAAAAACGGACTCTCTGCGGTCGCCCAATGGATGACCACAAACTGTTTACAACTCAACGGCGGAAAAACAGAGGTGCTCCTCCTTGGCAAAAACACCAGCCTTTGGAATGAGCACTGGTGGCCATCCTCCCTTGGTACCATCCCTCCCCCCAAAACCCTAGTGAAAAACTTGGGTGTCTGGATGGACGACTCACTCAACTTTCGAGCTCACACCAAGAAAGTTGCCGGCACCTGCATTGGCTTACTGAGAAGCCTTAGCCACATACTAGGCTTCTTTGACGCAAGACCCGCCAACTCATCATCCAAGCCACCATCCTCTCGCGTCTAGACTACGCCAATGTACTCCTTCTTGGCGCCAACAAATGTGAGTTAGCACGACTCCAACGCGTGCAGAACTCGGCCGCTAGAACTCTGGTCGGCCTTCCCCGCAGATGCTCAGCCAGAGCAACCATCAGAAAACTGCATTGGCTCCCGGTTGACTCCAGAATCAAGTTTAAGACCCTCATCATGACCTTCAAAATTCTCAAACTTAACACTCCCCCTCTGCTTCAACCCCTTCTCACTCCCTATGCGCCGTCACGGAACCTAAGATCTTCCAACCAAAACCTTCTCTGCGTCCCACGCATAAAACTCTGCCGCATGGGCGGACGCTCCTTTAGGTTCCTGGGACCCAAGATGTGGAATGAACTTCCACATCATATCCGCGCGCTGGACAACTTATCTGCTTTCCGGAAGGCAGTGAAAACTCTTCTATTCCCTTGCCTGTAAACTTTCCTCTGTCCTTGGACCTTCTAGCTCAGGATCGGATCTAGGTTTCAGCGCCGGGACGCCTCATTGCCGGGGCAGCTGTAGCGCTTCAACAAAACATTAAGATAAGATAAGATAATTCTTCGCAGGGGCAGGTCTATTGAGTAAACAGAACGGCTATCTTGAACTGATGCTTTCTAAAATGATTGACTCCCATGAACTCTGATAACTCCCTCATTTCCTCATTCAACCAACATAAAGGTATCTCCACACAAGAGGGGATATCAAAGAAACAATCTAAGTTAATGCTATGCGTATCAGAAATTAATGAATCCTACCAGCAAACAAATAAGACGCTGTTCCACTCTGATGATTGAGGAGATGTACTTCTGAGGGATCCCCTGGTGCCTTGCGGCGCTGCCCTGAGAGTGGCCTCGGCACTCCCATTGAATCCGGTGCGTGCCATCTCCTATCTGGGTCCCTGCCTGTCCTGGCATTGGCCTGGGCCTGAGGCGCTGAGGCTGGCCCAGCCTCCCGGATCCCGCTGCAGTCCTTGTATTGTATTCAACATCGTTTTGCGTAAAGGAGACTCACCCTTTCGGCTCTAATTGACAAACTCCAATACCATAGCTCCCCAACGTTCTGTGAATCACCCTTCCGGCTTTTACTGACCAATTTTCAACCCTATACTGCCCTACCCTAGCCAGCATTGCAGGACTTGGACTGACCGCTACTGGGGAAAACTGTTATACTCTTGTGTATCCTCCCAACCTCTCCAAAACCCGCCGCAAAATCTCTCAAGCACTCCACTCTGAAAACCCACCCTGAGACCTTGATCTCTGATCTACATCACGGCGCTGACAAGGGCACAGTCATTAATGACCTTATTTTCTGCTCCAGAAGAACATCCACATGGCACAAAACCATTGCACACCTCTTAAATGTACAAGGAACCAGGGGCCTCATTTATGAAAAGTGACGCATCGCTGCGTGAAAACAGCGATGCGTCACTTTTCACTGCGCACTCCTTGCGACACCAATGATGCGTCATATTTAATGTATGACGCATCATGTCGCAAGGACTTACAGATACGTCAGTATTTCGGACGCATCTGTAAGCGCAAAAGTGACGCATTGCTGGAGTGTGTCACAAAAGTGACGCATCTCCAGCAATGCGTCCTTTCACATGGGGAAAGCCCCATGTGAAAGGGCTTGCGTCAGTCTTACGCCTGCTGTGAGGCAGGCGCAAGATTTTGACGCAACCGCATCATAAAAGTGACGCAGTGAAATCTCATAGATTTCACTGCGTCACTATTACGAGGCTTTTTGCGGGGGAACGCCACCTCTGCATACATTATACCTGACGCAGGTATAATGTGGCGCAGGGGTTTAAAAAGTGACGCATCTACCTAGATGCGTCACTTTTTAAATATGGCGCAACAAGGCGCATGTTTTACGCCGCAGATGCGTCACAAAAAGTGACGCATCAGCAGCGCAAAACTGACGCAAGGCCTCATAAATGAGGCCCCCGGAACATACCATATGGGACCAAGCTCACGATAGTGCCCTCTGCAATCTTGAGAGTGGAACTCACCATCACCCTATACAAAAATTGCATCATCTTGATCCAAGCTGCAACCAAAAACCTAAATAAATTTGCCGACCTCTTTACCCGCCTCTAAAACCATGTAAATGACACCTGCAGGGTAACAAACACCCACCATAACGACCACCCGGCTAGCGTGCCCAGCCACCCACAAACCACCCCCTTAAGGGCTCACAACTCAGATCAACCTAGCCCCTCTATCACGCCACCTACGCCTACTAACAGAACTGTTCCCAGACCTTTGGTTTCCTCCCCTCCAGCTCCTCCCTCTGACCTTGAGACTGAAACGCTTCCATTGGCCTATGACACAAGTCGCCCCAGCCTCTTTACCCTAACCCCACTGCATGCCAGTAGAACTGCTACCAAACCACTGTCTCCCTGCCCTCAAGTGCCTCTTTCTTATATTGATATCGAATCTCTGCACTACGGTGCAGCCAAATTAACGCAGAGCATCCATAACTCCATTCTGGATCTAAAGAACCTCCTTCACCTCACTGAACTTTCCTTCTCTAAGTTCAAGCCTCTATGGAACACAAACCACCTCCCTATCACAGAGCCCCTCAATCACCCACTACCACTATCCTTGAGACACCTTCGCCCTCACAAGCAACCATGCCATCTCTAGGAGGAGAAAATTCGAACTCTCCTAAAACTCTACCCTTGTCACTCCTAGTCAGCTAGACTTTACAGAAGAGGACTTTCAGGCATCCCCACTTCCTAAAACTCTGCCCCTGTAATCCCCAGTCAACTAGACATGAATGTCGAGCATGCCATCCACACAGTCACAATCAGCCCCTACAGATCAGCTACCCTCCGCAACAGAAGTGTGGTTGACTGCAACCTAGTGCCAGCACCCCTGTCCGTCCCTTCGCACAACACCCTCTCCCACCCCCCTTTGATGGCCTCCTTATTAATTGCTGCTCAGCAGTTAAGCAAGCCGCCGATATCGCAGACCTCATACTGAGCCACAACTTTGACTTAACAATCCTGACCGAATCATGGCTCAACAACTCCTCATCTCCATGCCTGGACCTCCTTGTCCCTCCCAACTACAACATTGCAAGGCTGGACAGGCAATCTAGCAAAAAAGGGGGAGGCATTGCCTGCATTTACCGCTCTAACCTCCTCATCACTGAACTCCTGGCAGATACCACAGACTCCTGTCAATACCTTGCACTTTCCATATGCAGCAATGCCACCCAACTATGCAATCTCTTTTACCACCGCCCAGGCACGAATGATGCCCTCACTGATCACCTCATGGAAATCATCACAGCAAAGGTGTCCTCCAACTCTAAATAAATTTTCATTGGTGACTTCAACCTGCATTGGAACAACCCCAAGGATCCTCATGTCAATGCCATCTAAGATTTCCTGGACGACCAAGCCCTAACCCAAACATGCTCACTCCCTATACACTCGAAAGGTGCCACTCTAGACTGGATCATCGCTAAGGATTCAACAGTCAAGCTTATTGCTATAGACCCTTGTGACTGGTTGGACCACCACGCTATCACTTTCCTATTACCTAGCACCCGCAAGACTAGGGCACTGCAACAGGTGATCCCTAAACGCTGGGTTAGAAACACCAAGAACCTTGATCCCAGGGAACTGGCAGCTAGTTGCAAGTCTGACCTCCCCCCTCCCCTCCATATCACAACAGTCAATGACCTCAATGATCATTACTCTGTGACTATAACTAACATTCTTGATGACCTTGCTTCGGCTAAAACTAAAAAGAACCCAAATCAAAGACAGAAACCACTTGTTCAATGGGTCCCTCAACAGCGACATGAAATCCCGAAAGGCAGTCAGATAGAATCTGGAGACAGCACCCCTCAGCCGCACATTTAAAACTTCTCTTTCAGGCCAGTAATGCCTGCAACAGAAACATCCTCAACTTTAAAAAAGAATCCTTCAGGTCTGAGCTGGGGAACACCAAGAACAGACCCCGCAAACTCTGCGATCTGGTCAAACGCCAATCCAACAAAGTGGCCAAAACATTGAAAGAAACCCCAAAGTCACTAATATCATCTGAGGGATTCTCCTCTTTTTTCTCGTACAAAATCACATCCTTAGGTAATAAGCTAAGATCTGTTACCTACTCTCAATCCCTTCCAGATTTGCCTCCTCCCTCCGAGCCGCCTCCACAGGCTTCTCCCAAAAACCAAGCGCACTGGAACGACTTCAAAATCTATGACCAATACTAAAAAATCCTATCCACCTTAAATCCAAAAAACCACTTTGATGACTCAATCTCCTCCTACTGCCGAGCTGCCTCCATCCAATCCATCATCCCTAGCTGGGCTGCAATAATTAGCGCCTCCCTGCTGAAGGGATTGATACCCGACTCTCTGAAAGTCAGCCAAGTCCTACCCATCTTTAAAAAAAACGGTGCTTGACCCTGCCTCCCCTGACAATTTTAGATTTATTTCTAACATCTCAATCTTAGCTAAAGTTCTAGAGAAGTGTATGCAACAGTATCTGCACCAACACTTCACCAACGTCCACCTTCTTGATGACTTCCAATCCGGCATCAGGCCTGGGCACAGCACAGAAACCACCATTCTCCACATTGTGGATGATGCTCTCCAAGCCCTTGACCAAGGCAAAACCTGTCTTCTAATCCTCCTAGATGTATCCTCTGCCTTCGACACGGTCAACCATGTAAAACTACTTGAAAGCCTCAAACTCAGGATGGGAATGGGGGGCTCTGTTCTTGATTGGTTTAGGTCCTTCTGCCATAACCGGTCTCAGAGATTCCTAATTAACTGTAACCAGTCTGCTCCCTCTCCGGTTAAGGTTTTAGTACCCCAAGGATCAACCCTTTGCCCCACCCTCTTCAACCTTTACCTCGAACCGCTTGCAGAAGTACTGCACACCGCTAATATCACCTACCATATGTATGCTGACGACACCCAGATCAACATCAAAATCTCCTCCCTCGAGGAGAGTCTTCCCCTAAATGAAGCCTTGAAACTGACTGTCCAATGGCTCTCCTCCAATCAACTCAAACTCAATGCAAAGAAGACAGAATTTCTACTAATTTCCCCACCCAAAACCAACCCCGAGACTCAGGTATGGATTAAGGCCATTACAGCGTTAAATTGCCTTCCGACCATCGTGAACTCTGCCAAATCGCTTGGAATAACCCTGGACTGTAACTTGAGCATGCTAGACCACTTCATTTCGATGGCCATATCAGCCAGATTCCACCTGAGCTAACTAAGGAAACTGAAAACCTTCCTTGATACTCCAGACCTAAAAATGGCAGTCCAGTCACTAGTCAGCTCTAGACTCGAATATGGCTGCTCTACCCTCTCGGGTTTACCCAAGATCAACCTGGCACCTTTAAAAGCCTGAGTCATGGCGGCCGCCAGACTACTAACAGGCTCAAGGAAATTCAACCATATTTCATCACATCTGAAAGCTCTGAACTGGCTTCCTCTACAGGCCAGAATCCAACTCAAATTGGCATGTATCACACACAAGGCATTATACTCAAATCCCCTGTATATCTTGCCCAGAAACTTGTGATATCCGGAGGAACCTGAAACTCCAGATCCACCGCAGACCTCCTGCTCTAACCTGCACGTTTTCAGAAAAAGAAAACTTACAATCTGTCCTTCTCTGGTGCCGCACTGAGAATATGGTGCTCACTCCCACCCGCAATTAGTAGAATCCCTTCTCTGGCTTACTTCAAAAAGGATGCCAAAACATTCCTAATGGGCAAATTCCTGGTCTAAATTTTGCCTTCTATTCATCCAGAGACCTTGCTCAACTTCCGTCTAATGCATCCGCCTAGAGTACCTTGACAATATACACCCGGAGTGTCCGGGCATCCCTCCATGGACCCAGGGACCTTTGTTTATTGTAAAATGTAAATGTAAATGTAATTGCTTGCCTTTTATCCCCTATGCATCCAGCTCCCCACCCAAGTCTGTTTTCTACTACTGCTGATTACTGTAAAGCGCTCAGATACCACAACAGGTCACGTTCGTGCTCTATAAAAACTCAAAATAAAGTAAAATAAATAAATAAATAACCAAATACTTCTGGATGGACTGCCATGGATGCCATCCCCATTAATGCCTCTGTTTTACCTGGAAGCTTACATTTTCAACTACACAAAATATTCAGATTTGTCTTTGCACACATATTTGGTTTGGGCTCAGTACCTGTCACGTCATGTCCGCTTCTTACAGCTCTGTGCTTTATCCATGTTAGGGCCCTCCTTATTTGACATTGTATAAGGCAAGACTGTCCATTAAATTAACAATGCAAAATGTTCACAAAGATAGATGTGATGACAATTACTGATAGCCTATCTATGTTGCAAGGTATTTGATTTACCAATACGTAAGAGGATAAGGATTCACATTGAAGAGATCATGAGGTTGGATATGAAACTTTATAACATTATCTTTATTTGTATATTGCACTACAATTTCTCAGTGTAATCTATAATGTGTACTTGTAGTGATAAGCCAAATTGTTGAGGAGGAAACAGGCTCAACGTTGATCAATGCACTATCTGAGAGCTCTCTAATTAATTGAAGGCTCTATTCCAATAAACAAGTCTGATTATATGGATGCCGATTAAAGTAAGGACCCAAACATGTAAAAAGCTATGCTAATGGTATACTCAGGTAAGTATTGTGAATTCACCCTATTTGTGGAGAGATGCAAGGTTCGCATTCAGAAGATAATACAAATAGGTAAGACACAACAAGGTACAGTCAAAAGCAGTCAATGTAAAGTTCTTCTTTATGTAGGTCTAATTTATTTCAAGAAACTTGAAAAATTGTGTTTAGATTATACATATGCATTTGAATATTTAATCATTAAAACACTGAATTCCAAAATATTTTAACACAATTCAGTTAGTGTATGGTTTAGGGTTCACGCCTTGGATAGTTTGCCAAATCTATGCATTCTCCATTCCGCAGCACCCAGAGCCGCCAGCCACACAAGACAGGTCTCTACACCATCAGTTTGGGGTGCCACACTCATCAAGAGAGATGCATAAATACAGCAATATACAATCCAAGGAAATAGTTATCTAAAACTCTGCTCTTCGAACACTAATCATTTAGCAGTAAGATGGGGGAAATGGGGAAGATAGATTTTATCACCTTTCTTTTAAGATTTTGACATACTATTACTTCAGGAAACCTGGACCCTTGTCTGCAACGCAAATCATGGGCTTTAAGGAGTATCATCAACAAGCGAGAAACACCAAAAAATCACGTAGAGCTGCCAGTGGACTATCTATCTTTATCTCATCTCACCTAGTACGGCAACAAGAACCGATCGATTTAGGTCAATCAGGGGTTCAATGCATCAAACAAAGAAATATCAAATAACATTTATAAAGATAGATCCTTAATCTGTAGTGTGTACATTCATCTATCACAGAAGCATAAAGCAGAAAAAATAGAGTTGTTAACAGCACTATTAAAATCATTATAATTTACCTTTCCGCAAGCTAGTATTTTGTTGTCAGGTGATTTTAACATGATCTTATTGCAAACTGGTACAACTCAAGGAAAACAACCCCCCAAACGAGCCGCAACTATCATTCCTTTAGTAATCACCAATCATTGTGGAACAGATCATCTAGACAAAACCTGCATCACAGCTCTATCAAATATAGGGATGCTCACTCTTAGTGGTCTTTTTCGCCAAGACCAACCAGCGGCAATCACTAGAGCCTCAAAACATACTAACACAATTTTAGACTACACCCTAGTAGACACAGAGCCATTTCAAATGATTGCAAGCTATCAAATCACATCAAGATTGGAGAGTGACCATTTCCCTCAGCTAATTGAGCTCATCATCTACCCTCCAAAAGCCCCAGTTATGTTGTTATGGTATTTTCGAGCGAATACAATCTGAAAAAGCTCAAATGGAAGGGAAGGTGCATCCACAATTATTAATTTCATAAAATGTTTATCACAATTAAGTTTGATAATCACTTATGGATACTGTGGCAAGCATGGGAATCCTTGATAATTACTCTCATTTCCAATTTTTCACAAAATTGTTCCCAACAACCAAACAGTATAAAGAAAGAAGTATCTTGGGTCCATATGTACGAACACATTTTCCCTTTGACACAGAATGGGTAAAATCCTTTCATACATATGGCCCATGGTTTTCAAATTCGCTCTTATGAAAAAAAAGAAATTACACAAGTAGATCATAACACTCCAGAAAAATGCAACAATGAACGGTTTGAATATGAACCAACAAATCAACATTCTTAGGCATCAGTACAAAAGGCCGGCTGGCCAGCAAAGACATCATACCAATCAAGCATCTGGATGAAGCTCTTGCATACAAACAAAATAAACAATAATAAGCAGTTTTGGGCAGAAATAAACAATGTAACTAAAGGCTACTTCCGCGACCATGATGCAAACATTTCCGAGGCAGACTGGATAGCATACCTGAATATGACTGATGAACAAGCCCCAATGTCTGAACACCATCAAGCTGTGATTTCATTGATACATAAACCTCCTGAAAATCCACTTGAGGGACAATGGATAAATAAACCTCAAGTCTGGAAAGTCCCCCAAAAACTCAGAGCCAGGTACCTCAACCCACTGTTTAATTTTGAATTTTTAACACACGGCATTACTGCATCATGGAGAGGCAGTATCCTTCACCTAGTTTTTAAAGCAGGTTGTATATCAGATTCAGCAAATATTGCGCTTGTAGATGTTGAAGCTAAACTGTATGCCTCAAACCCTTTTTCAGACCTCGAGGCTTGGGTCACCATCAGCAAGATCCTTCCAATCACACAAACAGGCTTTAGACCAGGCACAAGCACTACAAGCATCCTCTTGGCTCTGAGCCTGCTTTTAGAAAAATCCATACATAAGTCCACTAAATTGTACACCTTTTTTGTTGATCTAAAAGCAGTTCTCGATATGGTTCTGAAGGAGATTTTGCGGTCAAAGATGGCAAAATGGGGCGTCCTGTAAAAGTTACTCGGAGCGATAGTCAATTTGTATTCACAATCATAGGTCTGAGTTGAGTTAGGCAAAGGCGAGAGAACAACAGGGAGGATACCCACATATAGAGACCTACAGCAAGGATGTGTGCTTGATCCCAGCATGTTCAACATCTTTATGGCAGATTTAGATGTAAGGTTGTCAGAAGTCTAAAGTGATCCACACAAGCTAGCAAATCACCCAGTTAGAAGTTTACAATATGTGGACGACATAGTCATATGCAGCCAGACGCCAATTGGCGTCCAGTGTCTGATAACCAAATTGCTGGAATACACAGATGCGCTTAGACTGAAATCAAATTAGTAAAAAAACAAAGGTCATCTGCTTTTCTGCAAACACAAATTGCCATTACATAAAATTTTAATGGACCACAGCAGGGAACAGAATAGAGTTGGTCGGTCATACAAATACTTAGGGGTGGTTGTGGATTCCAAATTCAAATTTTAAGACCATCTAACGAAAAGACGAGCCCAGGCGAACAAACTGCGCATTGTACGTACTACACTATGAATAAATTCCCACCTTTTACAATTAATTGCATCTAAGTTCCTTCCAACACTCACCTATGGCTCCGGACCTTTAAAGGGTAAAGATGCACATTTTTTAACCTAACTGTCCACTCTTTTTAAACGCATCTTTCGAATACGGCCATTCGTCCCTCAGATGCAGGTTTGACTAGAATGTGGGCTATTTCATCTACTGTTGGTCAGGTCAGTAGCAATTATCAAACTGTGCAGGATATTGAGAGCAGCACACCCAGAATCCCTGGCAGCACTTTGCAGGTCTGAATGAAAGAATCAGCCCAAAACCAAGAATGACTAGCCAACAGTGCTGCACTAACCACTCTCAATCTGACCGAAGCATGGGGTCTAAGCATCAGCTTCCCTGCATGAGAAAAAATGCCAAAAAAGCAACCAAACAGCAATCTTGGCCACTTGATAAAGCCAAGCTATCAAGGAAAAAATATGTATGGATGGTCTTATCATTGTATGGGAATTGTGAGCTGCAGCCATACCTCGTAAATCACATATCTCCAACAACATAGCACTCCCTCCTTCTCATTCGACTCTGAGCTTTTTCCTCAAAAGATCAAGTTCCATCGTGGAGACAAACCTGGCCGAATAATCTTTGTCGACTGTGGAAGGATCGCAGAAGAGACAGTACCACATTTTCTATGTATTTGTCCCGCAGGCAGTCAACTGAGACAATAATTTATAGTTCCAGCCCTTCGGTCACTCCAGATAAGATCTTGCCAACCCGCTGTGATGGCACTGCTGACTTGCCAGTCGCAGCAGCTTTTGAGCAGGGCAATAAAGTTTTTTCAACAAGTAAACAAAAAGTTACAGATGCAGCAGGGTTAGAGGGGATTACTTAAATAATTTCTAACTAGTACATGCTTCATGTTTTACAAGATATAACATTGAGCTAAGGGTCTCATTGAACGTGAAGCAAAAGTAGCAGATATTTTACAATTGTACTGTATTTTAGTTTTTTAACACAGTCAACTATAATTCATCATATATTGGGCATTGCTCCCACTTGTAACATTTTCAGAAATCTCAGTAAATACGTATAATGATTTAAAAACAATTATAATGGTTTTAATCAACCAAACAATAAAAAATAAAAGAATTGTGGGCATAATGCACTTTACATGCAAAGCAATTGCATGCAATTTAGGAATATCTATGACTAATAATGGAGTATAAGTTTATCCTGCCCACTTTGCACTCTTACTATACTCTTAGACAAGGGACTTATCAGGCTGCTATATAAGAAATAAACATGCCTGATAGTCTTAGTTAGCACAATGCACTTTATACTCCCCGTACACTTACTTTAGACGAAATGTGTATTTTTGTTCGGTAATTTGAATTAAGTCTGTGTTTTCTAGTTACGGCTAGCCTCAAGTATTATGGGAGCTTAAATAATGTATACAGCTCAGAGTATTTCCGCATAAGGAATTAATGCCAGATCTGATGTTATTCAAGTCTCTTTTTGATCAAGAAACCTGTTGTATTCTGTCTGAAGTAGAAAATCTGTTTTAGTGGGTCTGCATACCCACCTGCATCCATTGATGTAGAACCCTCTTTGACTATAGGCTGCAGCTTTGCTGCAATGAGGAAATATGACTTCTAGAAGAAGAAATCTGACTTCTAGAATAGGGTCTAAGGGCTTGATTTACAGTGTGGCGGATGTGTATGAGTGCCAAATATTGTAGGTGTACCTCTCCTCAACCATGACTATCAGCAGGTCTTTTTTAGATTTCTTGGGTGTGGTGGACGAATCTCCATCAAAACCCCTCCATCTCCCTTGCTCCCACTCTACCCCATTGATGGAGTATTTTTGTAAAAGCGGCTGACAGAGGTGTTGCAGCCATTACAAAGTCCAGCCAATTTTGACTCCGCTTTACAATGGCATCTTCATGGCGGTTTAACAACCACACCTAAGCTGGTGGTCTTGAAAGAATAAAAGGCTCAAACACAGCCATCCTATCATTTGATCAAGATAAACCTGATACTACCAACCATGATGGAATCGTAGGTAAAAAAAACAGATGTTTTGCTTATGAGATGGCTTCTCCTTTCCAAATGCACATGTTATGCTTAATTTATTTTTTGTTGAAATCACCCTAGTATGTACCTGTATTCAGTTCTTTTTAAAGCCCTTTCTGTGAAAACGCATTTTGTAACATTTTAATATCTTTTTTGTAAAATGCTTGTCCATTGTTATTTTTAAAAAAATATATAATTTAATATTTTTGTCAGTAATACTAATATCAGACTTATATTTTTCCCCAAAAAGACATATTGTCTTCGATGAACTAAACATTATGAAGTGTTTGTTTTACTATACGCTCTAGCATAATTTTTGTCTCAAGGCGATGGAGAACTGCTTGGATACACTTACAAAGAATACATGGATGTATAACTTGCTTCAGAATGCCACAGCTGCATGTTTTATTGTCATTGATCGAATTTTAAAATATTTTTAGATTTGAACAAAAATACTTGATGTTTGTATGCCTACAGACACACACGAGAGACCAGCCTTCCAGTAATTAGTCCACCAACTTGTTGTTCTGACTATGAGTGTTATGATCTGCTGCTCCTAATGTATGTGATAGAGATCCACTTGTTTATAATAGGCAACACATCCAGAGGAACAGAAATAAATTGTCTTCTGTTCAGGTCTTGAAAAAAAGCCAGTAGTCGAACAACAGTTCAAGTGCCCGATATTTTAAACAACTAAATAATTAAAAAACGATAAATGCTGCGAGACGAGAGAGATCTGCTGGAAACAAATCAATAAAGAAGAAATATATACATTTCAACAACTAAATAAACAATAAGTAATACTTATATTTAAACTAAAACATAACTGTTATGAAACTTAAAAACATAAAATAGCAAATACATATCATCACACTCTTCAACTTTTATCTTTTTTCATACACTTCCTAAAATAAAAAATGTACAGCTTGAAAACTAATAGACTGGCAGAAAAAACAACCTTCACAAATCACCAAAAAGACATAGGAAAGTAAGTATACATAAGTAAATAAATCAGACAAATAGCCAACAAAAGCAATCCTAATACTTCAGCCTCTACAAACTATCAACAAAGTACCATTTAAAATGTAACTTACATTTTTGTCATTCAAAAGAAAAGAAAGTACCTGCTCCACATTGGAACACCCCCAATGGAAATGCTGCAAAACCATCCACAATATCCGAACAGAACATAGATGTGAGTTTACAAAATAGGAGTAATTCAATTTTTCTAACAGGTTAATAACAAATGTGCAAATGTTAAAATATTATTTCTATTTGTCCTATTAAATTACTTACAAAGACAGGCATTTATCTCTGCACAGAAAGAAAAGCATGTATTAAATCACATGTGCAATCACCTACAGCCAAGAAAGTGCATCATCAGAAACTATAAGCTGTAAATGTACTAATTATTATTCTAATGTATGCTATGGAAGTGCAACTACAAAACATGATGTTGCAATGCATGTAAGAGAGCACAACCACAACACAAATGTGACAGAAATAGAAGTTAGAGAAATATTGCAAGATATAAGAGAGGCAAACACTAGCTCGCGGGAACCCACATGCAAAATCATAAAAAGATATACTACTTCCAAGTCCCTGAATACATAACAGAGCAGCAACCATTTAACCACTCTTTAAAACATGAAGGACCTAAATTACGATGTCGGTCGGTAAGCCTCCCAGAGTGTAAACTGGCTGGTCAATCTGACTCGGTATGAGTGGTTCCTGACTGGCCTGCAGACTCCTTGTGCCAGTCGGAAACCGCTCACACTCCCGTAAGGACAGCATATCCACCGTCGGGATTATGTTGTCGGTTTCTGACAGCCTTTCCTTGTCGGCCTTTTCAACATGGAAAGGCAGTTGGAAAACGACTTTGGGAGGACCTAGCCCTTTGCAACCTACGGTTGTTGCCCTGAAAATTGCTGCACCATGTGGTAGGCACTATGAGGTGCCTGCCACAAGGTGCAGGGATTTACACAAACTCCCATTTCTGAATGGGAGCTTGTGCTGTAAGTGGTTTTCGCCTGCCCCAGAAGCTCCCATAGACAGATGGGAGTTTACAACCTCACCATGTGCAGTCACATTATAATGAGGTGTTTGGAACCGCAGACCTATGGTCGGTCAGTTCACACATAGAACCGGTGTTGGTGGAATGCAACTCTGTCTGACATCGTAATGAGTCCCTTAAATGCACAAACTAAAAAAGCCACCAGCCGAATCCTATATGCCTCTAGAAGATTCCAAGACATCTGCATACCTGAACATTTAACAATTACATATATTGAGGAGTTTTTCCTTTTACATGACAACCTAAATATTAAGAAATTAATCCTAATATTCGCTGCAGCAAATATTTTAATGAAACTTAATGTCAAATGTGACGAAGGATAGATTCTTAAAAATGTGTCACAAACCATTCACTCAGATACACACAATACATGGAGAATGTCAAAACACAAATATACCTTGTATACATGCCCTACTGTCAAATAAATGAAATAGTATTTACTACGAGCTATTAAATCATATAAAGCATAAAACAAAAAACTACTATCCCAAAACAACTATGATTATAGAATTTGAGCAAGCCATGATTCCACCCACTCTAAAAACATACCCCCACACAGCCATTCAAGGCTGTTAATATAATTTCAATCAAAGTAAGGAAAAGCTGTCCGAACCGGTCAGCGTACTCACTCTTTCGGAAACAAGTCCAAAGAGCTGTACGAATCGTCTCCGTGAAGGCTCAACCTGTCCGAATGCCTTTCCGAATTGATTTGGTCAGCTCTAACGGTTTCCAGGCATCGTACTTGGTCGTTCAGAACTGGGAACAAGTCGGTTGCAAACAAGGGCTGCGTATCAGATTCGGCAAACCCGAATCCAATTTGGAGCCCTTCTGACCAACACCTGAATTGACCCCTTAGGCTTTTGGCAGGCCAGTGGTGAGGAAGTGCAAACCACTCCACCAAATGTTGCTGCCACCCGCCTGCCTGATTAGTACTTTTTAGTAGTCTAGCAGGTGGGTGGCATGGTGGTCTCATGGCAGTGTCTCTTTTAAAGGCTGCAGTGCCATTGATAAAGGCACCACAATGGGACTGCCAATCAAGGTTCCTGCACTGCATGGACTCGAAAGTCCATGCCGTGTGGGAACCTATGTGCATGCACACAGGGCGGGACATGTTATGCCCCTCTGTGTGCATTCACATGTGGTTGAGGCACAGGAGGGCCCTGTAGGGCGCCCTTTATTTTCTCTCCACCAAGGTACATCTGGAGGAAGAAACTCCATGTAAACCCTGGTGGAGAGGAAACTTGTAATAGGACCACAGCAGCCCAGCCAAGCAAATTGAGGCCTCCTATTGCAGTCCAACCGCCCAACTCCTATGGGGGCCATTGGACCGCCAGTGCGGCGGTGGCTGGATCTACCTCTGCCGCACCATCATGAGTATGGCGGTCCTCAGACCGCCAGACTCGTAACAGGGCCCTAAGTGTAGAATATTCCAAAAACATCCAATATGCCTTTAAAATAAAAAAAATTATAGCACTAGCCTATGTCTCTGTAACAGAGGTAGCCAGCCACTACAATTTACCAATAGAAATCAGTTTCTATCATCAAAATGAAGACAAACATAGACCCCTAATGGACTTTTTTGAAGACACTTAGGTTGGCAGACTGCATTGCTCCGGACAAAGAGGTCAAGCCAAATTCCAAATATCATGGTAGAATGTACATTACAGCACCTTGGCACAGGAAGCCAAAACAAACAACACCTGTTCTCAGGACACTCCCGTGCCGCACAGCCACCAGCTGTGTGAGTGCCCCTCGACCCTCACTGCTGCTCGCAGCCTCGTTGTGCTGTTTTGCTGCCCTAGCTGCCTGCCTCGCTGCCCCCTGCCCCTCCGCCGTGCTTTCCTAATTTATTGTGGTTCTGCTGTTTTTTTCATTACCTTCTGTTTTATCTTTGCTGTTGTCCCCCTGTGTCTGTGTGCGTTATTATTGCCTTTGTATTAATTTATTGTCGTCCCCCTGTGCCTTGCCCACCCCGCTTCCCGCTTCCCGCCGCCGTTCACGCGGCCATGCCCCCTTTTGTTTTGTGTCCTCCCCGCTCCCGCCTCCCAGCTGCTCCTCCCTCCCACTTGTCCATAAATGGCGACCGCACGGCGCAGGTGAGTGTGACCTGTTCTCAGGACACCCCCGCGCCGCACGGCCACCAGCTGTGTGAGTGCCCCTCGCCCCTCGCTGCTGCTCGCAGCCTCATTGTGCTGTTTTGCCGCCCTAGCTGCCTGCCTCGCTGCCCCCTGCACCTCCGCCGTGCTTTCGTAATTTATTGTGGTTCTGCTGTTTTTTTCATTACCTTCTGTTTTATCTTTGCTGTTGTCCCCCTGTGCCTGTGTGCGTTATTATTGCCTTTGTATTAATTTTATTGTCGTCCCCCTGTGCCTTGCCCACCCCGCTTCCCGCCGCCGTTCACGCAGCCACGACCCCTTTTGTTTTGTGTCCTCCCCGCTCCCGCCTCCCAGCTGCTCCTCCCTCCCACTTAGCCATAAATGGCGACCGCGCGAACGCCCCACCGCTGCAAGACGACCCGACAGACCTACGACGCCGCGGCCCTCAACGCACTCAATGCCGGCCGGAACCCCACCTGCTGCCGGGCCGCCCCGAAACGCATTCACGGACCCTTCACCTGCACAACCTGCAAGTTCACCTACCTCCGAACCTGCACCGCGCCCGCCAAGCCAAACTCCAGCAGCAACCTCAAGTGCATCCTGCTCAACACCCGCTCCGTCCACAGACACGCCGTAGAACTTTGGAACCTCCTCGACACAACATCACCAGATAATGCCTTCCTCACTGAAACATGGATGAACGCCTCCTCAGCCCCCGACATTGCCATCGCCATCCCGGATGGATACAAGATCATCAGGAGGGACCGCGTCAACCAGACCGGAGGAGGCATCGCCATCGTCCACAAGAATACCATCCGCATCACGACCGACGCCGACGACACCTTCGCCACCGCCGAACTCCTCCACTTCCAGATTCACACCGACCCAAAGACGACCCTCAGAGGCACCCTCATCTACAGACCCCCGGGACCACGCACACAATTCAGCGAAGACATCACGGACTTCATCAGCCCACACGCCCTCCCCTCCGCCGACTACATCCTCCTAGGGGACCTCAACTTCCACCTGGAGAACAACAAGGACCGCAACACCGTCATCCTGCTGGACAACCTCGCCAACCTCGGACTCTTGATCCCGTCTTCTCATGCAGCAAGCACATCACCTTCAGCCACTCCACCAGACTCCACTGGACCGACCTCAGCTGCGTCCACTTCAGCTTCAGAAAAAACACAACCCACCACCACCGCAACAGGTTCCTCACAGGAGCTGGAGCAAGATCACCGCCAACCAGCTCATCACCTCCCTCAGCCAGAACCCACCTGCCAGCACATCGGACCCCAACGAAGCAGCCCGCAATTTCACGCAGTGGCTGACCCGCCTGCGCCGACGACCTCGCACTACTGAAGAACTCTCCCAGCAGACCCAGAAGCAAGAAAGCCCCCTGGTTCACCGACGTACTCAAGGACTGCAAGAAGACCTGCCGCACCCTCGAGAAAGCCTGGCTCCTCGACCAGACCACTGACAACATCACCGCCCTCAAACACGCCACCCGCAAGCACCACCAGCTCATCAGCACCACCAAGAAGAAATCACTGAAGGAGCGACTGGACAACAACGCCCACGACAGCAAGGAACTCTTCAGCATCGTCAAGGAGTTTTCCAACCCCAGCACCGGCAACAACGTCATCACCCCTTCACAAGATCCCTGCGACTCCCTCGCCTCGTTCTTCCACCGCAAGATTGCCGACATACACAACAGTTTTGGCGCACCATCCACGCACCCAACCACTGAACCAACACACCCCACCGCCACCCTCTGCACCTGGATCACGGTGACCACTGAAGACACAGCCCGCACGATGAACACCATCCACTCCGGTTCTCCAACCGACCCCTGCCCCCACCACATCTTCAACAAGGCCGACTCCACCATCGCACCCCAACTCCGGGACGTCATCAACACCTCCTTCAACACTGCCACCTTCCCGGAGAGCTGGAAGCATGCCGAGCTCAGCGCCCTACTGAAGAAACCAACAGCAGACCCCACCGACCTCAAAAACATCCGCCCCATCTCGCTCCTCCCTTTTTCTGCCAAAGTCAATCGAGAAGATCGTCAACAGACAGCTTGCCGCCTTCCTCGAGACGAACGGTTTCCTCGACCCATCGCAGTCCGGTTTCAGAGCCAACCACAGCACCGAGACCGCCCTCATCGCAGCCACCGACGACATCCAAACCCTGCTCGACAACGGGGAAACAGCGGCACTCATCCTCCTGGACCTCTCCGCAGCATTCGACACTGTCTGCCACCGCACCCTAGTCCAACGCCTCAGCAACACCGGCATCCAAGAGAAGGCACTGAAGTGGATCATCTCGTTCCTCGCCGGAAGAACACAGAGAGTCCGCCTCCCCCCGTTTTGATCCGAGGCCACCGAAGTCATCTGCGGCGTCCCGCAAGGATCATCACTCAGCCCCACCCTCTTCAATGTCTACATGAGACCTCTCGCTACCATCGCACGCCAACACAACCTCAACATCATCTCCTACGCCGACGACACCCAGCTGATCCTCTCCCTCACCAGAGACCCCGACGGCGCCAGAACAAGCCTCCACGAAGGGATGAAAGTAGTCGCAGAGTGGATGAAGAACAGCCGCCTGAAACTGAACTCAGACAAGACGGAAGTCCTCATCCTGGGACCATCACCCTCCGCCTGGGACGACTCCTGGTGGCCCCCAGCCCTGGGCACCGCCCCCAAGCCAACAGACCACGCACGCAACCTGGGCTTCATCCTGGACTCCTCCCTCTCGATGACCAGACAAGTCAACGCCGTCTCCTCATCATGCTTTCACACCCTTCGCATGCTTCGCAAGATCTTCCGATGGATCCCGACAGAAACCAGGAAGACGGTCACCCAGGCCCTCGTCACCAGCCGACTGGACTACGGAAACACCCTCTACGCCGGAACCACAGCCAAGCTACAGAAAAGACACCAACGCATCCAGAACGCCTCCGCCCGACTCATCCTGGACATCCCCCCGACGCAGCCACATCTCCGGCCACCTGAGGGACCTGCACTGGCTCCCCGTCAACAAGAGGATCACGTTCAGGCTCCTCACCCACGCACACAAGTCCCTCCACGACCTGGGCCCCAAGTACCTCAACGACCGCCTGACCTTCTACAAGCCCACCCGCCAGCTACGGTCTACCAGCCTCGCCCTCGCCACCGTACCAAGCATCCGAAGAGCCACCGCCGGAGGCAGATCCTTCTCCTACCTGGCGGCCAAGACATGGAACTCCCTCCCCATCCACCTTCGGCTGACCCAGGACCACCTCGTCTTCAGGATACAACTCAAGACCTGGCTGTTCGAGCAGTAGCGGACCCCTTCCCCCAAGCGCCTTGAGACCCTCCCGGGTGAGTAGCGCGCTATACAAGTGTTATGATTGATTCATTGATTGATAGGCAGAACTCTACGTACACTATACAAATTTACACAAACATTTCAAAAAGAACAAATCTATGAATACCTACAAATTGAGCAATATGTTTGTCAAATTGGCCCTAAACTTAGCAAACTAATCAAAAGAATGGCCTGTTATAATTGAAAGTCAAACTCTTTATAAATAACAAAGAAGTAGATGACTTATATAATGAGAATAACATAAATGTTAACCTGCCAAACCCCTACAAAACTATGACAAACTCTAAACTAACAAATGTAATTTTTTAATAAGTATAATATTGTATTATATTAGTTAAACAATTATTTAAAATCCCAATGTTAATAAAGTCTGATATTATAAAACATATATTTACATTATTTCCAAACATGTAACCATCACCAAGCAATATAGATAAAAGCAAACTCAATCCATCTCATAACATAATACAAAACAGAATCCAAACAATTCCACACAACAATCACATAAAGTTGAAATAAATAATATATCTCATTTCCCACCCTAAATAAATGAAAGCAATGAAACCTATTATTCTGTAGCCGCAGATCTTTTTTGTCTTTACATAACAAAAATTAGTAATCCACCAAAATTGAGATAAATGAATTCAAAAATGCCCCCAATGTGTAAAAATATAGCACTCAAAAACCAAATTTCACAAAGCAATGCAAAGTATCTAGGTTCCATAAAAACACAGAAAAAGTGTTTTGAACAAGAATCGCTTGAGAAAACCCCCCAAAAAGGAAATCGAAGTAAAAACCATTTGTTTAATATAAACCAAAACAAATTACTTTAAAAAAAAAACATTTACTCCAAAATGCTCATTGAATGTGTTTGTAGACAAAATCTGTAAATTAAAAAAGCTCACCTGCAAAACACTTTACACTCCTAAAAATATATATATATATAGCAGGTAATCATCAAATTATAAGTAACATCAAACAGTTTAACATAGCATAGTGATACATTAGTAATGCAGTGTAGAAAAATGTGAAAAGAGAAAGTAGTGAAAAACAACAACAGCAATACATCTTGGGGGCTAATTAGAATGAAGATAGGAACGCCTCTGACCAACATCCCGAGTTTGACTTCTGATCACAGTATTACAATTACCGGTCAAGGAGTACTTTGGAAGGGCTGCATAATCCCGTGAAGAAGGCATTTCCACCATCAGGATTAAGATGGCACTTTCCAAGAGCAAATCTATGACGGCCTTTCTGGCATGGATTTGCTGTCGTAAAATGCCTTTGGGGTCCCTTAGCAGGGCCCCTTTCCCCCCTGGCCTCCTGGTTGTGGGGAGTGCCCCCGTGTAAAGACTTGCACTGTTTGGAAGGCATAGTAAGGTGCCTGTCACATGGTGCAGGGATTAACACAGGCTTCCCTTTCTCTAAGGGAGTTTTTGCTACAGGCGGTTTACGGCTGCAGCAGATGCTCCTAGAGAGAAATGGGAGTATGCGTCCGCACCATGACTGGAGGTCGGTCTGTCCCAAGACAACAATTGTGTCTCAACATCATAATCATGCCCTAAATATTCAAGTAATCCACAAACATCACTGTAACTAAGTTGGAAACCGCCACCCTAAATCCCTCTCACCCTAAAATCAAAAAATCCTTAAAAATTTCCCTACAGGTTAGATGAACAGTTGCAATTCACCATGACCTTGTTCCAGGGAAATAGATTAAAAATTATAAAATGGATTACAAAACTGAAGCTAGCGGAAATAAAAAAGGCTGCTAAATAAAACTAAAATGTTGAATAAATGTTTACAAATTGTAAATAATTAATAAACATATAATACATATCAAACAATGAGATACAACATTATGAAAACATTGAAATATATAAATGAAATAATAAGATAAAATAGTATAAAATATATATAATGATTTAATATATACTAATAAAACATATGTTAAAATAATGTTGACAAAAATAAATACATATATATATATATACATTTTAAGAAAGGTTAAAAAAATAACAATGAAAATGCAATAAGAGTTGAAAATGTACAAAAAACTAATTGTTTTAAATATGATTTATCTGATTGTTTATTATTAAAAGATAATCCAAAATGTTTTCTTTATTTTTTTTATTTTTACTTGAAGTATATATCATTCAAACAGTAAAAAATATTTAAAAATTGGAAACAAAATAGAAAATTCTAGAAAGGTTTGGGAAGGTGATGGACACTAAAGGGGTGACATTTCGTATTCCCACCCCAATCTAAACCAATTTTGGGAATCTGTTGGAGACTAAAGGTGTGATATTTACAATTTTCACTCCAATTGTAACTAATTTATGGAATGTGTCAGACACTAAAGGGGTGATGATTGTTATCCTGTGTAGTCGGAACGAAAACCAATGTAAGGTACTGCACAGTTGTTGGCTCTAGGTACCTCGGGTCTTAAGGGAATCTACAATCCCTACATATCGCAGCAACCAGAAGGGTGCAGCAGAAAGAACAATATATTGCTTTTGAAAATCTGCCAGTTACAATTGAAAACATTGACCCAATTTCAAAATCATTTTATTTCAACTGTTACTTTTAATTGGAAAACCACCATGGATTTTGAAACGATTTCCATCACTGTTTAGAAGGAGGTTGAAAGCACAAAAATTGGAAAAATGGGCTATCTATCAGTAAAATGCCAAAACAGTGTTGAAAAATTAGATTTTTTGATTCAAGTCTGAAAAGTCTGAAAGCTACGAACCCTTCATTTCTGCCATTTGCAGGAAAAAACAGGGTTCTCATTTTTCGCAAAAAAAACGACATTTCGCTTTTTAGGCTAATTTTTCAATCCCCTCCATGAGAATCCACAAACGCTGGGTACCTTTAAAATCCCCAGGATGCTGGAAAAAAAGAGAAACAATCTTGCGTGGATACTTTAGGTGGACAAAAGGTTATGGAGGCCTAAGTGCAAACTACCCCAATAGCCCGAAAAAAGACAGCACAGGGGGGAAGTGGTTAAAAATTAAAAAAACATTGAAATTTAATGAAAAAACATTGATAAACCAGTCTATCATGTATTGTGTTCTCACAAAAGATGTGTAATAACGGTATAAGCAGTGCATGGAGAAGGCATGAGATATAGTATTTTATATATGTTTTTTCTACATCTAAAAATTCTTGTTATATATTTACATAATGAATCAAACATGAGTGAACGAAGAAAATGTAAATATTTTTAATAACAATTATTACATCTCTCATGATACATTTTTGCAGTGACATACTTTGCAATTTTTCAGATTTTTGTATGGACTCTTACACATCATATAATAGCATATAATAGCATTACATATAATGAAACATGTTTCACATTTATAATAAAGTTTACATTGGTATTTGTCTTCATCTGTTAATACCACGTCTTATAAAACAACATAGTTGTGTGACAAAATGAGCAACATTCCTTAGTTTAAAAAAAAATCACATTGTATTTTGTGTCAAGAAAATACAAGGTACCTTTTAAATAAAATTACATATAATTATTTGGTTTGAAACCATAATGAGGCCTGGCCATGTGCCCCGCTTACCTGCTTTTCTGCTGACCCCTACAGTTGGCTGTAGTTGACCAGTGTCCCTTTCACTAATATTTGGAGTTCTTCCTCTGTGAAATTTGGGACCTTGTCATCAGAAGACTTAACCATGGAAGAACGTCGAGGTGGTTGCGCAGCAATGTGTGAGTTAGTGTGCACAAGGGTTTTCACAGAACTATATCAGAAACTGAAGGCCTGGAATTCATTGCTATGTTACAAGAGCTTTCCCCCAAGAGCACTGAGAGATAATCTTCCCATAGGCCAATTTTTAAGATTAAGACAGAACTGTACAGCGATAGAAAAATACAAACAACATGCAGACAATCTCAGCAGGAATCTGATGAGGAGAAGGTATCCTCAGGATCTGGTTCGACGGGCATCCAAATGGTTGCGTAACAACAATAGGGAGGCCCTCCTTGAATCCCTAAAATGGAAAGACTAGTGTGTGTAACCACATACACTCATTTGACAGATACAGTAAAAAAATCTATCAACAAGAACTGGCATATATTGAACATTGGTAATAAACAGAGGAAGAAACCCATTTTTGCATTGAAGCGAAGCAACAATATTGGTGACATACTGGTACAATTTAGACCTCTTCCTACTAGACAACTAGAGGCACAACAAGGTCCGTGGATGACAACACACATTAAGGGACATCTCCCATGTGGTATGTGTTCAGTCTGTGCTTTAATGTAATCTACAACACAGATTGACATAGGACTCAAAACACCATGGCTTTTGCACAAACACACGAGGTATTTATTTGATTATTTGTCCATGCCTTTTACAGTATGTAGACATGACTACACGTAAGGTGAGAAAAAGAATAGTGGAACACAAGCCCACCATTAGGTGTAAAAAGAGCAACACAAAATTAACAAAGCACTTCTTAGAGCATAGCCACTCTGAGAATGACATCAAATGGATTGTGCTCGACAAACCATATTACACCAGACAGATGGGTGAACTGGATACCCTGCTGTTCCAGGGGGAACAACGATGGATATTTAGACTGAAGAGCCATCTAAAAGGATTATATGACAATATTCCATGGTCTGCTTTGTGAATAGGATTTCCTTCTGGAGGTGACACATGCCCCTCTATGATACTTTAATGCCTATTGAAATTGCAATCATCTGCAGCTTAAGATTGAGTCTTTCTTGTACACTTCATGCGATAATGACCCTTGATACAATATGCCTTCATACATCTGGGCTATTGACCTACTAATATTTTGGTGATAGTCATTCTCATATACTATACCACTGCATAGTTGATGATAGAGTAATTTTCATACACTCCTACTGATTGTGACACTAATCAGAATGGTAGTTGAAGAAAAGGAGTGACCCTGTGCCCCTGAGAACCTGGGTAATTAATGGTTAAAGAAAAAGGTGGTTTTGTTGGGTAAGACAAAATTGCTTTGACATTGCTATTAATGCACTCAAGGGTGAAGGCTCTCTGAAATACACAACTAACAGAAAACAATGCTTTAACAAATACGTCATACGATCAAGTAGTTGTATTGTTTCTTCTTTATCTGAATTACGTCATTCAATGATTTCATACAATACATGAGAGGACTGTCTGAATGTGTGTTATAGGGCAATTCGGTGACATTTGTGGGAAGTGCTCAAAAGTGTAAGATATATAGAGTGGACTTATTTACATATACAGAAATATATACACGTGTTTTTGTGGCCAGCTACTGATTTACAGCCAAGCATCCTTATTTTTCTTGATGGAATCCTGGTGATGCTGGACCTAAGACAACCGTCGACGTTTCGACCCTAAGGTGCCCCAATCGGTGGTCACGGCGGGTCTTTGTAAAGACAAGGGATAGGTGGGGGTTGTTTGACAGTTCTGTTTTCAAAGGCCGAAGGTCCTCAGACTTCGTGGGAATAAGGCAGAAATCAATGTACCCGTGTTAATTAGGATGATTCCAGTCAGCTTGTGAGGCGGAGGTACAGCGTCACATCCAACTGCTGCATGCGGTCAAGGCCGCAATTGTTGGTAGTCACCTTTTTACATTCTTACATTTGGGCCCTATTAGTCTAAGAATCATTACGAGGAGGAGATTATTAGGTGGGTCGACAAAAATAAAGAACATGATGAGGGACACAACACTTTGTGGTTACCGGGTATTTCAACGAGCCAGCAGTGTGCCACAAACCAGAATAGTCCATCCCGCAGTTTGCAAACAGCTTATGCTAGGATTTAGTGAACTACCCTTCCCGGCATCTGGATGAACTGTTTACACACACATAGCTGAGTTTCTATTTCCAGGTCTCACGGCGGATAATAATGACCACCTATTTTTGGGAATACTCAGAGCAGCCTTTGAAGTATCGGCTTGCCTGTTTAGAAGACACCATGGCATACCATTCTGTATTTGTATTTTGATCTCGTGTATGCAAATAGATGGTCCACATTCATTTTTTAGGTGTGGAAGCTTCGCCCACTCTCCACCCATCTTTTCCATTGGCGTGTGTCTTAAATGCTGCATTCCGATTGGTTGCAGGCTTGTTAGTCCCTCCTTATGAGGGCAATGTCATCATTTGTGTCCTTCCATGGCTACTGGCCCCTTTACTGCACAGACTACTTTGTACCCATGGCAGGCCCCATTCCGATGCCTTGCCACATGCTGCGGAGGAAGCAACCACGAATATAACGTTGAACGAGAAGGTCTATGTTAAAAAACATTACTTACTAAGGGTGGCCTTCCCATACTAGATATCTGTTGGTATTATGCATGTGGCAGCTTCCCTTCAGCATTACTTACTCCTTCATCTTAAAAAAAAACATTTGGACATGGAAAAATACCAGCAGTTCAGCAATTGCAGGGCACGTGCACTATTGGTATGTAAGTTAAACAAATTACTGCCCCGCTATGCTGGTTGTATTGTACTGCTGGTAAAACACGAGGGACTGCAAAACCTACAGAAGGAACTTTGAAGTAGAGGAACTTTACTGTAATTAGAAATTGAAATGTCTGATTCCCTTAAGAGCAATGCTAATTTGGTATACCAGAGCGGAAAAACAAAGGGCACAGTTATGGACAGCTTCTGCCAACAGGAAACAACTCAGGGAGCTCGTCACTTTCTTCCTCACATAAGAACCAGCAAGGCAGCAACATAATCTGCTTAAAAATCCAAGCATGTGAGGTGCTGCTGGTTAAATATCCAAATGTGAGAGCCGACATTGCGGACCGTGCTGGCCGCTGTCATGGAGCTACAAGTGCATATTAAATCTCGATTTGATAAAATGCCTGCCGATGGACCTGACTGTTTGAGGCCGGGCTCTGATCTTCCACTACGTCTACCAATATCGACGCTTCCAGTGGGGTCAGGGAGGGCCAATGGTGACCGCCCGGGGCAAGATGATCTGGTGCAGCCCTTGTGTTGTGTACCGAAAAAGAGTAGCGAACTTGGTTCCCCGGAGAGTTGGTCGCACCTGCCATTGTTGTCTCTTGGGGTGGTTCCGCTGGCCTCTTTATCCTGGAGTTTCCCGCCGGACCCGACTGGGTTGCCACAACATCCCTGCATTCCGAGTTTGCTTTGCCGCTTCTGCAGAGGAAACATCGCTTAGACAGGGTGCCGATGATAGAGGGCCTGTTGAAGATCGATGCTGGTAATGACTTTGTTTTTTGGGCTCTCTGTAGACTATCCTCCTTGGTACTCTTCTCGTAATCTGGACCTACAATGACTGCGGTGCTGCTGCGGTATGGTGTTTGCGTGCAGGATCGGAAGGGCCAGGGATGAGACTGCTTTGAACGGCTTGACTTTGAGGCCTTGGCAGACATGGGACTTGGATCTAGTATTAGAGTGAGGTCGGGCGGGATTTAGTGATTCCCCAGTATTTCCACTGTCATATCTTCTGTTATTATCAGTGCTATTCATAGGGGTGGTTGGTGTCCGGCTGGAGAGAAGGAGACCGGGCGCTTCTACGCTTTCTCCTCCTCCACTTTTTCCTACTTTTAGGGTTTTAGTTATTCGGGGCGACAGGCACGCTGCTAGGGGGGTTAGGCCGTAGCCAACTGCAGGGGTGCAGGGAGGGGGGCTGGAAGGTTTTTTTTTGTTTTGCCTTTATTTTGTTTCTATGGCCTTTTTCTTCCTTTCCTTTTTTTCCTTTTCTTAGTATAGTTGGCGAAACGTTCTGATTGTATCGTGTATCCGTGTCGGGTACTCTGGTCTTTTATCATTATCCTGATCTGTGGGTGGGCGGGCTCTGAGGGCTGGCGCTTGATGTAGACTGTGTATTGTATGGTCTTATATCCTGGATAGTATGCTTTAATGCCTGTGTCTCAATTATAGCTGTTCCTGATCTGCATATCCTGTTGCTCTGCCTAGCCACCGTATTAGTATTTTGATTGTGTAACACCTGATACGTTTGTTTAGTTAATTTAAAACAAAACCTTTATCTTATTCTGTGACTTCATTCTGCATTTAAAACAAACTTTATCCTGAATCGCTGCCGGACCTCAGGAATGTCGGCGGAATAGCTGTGGCATATCGTAGTATACTTGCTCCTATTTTTGATTAGCGGCCGGCCCCTGTGGTTGTAGGCCCATGCTTGTAATGTTATTGAAATGAACAATAAAGGTTTAAAAAAAAAAATATCCAAATGAGACGATGTGATATGCAGGGCATGGCGTCACATGCAAGCTATTTTAAAAAAGCATTAAAAATGCAATAGGTATCGCATTTTTGGGACTTGGAGTTATTGGCATTATCCATGCCAATGTGTTATACCCAGCCATGTTGTGGGACCTCTTTCGGCCACACAGGGTATTGCACCCTGCAACATGGCTCAGTAAAAAAACATTAGTATTGATAGTGCCAATAACTCCAACGTTCCTGCGTTCAACCCTCATAACATGTGGTCTCACCTTCTCCCTCTGTCTGCAGGAAATGGCAGGACAGTTAGATGCAGGATGAATGAGCTCGAGGTGGGTTCCTGAGAGGCCCTGACAAAAATAACTGCCCTTGGAGACACTGTTAATAACTGCATTCCTCTGCACTGTCTTCACAGGCACAGTGTATTTTCAAAGGCAGTACACGGCACAAACCAAGTTGCAGTAGTAAAAGTAACAGAAACAGCATTTGTTTATTTACGTATAAGGAAATCAAGTCTTTCAATTCTTACGTACTTTTCTTAAATATCAATGCTTACATAATTTTCGTAAGTAAAAAAATGTACATGAATATCTATCCTGAAATTTTTCTGTAAATCTTTATGGGATCATCCAATATATGTATGTAAGAAGAAGTGCTACGTACTGGGTAAGGACATTTTCTCTCCTTCCCCACTTTGGATTGGTAGCATTTGGTTCCATATCTATTCACCGCACTTTATTAGCACAATGTGTTTTGTGGTGAGGGGTGTTTGAATTATTTAGCACACTTTTTGACAATTGAATAGCGCGACTAATGATTACAATACTTGTTGTTGTTCGGTCTCTTTAATATATTATTTTTTCTCCTACAGGACCATGAGTGGAACCTGAGGACTAACACAAACTCACCAGGTCTAATGTATGGTCTATTTTATTAACTTTTTCTTTTAATGTTGAAGCAGAGTGACAGTCTATCTCTGGTCCTGACGAATGCCCAAGAACATATTTAGTCAGGTTGGGGCAGAAACCTGTTGACCCTTTAGAGATAGGGTTGTTGTTATCCCATTTCTTCACTGTTTTTAAACATACCCATAGGGGGCACCAGAATAAAGTAGATTTTTGCCTACCTGTAGGTATTTTTAATCTTTATCTTTTTCTCACTTATTATTTACACTCTGCCCCTCACCCACCCATATCATCATCTTGCTCATTGAAAACACATCAGCTTGTCCCAATATTTTTGGGAGTTGTAGCCCACACAAGATACCTTGCTGTTATTGTGTGTGGAGGGAGCCCAATGATGAAGCATGTCACCTGAGTGAGGTTTCTCATCCTTAACGGCTTGTTGCCATTCTTTAATGCTGCTCAGGGTACATTCTATGTGATTATTCTGCTGCATTGATGTGCACATAGGTCAGTGTAAGTCTGCATGACACAACGCATATTGGTATATCAATAACACAATGAGCACCAATTGGTGTCTATGACGATGAAGAAAGGCTGGCCTTTTAGAAAGAGTTAGTCTGTCTTCCAACACAGCCAGGGCAGGCCCCCAACGTTTTAGGTACGCCACAAGTAATATGCTTTAAATGACTCAACTGGTATGCCTAAGAGGGTGAATTGTCTTTTTGATGAAGACTGAAACTCATTACATCCATGACATGATGTACAGTACTCAGAAATGTACATTTGATATACAAAATTAAAGTGATGCAATTAAAACCTTCATTAATGGAGCTCTGACAACAAATTACATTTTCTTTAGGACAACATTTTTCAAAAAAATCTAACATAACTATCTACAAATGTGGAACGTAATGTTATTTATGTATATTGCATAAGCTCGCTTGATCCAACTATGACCTATTTTAGTTTCATGTTTAATAAATATGAATGTAAATGCTACTATACTTTCTATTAAAGGCAAATGAATGTACAATCACCAATGAGGGCAAATGAAAGACAACGCCAGCGTCAGCCAAGAGTGTAATGAATATTTCCAGATCAGGCTACCATGCAAGAAAGAGGCATTATAGAAAATAAATAGTTGAACAAGTAAAGCATATGGGATCTAACACAACAATGATATGCAGGTCTTTGCAAAAAATCCCTAACCCAGCAGCTATCACCCCTATTATGAAGATCATGGCAGTGCTCCATTTATGTGCTCCGGGCTGTATCCAATAAACCACTTAAGATGCTAATGGGATGTTTCAAGCAACACATTCCTGTGAACTTCAGCATTTATCAGAGTTGCTTAGATACGAAAAATTGTATTTTCAATTCCCTACTGATGAAGGCACCCTTAACAATATCAATGCAGTTCCGTGGGTGCCATAAATGGAACTCATTGCTTTGGTGCCACCCTGAGAAAGTGTACCACAATAAATAAAATCATCCACTACATCAACGTACACATGGTCTGTATTCCATGTCTGTACATAACCAGTGTATGTGAAAGATTCCCTGGGTCTGCCCATGACTTGCTAGTGCTATGCAGCCCTCCGTGACAGATATTACACCGTGCCAATGTGAGGGCCTGACTTGATGGTAAGTGTTGTCCTCATACATTCTAAAAATGGATTGAATGTGTTAGAATGATGATTATGTTCACAAGATTTTTATTTTTTATATTTTGAGAAAACAGTCAAATCATTCAGCACACCCAAGTAAGTCATACCACCACTGAAGAGCACAACAGCACCAGGGGAAGTATGGTTCAATGAGGAGCTCCTAAAAGTCATTTACTCTGGAGGAGCCATCCTCTAATCCCCTGAAAAGGTGTGTCAAATAGTGTAATTATGTTTTATGCTGCACCACATTGCCTTGCAGAGGATCATTAACCTTTACCCAAGAAGGGGACTTCAGCACTGATGCCTTGGGTGATGTGTCAGATGTTGCATCCTGCAATACACATACAAAGAGGAAAGAGCCTCTAAGGATATTTTCTGTTTAGAAAGGTAGCCCTTCCTGCACAAAACCTATCCTGACATTAACTCAGCCACTCTTGCACGATGGGACAATGTTGCCTGCTTTGGCACTAGGCAGCAGAAAGTGTATGAAAGCATGGAGAGAGCGGAACTGCTCCATTTATTTGAGGAGATGTCACGGTTCTGCCTCTTCAGGTAATACTCAAAAGACACACAATTGATGGACGGAATGCAGAACAAATCAAAACAATCACCCCCAGTCAAGAGATCTGGGTTAAATCCATCATTCTTTTGCTCACAATGCCACCCCAGTTTAGACCTGGCCATATGCAAATCAGTCTTGACCCTGTGCCTCATGGGAACAGTCCAGCCTAACTGCTAAGCCAGGTCCTCCCTCACTGGAAACATGCATCCTAGGTCCCGTTTCGGGGTTTCACCCCTCTTCAGCAGGATGGCTGCAGGGTCAAGACTGATTTGCATATGGCTACAAATTCCAAACAGGAATGGCATGGTGAGCAAAAAAACGATGGATTTAGGCCCAGATCTCTATACTGGGGTGTATGTTTGACATTGTTCTGCATTCTGTCCATCAATTGTTCTTTTTGCATTTGTCACCCGAGTGGGACTTGTATGCCCGGACGTGGGTTCCATGCTCTCCATGCCACTGGAGTCAAACTATCATGGCTGATGAGGGATGAAAGCCTGAAACCGGTTGTAGGATGCTTGTTTCCAGTCCAGGGAGGACCTGGCTTGGCAGTTCGGGCTGGACTGTTCCAATGGGGTGCAGGGTCAAGACTGGTTTGCATATGGCTGGGTCCAAACTGGAATGGCATGGTGGTAAAAAAAAAACGATGGATTTAGGCCCAGATCTCTGTACTGGGGTGAATGTATGACATTGTTCTGAATTCTGTCCTTCAAATGTTCTTTTTGCATTGGTCACCCCGAGTGGGACGGGTATGCCCAGACGTGGGTCCCATGCCACTGGAGTCAAGTTATCCTGGCTGATGAGGGCTGAAGCCTGAAACTGGTCCTAGGATCCTTGTTTCCAGTCCAGGGAGGACCTGGCCTGGCAGTTCGGGCTGGACTGTTCCAATTGGGTGCAGGGTCAAGACTGATTTGCCCAACTCAAAATTCGGCAGATGGACCTTGAGTTTAGCTAAGAGGGTATTTCATTCGAGTTGCAACAGAGTACCTGTCTGCCACACTCTAAATTAGCCCAGAAGGACCACCTAAGGCAAATCAGGGCTGATCCTCCTCATCATGGGAACAGTCCATCCCAAACCTTTGTCACCTCGCAGCTTAACTCTGTGGACCACTACTGTTTTTCTCACAAATCTTTTTATCAGCAATAAAGTTGCATATAAAACATATCTGAACACTGTAAAATTTCTTCAGCATAGAGACTTCAGACCAACCTAATTCCCGCCACCCCTCATCGCTCCACATCACCCATAGCATGATCCAATGAAAATGCCTTTGGCTAATGTTGCCCCATCTGCTTTTTTAGTTGGAAAATTTGAGATTCACAATCTCTGAATCTAACTGACTTAGCAGCTCTGCAGGTGATTTGTCCAGAAACATGACTTTATTTATTTATTTATTTTTGTATTTTATAGAGCGCAAACTTGACCCATGAGAGTATCAGAGCGCTTTACATGATATACATTGGTGGACAAACAAAACGTTTAAATGCAGAGATATACAAAGTCAAACAATCCAAAGTATGGCGAGGGGCCGGGGTGCAGAGAACATAGGGAAAAAGGGGATACAGGAGTATGGTTTCAATCGCAGTTGGAGTCAGTAAAAGAAAACAATGGTCCCATATTTTCTCGGTGGGGAGAATAGGTGATCTGGGGAAGGAGCGATGGTCTTAAATTCATCTGGCACAGTGTGGTGGTTGTGGTCAGGCATTAGATTAGGAATTTGCCCATGAGGAAGGTTTTGGCCTCCATCTTGAAACGTGCTAGAGTGGGATTCTTCTGATGTCAGGTGGGAAAGAGTTCCAAATTTTTGGTGCTGCTCCAGTGAATGCCCTATTGTAGGTTTTTGTTTCTGAAAGAAGCCCTGAACTAACTCCCTCTAGAGGGAGTCAGTTCAGGACTTTCATATGTGGGGAGATGTGGCTGAATTTCCTGGTGACATTGAGTAGTCTGGCAGCTGCGTGAGGCAGGCTTTTAGAGGTGCTAAGGAGATCTTGGGTAGTCCTGTGAGGGTGGAACAACCATATTCCAGTCTAGAGATGACTAGTGCTTGCACTGCCATTTTTAGGTCAGTAGCTTCATGAAAGGTTTTAGCCTCCATAGGTAGCTCATGTGGAATCTGGCTGCTTTAGCCATTGAGTTAATGTGGTCTTGCATGTTCAGGTTACAGTTGAGGATTATGCCCAGGGATTTGGCTGAGTCCACAATGGTCGGCGGGCAGTTCAGGGCTGTGATGGCCTTAATCCACACCTGAATCTCCAGGTTGGCTTTTGAAGGGGAGATAAGGAGAAATTCTGTTTTCTTTGTGTTAAGTTTGAGTTGGTTATTGGCTAGCCATTGGACGGTCAGTTCCAGGGTTTCATTCAGGGAGAGGATCTCCTCGAGCGAAGAGATATTGATGTATATTCTGGTATCGTCCACATACATATGGTAGGAGATGTTGGTGGTGCGAAGAACTTTGGTGAGTGGCTCTAAGTAAAGATTAAAGAGGGCGGGAGACAGGGTTGAACCTTGGGGGACTCCGACCGTGACTGGTGTAGGAGCTGATAGGTTGCCATTAATGAGGATTCTCTGAGAGTGGTTGTGGAGGAATGATCTGAACCATTCTAGGATCACACCACCCAGACCCATCCTGAATTTAAGGCGTTTGAGTAGTTTTCCATGGTTAACCATATCAAAGAAAAAAAATAGATCAAGGAGGATTAGAAGACAAGTTTTGCCTTGGTCTAAGGCTTGGAGGGCGTCGTCCACGATGTGGAGCATAGTAGTTTCAGTGCTGTACCCTGGCCTGAATCCAGATTGGAAGTCGTCAAGTAGGTGGAAGTCGTTGAAATGCTGACTTAGTTGCTGTTGTACACACTCCTCTAATTGTTCGGCTAATAGAGGGATATTGGAGATAGGTCAGAAATTGTCAGGGGAGGCTGGATCCAGTGATGTTTTTTTCAAAATAGGGAGGACTTGGCCGGCTTTCAAAGGATCCAGAATCGAGCCCTGCTGGAGAGAGGCGTTAATTATTGCAGTCCAGCAAGGAACAATGGATTGGGAGGTGGCAGCGAGGCAGTTGGTGGGAAGCGGTCAATAAAGCGGTTATTTGTGTTTAAGGTAGAGAGGATTTTGGAGGTAGTGCCTTAGTTATAGTATTCAAAGTCAGTCCAGCTGGCTTGGTTTTTAGGTGAGGATGGGGGGGGTGGTGTAGAAAGGGGGGTTGGTCAGGAATGGGTTGAGAGTAGATGGCGGTACTGAGTTCAATTCCTAATGCCGTGATTTTATAAGCGAAGAAGGAGGAGAATTCCTCTGATGAAATTAGAGATTTGGGTGATTCTTTTGGTGTTTTAGCCCATTTATTAGATTGGTGTTTGACCAGTTCAAAGAGCTTGCTGGGTCTATTCTTGGCGTTCCCCATTTCCGATATGAAATATTCTTTCTTGGAATTGAATATGTGCTTGTTGTAGGGGTTTCTTGCCTGGTGGAGAAGTTTTAGATGCATAGCAGAGGGGTGTGGTCTCCAGATTCTTTCAGATTGCCATAAGGATCGCCTCTCCATGTTGAGGGAACCAGTGAACCAGGGGTTTCTGTCTTTGATTTGTGTTCATTTTAGTTTTCGAGGGGCTAGGTCATCTAGAATGTTCGAAATGGACAGCAAGTAATGTTTTTTGAGGTTGCTGACCATGGTTATATGCAAGGGGGGAGGTCAGACTTGCAGCGAGCCTCCAGTTTCATAAGGTCGAGGTTCTTAGTGTCTCTGGTCCAGCATTTGGGAATCACCGGTTGCGGTGTCTTAGTCTTATGGGACCCGGGTAAAATGAAGGAGATTTAATGGTGGTCAGACCAGTGACATGGGTCTATGGAGATAAGTTTGACTGAGGATTTCTTGAAAATGATCCAGTCAAGGATGGCCCCTTTTTGAGTGGGTTGGCAGAGAGCAGGTTTGAGTCAGGGCTTGGTCAGTTAGGAAGTCTTTGATGGCATTGACGTAGGGATCTTTAGTGTCATTCCAGTGTAGGTTAAAGTCACCCAGGAAAATCTCTGTGGCATTGGAGGAAATCTTAGTTGTGATGATTTCCAAGACGTGATTGGTGAAAGGATTGTTAGAACCTGGAGGGTGGTAAAAAATGTGCAAGTTGCAAAGGTGTAATGAGTTGCTGCAAATGGAGAGTGTGAGGTATTTGCATGAGTCGGTGGAGTCCGCCAAGAGTTCTGTGACAAGAAGGGAGGATCAGTAGATGCAGACAATGCCTCCTCCTTTCCTGTTGGAATGTCTTTCCAGTCTGGCGATGTTGTAGTTGGGAGGGACTAATAAGTCCAGGCAAGGGGAAGAGTATTCATTGAGCCAAGATTCTGTAAGTATAGCTAGATCTATATTTTTATACAGGATGAGGTCAGCAATATCAGCGGCATGCTTGACTGCTGACCGGCAGTTGATTAAAAGTCCAGATAGGGAGGGGTCTGGGGGAGTGTCAGGAGTCTGGACCGACAGCAATACAGACACGCGGTTGCTTTTTACCACACTTCTGTTATGGAGGGTAGCTAGCCTGTTGGGGTTGATGGTGACCGTGCTGATGGTGTGTTCAAGACTCATATCTAGTGGATGGGGGAAGGCTTGGACAGAGTTATGGTCTTGGAGGATGGCAAGGACTTTGTTTCCCGTGAGGTCAAGAGGATTAGAGGTGGCAGTGGTAGCGTTGTAAGAAAGTGCAAGAGCTCGGGATTCCTCCTCTGAGAGGTTGCAAGGTAGTTTGCAAGGGCAAAGATGTCGCAGAGGTAGTGGGAGTGGGTGCTTGGGAGCTTGGTGTTCGGTGGGGGGGAGGTATGAGGTGGCTTGAGGTTAGCAAGGGAGAGCTCGGCAAGGTGAAGGAGATTCATGAGGTCCCAAATGGAGATATGAATGCACTGGGTGAGTTTAGCCTGCTCTTGAGTGCAGAGTTTCAAGATCAATATAAGCTGGGGATGCTAAAGGGCAGGGGGACAGAGGTTCAGGAGCAGTCCTGGGGGGATGTAAAGGTGGAACGTGAGATAGGTTGGTTAGTACAGACACCGGGGTCTTAGGAGGAGAACCTAGCTCGTGATATTGGTGGATGGCTGGCAGGGTGGCGGTCAGAGGCCTTGTGGCAGCTCTGTTAGAGGTGTCGGAGGACAAGGTATAACGGTCAGGTTGATCAGCTGGGGGAGTTGGGAGGCGGGGATAGGGGGTATATGGGAGTGTCCATAATCGGGGTCAGTGTACATGCTTGGGAGGAATAGGGAGAACTACAGTGAGAGCCCTAGGAGGGGGGTATGCGTGTGAGTGGGCATGCTGAGGGGGATAGCGAGACCTACAGTGGGAACCCTAGGAGGGGGGTATGCGGGTGGCTGGGCGCAATAGGCTGGCAGGAAGGTGGATCGTTGGTGCAGGTGTTGGTTCCCTTATTTGTGTTATGCACATGGTTTCTGAGGTGGATGAAAAGGTCTGCAAATGTATTAAGATTTTTGGTTGAGACTTGTATCATAATAATGCCATTTTTGTAGAGGGTGATGGTGAGGTCCGCTCGCAGGGTAGAGGGGGGGGCAATTGCGAGTTTGGTGCCGTAAGGAATGTTTTTAATTGAGTGAACGTTAAGAAGGATTTGCGCCAGGCAGCAGTTCTTCTGGAGTAGAAAATGAGGTCATTTATGCAAATGCCACTGTCTGTGTTGAAGTGCAGGTCGGATATCAGCGTCTCAGGGTATCTTTTTAGGATGGCATGATTGAATGATTTAGCAGCAGTTTTGTAGAGGTTGGGGGGTAGGCTATAGTATATGAGTTTTCCCTTGACCATGTCAGGTCAGGACGTGACATGATAGTGACTGGCTCAGATGTGAAAAACTGGGTAAGAAGACTGCAGAGGTGGTGAGTTTCGGGGTATGAAGGCGTGGTGGAGTTATGGTGACTGAGGTCTGTCTTTCTAGTCGCTAGTTAGGTAACCACTAATTAGGTGTGACTACCATCATCGTAATGTGAACTGTGAAGTTATACTGGAAGGTTTTCAGATAATAAAGTTGTGAGGCAGCACCACCTTAAGGTCAAGCACTGTGAGGCGATTCAGGTTGTCTTGGAGCATCGCCATTTTAGAGTCGGGCATAGGATGGACAGGTAATCTTCGAGAGTTAGCATACACACAAGTGCAGTAATGCATTTAGTTTTACGTTTTAGGTGGTATTTGGAGAGCTGCCTCATTAGAGGAGCAAGTGCGGTGGGGAGTGACCTGAGATGCACTTGAATGAAATTGCTTGTGACCCTTTGAAGATTTAAAAAAGACTTGGTGCTGATAAACCATACCTGGTGTTCTTTTTGAAGGTGTACTCCTCCTCTGGTTCTGCCTTCTGTGTGGAGAAGATTGAAGGTGGCATCGTCAGGGGCTCAGCCTCACAGGCAAGCAAGGCTGGGTTGTGGTCAAAAGATCATAGTGGGTAGCACTCACTCAACGCCCCATTGGTGTTGGAGAGGCTAGGGACCGCCGTAACACGAGCAGGGGCGGAGGATGGAAAAATATAGCCTCCAGGCAGCGTCAGATATCCGGTCGTATTGTAGCCTCAGATCTTGGCAGAAATGGGATCTGTTTAGTTGAGCCTAGACTGGCTGAAACAGAGCCCAGGCAGCAGTGGAAACTCCGGAAACTCTGAAACAGAGCCCAGGCAGCAGTAGAACCTCCTGGGACTGCCGCAGCACATGTACGACCCCCAATGCAAAAATGTGGAAGGCAGCCAGAGGATGCCGGTCTCGGAGCGAGGGCCAGCCACCACAGCTCACTGCTCAGACTCGAATAGTCAGATGGGGCTCCAGCCAGGGCCACAGCCGGGATCGAGGCAGCAACATAATAGGTTTAGTTGATCCCAGACTGGCAGAAACAGAGCCAAGGCAGCAATGGAAGCGCCGAGGACCGCAGCTGCATGAGTGACCCCCAATGCAAAAAAGGCGAAGGCAGCCCTGGCCACGGGTGCCACCAGATGCCGGTCCCGGTGTGAGAAACAGCCACTCCTGCTCATCGCTCATTCACAGCAGATGAGGTTTCAGCCAGGGCCACAGCCGATATTGGGGCAGCAACAGGATATGTTGTGTTGATCCCAGACTGGCAGAAACAGAGGAAACACCGAGTGGAAGCGCCGAGGACCGCCGCTGTATGCGTGACCCCCAATGCTAAAATGGGGAAGGCAGCCACAGTCGCGGGTTTAATTGGACGACGGTCCCGGAGCGAGAATCAGCCACACCAGTTCACGGCTCATTCATAGGCAGGCAGACGGGGCTCCAGCCAGGGCCTCAGCGCCCAAGCAGTTCCTGGAAGCGATGTGCCGCTGGGCCGTATGGGGCAGAGGGGGACTTCCTGCAAATGACGTCCTCTTCCCGGATCAACCACAGACCTCTGATTTAGATCAGGCGACGGTTAGGGCTGGAGGGTTGTCCCCTTCATGGCAATGAAGCCTCGAAGAACTGGTTTCTGCAGCACGGACGGTAACTCGAGCAGGTGGCTCTGCAGCACAGACGGTGCCACGAACAGCAGAGGGGGTCTCAGGCAACTTGGGAGCACAAGAGGAACCTGGCAGTAGACTCTTGACAGGTAGGCCGAAATTTAAATTTTTCTTCTGAATTGAAGTAGTTACTGCTTGTGTAGTATGTGGTTGGTTCACAGGGACCGTCGGGCCTGAAGAGAGATGGTTTTTACAGGGATAGTTACCGAAACTGGTAATCCACAAACCAGGAGCTCCTCATGGAGGCTCCTACTCGGCGGCCATCTTAATGCATCTTTTATGGTTAAGAGGCAAAGCAGTGATTGGAAGGAGAGCTCCCCAGACTTCAAGTTTGGCAACATAAGCATTATTCCATGTCTTCCTTGTCACCCACTGTTGTCTAATCTCACTTCATGATTTTAATATCCCCCGTACAGGTTTTACTATAATTAGGCCCAGATTAAGTGGAGATGTGTCCCGGTGAAGGTAATAAAATGTACAACTTATGCATTCTGTAATGAATGATTGATACCAATGATAAAAAGTGTACTTATATTCAGTCTAAGGAACTGTGAGGCAGAATTGTTATGATTTTGCACCAAGGTTGGGTCACTTTTGTGGTTCAGCCTGATGCAAAATTCGGTATACAACGGTTACCACGCATTTTTTACAACGCGGTACCGTTACCACGCTACTTTTACCACGCAGGTCGTTACAACGAAATGCGCTGGGGGGCGCTCCAGGATAGTAAATACTTTAATTTACTATCCAACTCCTTTCCCTAGAGTCCACGGGGACTGGAGTTGGAATAGTAAATTAAATAATTTACTATCCAGCGCCCCTCCACGCAAGTCGTTGTAACGACTTGCGTGGTAAAAGTAGCGTGGTAACGGTACGCGTTGTAAAAGTACGCGTGGTACCGTCATACATCCGCCAACTTTGTTTGCCACTTTCTGTGGCATTGTGTGGTTTAGTAAATCGAAAGTAACACAACCCAGAGCATAGCGCTGCCTTGTGTTACTTTAAGTTGGGTAAGCATTACATGGGTGGAGCATGGTCGTACCTTTACATCCACCCAAGTACTTTGACGTAAACCTTGATTTACAAAGGCTTGTAAAATCTGGATTTGTGCCAAAAGAGCAAATCTACCTAACAGAGTATAATGTGGAGAAGGATCTTAATTTCTCATTTTTATTTCCTCTGTCCATGTGTACTGCATTCTGAAGCACACACAGAAAGAGGAATATGCTTTAAGGATTGTTTTTGTGAAGGAAGGTAGGCCTTACTGCATAAGACAATGCTGACCATGCTGCAGGGCACCCTTGCACTGTAGTGAAAGGGTGCCCTGTGTCAGCGTTAGGTAGCCTCAAGTGCGCCAGCGCAGGTAGAGAGCGGAAGACCGTCAAATGCTAGTATGCTCTCTTCCATTCATGCAACGCAGCACAGCAACTTGCCTTGATACACTGCATTGAATAAATTCTAAGAAAATCTGCCTCTACATTCCTATCAGGGAGAGGTGTGGCGCCGCGGCCAGGGTGACTGACACTGGATTCTGGAGATCACGGTTTGATCGGCTGCAGATTAGCCCAGCACCATGTGACTCTAGGCAATAGCTTGCCTAATCTTCCAGACGGCCCCCAGCGCCTGGAGACCCGTCGGGTGATTGTTTGCGCTTTACAAATGTTGATTATTATTATCGTCTTTCAACTTTTTTCTACAATGCTATTAGCAAAATGAATGCAATTTATTAACGAAATAGAAACGGGATAAAAAATGTGCTGCACTTGGGAAGAGTAGAGCAGCTGGGATTTTGTTGTGATGAAGAAGTCATTTTTTTCCCTTTGAAATCTCTAGAGCTCTTAACATGGATTGCACTTCACAATGTCTCCAGCTGCCCGGCAGACACTTCCGGCAATCACACCAGAAGTTCCATTGTGTCACTTATCATCTCAAGTGAATGCCTTCTTATTTTACTGCTCTTCAAGTTAGTGTACTCTCCAAGATGTGGGTGACTCTGACAGCAAATCATTGATCTAGGGACTTAGCGGATCTCTGCTTGTAAACCCATGTGAAGTGTCTTGTTCCCTGCTCGGTGACTCATTTATGAACATCATTATGACTTTCCAAGCATCCCAGTATCTGACAGAAGCTAATATGTGATGCAGTTTCTTTCATCGCCTTTTAAAAGGACTTATATTATGACACTTTCTGTTTTAATAGTTTTGATATAATGCGAGAGCCTCTCCAGACACATGTACCCATGGGCGTCCGCAGACATTTTTCCAGGGGGGGGCAAAATGTTAACGTCATCACCATCCTTCGACATGATGTGTGCCAGGTGGGGGACACGAAACACTAGGGCGCAGAACTAGGATAGACTCAATTAAATGCCAGGAATCCAGGACATGTGACTGACCCTGCCATGGGCCTACAAACCCCGCCTGTAGGGAAAATGCTAAACTTTCTGACAAGGTGTTTTATCTCTGTCTGCTAGGTCTGCAGACTTCTGGGTCCTCGATCCAACACCAATCAAGGCTGTCTCCAGCACGATTCGATTTTTACCAGAATCCTTTGAAACAGCCTATGATTAAAGCACCAGATTAAATATACTGTATGCACAGTGTATGTTAGGGATTATTTCTAGCACACATATTTACCAATATTGGCTTCTTGGTGCTAGAATTCAGGATAACTTTTTTCCAAAGTTAAAGCACAACATCAAAGTTGGTAATAAATAATGCAGCAATCACACACGCTAGTGATTTGACAGTGGGTGCTCCCTTACTAGAATTTCCCGGGCATTGCTAAATTTTACACACATTCAATTAATTTATACAAAATAAAATGTATAAGTCCAAATGTTAGCTATATTTTTTAAAAGAAACTTAGAGTCCCTCTACATGTAGTCAATGTCAAACTTACATTGTGCGCACGTTTAGGGATACAATAATGGCCAGCTCCCTTATGCGGAAGCCCGGCACCGTAAATGTGTGGCACATGCGGCACCCGCAGCTGCGCCACATCACTGGTCCAGGGATGCTGAGTCTTACACAGTGGTCAAAGTGGGGGGGGAAAAGTAGGAGAACAGTGGGCGGTGAATCAGAGGGCGGGAATAACCCAAGGATTGGATCAGTGGGAGGAGCCAGAGGTGTGGCTAGAATGTGCAGACATCCCAATTTTTAGTATTTGCATGGCATATTACTGCCCAGTTTAATCAACCAATGGATACCCATGATAATTTAAGGTTATAATGAGTTGTTGACATTAAAATATATTCACAAAGTGGGATATGCTTCTAATCACAGAATGTACCAAATATGATAAAATGTGGGGTAGGCAGACAAAATATCGAAATTAAAATATCGATATACAATAATATCGATGTTTTAATTTCGACAGTACAGAATATCGATGTCCAAAATAGCGACAGACAGAATATCGTCTTTTTAAGGTATGTATGTTACTAATATCGATTTTTACTAATATCGAATTTTTTTTTAGTGTTATGTATTTTATTATGTTGTTTATATGTTTGTTAAACATGTTTTGTAATGTATGTTTGAAAATTTGTAAATTTGTTTACATTTTGCGTTTTAGTATGAGAGCGGGTTGTGGGTTTATAGGGGAATAGGGTGGGAAGTAATTTCATAATAATTAATTAATTAATATATGTTTGTAAATATTTGTAATTAATAATTAATTGGTAATTAATTAATATTAATTAATTAATATAATTTTGTACATATTTTTAATTAATAATTAATTGGTAATTAATTAATATTATTAGTTAATTATATTAATTAGAGTAATTTTTTATATATATAATTTTTGTTATTGTTAATTAATTATTTGGGAAAAAATAATATTAAATATTAAATTTAATTAATTACAGCTAATGTGCTAATATATTTACTTTATTGTTATTGTTAATTAATAATTAATTGGTAATTAAATAAGATTAATTAATTTTGGGTAAAGGAGTAATTTCAGGGTTCAGGGTCAGTTTTCAGTTTTTGGGTAAAGGGGTATTTTTAGGGTTCAGGGTCAGTTTTCAGTTTTTGGGTAAAGGGGTATTTTTTGGGTTCAGGGTCAGTTTTCAGTTTTTGGGTAAAGGGGTATTTTTAGGGTTCAGGGTCAGTTTTCAGTTTTTGGGTAAAGGGGTATTTTTTGGGTTCAGGGTCAGTTTTCAGTTTTTGGGTAAAGGGGTATTTTTAGGGTTCAGGGTCAGTTTTCAGTTTTTGGGTAAAGGGGTATTTTTAGGGTTCAAGGTCAGTTTTGGGTTTTTGGGTAAAGGGGTATTTTTAGGGTTCAGGGTCAGTTTTCAGTTTTTGGGTAAAGGGGTATTTTTAGGGTTCAGGGTCAGTTTTGGGTTTTGGGGTAAAGGCGTATTTTTAGGGTTCAGGGTCAGTTTTGGGTTTTTGGGGTACAGTCGTACAGGGCAAAAATAAAATAAATTAAAATTAAATCATTTAAAGGAAATTAAAAAAAATAAAATTACATTAAATTATTAAGTTTTTAATTTATTTTAAATGTATATGTATTAGTTTTAATTTTTTAATTATGTTTTAATATTTTTCTTTAATATTTGTAAAATTATATGTATTTTAAAATAATTTTTACATTATTATTAATACATTAAAAAAACGATATTTTTAATTTCGATATTTTTGTACTACGATATTATTTTTTCGATATTTTTGTACTTACCTTTATGAAGATATGACTCCGATATTTTTGATTTCGATATTTTTGTGTCGATATTTTTGTATGTAAATATTCTGTCTGTCGATATTATGTCAGACATTCAAAATGTGGAAACACAAGCACTTTGTCTCCGAGCCATGTAGTTTCTGCCATCAGCACTTCACCCTTTTTCAACAACAGCAGTTCAAACATGAATGGCAAAACATCCTAGTTTGCAATTGTTTTCTCTAAAATTATGGCTCTGCCATATTTGCCTCATAATGCAAGATCTGATGCATGATCTGACCATTTAAACTAATAAATTGTTTATAGCTCAAACATATTAAAAGTTAATATAAAATGTGACTTGTGTTGCTGCGGAGTGGATGCCCTATTGTAAAGGTTGACTGGTCACCTTTCTCACGGCTGCATTTGTATGTTACACTGGTACTAATAAGGCAAAATCTTTCCAGAGACTGTTAGCATGTGTACACACGTCCAAAAAATAAAATATCTGAAAATATACTGCATTACGCTGCAGCCTTTTTTTAATGCATAATTTAGTCAACACTAAGGCATAATGTTGTCATCCTTTGCTGCATAATCAATTCCAGTGGCCCCACAGCAGGCAGCACATGTTAAAAGTGCTTGTGAATGAAGCAGGGAGACTGAACTTTCCAAACTTAGTTTGGTGTGTGAAAATCCTGCATTGCCAATCCCTGGTGAATTGCAGCTACTGCTGCTGAAACAAGGCCATTGGAGGTACCTTTGGGTGAGGCAGACTGGCCTCAAGGGCAGGGCCAGCCATTACACTGGTGGTGTCCTGTCCAATAATGTTTGTTAGTGCCCCCCAATGACCACCTCTGCCATGGATTCCCTCACTTCGACCCTTTAACTGTGCCCCACAAGTCTCCATAACCACTCTCTCCCAGATGCATATAATTTGATTTACAGTGCCACTCATACCATTGTAGGGTGTCAGAGCACTTTACATCACACACATTACACAGAGATAATCAATATGTGTGTAAATCACTGTATAGAAAATGTTACATAAGGCTAAGGACTACAAGGTGTTGGAGTCACATGACAACCATACTAGTAGCCTGTATAGTTTTATAGTGATTGGTCTGGAGAAACACAATACCCGGAATTTAAAACGTAATATCATGGTTGGGGGTTCTCCTTAATAATCAGAATTGATTTCTCCCCAAAAGGACACTTTTTGGAACATTAGGATAATCAAAGACTGGGGGACGAGGGAGGAGGGGGGATATAACGCTCACATTTATACCCTGCAGTTTGTATGCAGCTCTTAGATGACAGTTAATAGCTCACTGTTCTAAGTTATGATTTTAACTTATAAACTGCAAGTAACAAAAGGATCTCTGACAAAAGCAGTAGCCCACTGTCCTGTTTACATTATGTGCACTTTGTGATCTGCATGGTGCCTGTTCTTTGCAGCCGGTACATTACCTATCTGAGCTACCTTTCCATGTGTCAAAACTTCCACTAGACAAAATTCTGATCTCTCTAGGAAGAACATTAATCACCAGAGTCATCATGACATTTTTATTGTTGCCGAAAATTGCTGGAAGCCAGGAAGGAGGCATCAAGTGTTTTTAAAACTATAATATACTTGCAAACATGATGCCTTCACCTAAAGTCAGCACCCGGTGCGGTCACACTGGTTGCACGGCCCTATAGCTGGCTCTTCTCAAGGGTCCTGTGACCTCAGTGACTGTTGTTCTAGGGTGTGCTGCTTCAAAGGCTTGCCCGCAAGACTGGAGGTGAACTTCAGTATGGATAGTGGTGGACAAGCCTTGAAGGTTAACCTACACTTGTCATGCTAGGGTCCACCTCCTGGTACGAAGATACCAGGACTTCTAAGGTGTTGCGAAGCCTTCTAAGTTCTAGCATGTGATTGTGCTCTCGTAAGAGAGTGGTCTGGTGGGCTGGTTATTAAGGCTGAACCTGGTTCCCAGTTCCAAATTCAGCAGCTCTGACCATAGTGCCACATCCTCTCCCCCACTGAACACCGTACTGCCTCACTGAGAAAAACTCCCACTGTTTTCAACTACAACCTCACTATTCAGAAATCAGTGAGTGCTTTCACCTGAAAAGTTAAGGACACGACTACAGGGCCCTGAATGGACCCATTTCAATGGTCATTGCTTATATCCTTACCAAACGTAAGCAGTATGGTAAAAAGACCACATCCCTGGACACAGAGCCGCAGCACACATTATTTTCCAATCCACACATTTTGGTACCTCCAGAATTGGTGCACTAGTTCCAAGTCCAGGGAAAACAAAGACAAGAAAACAAAAATGGCACTTCACTGACAAATTCTGTAAAAGTGGCGCTAATGTGTTTTTAGTGTGAATAAAATTAGTTTGGCCAGTTTGCTACCACTCAGTCTTACTTTATTTAGTCATTTATCTATTTTTCATATTTTTTGCCTTTTATTTCCAATGCTGCACTTTGGAATTAAAATGTCAGAAAAATACTACATTTACAGCAAAAACGTCTTTCTTTTTTGGATCCATTTCACAAGGAAGCAAATAAAAGAAATGAGAGAAAAGAGAGTGAGAACCCCGTCTTGAATTCACAGTTTTCATGGGCGTCCGCAGGGGGGCAAGGAGGGTCTCTCCAGGGTGGGGCAAGTGCCCCTTCTTGCCCCCCTGCGGACGCCCATGCATATACCTACCAGGTAGGCCATAGAGAGAATGGTAGATGCAGAGAGATAGAGAAACGCAAACAGTAAAATAAACGGGTAGAAAGAAACCAAAGCGACCGACTGACAGTGGGGTTAGTTGAAACAGTCAGTTCGGTACTCAGTTCTATGCTATAAAAGTCCATTCATTCCTTCTTGCATCCATCCATCCAATCAAACTTACAATACAATACACCAGTGCTACCCAAGCATTTTAGAACCACGACCCATTTTTAGAAGGACCAACTTTTGTGACCCACCTAGTTGTTGAGTCAAGCTATTTTCTAATGTAACTAAAGCATTGTTTAGTTGTACATTGTCATTTACAGACAGAACGTTTTCTTCAGAAAATTACTAAATCGGGCTTTAGTAAATATTTCTGACCTGTGCATCACTAAGTAAAGTGCCTTGGTTTGTTTTGATCCTATTGAATTTTTTGCTTCTATCACACTTCAGATTTACAAGAAAATATACTTAATTTTTACTTTTTTAAATTCTGAATATGTACAGTTCATTTATAGGTATTCACATTTTGTTGTGTTTTACAAAACATGACTTCCAGCAGCCTTTCCAGTCACACAGTCTTTACCCCACATAATTCACCTTAATTTTCTTTCTCTGATTGAGAGGAGCTTTTAAACAACAATCCCCATGTTAAAAAAACATCAGCAGCAATTTGTCAGAAAACATAGGGCCATATGTAGGTGGCAAAATACCGGTCTGTAACGGCCGATTTCGGCCGTTACCGACTGGTATTTGTAATTCCAGATGTAGGGGGCCTGAAAATGACCGATTCTGTATATTTACCGAATCGGTAATTTTACCGAATCGGTAAAGTACCGATTCGGTAAATGTACAGAATCGGAAATTTGGGATGTAGGTGGCACTGGAAACAGTGCCACAGGCCCTTAGAAATTCGTTATTTACCATGAAATACAATGGCATGGTAAATAACGAATTTCTGTGTGCATGCACATCTGTGCATGTACACTGGTGCCATGTGGCACACATACATGCCCTAAGGGCATGTATGTGTGTCACATTGCACACAAGCCAAAATCAGGGGTAAAGCAGGGTGTCAAAGTGACACCCTGTCCCCCTTGACAAATCGGTAAAATTACCGAATCGGTATTTACCGATTCGGTAATTGCCATTGATTCCTATGGGCCTCAAGGCGCATATTACCGATTCGGTAATATTTAAAGAATATTTACCTACATGGCATTTACCGAATTGTAAATACCGAATCGGTAAAATTCGGTATTTACGATTCGGTAAATGCCATTTACCTACATATGGCCCATAGTCTGATATTTGACCTCTGTCTTTGAAGTGTAGGAAATGTGAAAGATAAATAAAGAATTTAAACGCATCCTGATTTATTACTTGGACTTTCAAGATCCATCAAAATTCAGGGCGACCCATAGTTTGGGACACTCCACTACACAGAGGTGGGAGTGCATGGTAACCATAGAGGACATTTATTTCTCACATCATAGACAGCTGCAGTGTATTTCGGTGATGTGTCATATAATGCAGAGCCTACCCAAACAAAGTGACATATTTACAAGAGGATATCCCCACCAGAATGTCACTTTTGGTGGTGATATTCACTTATCCTTATTTACAAAGCGGTGTTAAGCCACTTAACGTATCTTGATGCCGGCTTGTAAATAATTCCCCTTTTTTACTCTTCACCTAGCATGAAAGAGGCGTGCAAAGGGTGGTACAGTGGAGGTTCTGCAACAACACTCATTGCTTTTTTACGCTGCCCCATATTGACAAGGCTCTGGCAACGCCAAAAACTAAGATCAGCGAATACCTGGTCTTAGACTGGTGATACAAGAGGAAATTAATAAATCTTGCCTCCTTTTTTGCTTTTTCCTTGTGTGCTGCATCCTGCAGCACACATAGAAAGAGCAAATCGCCTTTCAAGTTTATTTATGTGCAGGAAGGCATTCCTTCAGAGCAGGCATCCTTCCAACATGGTGCAAGGGTGCCTGCGCTTCTGCTTGGTAGCTTTATTAGTACCAGCGCTAGGGGGAATGCAGAGGGTGCGCTACATTTTTGTTCAAACAGCGCATCCCTGCGTTTAAAAAAATGTCAGAGGTCGGCTATACTCTTTTTGATGGAACACTGTGCTCTGACATTTTGTTGAGAGTTTAATAGCACTCTACAGCAATTTAATCTTGATAATAGCATAATGCGATGTGAGGAGGAACCCCCCTGTTTGCAAAAACCCTGATAGCCCTCTGGAAACGCCGTGAACACCTTACCAATATGAGGTTCCCGAAGGTGGAGCAATCTTGCTAACCCGCAACTCTGCCCTCCTCCCACAGCCTTCCCAGTGTTACCCGAAAGCACAACAATCGAGGATAGGCGGAGTCAACATCTTGGCCGACCAATCGAATGACTCCAGACTTACTTCTTCACCGGTAGAAAAGCAGGGCGGGAGCTCATTGGTCTCGTCAACGGAGAAGCACCCGGAAGAGGACGCCGACCAGACGCAGAAGCTGTTGAAGGAAGACGCCAGCATCGGAGAAGACACTGACCCTGGGGAAGACGAAGAGACCTGTGGTGGATCCCGGAGAACGTACGAGCCGCCACGATTCAGGAGAGTGGTGGCTGCTAGTGGTACGTGACGGGACAAGGGCTTAGGGAAGGGGTGGGGGTGTTGCGAGAGGAAAGGGCGGGTGTTGGGTGGAATTTCGGCTCTGATACTCCACTACTCCTTTGCCTCACTCTTAACCCTTGACACACCCACAATATTAGTCCTTGAGACGCCGCATTAGTGGTACTTGTGAATCCGACCCCGACGTGTAAAAATCTTTGCCCTTTTTCCTGCTCACTTGGGACGGTTGTCCAACCAATCGTTCTTCACAGTCCATACCCTCCCTCACTTCCTGGTTAAGGTGGTGGTAATCCTAAATTGAAAGTATAGTTCCTTAAGCCACTCTCTTTCTGTTTGAGGTACTCCTGGAACCGGGTGATGCCCAGAACCCCGTAATAGGTTTCTGACGAAAGAACAGACTTCCAGGAACCATAGAAGACCTCCTGACATTCGCGGCCCGCCTCCAGAACCTCCGAAACATTGAACTTCACTCTAGTTGTAACTTGTTACCCCTCCTGATTGTAACTCTTCCAACTCCAGATAAAACCTCACTATTCAACCTCTACGGCCTCCCCGCTTCTGCTTCGGACCATCCCTCCGACATGCATCCAAACGTTTGTCTTCACATTTGTCACAGTTTAAATGAGTAAAGACCACGATACATGACAGTACTACGATACAGCTCTTACACAAGTAAAGCATACAAAAGTGGGGTTGATGCAAAAGAGATTTCTTTTTTTTCATTTGTTTTTTTGTTCAAATATTTTTATTGTTTATTTAAAAGAGAAAATACATTTGTAATACAATAGCCATATAACATATCAGAATCAAATATGTACTAAATTAATATCGAAGAATTTCAGCGTATAAAAGATTTCATAACAAGAGTTAATGGACTGGGAAAAAAATACTTGTAAACATATTGTTATTTGAACAAGTGAACAAATATATATATGACACGTTGTATATGTTATAGAATTCAAGTAATTATACAAATCCCAGAAATATGGACCAGACAAAGCAACAACCTATATCATTATAAAGACATATAACAGTTGTATTTCTTGATAACTAAGATTGAACAGCAACAGAAAACAGGATGAAGAAAAAGAAAAGAGAATACTGGGGAAAAGACAGACAAAATGAAAATAGATGAATCAAGAAGTGAGGGGACATCTGCTCTAATGAAGGATATAAATAAAGAAATTGAATCAAAATGACACTAAGCTACCAACCCCTCAGAGGACAAATTCATATAGTTGTCCAGAGACTGCCAAACATTACTAGAAATGGAAGGCGAGTAATGTTTCTCCTCAACAAAAGTGTGAGCTCCACGAAGGTATGAGACCCATGCCCGCCAGGTATGATAGGATAAAAGATGAAAAGATTTCCATTCTGTTAGCATAATTTTAACAGCAATAAATACAATTTAATCTAAAATCTCCAGATCCTTATTGTCAAGGGGTAAAGGAATAGTTTTATCCCATGGGCCCAATAGAAAAATAGGTAAAGAAAATTCTATAGATATATTAAGATTGATGATAAATGTTTCCATAACAGACCCCAGAAGGATTGCAATAACGTACATTCAAAAAGCATATGTTGACGAGCGCCTGGTTCTAGGTTACAATTCCAATAAAGATCGCTATCCTGTAGTTTCAACTTGTGTAAAGAAACAGGGGTCCAATGGAGGAGATTTAACATAAATAATTTAGATTGAATAAGAGAAGGAGCAATCTCATTACGTTGGGATAACCTCCTGTTCCATTGCCAGGTCTCTTTTGAAATGTGTTTAAAAATGTCATCTTCGGGAGGAGCCAAGATGGCGGACAGGACGGACGTGTAGGCTCCCGGTTCCGCAAGCCTTCCACTCCCGCATCGATATCCTGATATCTATCCTGTGCCTACGCTGCGGTGAAACGGTGATTTAAACGCGCTGTTGCCAACCGCGTTCTTCCGAGGTCTCTGCCTGCTGGTTTGATGGAGAATTCGCCGCGTTAGCCGACCTCCGTAGCTGCCCCTGGAACCTGTGCCGATCGCCACCGCTGGACGCTGCCGGAGCGGAGTCGGTGGGACGTGCTGGGGAGGTGCCGGCACTTAAGGGAGCGCTGCTGACTGCAGAGGGAGACGGTTTGGACCCTTTCCGTTGTGGCGAGATTCCCTGCTGGAATGAAGTGTGCACTTGCGAGGCGGGAGCCCTTCTTGCATCGCTTTTCTCTGTTAAGCTGCTGGCGGGCTGAGCTGACCCCATCTTGGAGTGCCTTCTCAGCCGTGGGCCGCCCTCATCAGCTGGAGGCGAAGGGGCTCTCACTGTGCGCCGCTCCCTGACTGTGAGCCGTGCTCCCACCGGCGACCCGAACTGCCGTTTCCCGATATTGATTTCGCCCCCTCCCTCCATTGTGGTCTCATTGACGGGGTGGTAATAGCGCCCAACTTCCAGGACGAGGAGAGGAGTGCTTCCTTGTCCCCAGGACGTGCTGTCCTGCCTGGCCCTGAGCTGGATGCTGGTCCGACGCCCTCACCTTGCAGCGCGGACCGGCTGGAATTGCAGCAGATCCTGACTTGCGGCGACATCCTGGCAGCTCTTGCCGACTTAAGGGCTGCATGGCGGCAAAGCACCCGAGAGCTGGGTCGGAAGATTGCAGACGCTGCTTCTACACTGGGGCGACCGCAGCTGACTGGCTCCCTGCTGCCTCCAATTTCTCCTGAAGTGGCTACTATGTTGCAGCATGTGTGTACAGAGAAGCGGACTATCCCTGGCTACAATGGTTTGTGTTTATCTATCGACGGAGTTGCAGTTACAATGTCTCCCTCCACTCCGAGGACTGAGACTCTGCCCATGCAATCGCTACTATTGCTTTGTTTGTCGACTTCCCAGTTGTTGGCCCCCCTTGCTGCCTCTGCCTCAGGAGCCTCTTTCCTACAATGGTGGAGTGTGTATCATCCTGTGATCGAGGGGACGCTCGTCTTTTTGGACACTGGACTTACTGGTAACTGGAGACATCCATTTCCTCTTCATATGCTTCTTCTTTGTCGAGGGCGGCCATCTTGTCCCTTTGTTCTGCCTGAGGTGGGCTCTCAGCGGTGGCCATGTTTGGAGGGCTTTCAACGTTCAGGCCAGGGCTGATGGTGTTATTCTCGTTGATTTTGTCTGCTCGGCTGGCGGAGACCCGGACTGGAACGATTTTCTGATACATTTGGATGCTTTATTTGTGATGTCTTTCCCCACTTAAGGTTGCAATTGATATGTTCTGTTGTTGATCCTTGCTGATGGGGTGAAGGTTTTGTGCGGGCTGGGGAGTCCGGGAGTAAGTGGTTTTGGCCCTCCTCCGGTCTTATGTGTTTCTCCTTTCTTTTCCTTCTTTACTTCTCTATCTGTATTTCGGGTACTCTTTATTGGGCGACAGACACACTGCTAGGGGGGTAGGCCGTAGCCTCTGCATGCGTGTAGGGTGGGGGGGTATTACTTTGTCCGTTTTGATTTCTATGGGCCTTATATTTTTCTTCTTTTTGTATTCTTTACTTTCCCCTTTTTTCCTTGGGTCAATGGCGCTAGTTATGAGGGGGTGGGTAGCACTTGGCGCACTACGAACTTTGCGATTGTCAATCCTTCTGTGCAGTTTTGGTGTCGCCATTTTGATGTTGTCTCCATGCTTGCTGTATCTTAGTGCTACGCGTTGCTCACTTTAGGTCAGGTTGGTATGTTTGGTCCTTGATACTTTCTGGTTACTACAGTTATTATTCTTCATAAAAAACTTTTAAAATGAACCTTCATGTCTCCTGCTCCCCGGTAGTGTCTACCTCTCCAGTGTAACTTAATTCGACTGTAGCTCGTTTGTACTACTTCTGGGGGGTCGTATTGACTGCTGCTGCGCTCCAAACGTTGTCGAGGCCGGCCGGATGGTTGTAGGCCCGTATTTGTTTTATGGCTTTGCGCAATAAAGATTTTCAAAAAAAAAAAAATGTCATCTTCAAAATTATGAGACCATTTATCATTTGTAATTGTAGACTGTGAAGGGAGTGGAGCACATACAAATTTATAGATTTTCGATGCAGTATGGGCTGAGCGCAACCACATAGACAGCAGTGAAACAGTAACCGAATCTGTTGAGAGGGATATTTTAGAAAGAAAAACCATTAGTTTTATAAAAGAGTAAAAGTCCATGTTGTTAAGATTATATTTTCTAGCTAAGAAATAGAAGGGAAGAGGGTCATGATTAGAGTTATAAAGATTTTTCACAAATCTAATACCACTAGCAGCCCAGAAGAGGCCGTACACAGATAGATGTCAGTAACAATGTTAGGATGTACCATAACGAGGACCATCCTGATGTGTAAATAGGGGTGGAGACTTTTTTCCAAAATAATTTAGTGCCTCAATCGTGTCTAATATAATAAAATGAGAATGATCAAAAGAAAGGAAGGAGTAGAAAGAGGAGTACACAACTCTCGTTCAATATAAATCCAAGGGGGTATATGTTGGGAATCCGGTAAGTACCAAAGAGCACCTTGAGATGGTAGGAAGGCGATTTGATGCAACTTCCAACCTGGAAGATTACAGCCACCCAGGATGGAGGGCTTTCTAAGGTATTTATAAGCGATTCTAGCTCTTTTATCATTCTATAGAAATTTTGAATAAATTGAATCAATCTCATGAAAGAAGGAAGAAGAAAGCTTTATAGGTATCATGAAGGATAAAAAATTAATAATCGGGGTTATCATCATTTTAAGAGTTTGTAATCTTCCCCACCAAGAAATATATTTAGGAGACCAGGAACATAAAAGGTATTTAACTTTAGCTACGATATGCGATTCGTTATAATAATAGTATCTGAAAGGTCCTTACAAAACCAGATCCCTAAGTATTTAATACAAGTTGATTGCGATTTAAAACTTGAGTCACCCATGTGAGAAGGAAAGCACAACGAATTGAGGGGGAACATTTCTGTTTTTTCTTTGTTAAGGATGTACCCGGAAACAAGCAAAAAATCCCTAATGATGATAACAGGAATCGCAGTTGCAATATCCTCTGAGAAAATAAGGACGTCATCAGCGTAAGCAGCTGTTTTAAGCGTATGCGATCCAAATTGAAAACCTTTAATGCTCTGGTTCAAATTGAGTAGACGAAGGAGTGGGTCTATAGAGTAGAGAAAAAGAAGGGGTGAGAGAGGGCATTCTTGTCTAGTACCTTGACGACTATTAAAAAGGAAGATGTAGCACCATTAATTCTGATATTAGCTTTAGGTTGTGCATAGAGAGACATTACCATTTTAATATAAGAGTCAACAAGGTTATGGGATTCTAATACTGCTTTTAAGAAAGGCCAAGAGACTTTATCAAACGCCTTTTTGCCATCCAGAGCGATTGCTGCTGATAAAATATGAGAAAAGGTCCTAATATTATCTCTAGAGAGTCTCCCTTTAATGAAACCTGTTTGGGAATCATGGATGAGATTTGGGATATGACTCTCTAAGTGCCTAGCCAAGATCTTGGCAAAGATTTTAGCCTCCGTATTTAATAATAAAATTCGGAAAAAGGATGATCTTTACCATCTTTCGGAATCACTTCTATAGTAGCCTCAGCAGCTGACCCAGAAACTTTGCCAGAAAGAACAAAATTATTAAAAATACTTATTTGATTATTGAGGGAGTAAATGTGTTATAAAAGACAATAGAAAACCCATCTGGTCTCAGAGCCTTTCACGAACAAGTATTCTTAATATGAGCAAAATGAGTAGCTTTAATATTCATATTTTGATATTTTAGGGTGGCAGCCAGCAACTTACCAGCTCTATTTCATAGTAATAAATGCTGGGATTTTTTTGTGTGTACGCCAATGTAGGGATTTTTAGAGCCTATAGAGTTAAAAGAGTATTTCAAATGATTGTTATCCTGTAGGAGAGACTTGTCATTAGAGTGTCTATATAGCTCCTCTTTGCATTTGATATCATCCCCCGAATGTTGCTGTTTCTTTTTGACATTTTTCGATAATGTGATCCCGCATAGTACTTTTAAATGCATCCCACCAAACTATTGAGGAGTTAACCGAAGACTCATTATTTTTGAAGAAGTTATCAATCTCCTTATTAAGGGCATCATTACGATGGCGGGTGGACCACCGTAACGGTATGTGGGGCTGCCCGCCAGGGGTGTGGCGGTCCCGCTGTGCTGATTATGATGCGCAGCACCCGCTGCAATGTAGAAAATTGCATGCTGTACATTTGCAGGCACAACTTGACTGGCACTGTGTGGTGCCTGCTACCTTGTGCATGCAAATGTCGGGGGTACCATGGGTACCCCCCAAGTGAACACCCCAACACCCTAGAGGCCCACAACGGGTTCCCAATACAGAAGACTGCATGCCTTTCCATGACCGCATCGCCGCCATGGAAAAGCCAATTGCTGCCATCATCATAATATGGGTACCATATTATACATGTTTCCGCCAGGACTTTTAGTCCGCTGTGGACCCCCTGCCATCCTAATATGCCGGGGTCTTTTAGGTATGGATAGCGCGTGGATCGCCCCCACCGGGCCAGCGGTAGCTGACGCCGGTGTCGGGGGTGATCCATCCGCCAGCCTAATTGGGCCCTATGTTCCTTAACTTCATCCTTATCTTCCAAAATTTCTGTATTCAGACACCAATTATGAGGTCCTCTCATATCTGTAAGATTATGGATAGACAAATAATGAATCATAACATTTATAGTATGTTTTAAAAGAGAGACATCTACCAAAAGATAATCATTACAGGAGAAGCTAAAATGTGGAGAAGAAAAACTTGAAATCACTACCCGTGAGATTATGCAATCTCCATGCGTCAACAAGATGATGAGACAAGCATGTATTGAGCATGTGTTTATGTGCCCTGGGAGGTCAAAATTTAAAAGCAGAATGTCCATCTGAAATAGGATCATAGGTAAGATTAAAATCACAGCCAACAATTCTTGAATTCTGAGGAATATCGGATTTTTATTTATTTATGGTATGCCAAAAAAGAGGATCATCAATGTTTGAAGCATATAAATTCAGCAGAATATATTAATTGTCTGAAACATCGGACAAACAAGTAAGTAGCCATCTGCCAATGGTATCATGCTCAGCTGCAACAGTCGACAAACCAGATTTTTTGAAAATAAGAGTAACAACCCAATTCTTCTTACCAGAGGCTTCGGAACAAGTAACATCAATAACTGAATCCTTCCGCTTAAGAAGGGCTTATTTAAAGGCAACCTTAGTCTCTTGAAGTAAAACAACATCACCAGATAAACTGTAACAATATTTAAGATTTTGGCCCACTTAGCAGGGTAATTCAACCCCCGGACATTTAGTGAAACTACATTCAAGCCAGACATAGATAAACAAAAAAGCAACATAAGTAAATGCATCTGATAAAAAGAAAAAAAGTGTAATCAAGATAAATAAATAATTAAAGAAAATAAAGCATTTATCCTAAAATAAAATGAAGGAGATGTCCCAAAACTAGGATAAAGAGCACGGAGTGGACTGAGGAATAGAAGGAAGAAAAGAAAGTACAAAAGTACTCCAAAGAAAAATTGAGTATCAATCAAATGCAACTCCACCAGGGGATGTCTGTAGGATACAAAATGCATGGGGGACAACAACGTGGAGGAGCAACAACAGAGGCAATCAGCCTCTGTATGGACAGCTCAAGGATAAACAAGAGTGTCAAAATAGGCATAATATTTTCAGGTGGATTACTTATATTGCTACATTTTGCTACCAAAATTACTGAAAATAACTGAATCCTTCCGCTTAAGAAGGGCTTATTTAAAGGCAACCTTAGTCTAGCTACCAAATTTAAATAAAGTAAATACAATAAATATATTATAGTTGAATATTTGAGAAAAAAATTAGAAAATAGATAACATTTCATAAATAACTAAATAAATAAAGAAGCTTATATTAATAGATAAGTATCAATCTAAGAACCATATACTAGTCTAAAAAGTTATCCGAGTATAATATAAAGAGAATAAATACAATACATGGAATAAATAACCAATTTTAAAACGATGGAATAAGAAAAATCAGAAACAATATCATACATGTAACGCACATGTTAAGTAAGAATTAAATAGAAGTAGGGTGTCTTACATAAAATGTAATTCATAAGTAGATTATCCTGGCTATGATACCATAGCGCTTCTGATTAAAAATACATTAAAAGGAGTAAAGCAAAAAATTAGTAAGTAGATACTAAGTTGGAACATATGACACCGATCAGCAAAGACATTTGATATTTCAATGAAGATCAATATTATCAATAGATAGTATATACATATAAGTGTATGACCATCAGCACAGAGACCAAAAAATGATAAAAGATAAAGAAATCAGGTTAAATAAGGAAGCCAACCAGAAAAATACAAATAAAAGGAAGAGTAGAAACGAAGGAAAAAGAAAAGAGTATAGAAAATAGAAAATGGAATACTAAGCTTATTAAAATAATGATATGAGAAAAGGTTTATGATGGTTCAAAGAATGAAAAGAAACATACAGTTGTACAACTTATAAAGAAATAGTCCCCAAGAAAAGAGTACAAAACACAGAACTGCACCATATTATCACGAACAGGTGTATGTATTATATGTAGCATAAACAACCACTATAAAGCTGTGGGATGAAAGTATTATGAATCATACCATTTTAGTTATAATATTTATTAAGAGAAATAAATGAAATGATTCTTATAAGCTGATCTTTATAAGTGAGACATCATAACTATAGCATAAGGCAATTGTATAACTATCAGGTCATTGGTATTCAATGATGTCAGGAAGTAATATAAAGGCCACTGAGAAAGGAAAAGACAGAGCAATAAACTAAGATAGAAAGTATAAGAAGCAAATGAATAAAGGATCAGATACTTACTGATGGAAAAAAAGATTCAGAAAAGAGGAAAAATTGAATTGGAAGACAAAGTCAACAGTAACAAATATATACATAGAAATAAATTACTGATTAAGAAAACCACTGGACAAAGGGAAGACAGAAAATAAAAGAAAATAGGAACTAAAAGAAGCATATGTATAAAGGATCAAATACTTACCAATAATAAAAAAATATAGAGATGAGGAAAACATAGAAGTGAATAAGAATTTAAAGGTATATTAGCACACGTCAACATTACTGTAAGAAATCGTATAAACTAGGTCAGACAGCAAAGTACAGAACAACACTGGGCATTGAAATCACCCTAATAAACTCAAATCTAATTTGGACAACCAGTATTCTACAGAGCAAACTAGGGATGTAATCCCATGTAAATACAATACAAAAAACTGCACCATTTTATAAGAGAGAATAATAATTGATGAAGAAAAAAAAGCACCACACTAGAAAAAATTTTAGGCACTTTAGGGACGAGAAGTACCAGGAAGAGAGTCTGAGTTCATTTGTGATTCAGATAGATTGAATATCCTAGAATGTCAGAAGATCTTTGAAAGTGATCTAAAATCTTGAGGGACCAGCAAAAGAGAATGGAATATTTAAGTCAGTGAGTCTCTTGCGTAGATTCAGGAAGCCTTTCTGACGGATCACTGTGTCTGTGGGAAAATCTTGTGAGACAGATATTCTGTGCCCCTCCCATTTTCTTTGATTTCATTTTTCTCATTTGGGCCAGAATTAGTTCTGTATTTTGATGACGCAAAGGTTTAAAAATCAGGGGTCTAGGAGAGCACATTGATCTTGGTTTGAAGGTTGGAACCCTGAATGTGCGCTCAATCTCAAAATCCTTGATGAAGGAGATTTTTGGTTATTTGGGATCCATGTAAGCAAAAAATCAAGTACTGAAGGAGCAGAATGTTCACAATCCTCCTGTAATCCAAAAATACGAAGATGACTGTGTCTATTTCGACCCTCCTCCTCCGTGATATCTCTCCACATTACATATCCTCGTTTCTGCATTAGAAACAAACAGTGAAAGAAATTTGAGATCATTACGAATTGCAGCCACCTCTACCTGAAGCAAGTCAGCATTCGTTTTTGTACTTTGTGCAGTATCGTGGACAGTATTGAGCTTGGGTAATTTCGCATCCAATATTGAAGCAGGCTCAAGAATACCCTTAGTTGGTGATTCTGGAGTAGGTGAGGTCTGTTTGGAACTTTTCAAATTCCCCCTAGAGTGTCTGTCTTTGGTGTTAACACCCATGCCTTCCACCATTGAATATGATCGTAGCAACCGCAACCAGATAATCTTAATATGATTAGAAGGAATCGGTGAGGCGGTATATAACTAATAAAGGTCAGGGTGAAGAAAATATTTGCTGTGTGTAGGTAGCTTATACTGTAACACACACATGAAAAGAAGAAATAGTACCAGAATTATATAACAAAAGATAGATACTAATGATTAAACAGAACATCTCCACACTTCCAGCCTGCGCCCCAGTGGATGACATCTATTTCAATCCCTCAACTTTACATTCTTTTCCCCTTATCGATTTGAAAACTTTCTCGGTACTACTGTCCAGAGTCAAATCAGGCTCCCCTATGGATGTCTGCCCCCCCCAAATCATGAAAGAAATTGGTCGAGCTTTGCCCAACAGCATGATACCCTTGCTCAACGACTCTCTCACTTCAGGGATAGTGCCGAGTAGCTTCAAGCAGGCCCTATTGATTCCCCTCACCAAGAAACCTGGTATCGACCCGCTGGACCTCACGAACTATCGGCCCATATCCTTGCTGCCCTTCCTATCGAAAATGCTGGAGGCGCATGTTACCAACTGCCTCTCTAACTTCGTGGAGGAAACGGAATATCTCCAACCCAACCAAGCAGGTTTCCGGCCTGGTCACTCCACTGAGGCAGTAATACTGGCCGTCCAGAACACCTTGAGGTCCAACGCTGACAATAACCTTCATCAAGCCCTAGTACTTCTTGACCTGTCCGCCGCATTCGACACGGTTGACTATTCCATTCTGGTCAACCGTGTCGAACAGGCGGGTCTCAGAGACTCTGCCCTAGCCTGGCTGAAATCGTTCATCTCCGAACGTACTCAGTCTGTCTGCTTAGGCTCCTTTTCTGCTGCCAAAGTCAAGTCTTTCTGTGGGGTGCCCAAAGGCTCTTCATTATCCCCCTTGTTATTCAACTTGTACATGCGGCCCCTTCTTTTCGCTCTGAGAAAGCACAAAGTCACTGTATATAACTATGCAGATGACTTGCAGCTCGTTTTCGTTCTTAACTCCCCAAATGCGGTGGAGGACTTCCAAGCCACTATGACTCTAATCCAGAGTTGGATGTCCTCAAATCACCTTAAATTAAACCCAGGGAAAACTGAGTTGATCCTGCCCGGCAAGAGCGAAATCAGTTGGAGCCCTAACTTCTGGCCTACTGATATGGGCCTCCCCCCTCAGAAATCTCTGACTGTAAAAAGTCTGGGGATAACCATCAACGAGGACCTCTCGCTAAGATCCCAAATTGGAACCGTGGTTTCTTCTGGATTTTTCCAATTGAGGAAAATTAGGAAAATCGCCCATTTCCTCACTCCCTCCGCCTTAATTCAGGTGGTCATGGCCCTAGTCCTCTCCCACATCGACTTCTCAAACAGCCTATACCTTGGCCTACCCGTAGGACAACTCAGAAGACTGCAGTACTTACAGAATCAGGCCGCCAGGCTGATCTGCAAAGTACCCAAAAGGGAATCGATCAAACCAGGCCTAGAGAGCCTGCACTGGCTACCCGTGGCTCAAAGAGCCGAATTCAAAGCCGGATGCATCATCTTTAAGGCTCTGCAAGGCAAGGGACCTCTATTCATCAGACAGCTGATCGGAAGATACGTTCCCTCACGGAACCTAAGATCAGCCCACAAAGACCTTCTTGAAGTACCTCGCTTTAAGAAAAAACAACAAGGCGGCAGCGGCTTCCACTTCCTAGCAGCTACCCTATGGAATTCTCTGCCACTAGCCCTCAGACAGAGTAAAGACCTCCTTGCCTTCAGAAAGGCATTCAAGACTCACCTCTTCACAAAAGCCTACTTGAAATAACGCTCCCGGCAGACTCACCCTCTGTTATGTTTTTTATCTTCCCAGCGCCAAGAAGCCCTCGGGCGTATGTGCGCTTTATACATTTTTAATAACATAACATAACATAACATACTAGTATAGTATTTCAGTGAGGCGAACTTGCTGAAGAAAATGTGGCACAGATCAAGCGCTGACTTATAGCTCACTATTTAATTCAGAATCTATCAGCAGGCAATGCACACACAATGAGGGTCATGATGACAGCAGACAGTTCATAGCGATAAAACAGGTATAATAACAGATAGACTTAAAGAATAGCACCACAGATAAACTATTCTTCAGTGATAGCGAGTGTTGAAGAATATGCCAACAAAATTACTGGACCTTGTGACTAGGAATCATATCACACGAAGAAGATCCTGTCAGCGGCCACCAATATGCATATTCTAATGGTGCCAGAAGTAAATATACCCTTCACAGAGAAGTGGAAATTCCAAGACCAGCAGAGCAGTATTGCCATAATTGTGCACACAGTACCTCATGTTTATCATCAGGAGTATTGACGGGTACACGTGGATTGGCAGACTCAAATTTCAGCACTTTAATCTGGACTGCTGTGTCAGCCGCCATTTTGAGATTGTTGCAGTAAAAAAATGCCTCACCAGAAACAGCTTCCAAAGAGGCACTGCAGACATGTTTAAGCTACCTCTTGAACTCACTGGTTGTTCTGCTGCTGTCTGGTGTCCAAGGGAGTTCATAAATCACCCCAAGGCATGATAAAACAAGCTTACACACTGAAGATATTGCAGAGCTGAGGGAGGTGCCACCATCTTCGTTGCGTGCTTAGCCACGCCCCGGGGTTGATGCAAAAGAGATGAACGATGGGAAAGGGGAAGGGGAAGAAGGTCAATCCAAGGGGCACGGCGAGATTAAGTAACAGCTTCAAAAGGAATAAAACTTACATTTTGAAACATAAAACCAACATACATTGGGCATGTTCGGATGGGAGGAACTAATAAAATATCAACAGAACTGACACCCAGGTATCATCGTGCTGAAACGTTGCTTTAGCAAATCCGGTAAAGTCCAACTCACTTTTTTTTGGCTTTTCCCTGGACCATATTTCTGCCGGCTTTAAGACTCTTTGCACATTACCACTGCTAAACAGTTTTATATGGTCTCTGCTTCCTCTCTAAAGCATGTGCTATGTATTGGAACTCACAGTGTGGCCCAAATTAACTTATGTCATTGTAAAGTATGCTTAATTTCACATGTGGGCTACCCTGTGTATTTATTTTGCCGACAAATAAGATCAAAATAAATGACTGCCATGAACAGCAATGTTTACTGACTGGGCTGCAGTTTAAATACACTCCAGTGACTCACTACAGGTTGCCCATAAAATTTGCCTTGTAATTAAACAGATTGAGCTTCACAGGGTTAGGTAGTTAATTAGTAAGACTAGCCCTATAATAATTATAGAAATAAAACACTGCTACTACTGATATTATTCACACAATGATTCACCACTGAGATCACACACATATTATGACCATCAAAAATGTATTCTTTGATTTCTTTTTTTCTCCAAAACCTTTATTTAGGAATATTTTCTATACTCAATTCACATTAGCAAGTTATACAAATGTATTAATACACAGAAAAAACATCAATAATATAAAAAAAGAAAAAACACCTATTGGCATACAATTACACAAAATTAACAAAAGCAATCACAATGTTGCACACAGTGCAATTCAAAGAGCTTATGTTCAGTAGTTTCGGGTTATTTACAACAAA